>NC_137630.1:20116645-20729145 GCF_963383615.2 Lipophrys pholis
GTGAAACTCCAGGCCCGTCTTGGCAGCCTGCCCACCCACCTTTATTCCAGATGTTACCATGGTGAAACTTATGGGTGGTATCCTGGCAAACAGACAGCGGTTTGGGAGCTGGAGACGACTCTTGTATGAGGGTGATAGATAGATTACAAGAGGGGGGAAAGTGAGAGAAACAGAGAGAGAAAATTGAATAGTCTCCACTCTTTCTGCGTTGATCTTCCCCCTCCAGAGGCCAAGCTCTGGTGTTGATTTAAGCCATGTCTTAATGCGATTATCACCCCAATGTTAAGAGCTCTGCTCATTCCCTCTGCAACATTGATTTCCATTTAAAACTGTAATTGAGAGGAACAAACATTGGTATTAGCTATTCTTGCTCTCCATTGCACTCTTGTGCTCGCTCCTACAGCTCGGACTGCTTGGTTTTTCTGTAGACTGTGAAGAGAGAATTTGGCTGGCTCCGGTCCAGAGACGAGGCGGCTTCCTAGGAGCACAGAGGACGACACTGGGTTTTTGCCAAAAGCTGTTAACTGCTGGGTATATGATGGAAGGGGGGCCGACACTGTCACACATTGTCTCACACGGACAAAGCTACTGTTATCCTGACCTGCATACAATGGCTAAATGTTAGTCTTTGGGCTCCATGTCTGCAATAAGATCCCCATATGGTGAGCTCTGGTTTGGCGCGTGTCCAATACAGTATTAACTCTTTGCTACAGGTACATTGGCAAAGGAGTAGATTAACCTTTAGCGCACATGAAGGGACACGATTATAGATTTTCATTTTTCATTTTGAAAGGTAGAAGAATAATTTAGCGTTTGTTTTTATTAAATTATTGGAAAACTTAACAGGGATTTCCATTAATACCTAATCTAACTATAGATGCAGGTGAGCAACAGCCTGGTAGAGCAGAGGTTCAATCATGATGTTTCTCATTTGTGGATCAATAACTCTCTGGAGCTGCATTTATATGCAATGATGTTGTTGATGAGTGAGTGGGATGGAGGGGGGGGGGGGTGAGCAAGTGTAAGTGTTGACTAAAAAAAGAAACAGAAAAGGGGTAGGAGAGAAATACATATTTCCAAGCAGTACAAGATGGAAGAGAAAGAGAAATAATAATGTTGGACAAATAAAAACAGATAAATTGGCTGATTAGTAGAGGCCAAATCACAGCGGTGTTTCTTATTGGCTCGACAGATTGATACACTTTTCCTTCATTTGCATAATCATCCTCATCATGGAAATAAATACTCACTCTGGGAGAGAAACTCAGAGTTCAGAAAGAGAGAGAGAGATGAAGTGCAGGAAGACTTGACAATTATGCGAAGCGAATAATGGAAGGACGAGTTAGCGGCGCTGGAGCAGCATTAGTACGTCTTCATTACCTCCCACTGAGCGCACGCAGGAGGATGACTGGAAACTTGCTACCGTTACCTTGAGACAACAATGAGCTCCAGTCGGTCAGCGTCATTACCGCAGCGGCGACATCCTCGCCACTTTGTTTCTTCAAGTCTTTTCAGAGAGCACCTCGTGTGTGCACTTATGGAGGAGGATTCAAGGGCAGAGCTAAGTGATATTCTATGAGGGAGTGTGAATATGGTGGTGGTGGTGGTGGGGGGGAGCACAAAGGGAGAGGGAGGAGAACAAGAGGAGGGTGAGGAGAGCGAGACAGCGGCAGGAGATGCTGCGAAGATAGCGGTATTGTTGGGGACCTTTTTTGTTGTTTGGTGTTTTTGTTCCCCCCCCGTCACTCTCCCACCTCCTCCAAGTACAAAAGAATAAGAGAGTTGACATTCAGCACTGGTGTGGGGAAGCCAGGCACATGACAACCAACGCACCTCACAACTGCTGTCAACTGTGTGTGTGTGTGTGTGTGTGTGTGTGTGTGTGTGTGTGTGTGTGTGTGTGTGTGTGTGTGTGTGTGTGTGTGTGTGTGTGTGTGTGTGTGTGTGTGTGTGTGCGTGCGTGCGTGCGTGCGTGCGTGCGTGCGTGCGTGCGTGCGTGCGTGCGTGCGTGCGTGCGTGCGTGCGTGCGTGCGTACACCCTTGGGTGCTAGACAAACAGTCCAGACATCTTCGACTCAAGGACAAACTCACTGAGGGCCTGAAGATTTTTTTTCACATGCTTCACTTGTCTCCTGCATTTCATGACAGCATAAATCTAAGGTTTTCTACACGTTTATATGTTTGAAAAAAAACCCACCTTTTTTCCCAGTGAGCGGACTGTGTTGATTAACAGGTTGTCCTCGGTCTTGTTGTGAAGCAGTGGTGTGGCCGGTCCTGCAGGACCGGCAGGCTGTCTCCAGTGAAGCTGGAGGCCCCATTGAAATGCCAGCTGAGTGTCTGAAAGAGAGACAGCCTCACTGATCAATCAGGAATCTCTTCATTCATTATTCACCGTGAGCCCATCCAATAGCTCAGAGCCCAGGGCCACCACACACTGTCATCAATGCCGTCATTGATTATCAGGCCTCATCAGCGTTTGTTTGGCTTGTCAAATCAATGCCTTTTTAACAGCATGCTGTCCCTGCAGGAGACCACAGATGAATATTTCATACCTGCTCTGATCCAGTCATAATTCAAAGCATATCACACAGCCAACACTGTTGTTATGAGAATTACTTTTGTGTTCATTACTGTTCAATAGTTTTTCTAGTGTTAGTATAAATCCAAACTAGACATAAAGCACCAACAAAAGAGCTTTTTTTTAATTGAAGTCATGTCTCCATCACGAGTGGGGGACCTCTCCCACTGTGCCCATCTATTTTCATTGAACTGTTTTTCTAAACTTGTTCAGGCATGTTTCCACAGTTGTTGCAGCAGTTAGGAGGAATCAAAGAATAGAGACAATCTTTTTTTCTTTAGTTTTTTTCATGGCCACTGTAGGTTCTCTTACATACCTGGAACAGGTATACAGATGTTTGGAACAGTTTGAAAAAACAGAAAAGAACAATTCAAGACAAACCAAAGATTGGTTCTAGAGTTTCATGGTTACCACAGGTTCTCCTATTCAACAGTAAAAGAAAGGGGATGCTTCGTCACATTGCATTGGCATCAAGATATATCTGAAGCAGTATACAATAGAAAAGAATGCCTTGGTTCAGGACAATCCAAACTCTTGAGAGGGTTTCTTATGTTCTGTGGCTACTGTAGGTTCTCCGAATTACTAAGGGCGCGTTTACATTTCGATGCGGACCAGGGTTCTCTTTAGGGACTTTCTGGGAATGTCCGTTTCGTTCGGGGAAATGTGATCGTATCTCGAACTCGGTTCCGGATTTTTCAAGCGGAATCTGGTCCCCTTCAAAACACCGGTCTTGGTCCTCTTTGAAACGGACTTGCGAGCGAGCTGGGTAACGGTTGAGGGGACGTGACGTGGAGCGCAATGCATTTTGGGTGCGCCAATCTGAAAAAGATCCGGAAAAGAAAGGAATCCTGTAACATTTGTTTTCTCCTGGACAATGGCTCGTGCACAGACGTGGAGTAGCGAAGAAGTGGTTCCTTTACAAGCGATCTTTCTAGCGGGTGAGGTGAGAGGACGGGGGAGGACGTGACGTGCGCAGTGACATTTTACAGATGGTCCGGTCTCAGAACTGAAAGTGAACTCCATCCGAACCAAATGAAGGTGTGAAAATTCTCCGGTGAACCGAGTGCCGGACTATCCAATGTGACATGCCCCTAAGGGAGGGTAAAGTGAGTGTCGCTCAGGTGATTGTGATCTGTTAACTCACTGCAGGATGCCACTAACTCATTCAACATGAAAAGCCGTTTCACTTTTGTCACCCTCGCTTGTTTGTGAACTTTTCAGTATAAAGTATCACTCTGTCCTCTTGGCAGCCAAATCTTCCAGCCCACAAACAGCAGCTGTGCAACACTCTGCTAGCGTCAGATTTAGCCTCTCAGTTGTTTCCAATATGCTTTGTTATTTTGGGGGATTTATGGTAAGAATACACATAATGATAACTGTAACAAATTACGTGAGGATGTGTGATTAATCTAAAAGCTGGAAAAGGTTTGGGGAGATTTCTTTAATGAGTAAAATGTGTGGCGTCTGCTTGAGGCTTGGCCTGACTGCACTGATGGGAAATGAAGGACTAAATGAATCTGGAAACATGGTTAGAGTTATTGCTAAATGCAAATGTGACCGAGTGGCATTGAATTAAACCCGTATGACTTTACGCTTCATGTCTTGCAGTCGTTTCAGAGTTAAATATTTCTGCTGTGCTCTTTTGACTCCAGCTTCACCCCCGGTCCACCTGTTTGTGTAGCGGTTCTAACAGGTCAGTGTAGAAAAGCCAGGCACGGCTGTGCTGGGAAATGGAGAAAGAAAACTCCCCTCCTTCGACACTGCGTGAGGACGGAGTGTGTGTTACTGTGTGTGTGTGTACTTGTGGGGACCTTAAACTGTTTACACACTGCGGTATGACGACTTGTCATCCTTGTGGGGAAATTATTATTGTTTATGTGAAAACATGTTTTAAGGTTAGATTTAGGTTAACGTTACATCAACGTGGAGTTAGAGTCTGCAGGAATTGTAGGCAAGTCAATGCAGTGTGTGTGTGTGTGTGTGTGGGGGGGGGGGGGGGGGGGGGGGCACTTTTTTTACTCTCTCTGTGAACACTTGTTGGCTATGGCAGCATACATTAAAGATCTTGTGCTTTACAATGTTTTACATATTTTGGTTAAATTGTGTTTCTTTTCATAGATGCAACTATCAGTTGGAAGATTGACTCATGGCTGAAGATAAGAGCTTATCAAGTGTGTACATTTATTGTGCAGCTCTCGGCCACCATTGTGTCAATCAGTGGGTCTCACAAGTATTACTGTAAAACTGCCTGTGTGTGTGTGTGTGTGTGTGTGTGTGTGTGTGTGTGTGTGTGTGTGTGTGTGTGTGTGTGTGTGTGTGTGTGTGTGTGTGTGTGTGTGTGTGTGTGTGTGTGTGTGTGTGTGTGTGTGTGTGTGTGTGTGTGTGTGTGTGTGTGTGTGTGTGTGTGTGTGTGTGTTGTATGTGCATAAATCCCCTTGACAGGAAGTCAGCAGGAAATGGAGGGACTTCCACAGCAGTGTTTACTTTTACATTTCAGTGAAAAATATCTGGCTTCATTCTAAACACAGATGGCAGATGAACAAAGTATGAATCTCATATTCTGGTTTAAAAAATAAATAAGGAATGTAAGTAATTTGTACAAAATGAATATTGTTGTTTGTGGTTTTCTTGTTGGGAGGCATGCTAATACGTTTTTTTTTGTTTTTTTTTAAAGGTTTAGATGCCAGCAGTATGCATGTATGTGTGATCAAAGGTGCCGCAGCACATACATCCACTTCACAGGAGTGTAAAAGCTCTCTCATGATATGAGTACAGATCAGCCCAGCTCTGTATCTCGAGCCCACAGCAGCTCTTTGCTTCCTTCAATCACCTGGATAATCTTGGACAAACGCTTCAGACAAAGAAGATGCTTGCAAAACAAAGAGGCTTAATGCTATTTAACCACACACATCAGCACACCAGTGTATCACAAATTCCTCAGACCTAAGTCAGTGACTCGCAGCCACTTGCTGTAATCTTGAAAGCTGGTACACAATCCAAACAAAAGTCGTCTCTTTTGTACCCTTAACTGTTCCCGTGTTTCTCTCCTCTCTCCTCTCTCCTTCCCCTTTCATCCTTTTAGCTCTCACTCGCCCCTCTGTTTGTTTGAGAGGATTAGTTGGATAGGGGAGCTCTGAGGACTCTGTTTACTGTAAAGCACAATCATGACACATCTTCTCCTTTTCTGATGTGTGTGAGTGAGAAATGAGAGACAAACCCGTTCCTGTTTGATGGCTGTCTCACGGAGCTACGCGTCTGTCGGAGCCTCGTCTTTCCTGCCTGCGTGTCCCTCCGTTGCTTTCTCACACTCCCTCATCCTTCTATACCCCCATGGAGATTTTCCCCGGTTTCTCAAAGGCATTTCTGTAGTAGCCCCAGGCAAGTCTTTTGTTCTTCCACTGAGTATCGCTCCTGTTAACACTCCTCAGTGCAGCGACTGAGCCCTCAGCCAGGAAACACAGGCTGGCCTGAAGCTCTGTTTGAGGCAACAGCAGCGGGCGCAGACAGGCACGCTAACACACACATATACACACACACACACACACACACACACACACACACACACACACACACACACACACACACACACACACACACACACACACACACACACACACACACACACACACACACACACACACACACACACACACACACGGACACAAAGCGTCCTCTCTACCTGGGGCTATGAATCAATGAAGGCGCGCTCTGAAGTGTTTGACCTCTGAGACTGGCTGTTGTGCGTCAGCAGGTATTTTCACTCATAATATCGCCACCAGGGAAGACACACACCCTCTCACTGGCACACACTGATGCCCATGACCTCGCAGCTCACAAAAAAATGGACTCAAATGTCTTTGTGCACATTTCTTTGCAAAAATGCGAACAAAGAACTTGATTGGACAGTGAATGGCTTCAGATTGTGAAGTCAATCAAATATAATAGTTGATTATTCAGTTTGTTTGTATGGAAGCAGATTGTGTAAACCAGCGGTTTACAACTATCCCTGGGCCTTACTGAGTACACCAAACAATTGTCCGAGACTATGTGACACAACCTTCTTGGCTTACATGAACTTGTGTTTTGGGTTTTTTCTTAATCAACAAACTCAAGAGACCAAAAGTCAAAACAGAAATGGACACAAATCTCTCGACTGCACACAGAAACTTCTCCTGGAAGATATCCTTCCCAATCCCTTTCACACAATGTATCTGGTTCATTTTTATGTCTTTGTTCTGTCCACCCTAACCCATTGAACTGCAGCTTCTGTGGCGTTGTTTAAACGTACTCCTGTATAAATCTTGATCCACTTGTTTGGTGCAACAGATCCCCTCATTCATGCTCCTAGAAATGATCCACACCAGCAGAACAATAATACTGATATAACAGTAATGTGTATCACTCATTCTGGACAAATAAATCATGGCTTTTAGGTTGGATACATTTTTTTAATGAAAAATAATAAAACATTATGTATGTTGATATTACAACAAATCTTATAAATGAATGATCAAAGTAAAACAAATAAAAAAAATCTACATTAGGTTGTAAGTTTCCAGAAGACACAGTTTGTTATGATATTTATTTGTGTTTACCTTTATTTAACCAGGTAAATGTCTTTTTTATTTACAATGACAACCTGGAAAATGGTCAGGTAAAAGTTCAAGGGTTAATCTGCCAATGATGAACTTATTTACACCGTAATGCCTCTTTGAAGTTGGTAGGTAATTAATATATGATAGAATCGATTTTAAAGAGCAATACTGAACAAAATTACACTTATTTCAGAATTTATACTAAGAAAATAAAGTGTCATACAATATGTTTCTTTCTGGATTTTTGTGGATTGTCATTGAGTCTGAATTGTGTTATTTGAATAAAAATCCCCTTATTATTTGATATTTGACTACAGTGCATGTGATCAAACATTATCTAATAATAGATAACGTAATTATTACATATTTTAGAGAACCTAAGTGATATTTTAGTAAAAGGAAAGTTTGAATCATTTTCACAGTTTAAAAAACAAAAAAACAAACACCTCCCTGAGCTGCACCTATAACAGGTGTATAACACAAACTTTAAAAATGTATTTAGTGATTGCTAGAAACTTAACGTTCAACAACCAGCATGCTGTTCAACTGTTTAGTGAAGCAAATGTTCTTTTGCTGCCCAGAATAAAACATTTCACAAAGAAATTGTTTAAAGAGTTCAGCTTCAGGAAAAAAATTTTTCCCCAAGTTCCCAAGGGGAAAAAAATGTCCAGGTATGATGATATTGTTTATTCCTGTAAATAACCAGCAGTCCTGTTCTGGCAAAACAATCTCGTCTAGGGGTTTCATTGTTGTTTAAAAGTGCAGGAGTCCAGATTTCAAATTGCATTTTTTTTCTCGGGGGTGTTAAAGGGTTAAAAGCTCCATTTGTTTCATGCTGAATATCAGAAGTCAAGAACACAAGACTCAATAAAAGTGTAAGTCTATTGTATATTTTGACTCATGCATTCATTCAAGTCTCATAAAAGTATTTGAGTATAGACCAGTATGTGTATATAGCAAGAGTGTTTTTGTTTGCCCTGTGTGTGTGTGTGTGTGTGTGTGTGTGTGTGTGTGTGTGTGTGTGTGTGTGTGTGTGTGTGTGTGTGTGTGTGTGTGTGTGTGTGTGTGTGTGTGTGTGTGTGAAAAGGACTGGCTGAGAGGGAGAGTGTGTTTAGTTCTCCCTGAGTGGGTTAGATCTGATAAAGCTGACAGCCACAGGTTGATATTCCTGAGAGCAGCCAGCCTCTCCTCTTCACACCGGCTGACACACAGACCTACACACAGAAATAAGATTTATGTCTCTCTTTGTAGAATGTTTGGAAATATGAAAAAAAAAAAAAAAAGATGGTGAAATCTTTTCGATATGTTTTCCACGGGTTGAGCCACCACAGGTGTACTGCAGTTATCTGCCTGAGCTTTGGTGGTTTTCTGCTCTCACAGTCGCTGCTATTACAGGATTAAGCAGACATGGGAATCAGCCAGCGGCCACTTTAACATGCAAATGGTCCAATGGGAACTGTGTGTGTATGTGTGACAGTTACTCTCATATTCACCACACCTCAGAGGTAATGTGTTCTCTGCTGCTCACACAGCCCCGGGCTGTCTGTTTGTGCTCTGGTCATGTCTGCCGATCTGCTCACATCGTTCACTCTGTCTCTGATTCGGCTCCCACAGGAACAACACCAGCCTCCAAACGGCACATCTACATCTTAATGTGCATAGATTTTATCCGTCTAATTTCCCATATGGCTCACGAATACAAATACACATCGAAGGTCCTGCATGCACTACAGCAGGCCATCACATTAAGATCATGGTGCCAAAATAACCTGGGAAAACAAATATCCATGAATACACACAGACACACATGTGAAAAGCTTTTTCTAGTTTATGATGGGCCCTTGAGGAGGGCAAAGCTGTGGCACAATGACATTGGAGAGAAGCTCAGTGCCTTATGTGTGGAGAATGAAAGAAGGAGAGAGGAGAGAAAAGGCTGCACCTTTATTCAATTAGCGGCACTGGCCCGGAGTAATTACTCCTACTCTCCCTAATTCCCATGTAAATTTGCGACGAGCACTGCACTATTTTAATACAATTTAGCGCCACTTTGACTGGATGCCAGTGTTGTGCGCATGGAAGGGGAGCTTTGTGTGCTTGGGTGTGTGTGTGTGTGTGTGTGTGTGTGTGTGTGTGTGTGTGTGTGTGTGTGTGTGTGTGTGTGTGTGTGTGTGTGTACTCGTGTCAGGGACATAACCGACGAAGAAAGATGAACCCTTTGTGCGAGTGTGCCGAAGAGAGGCGGTGTGAGTGGGAGGGTAAACAGAGCGGGGGGGGGGGGTTGTACTGATGACACCAAGATCAGATAAGATCAGCACTGGGACCTGGATCACTCCGTCTGTCCTGTGGGAACGACAGCCACGACTCTTTCCTACAAATCTGCTGTCACCGTTCTCCTGTACGTGCACACGCACACGCCCAGAGGAAACACTCAAATTACAATTCGGCGTCTCGACAAAACAAAGAGGAGCCTGTTGAAAATGGAAATGTTTTGAATTGAACGGGTGAGGTGTTCATATCGGGCCGGCGGGCTAAACGATATTAATGTTGGCTTCCAACCAACAGACAGAGTGTCTTAATTTTGTGTGCAGCGCAGGAGAGCAGGTGAGCTAATAAAAAAGTAAATCCCAATCTCTGCTGCTATCGCTTCCCTGTATTGATCCTCTCTGGCCAATAAATTGTCTGCTTAGATAATTGTCTAATTAGCCTGCTAATTGGTCCGTATAATTAGCCATTTTAGGACATTGTCTGGGATGAGTAATATTGGTCTGTGTCAAAGACTTCCCGATAGCACATCTCTCTGCCCACAAATCGAAGGCTGACCTTTGTGTTTCTGGCGGGCCACAAGTGGTGGACGGACAAATACACGGAGAGGACAAATAATTGTACAGACAGATGCAAAAATGCTGCAAAAACTTTTCCAATTTTTCAGACATGATGTGTCATTATTGTTACTGTTAATGGAGAGCACAGTCTCTGTAACACTGAAAACCTTCGACCAGTAGAGATATATTAATATCACTTTTTCAGTTTGCTATCAGACACTCAGTTGCGTTAGCTTGCATGAAAACTGCCGTATATATAAAGTTTGTTTGATTGATGGTTGTTTAAATATCAGCAGCTCTGTCCTAAATCACTAGATTTATCCAGTTTTCAGAGACGTGCCTCAGGCCAGCATAAAACGACTTACATTACTAAATTCTTGCTCAAAAAGAAAGAGATATACTGTTAATGTGACATAGAAGTGAGCTCATTATCAATCAATTACAAATCTTGGATTGAGCTCCAGAGAGAGAGAGAGAGTCTGTATTAAAATGCTGGGCCACATTAAATACATTAGGTTCCTGCTTTAACTGGACTTTAGATTGATCTTTGATTTGGTACCTGGGTTCACAATTCAACAGTTACTTCATAGACGTTTGAGGAGATCTATTTATTTGAAGGTGTGTAGAAAAGCTCTGGTGAAGTTTAATGCTGAAGTTTGTGCAGCCACAGCAGAAAATTGATCTTAATTCTGATTTCTTCTTGTATTTTATTTTTCATTTTCACAGTATTTCTTTGTATTCAAAGTGGGAAAAAAAAAAGTTTTGAGTCGTGAGTTATTGTACTTGTTCATTAGTTGTGTATTTCCAACTATGTTGCAGTAATGGGTTCCACTCGGATACATAAAAACTGCATGCCTCAACAGGTATTTAAATTTGTTGTTGGATTAAAGTTACTGATTGCAATTGCATAATCGACTTTTATCCCCTAAAACTGTTCTGACTCACAAATTCGCAAGAAAGTTTGTTCTTCAGAGAAGAAGCAACATTTGCTTTTAATTTTTCGTACCGATGTGAAGGCGTAAAAATAAATGATCAGCCCTGGATCAGATTAACGAGCTGATACTGATCTCTCCAACTATGTGTGGTTCACTCCATCTCACTGTGATCAGCCTTAACGCTCTGAGATTTCACTTTACTGATTCCTCTCACTCGGCATTCACGAAATCTCACCATCAGACTTGACCTGATGGGGGGATTTCCCCTCCGAGTCATCAGTGGGGCTGGTAATGAATTCCTAATATGGAGTTATGTGTCTGGCTGGACGTTCAACCAGTTGGTCTGTCTCCTAATTTACTTGAAAGCAGACGAGAGAGAGAGAGAGAGAGAGAGAGAGAGAGAGAGAGAGAGAGAGAGAGAGAGAGAGAGAGAGAGAGAGAGAGAGAGAGAGAGAGAGAGAGAGAGAGAGAGAGAGAGAGAGAGAGAGAGAGAGAGAGAGAGAGAGAGAGAGAGAGAGAGAGAGAGAGAGAGAGAGAGAGAGAGAGAGAGAGAGAGAGAGGGCAGCGGGACATGTCTGCACGCCACGTGAAAGGAAGAATGGTGTGTTTAAAACCCAAGCAGTGGCACAGGAAGAACAGTGGAGCGGTGTTTGGTGCTAAGCTGGGATGCTGTTTACTGATTTGTGTACGGTCTCTGTGAACTTTATTTGAGGTGAAAACAGGCCATGCATGGCCATCTCAACTGTGTATATGGGTAAGCACAAGGCCGAATCTTCAGGGGTGGGGACTCTCTGTGTGTGTGTGTGTGTGTGTGTGTGTGTGTGTGTGTCTGTGTTGTGTGTGTGTGTGTGTGTGTGTAATCACATTAGCAGGTGTGTCTCAGCTGTTGAGGTGATTTAGTTCATGGTAAGCCCCCTTTGACTACTGGCGTGGCTTCTGACTTCGTTCACTCCTCTCCTTTCTTGGTGTGCTTTCCTCTCCGCCGCTCTCTCTCTCACACGCATCATATAAAGGATCTTTTTACCTGTCCTACATTCGCAAACTTTACTGCACGCAGAGCAGCTGTACGGAGCTGTACTCTACACAGACTTGTAAGGGAGCGCCGTGCAGATGTCACCTGTTTTTCTTCTGGGTGGAAATTCCCAGCTCTCCAGGCCCTGCTGTGCAACGCAGTGACTCACACATAATTTCAAGTGTGTGTTTGGCCGTGTGTGGTGTGCGTGTTATTTTGTTCAGTGTGTGAGTTTATGCTTGTTCTACTTTTTAGGTGTTTTTCTGTAGGTAAACTGTGTTTGTCTTTGTGTGTCATTCCTTTTTGTGGGGGGTCGGGGGGGGACTTTGTTTTAGGTTCAGCGTTTTCATCCACTGGCAGAATGAAATGTTTCTTTTCCATTTTTTCTTGAATTGAACAAAAGTCAAGCTCAATAAATAAGCGTAAGACAACAGTTGAACTATAAATTAAAATGAGAAAAGAAAAAATAGCTTTAGGACAAAACCACAAGTGTAGCAGTTACATAAGTCGCAGACCGTATGTAAAGACTCATCACATATTTCAAATTAAATGAATATATTTGGCACGGGGGAAGCTCTGCTGGTTCCCTATGAGTCCCAGCAGCTGTTAACAATAATATCTTATAATGTGAAAAACATTAGGAAGCATGGCATTCAACCAAAAACTACTACTTGGCGTGAGACAAAGCATATGTGGCATGTGTGCATGTGTGTGTGCGTCCGCACACACACACACACGCACACACACACACACACACACACACACACACACACACACACACACACACACACACACACACACACACACACACACACACACACACACACACACTAAACATCAACAAGTAGTATTGAGGAGACAAGCGCATCGTTGAATAACATTTTATTTCTTTTGAAACTCCTGTAATTAAGTTCACCCTCTGAAATAAGTGATCTGTGTGTGTGTGTCTACATGCACTCTTCCTCTCCACTCTGTATTCCTCCTCTGCTCCTCTGACGTATCTACATTTGCTTTGAGTTATCGCAGCATTCAAAGTAATTTCTGCTCTGGCACCAACCTGTGTTGTCTGTCCCGCTTTCGTAACATTTAAATTAAATTCTTGTCCCGCACTCGCTGGGATGGTTCCATCTGTCTGTCCGTCCCACTCTGACGTTTGCTTATTTCCTCCCTCTTTGTCAAGACTTGCTGTTTTTTCTCCACCTCTCTCTCTCTCACCTTCTTTTTCTATTGTAAGCAGCACTTTGACTGTAAGTGGGAGGTATTCTTACGCAGGCCTGAACCCTCCTCACTTATTCAACTCTATTGCCTCGTTTCACCAGCACAATGACAAATGGAATAAAATTAAATATTTACAATAGGCAGAACACCCTGCATGCAGTGTTTGCCTGCACAAAGGAAAAAAGGTGACTCTCATTCAACAGCCAAGGACACTCTCTCTTCTTTACCTCTCATGTATATGTGCAGTTCTGACACAGTCACGGAGGCACGTACGCACTGGAGTCACAATTTTTTATTTATTTTTTTCAGTCTGCAAACACACATGCCAAGATATACTTGTGAAGACTCACATGCTCTCGCCATCGACAGACACCAGATATTATACACAAGTTGCTGGCACTCTGATATGTGCTGCTGGATTGATCTGACTCTTTTATCTGCTAAATAACTTACCATCGATTGAGCAGGGGATGCGGGAGGAGGAGGAGGAGGAGGAGGAGGAGGAGGAGGAGGAGGAGGAGGGACACATGGATGTGCAGAGAGAATTAAAGCTCACCAATATCCAGCACCTGTCTGCACTGAACCGAACAAGTGGTCATGTCACACCGAGTAGAGAGGAAAAGATGACACAAACAGCTCTTCTAACTTACAGAGTGTTTATTTTAGCAACTGTATTCCCGCCCTGAAACAACATGAATGTAGATTTAATATCTCAGCTTCCTTCTGAAGCCCTCCAGCTCCCACTTATTACCAGTCTGGACTCTTAACAGGTATTATCTATTTCTGATCATTTGAGAGAGCCCGAGGAAAAGTGTAATAGGGGCCCTCTCCTGGGCCTCGGGGGATCCCGCTCCACACCCATAGAGGGTTCAGAGGCTAATTGGATATATCACTGCGAAAAACATTTAAAATCCCAAATCAATACCTGCCTCTTTAATGCTTTTCCTGAATAAGTGCTCCTCTCTATTGCTCTTGATTCCCCCCCACCACGCTCACCCCACTCAGACCCCGTCTCCTGTACAATCCCTCACCTCCTATAGGGGCCGACACATACGTGTAGGGGTCAATGAGCCGAGGGCTACTGGGAGCCAAAACAGAGTGAGCCCCACGGGGGTCTTAGAATTGAATGGTGCCTGCGTGGTGATGTACATGTGAGGGTTTATGGGAAACATCAGTAGAAATAACATCTACCTTAACATTTCTCCATGACAAGAAGAGTGCATGCAGCAGCACATAAAGAGCAGAGCAGCAGCAACAATATCTCATTATCAGCCGTGTGTGTCCTGCTGTGTGTGTATGCTGGTGGGGGGTGTGGGGGGGGGGGGGGGTACAAGTCACATTGGAAAAGCAGCGACTTAATGTGTGTATTTGTGTGTGAATCAGAGATGGGAAAAAGTGTATATAAATAAATGGCTTGATGTGTGGCGCAACACATCGTCTTTGTGTGGCTGCACCTGAGACATGTGAGAGGTTTCAGGTCAGACGTCAGCAGCAACTTAAAAAAAATCCCCCTCCTCTAAACAGACACTTGGCGAGACCTCACCCGCCACCGCATGAAGACACTCTGTTCAAACCTTTTTCCTCCAGTATTGAATCCTGCTTATGGGTGGATCCCACAGCAACAGTTTACTGTCCTCCTCCATTTATAGCTTGGTTTTGTAAAAAAAAAAAACTAAAACTAAAATCAACAAAAAAACAGTCTAACCCTTCACAATTAAGTGACTTATGTGAATAAAATAGAATAAACCACTTTAAACTGTGTAAGGATTTGGAATAAAGTTTCAATGTCTAGTGATCTTTTAAAAACTTGCCTCACTTCAACAGAATTCATGCAACATTGATTTATCGTGCGGCGAATGCATGAAAAAAGACCAAACTCTTTTTGAGGTTTTCTTTGAGAAAACCAGTATGACTCATGACATCATTTGTAATGTTTGTGTTATTAAGATGTGTGGATTGAAAGTGTCAAATCAATCATTTCATTCATCCATTCAGATATTGTTTTGGTCCTTTATTGTTAAAGTTATTAAAAAAAATCTGAGTCACTTAATTATTATATTATGTTTATTGATAGTGTCTGAAATCCCGATTTCACTTTACATTTTTTTTAATAGGTACATCAGTGGTGACCTTAAGTTTGTGTTGAAAACTTGAAATCAGAACATTGCTGCTCAAATCCCACTGAGGTACATCAGGAGGGGATCAGGTGTAAAACTAGTGGCAGGTCACCGTCCTTTAAGACGACACTTCCTTAAGTAAGAGCAGCTTGCTCTTTTGTTAGCATATTGTGAGGGCTCATTTTCAAAATCATGCATGCTGAAGGAGGAAATAATCATGTGACTTGAGAAGACTTCAGAGGTGTTTTCAGATTTTTCTGCACATTCAGACAGTCAACAACAGGACAAAGCCGAGATATTTATCTCATTTTTAGTTGCAAAAAAAAAATGTATCGGAAATAAAGGACGCGGTTTTTCAACTTTGCACTGAGTCAAATTTTCATGTTGGCTTCCTCCTCGGCAGTAAACAAAAGTTAAAGAGTTGGATTTGTTGTTGTTGTAGTTTGTGGGCTGATATGCAGTCATTTTACTGGTCAAGCCCCCTTGGGGTGACTGAACTCAAATAAGTTTGACCTGGACAAGTAACGCCTCCGACGAACCGGAGGAGGGAAAGTCCAAACATTTTTCCTCTGATAAAGCCGCTGGTTTCTGAGGTTTGAGCCTCAAAGTGGTGCTTTTAGATATTTCATGTCAAATGTTTAAGAAATTATTACGAAATTTTCTCAGTCTAATGTCTTTACGTCACAAATGTATCTCGACTCTAACAGCATGTCGTGTGTGTCGCATCTGCAGAGTTTTGTTACCGTACAGTTTTTAATAGCGTCACTTTTTTTGTAGTCGTAAGTTTATTTCTGTGGATCGGGTGCACAACTGGTTTCACAATTCATCTGTATTTTTTGTGACACGTTTTTCAAACTTTTTTCTAAAGCCACTCTTTTATTCACATCTTTTGTAATCACACCCGAGCTGTGTCTCTTCCGAGGTGTAACATCTGTCCCCATGAGCTGTGTGTTCCAAAAAGAGTCGCACCAAGGTTGCTTTGAAACCCCCGAAAGCTCCACATTACAGCCTGGCTGTGGCTCTGACAGAACGCTAACGCAGGCGATGAAAAGCTGTTGCTAACTTTTACAGTCGTGATCAGTAGCAGGTTCTGAAAAGGGGAGAATTCACAAATCAAAAAAAAACAAAACACTTATTTGGATGTCCTGTTTGTATTCACTGCCAGTGATCATCTCTGGGATTGAATACAGGATGCTGGAGCACGGTTAGTGGGACCCCCCGTTGTGCTCTGCCCCTATTTTCAATGTGGTGTGTGTTTGCTCCACGTCCGTGTTATTATGTGTGCGCACGGGTTTGGATTTGTACGAGCTTTAGAGATCACTTTCTGACTGCCAACAGCATTGCCTTTGACATAGTTTCATTTCCAGAAAAACAGGAAGCAGAGATGGTTGTCTCGCACTTCTGTCCCAGCGGCTGCTGTCAACGTGACCCTGGATGTGCGTCCATGTTCTTGTGGCCAGTGGATGAGATAATGTTTGCATATGTAGGGTTTGTCCGTGTCACTTTTCCTGGCGTCTCGCGCTGTAAGTGTCCTGCAGCTCGAGTTGTCAATACAGCACTATGGATGTTTCTGTGAGTTCAGTGTTTAACTTGTGATCTCTTTCAATCTTCGTACCACCAGCACATTGGGGGGGGTTCCTGAACCTGAACCTGAACCTGAACCTTATTACCATTCTGCACGGACGTGCTACATCTGACACTGTTTTCAATTGGACGTTGCGTCCACCACCACCCCCCCCCCCCCCACCCCCATTTCTTCTCCTCTTCCCCGCCAAGTTCCCTCCTGCGTTTTCTCCCCCTTCCCACTCCTTCCTTCCTCTGTTTGCTTTTGCTCACTTGATTCACATTCAGTGCCAACTTCTACCCTTTCTCTGTCAGATTACTCTCCCTCACTCTCTTTACTGTGTCTGCTCCACTGCGAAGGTGCAACGAAGGAGGGGAATGCAAAGAGAGAGGGGGAAAATCGTGAGGAGGGAGGCGTCGTGTCAACCAACAGCTTAATGGCGAATGTAATCTTCACTAATTTCCAGAGTTGTGTGTTTTTCTGCAACTGAAAAGAGCAAGCACAGGATGTTGTTGGGTTATGGTTTGACATTGGACGGGGGCACCTGCTCTCCTGCTGAGTGCTGAATCAACACTGAAGAAAAGTTGGTGTTTCTCCCAGAGTGATGTTTAGATTTGGCCCAGCTCACATTTTGCTGTTGAGTCTGTGTCAGATTTGAAGTGAGCCATTTTTTTCCCCTCCTTCCTTCATCAAAAGAGCTTTTTGCTAAACTGGTATTATTAGAAACTGGGCTTCAGCGCTAACATCTCCCTCAGTAAATAAACCATTACTGTGATTTATTGAGCTGAATCTGTTATCAGATCATGGAGGGAGCATCAACCAGGGGTCTATTTTAGATTTTATATAAGTGGCGAGTGTTTGCTCAATGATGCAAAGCAAATATGGATTTGAAATGAATGGTGAAAGCATGTTAGCCCTGAAATACTCTGTTAAAGTTTCCAGCATATGTATATTATTGGTGTCAAACTGATGAAAAATGTGGAGATTTCAGGAGCTAAAGTTGTTAAAAAGTTTTTTTTACAGATGTTTGGGACACTGTCCTGACATGACGGCTGCAGTCCACTTCTGATAATGCGTGTTTTTATTCATTTATTGCCTTGTTGGCATGAGACCAGTCAAGATATCAAATAGTGGATCACCTCTGTGCTCTCTCGTTCAGTGCTTCATGAGTGAACTCTGTCAATGTGACTTTTTTATCTTGCACCAGAAGGAGTTGCCTTTTAAATGTGTTATATATTACAAATACAACAATTCAATCATATGTTTCTTTAAACGAAAGTAATGAAATTCAAAATTGTGTGCTTGATGTTGTCTCTTTTTTTTTGATTCAATGGAGGAAGGGCAGTTTGCTGTATCTTGAAGACGGAAACGTATTTTCACTTCCTAATTTTAATGCACAGAAAAACAAATTTAACTTCAAACTCTTTTGAGTGTCATATTCATTTTGAAATTGTTATGAAAACAAACATCCATCGACTAGTCTGTGAAGCACATTAAGAATTTTACTGTGTGTGCGTGCGTGCAGGTGTGTGTGTCTGTGTATCTGTGTGTCTGTGTCTGTGTCCTCTGGAGTGTGTCTGATGCATGGAGACACAGTTGCAACAAGCCAGAGATTGACTTGATAACCCTTCACTGTTAATCCTGAAGACCAGAGGAGTTGTGAGCGCCATTGTTTTTGTTGAAGCGTTCTCCTTCAGTAGACATGTTGCTTAAGGCCACAAACAGGACACTACAGATGAAGGCAGAAGACTTCATGATGTCCCATATGGCTTTACTTTGTCCACCTTAGAGTTGTCATACAGGCACCATATGTGAAAAAAAAACTAATTCAGGATTAAGCACTGCAAATAAAGAGGAACCAACAGGAAATATTCTCCTTGCTCCTTTTCTACTTCCTGAAAAGGTCCTTGTCCACAGCACTTTATTCTTTTTATGTTTTGAGTAAAATAAAGAGTCCCAGAGGTGATTATAGAAAGAAGATCGCTCCAGATGTGCTTGCTTGCATCTGTTTGCCTTTTATTTATGACTTGTTTGCAGCTAAAAGACGTCTTCACTCCATAAAAGAGATGTCAGGTTATTTGCTATCCATTATGCAAATAACAGCTCTTATGTCAGAAAGTGATATGTATGTTTTCATAGAATCCCATGTAAAGAAAGAGTTTGCGAACGAGTGTAATCAAATTGGTATTATTAGAGTTTCTATTACAGCAAGGGTACACTTTCCAAATTATCATTATTACAGGACAGATGCTTAACAGTGATCAATGTACGCACACCGTCACACACATATGGTGAAATGACATGCGGCTCTGTCTATTGTGTGATTGGTCCCAGTTATTGCAGAAAGGACAGCTGCTTACACAATAACAAGTGGATGAAAAATTTCCTAATAAGATCACATGACGTTAGGCCCCCAGCATTCTTCTGGTATCCATCTTTCTGATAGACAGGCGCGTACATGCACTCACACTGTAGTGCATGGTGCACACACACTTGTGTCCTCCTCCATTTCAAAGCATTTGCCAGATGCCCCCACTCCAACTGCTGTTAATCATATTATCTGGAATCCCAAGCACTTAAATCCATAACTGCTGTGTGTATTAATCGTGGGGAATCTCGTTATCATGTCTATATTAATTAAAACCATCTGCCAAAGACGGGGTGAGTGTGCGGGTACCAGGGGGGAGTCGGAGGGGTGGGTGGGGGCATGTCAAGCTGTTTGTGTTTGAAGGCATTTTGACTTGATGTTTGGGAAGGTGGCAGCTTGCTATTTTAGGTAATTTTGTGCTTAGGTGAAACTTAAAACTTTCCTGCGCACTGATTGTGGGTGACGACTCAGGCAACACTAAAAGAGCTCCTCAGTGAGTTCATCGCTGGTAGTGGTAACATGATTTGACAAGCACTTCCTGGTTCAGTGTCACAGCAATCCTCTTTAGCTGGTGATCATATATCCATCTGTCTCTGCTGTCAGACTACATTATTCATTCATGGCATGAACACATGCACATGTAGGCTTTAACTCTCCGTGTGTAGTCCTGCGGAGGGGAATGGAATCAGACATTTAGAGGATTGGAAAGAGAGGCGAACTGAAATCGTGGGTGCGCTTCGTTTTCAATCGCAGGCTCCCACCACACAGGGGGCTGTTTGACTGCCCGTAAGTGATGGCGCTAAAGCAACTCGCTACTCCTCATGAAGGGGTTGCCCTGCAGGAGGAAGACGCAAGCGCATGAGTGAAGTTCAAAACAAAATAATATTGAACTCAGCATTATTCAGAAAAAGGAAACGCCGTTAAGTTTTGATATGTTGCCTTTTCCGCAGCACCGTATGGCTCCGAGGCAGAAAGACAGTCAAAGAGAGAGGTGGAGTTATGCCGGGTAGATAGATGGAAGATGGGAAAGGCATGTTAGAAGGAAGAATAAAGGAGCAGCGCGATGTACTGTATATAGCCTCCCACATCCATCCATCTATTGCCTCCGCCAGCCCCTCCTTCCCTCCCTCTGTTCACACCCTTCCTTCATCTCCCGAACTTCAAGGCAGCGTGGAGGGAAAACATGTCAGTAACTGGGGGCGTAATCCTGGGCGGCCAGTGCTTCTCGCTCAAACATGCACAGCAAATACACGTCAGCGCACACACGGGGCCCTGGTCTGAATGACAGCTGATCAGGAGCGCCTGCCAGCGCCCTCTTCTTCTCCTCTGCACCCCCTCCTCTCATCTCGGCACTCATCTGATTTGATCCATTAGCATTCTTTTCTCTGTGTTGTTCGTGCTACTGCCAGCCTCGGTGGCACAGCCTCAGTCTGAAGCAGTTGAACTGTCGCCTGGGGGGCCTCACCTGAAAGAGCTGACAGCTGCCTGCATAATCAGCTGCTCTGTCTGGATCCTGATAGGCCGGACCAGAGGGGGGTGGGGGGTAGCAGGTGGTGGAGGTGGGTGGCTTTACAGAATGGGCTTGTTTTGAAGATGCACATAAGAAATTATAGAAGGAGCGGGGGTGAGGTGCTGTCTGTTTAGAGTGGGGAGGTTATTAGAAAAAGGATTAACTACCAAGAGACTGTGATGTTTGCACAGCGTGACAATAGCACCTTTCTTAACAAACCATCAGAATCACATTTTTGATTTTTGTTGATCGTCTACCAGGGAAACCTCTTCAAATGTTTAATCTTGTTATCGAGGGTATTTCGAATCGCTCTGCATAACACAGTTAGATGAGCGATATAGTCATCATGTCAGTGGTGGAAAACCTGACATCGTGAGGCTTTGCCTATTTCGAGGTTGCTCCCAAATGAACAGATGAATGAGATTATCAATAGTATGTATTATTATGATAATTATGATAATAATGATAATACATATTGTTATATTATGATTTATATTATTTTCTTAACACATAACAAAAGACAAAACACTTCATATTACAACTGGTCATTCTAGTAATAATTGTATGACCGAATGATGACATGGATCTGACTTTGATAAGTGAATGAATCATTCCAATCATATGGATCTTCAAATATAAAAGCCCTGTTTAAGTGTGACATTTTTGCAAAGAACCAGAAGTTCTCACACTCGCAATAACTTCCACAACATATGATTATTTTAGACTGAAAAATAATGAGGAAGGAGGCGTACATTTGTGGCTTTTCTACAGAAATCCAGCTCTCAAAAGTGAAATGTAGAATTTTGCGGAAGTTTGTTGATGACTGATGTTCTTCTTTTTGTCATTCTCTTTCTCACCTTATCCCTGTCTCTTCTATTGACGCACCAAATCCCCATGTCCTCCTTCACTACATCCGTGAATCTTTTCTGAGGCCTTCCTCTCCTCCTTCTTGCAGCTTCATCACAAACATCCTTTGTCCATATATCCACTGTCTCTCCTCAGCACATGTCCAAATCATCTCCACCTGAACTGTTCCTATCTCAACAAGAAAATCGAGAATTATACAAAAACATGTTCAAGAAAATGGGAGAGTTACTTGTGAGGAAAATGCTACATTAGAGAAAACAGATAGAGATAAAAAGAGCTTGTACATGAGGTTATATTCGATGGAACTTTTGGTGAGAGCGATACAGTCTGTTAACATCTCCACAATGACATTTCCATTCAGGCTGTGAGCGATAATTTGCAGGAAATCACAGAGCTCTTTTTCCTCGCTTGAATCGTCTCGTGGAATTGGGGCTGGATCTCATGTAGCACATAAAAATTAAATTACAGGACCTCCTCCAGTTAAAGGGATCCACTTCAAGTGGTGCTTCAGATCGGGCTGTCCTGCCCTTGACCCCAACCCCCGACACCTGGCTGAGAGCGGCGGAGGAGGGCTCCTGTGCTCAAGCCCTAAAATAGATCTGTCACATTTCACATCCCAGTGCTTCTGTCCCCTCCTCTGAGCCCACCCTGACCCACACAACAGCCCCTCTGTTAGCCTCTGTTTGCTCTGGAGAGCAGGAGAGAGCCCAGGCCCACCCAGAACCTCTTTCTCTGTCCAAGCTCTGCCTCTCTCCTCTCCAACTCCACTGCTCATCTCATTCTCTTTTTCTGTCTCGAGCTGGTACATCTCCTTATTCTTCTCTCATTTCTCCTCCTTCACTTCTTCTCTTTATCCCTCAGTGTTTCATACCCTCCTTCACAGCTTTCACACCTCTATTACTCACTCTCCCGTGAGATCCATTTACCTGTGCGTGGCCAAATCTTTCTACTTTCACACAGGACGCTCTCTGTATATGCGACTGTTATGGAGTCCTCTCCGTCTCTGCCTTCTCTTGCTGTCATTCACCTGCTCTTCATCTCCACCGCGAAGCCTTCCTCAGCTCTGCTAACTTTCTGGCTCCCAACTCATTTCAAATTCAATTAAACCTCCGGAGATTCAACTAACTTTTAAAAAGGATTGGGGCATATCTCTCTGTCTCTTTCATTCACTCTGACTTTATGGGATCCTCCTCCTGTTTTTTCCCTTCATTCTCTGGTCTCCCACTCATTGGATTGCACATTATTACTTTCAGTTTTTCTCTTGATTTGTACTTTGGCTTTTACTCCCTGCCCTCTTGCACCTTCCCTCCCACTCCCCTCTGACTGCAGCTGTCTAAATGGCCTGCGTTGTCCAGGTACATGTTATTCTTGGTAGAGGACAGAAGTAGGACATGGGGCTGGACTCAGTGGGAACAGGACTTGACAAAACCTTTCTAAGGCAGGGGAGTAAATTCCCTAAAAACAAACCTCATCAGTCTTCTACCAATCTTTTCTTAACCTGACTAGAGGCGATATTACCCAACTCATGTCATAACCTTCATATCTGTATATCCTTACATACTCACACCACCGTGCTATAGACGTTCACTCTATCCAAGGTAAATAAAGGTGACTTAGGTTGAGGCCAGTGTGTGGGCGTATGCACCCAAGGGCCAGAGTTTATACAGCCAAACCAGGGCAGGTGTCTGGCTCTGGACGGAGAATATAAAGTATACAAAGAGGCCTACAGTGAAACCAAACCTCTCCTCTTATTGTCTTTCAGTGGTTAGAGATATGTCGTCCTTCATGCTCTTTGTTTTACTTTCACTTCATCTGAAGACCTTCAGAAGACCACAAGTCGCCCAGTGTGACATTGTGGTGATGCTCTTTACAGCAGTCGTCAGCCACAGACTTGTGATTGATTGTCTGGCTGATGTCTGCCTACTTTTCCCCATCTGTAATTGGTGGATTAAAAATGACCTGTTTGTATGACCGTAATGAGATTGTGGTGGGTAAATGAGGACATATGTTTCTGTGTTTGGTCAGAGCCAAGCTGTATACACAAACATTGTTACAGTTTAATGGCTTCTCAGTGACTTGGCCCATGATTGATGTGTGACTATAATGCCAGTCGATGGCCTGTAAAGTGGGAACGGGAATATATTTTATAGTGTATAATTCCAATACTTTACAATAGAGTCGGTCATAAAACAACATCAAACATACAAATTCAAGATGTGATGATGAAGCTATAATTAGTTGAATTATTTAAGTAGTTTATATAATGTAGCTTGTTTTTTTTTTAACTAACATGGAAATAGCAGCTCAAAATTCTATGGCAATTTTGAGATTATTTTAACTCCCTTCATTATAATCTTGTATCTTGAGCTGTGCACGTGCGTGTGCATGCCACAGTGTGAATCTCTGGGTCGTGTCTCAGCTTGCATCGCACCACAGTAAATCACAGCCAGAGTTTTTAACGTCTTCTCCAGTGTGCCTCGGAGAGTCATTAACACACAGCAGAATTACAGAACAGTCCTCGCCAACCGAAATCACTATACCCACTCTGTGCGTGTGTGTGTGTGTGTGTGTGTGTGTGTGTGTGTGTGTGTGTGTGTGTGTGTGTGTGTGTGTGTGTGTGTGTGTGTGTGTGTGTGTGTGTGTGTGTGTGTGTGTGTGTGTGTGTGTGTGTGTGTGTGTGTGTGTATATATGCCCCTTTGTGTGTACGTTTCTGAACCACTATGTGTTCAGATGTTGCCAACCTTTTTAGTTTTAGCCCATTGTTACAAATCCCACACCTATTACGTTTACTCTCAACTACACAGCACATAAGCATCCAGTGTTTAACATACATTTGACTGCCATTTAATTCTGTGCTGGACTATCATTTCCATAGGATCATATCCATATACTATTATTAGTCTGCACCCTCCAGGGATTAGTCCAGAGGTTATCCGCTGGTAAAGGTGGGAGGGCAATAGCCCTGCCTCTGAGCTGACATGGTCATTGGAACTGCTATTGCACCGTGGGGATCAATCTTACAGGGAGCAGAGAGGAGTAGGGGTCCAAAGTCTTTCTTAGTCAGATCCTACTATTGGCGCAGATAAGGTCAACTCATCGTTCATTACAGCTATCATACTTACTGCAGTTTTACGCCCTGCTTTCAATGGCTTGACATCCCCTGTTGGTCTGGCCTTTCTGTGTCATGGTCCTCTTTGCTGTTTAGTCTTGCTGATGGCACATTTGTGTTTCCATGTGTACACTCGCTCAGATTGCAGGTTTCTTCTATTTGCTCACCAGCTTGAAGCGTGCTTCTGGCGCACACACTGACATCATAGCTCAAATATTGACTGTCTCCTGGCCTGCGTGCTCACAAAAAGGAGATCTGCGTGGACATGGAGTGGAAAAGAACAGAACAAAAGACACAAGGATGTTTAAGACAAAGGAGCATTAATATAATTGTCGCATGCAAAGGACACGACAGTTTGAGTTCAAGGTTCAGAGGGTTTGTGAGGTTCAAATGTCACTGGTGTGAATGGGCATCGGAAAAGAACATCCGAGGGGCACATCCTCTCACACACTGAAGGAATGAGGCATCATCAGGGGTTATGTGAAGCATCAACAGGTCAAAGAGCAAACTGAATTTGGGAACATAAATCTTTTCAGCAGTCACAGAAAGCCATCGTTCTTTTGTTGAATTTTTGCAGTAGCAGTGCTTGGGGAGACCTCCTCAAGAGTTAAACAGTCTCACAGAGAAAAGACTGTTAAAGGAGCAGCAAGTTTCCAGTGTGATTTGTCAGTTCCAGCCTTGAATGGAGTGATCGCTTGTGGCATGTACTTGCAGATATTTGGATAACAGATTGAAAAAGGCTTGACTTGAACAGTCAGGTGTTGACATATTGAGCTGATGCCCCTTTTTAGGGGGTTAAATTGGAACAGTATGAACCCCTGAAGGGTTAAGCAATACAGTGCTGAGGCCGTGCAGCCCTAAAGCTGGGCATAGGGCCAGCTCCACTCATAAACATGGAGAGGCTCAAGTGTGTGTGTGAGTGTGTGTGCGTGCGTTTATGTGCATGTGTCTGTCTGTGCCAGGGACAGCCCAGTGACTCACAGAGTACAACCCTGCCCCTTTGGCAAAAGAAGAGCAAAGTTTTTAAAGAGACATGAGCGGTTGTAGCTGACAGAGAAAGAGCAGTACAGGCAGAGGCACGAAAGGGGGCGCTGTGGAGCGAGGGTTTTCCCTCTTTTTTTCAGAGCTCAGATAGACGATCACACAGCCCTCATATCCTGTGGAAAGATGTCAGACCTCTACCACAAACCTGAATGGGAAACTATGGGACCACTGTCTGTCAAGCTCACACAAGCACATATACTTAAATACTCTCCAACACTGAATGGTTTTAACCAAAATAAAAGAGGCAAAAATATATTCTAAGAAGTTGAAACACATGAGTGATGTTTTTGCGTTGTCTGAACATTAAAACTTTTACACAAACAACAATAAAAACATCTCTGAAAAGTCCACTCTGTTCAGTGTTTGACACACATTTTCTTCGCTGTTGTTCTCTTTCACATACAAACATACACCTACACATTTACAGAGCAGTACTTATGCTGCCCACTCATTAAATAATGCATTTCCACCCCCTTACCCTAATATTAAACATTACAGCTAAGTGCTTAACACCAGCCTCCAACCCTAACCTTCAACTCAATATATCATTAACCTCACAACCTCATCTTATACATTTAAAATGTTGTGAGGACCAGAATTTTGGTCCCCACAATTGTAGTGTAACGCCTTGGTTTCAGTCTCCACATGAAACACAAGCACGCACGCAGGCACGCAGGCACACACGCACGCACACACACACACACACACACACACACACACACACACACACACACACACACACACACACACACACACACACACACACACACACACACACACACACACACACACACACACACACACACACACACTCGTTCACACAAACAGGCATAGGGCCAGCTGAGTCACGTCTAAATGGCGTGGAGTGTGATTGCAGCTCACACTTACATAACCTCTGTCTCCACACCACTGTCATTAGAGCAGCTCAGCAGAATGGGCCAAAACAATTCTTTTAAGTACTCTGTAGCCAGGAGAACCTCAGGACTCACCTTCTCAATGGATCAAATGTGTGTTCGTGTGTACGCGCATTCTTGCCTGCATGTGTGTGTGTTTGACATGTGCACCAGTGTGCTTTGTGCATCATATAGCATATGGTGTATGTAGCCCAGGCTGTCCAGTGGGCTGTCTTTATGTGCGTGTCCTTGGGCAAGACATTGAACCCCAGCATCGTGCTCTATAGTCGGGCTGCCATCTTGCATGAAAGAGACTGTGAGCACGTGCTGTAAAGCGCCATGTAAATGCATTTTGATGTTTTATTTGAGCGAGTAATGAGGGAGTTAAGTTTCTCTGCTCCTCTTTGGACAGAGGGAGTCGAAGTTCTGGCAGCCTTTGGTGTGTGTGTGTGTGTGTGTGTGTGTGTGTGTGTGTGTGTGTGTGTGTGTGTGTGTGTGTGTGTGTGTGTGTGTGTGTGTTCTTTAAGTGTATGCATGCGTGTGTGTGTTTGTGTGTGCATGCGTGCGTGTGTATAGAGAGAGTCTACATTTTGGCAGGCTTCAGTTTATACAGATGGAGCAGCTCTCGTTGGATAAACCACACAAAATTCCTCCCACTGTCCAAGTTAGCACTTCTTAGGCAGAGAAACGTGCCCCCCCCCCCCCCCCCCCACACACACACACACACCCACACCACCCCCAACATCTCTCATTGCACTCTTCCACACCTAACCTCACCCCCTCCCACCCTTGTGAACCCTCCCAATGCCCCTCGCCCATCTTCCTATATCAACCCTCATTGACAGTCCCAGGAGGAAGGTAGAGCAGACCCTGCTAGTCGAATGGGTCCGATTACTTTTCCTGGCTCTTCCTGTATGAGACAGAACAGACCAAAGCAATCAAACAGGAAGCGAGTGGATGAGTGCATGACCTTCTTCTCTTCTCTTCTCTTCTCTTCTCTTCTCTTCTCTTCTCTTCTCTTCTCTTCTCTTCTCTTCTCTTCTCTTTTATGACCCTTACTCATATACAGTATGTGCCGTCCATCAAACACACTTTCCTAATAATGACGAGTCTCTCTAAAATCTGGAAAAGTGATTATGTTAACACTTGATCTTCGCTACAGAGTGACCAGAATCATGACCAATGTTTTTTCTTAGTAATGACACATCTCCCCCTGCTTTTCCGTTTAACCTCAGCAACCTCTGTACCCGGCCAACTCCTTACCTCATGTGGCTGGTGTCACGGCTCATTCACCGCGTACAAATGCCGCTGTGAAATGTAATATCATTATATCCATGATGGCTTTACGTTAGACTCTGAGTTTGAATCTGTAGCAATGAATAACCAGAAGCCAAAGGAGCACCCCCCCCCCCCCCCCCCCCTTCTCATCTATTGATTGTAACTATGTATTTTTGATGAATTGGTTCCGAAACTGAAGTGACTTGCAGTTATGCTGCAATAAACGGAAAGGAGATTTGATTTAGACTCGTCTCAGTTAGCAGACTGTTGAGGTAAACTAATGTCAAGCTAAACAAATGTTTAACGGGGCAGAGTTTCCACATAACACACAAACACACACGCACGCAGCCAAAAATGATTTCAAGCCAGTGCTGCTCTCATGCTTATCACAAATGACCCAATTCCTTGCCAGCAGTGTTTTCACCGAGCTCCAGCATGTGTTTACCAGTGGCAGACTGCCTCCCCATTAAAGCTGCTGTTCCCCCGAGGCCGCAACACACATCATTAAGACACAGGATATGGACTCTGACCATGGCGTCCTACCTTCGCCTGTAGCCACATGGTTCCTACCTGTAAACCTGCTTATATACACCCATTTTTTCTGGCTGGCTGGCTGCCTGCCTACTTTTTTTCTTTCTTCCTTTTTCTTTCTTTCTTTCTTTCTTGCTTTCTTGCTTTCTCTTATATGAATATTTGACAAGATGAGCCAAATGAGTGATTGCAGCAGAACTATGCTGACATTGGGAGAGTAAAACTGGGTGTGGAGGAGTGTCTCAATTCACCCACCAGCACTGTCTCCATCATACTCTAATGAATAGCTGTCATCGTTACCGCCGAAGTAGGAGGACCTGCAGGTTAACCCCTAACTTCTCTCCAAACCTTCATGGAGTCGGATTGGAAAAAGGCAGGTTTGTACACAGACCGGTTTTGGTTATTAGGGATGATTAAATGTTCAAAAACCAAACAGAAAGTGAATATCCAAAGAGCAATAAAGAAATCTATTGTGAAGTAATAGTAGGGGCACAGCACTTGTATTTAATGAAACAAGACCAGAGGGGCAAAGCAGTCAACATCCTGCTGCAATATGCTATCTGGAAAGTGTACTACTTGGCCTATAAGACACTAAAGAAGTGTAATGCACTCATAATGCATGCAGTTAAAGAAATCCCCCACCCAGCCTGGATGCTTTTTCTGGCTCCCCCACCCGCCACCATCCTACCCCGAGGCCAAAGCTCCCCAGCTCCCCAGAATGGAGTCATTAGCCGGGTGCTAATGGTTTCAGACTTTCTAATTGAATGGGAACCCATTGATCTGTAGGTAGAGAGAAATGGTTCTTTTCATTGCCTCAGTATGGCCCAGCGCAGCATTTGTCTCCATTCAAAATTAAAGGCTATACACTTCAGAGATCTAAGATTGAAGTACGAGTGTACACACGCACGCACGCACGCACGCACGCACGTACGCACGCACGCGAAGGTACAGCATTTGCTTACAAACACGCACACACTGAAACAGAGATAGCAGAACCTGGGAGCTCATGCAGTGACTGACAAGCAAACACACACTCACACACACACACACGCACACACACACACACACACACACGTTTCCATGTAGAATTGCTCTACTGTGTGAAGCCTTCAGGGCTCCCATTCTGAGCGCAGACTTTAATCTGTGCTCGCTCTCAGAGTTCTCCTGGTGGGACACTCTGCACCTTACATCTTTTTAAACACTGCAACAACAAGGGCTTGCCTGGGGCATCTGGGGTCAAGGAGGCAGCTTAGTAGAGATGTCAACCGCCTCACCGTCTCTCTGTGCACGTTCGAGGTTGAAGCGCATAGGGCTGCAAACTATTGTAATACTGATAAAGCCCCAGCAGATTATCCACCATTTGCATTGAACGTACACATGAATCACACTCATGAGTCTTTCATCTAATGCCACTGATTACTGCTGTTGGTTTTCCGTGCGCTTGGGTTTGTAAATGTGTGAGTTTGTGGATTTGCTTGTGCATGAGTTTGTTTGTGTATTTCTGCGTAAACATTCTCTAGTAACTTTTCTCTTTCTGGTTGGTATTGATGAATTATGTGTGCACACAAATTGGACATCAATTCTGAAGTAAACAGTGAGTCTGACTGGTGGTTTTCCAGACTTTGAATCATGATATTTTCTTCTCAGCAGACATGGTTTCAAGAATATTCATGATTTTATTTAGATTTCAGATGGTATATGAGTTGAAAACGTTTATTTTAGCTTTTCAAAAAGTTGTAACAAAATACATTACAACACAAATACAAAGTGATATAATGCATTAACCTTTCATGTGAAATGCTGTGCAGCAGTTGATAATTTTGGATACCTATAATATTTAGCATTATATTTGTGAGTGGAGACAGCAGAATCTTGATGGAGCAGTTATTTGCACTCACTCAGTAGGTTCGCATCTCACTGTCATATTTTCACTGACAACTGTTTATGCTAAGGTTTGGTACATTTGTGTGTGTGTGTGTGTGTGTGTGTGTTTAAGAGACAAAAGCCAGCTGGTTCTGGTTATCAAGCTGGAATTCACTGTAAAAATTACAACTTTTTTTCCCCCCCTAGTCCTTTACCCCAAACCACCCACACACACACACACACACACACACACACACACACACACACACACACACACACACACACACACACACACACACACACACACACACACACACACACACACACACACACACACACACGCACGCACAACCCATAATTATTCAGCTCCATTACCTCTCTGTGAGGAGTCTCTTGCTGTAGCTACTTCAGGAGAATATGTATTTGACTGAGAGACTAAAAAAAAAGCCTATACAAACATCAACTGGCACCAATGATGGACTAAATTCAATCAGTCTCGATATTAATTTACAGAGCTCAGTGGTGTGTGCAGTGGATAAGGAAAAAAAGTTCTACGTCACAAGTCTCAGCGTGTGGCGGGGTTAAAGACACCTCTTATGAGCTGACTGACATCATGTCTGGGAGGAACCTATAATAACAACTCTCTCTCGCTGCAGATGATCTCCAGATAAGTGGCGTGTGTTTATGTGAGCGTGTGTGTATTGGCTGCATACGTTTGTGTGCAAATGTTGCTTTATGTCTGAGTGACTTTGCATTGCACGTCTGCGAGCGCTGAAGGAAAGCCACTGAGGTGAAAACACACAAGAGAGGAAGATGCCTTCAAGAAACTAAAAATCTAGTGTGTGGTCCTTAAAGATGTTTTGCTTCATTTCAGTTGTCTATAAAATCGTGACTGAATGGCGTCACTTCCTTTTAAAGACCATGTTGTAGGTTGCATAAAACACATAAAGCAAAGCTTTCCAGGCTCTTTGTGAAAGTCAAACTCTGTAAATAAATATTTGTAACTACTATTTATATAATGTTTTTTCCAATAACAACAACAATAAAACATTATTTATACAAACATTTCAGACTCTGTGGCGCCATTTTGGAATCTCAAGTCAGGATCCTCAAGTGGAAAATAACTTGGAATTCCCATTTCCAAGGATAACTGGAATAAACTACTTTTACATGAATTCAATCAAAAGGTGACCAAATGATGAACTACCATAAAGATCTAGCTTACTGCCTACAAACTTTTAAATTTCCTCTCAGATTCACCAGGTCGTTTCACAAGTGTTTTATTAGTCATATTTAAGATTATCCTATCGGTATGTGCTAAATATTCATTTTGTTTACAACACACATCTGTGACTTTTCTATCAGTTCAACTTCATATTCAAAGTGTACACTTTTTTCCAAATATAAAAATGATTGAATTCTAAATTTTCAGTAGAAATGACCTTTAAATGTCTAGTTCTACATTTACTCAAGTAAGTTAAATGACTCCTACATGTTTTATTGGTTCATATTGATATCGTTCGTCATTATTTAGGATTTTTGTATAGTCCTGTTTGATTGAAGATCCTCATACTTTTGCCATCACCTCCAGTGTGTTTGCATCTGGTGTCCATTTCTTGCCAGCAGCAGAGCAGAAGTTTCCACCGCTGAGGAAGAAGGTGGAGAATCAGCAACAGCCCACATAAGGCCCGATAATCCACAACAGCCCTATTTCACACTGAGTACCGACACACACATCTAGCCAGTGTCCGTTCATGGACAGCAGCACATCTCGAGCCTGCTCCTAATGGTGAGAACAGATGAGTTCCAGTCGAACAAGGCCTGAGTCAAATGCAACGAGAGCATACATCTGATTAGAGCAGCAGCTGTAAGACACACATGGCTTTATCCCTGTCATTTCCTCCTGCATTTTGTCTGGATCACTTTATTATCCTGCAATAGCCAAAGGCAATACCAGTCTGCCATCCAAGTGTGAGCGTGGATGTCTGTGCTTCTGTTTGTGTGTTGGTGCAGTATGCAGTCCTCTCTCATCTCCACCCATTAAAATGTCCACCGTGGACAGCCTCCCATGGACTTCGCCGGGCTTCTTACAGAGGGAGTCAGAGCATGAGCGCAAAAACTGCCTGCATGGTCTGAAGTCATTATGAAAAGCGGCTTCGTAATGAAAGATGATAAAGATGAGGCGGAAAAAGTCCTGTGGGATAAGAGCGTCAAAGTGACAAAGAGAACGGACAAGAGCTGATCACCTCCATGGTCTGAAGCTATTCACATTAAAGCAGCATGTTGACTGACTCTGAGCCAAGTTTTTCTGTCAGTGGAGTGTGCGTTCGCAGGCTGCTCCACATACGGGAGCAACATATGATGAAAGCCATTAAGCAGCATTTTAAGTACTCTTAAAGTGACTTTTCACTGAAGCAAAACTGATTCGATGCTGAATCCAATCAAAAAGTGCAAGCAGCCATTTGGCTCCTGGGTTTGTCATTGGTTTAACCTTGATTTGATGTTATGGCATAAAATAGACTCTTTCAAAGAATAACCACAATATTGCCTTGGCCTGGGGAGCGACATTCTTTTGGAGGCAGCAATCCTCGGGTCAAAGCAGAGGAGTCTGGAAAAATGAGAATGACAGAAACAGCAGAAGAAGGAAACACAAGATATTTAAAAAGTGGTGAGCGACAGAGTGGAATCGGAAAGTAAAGAGCTTGGGATGAAGAAGAGAAAAAGAAAAGAAATGACATAAACAGGCAGAGCAAAGCGGAGAAAGAGAGTGGCTGAAGGTGAATTGCAGCCTTGGTCTGGCTCTGGGCCTTGCCTCTGTTCTGGAGTCTCTCTTCCATCCACAGTGACATGTGGTTTCACGGCCATTACCACACACATTATAGTGATATGTGCCATAATGTGAGGCGTCCATATGTACTCCACTCTCTGCTGGCTCCATAAAACACGCAGGCCCAACTGTTTTCGCTGGTGTCAATGTGTGCTATTAAATGTAATTTAACTCATTCGTGTCCTCAGAGGCTGAATTGGAGTCAAACATCAGATTCAAACTTACAAAAAAGGGGCTGCCTACAGAATTAGCAGATGTCATCACAGTATTTGATTTGTGTATTTAACAGTGTATTTTTAAGCCGGGCAGTCACGCCAGAGCTTACTCGTTTTTGTGAACTGCCGTTCTTCTTTCCAGCGGTCACCATCTGCACATTATTTAGTCAACCAGTTCATAATAAATGTCAAACTTTGAGCAAACCATGACAAATAGAAATGCTTTGTTGTGTAAGTGAGAGAAGCCCAGTCACAATAAAACCTCCTCTCAGTTCTCTATTGTTGTTTTCTCCCTCTCCGTGACTGTGTGAGTGTGTTTTCTGTGCGTGTTTCTGTCCTGTGTTGAGGAACAGAAGGTCTCTGCAGGGCTTGCCTGTGTGGGTGGACTCTGGGATTCACCGTGAAAACAACCCTAAAAGCCAAGGACATTTCCTAAGTTGGAGTTTGTGCATAGAGTGCAGGGTCCGGTCATCTGTGCCCTGTGTGTGTGATATTTTTTTAATGAGATTTCTATACCCGGTTATCAGAAAAAACACTATCATTCCTTTCATGGCTGTGCATGTGCTTTCTAATGAGCATATCGGTTTCAGTGTCCAAATTGTTTTGCGTGCAGACGGAAGAAAAGTGTCTAACCTCCGCTGGCTTCAGCTTTCTAAAAAGGCGTCTATGTGGGCCTGTAAAAATCTACATATCTGTCTCAGCTCAGATTATTATTTTGTCCATGCTGAGTGTTTGACAATAAGCCCTCACACAGCGAGCCAGATTGTGTCCTTAGGTCTGATAGACAGGAGCTGTTGAAACACTCTGCTCCACAGCCCGAGCTGCAGCCAGATAAGTGGAAGACAAAGACACGATTATACTGTAACACGTGGCCCAGAGACATTACAACTCCTCCAATGGCTTCCTGCTGCAGGCTGTTGTACCACTGGGCCTGGATAAGGTTTGGTTGTACATCCAAGCTTTGTTCAACTCTGACCAACAGTATTCTGTGATTTATGAGAATGAATTTAAAGTACCAGATGCATTTCTTTTTTGGGAGCCAGAGTGAATTTTGCCTTTCTGAAACAGCTTTGAGTTACTCTGCATTTAATTCTTAAAAGTGTAATGTTTTAACATGTTTTAAGTTAAAATGCTGTATATATATATATTGGCACAGTGTGAAATCTACAGATATGTGAATGTTGACAAAGAAAGACATAAAATCGCCCAACCTCAGTCGCATGATTTTTGTTCTGCTCTAGGATTGCTTGTTGCTCAAGGGTGAATTTGTTCACTGTTGACACAACCAACCACACCGTAAATCATGAAAAACTAGCAGTAATTAAAAATGAATAGTTATAAACATGTAGCCAACATCAGTCACAAACAAAGCAGGAAACGGTCAAACACTGGTGCGGCCATCGAGGAAATTAGCTGTCATAGCTTTTCTTCCAACCAACCCTCGAACAAAACTCTAAAAAGTGTTTTATAAATGTTAACGTGATAACTCCTGAGTCGAGGAGTTATGATCTTGAGCGAGCTCGCATTTGTGATTGTTTGAGGGAAGAAGCCATCATGCAATTCAACAGAAAGCTGCAAACACAACAGTCCTCAAGGACACACGAGCCAAACGAGTATGTGAGGGGTCTCTGTCTGCCTGGATACCTCCGTACTCTCCTCTGGCCTTTTAATGACAGCTTACTGTGCTTCCTCACGCCAGCTAACACAGGTGAGGCCCCCCCTCTGTGGGTCTCATCAGCACTGCAGCCCGAATAGGTGTGACCTCCTCTGGGACGTCTGTGTGGATGGTTGGGTAATCCACCAGCGTACACCACAGCCCCCAACCCAATGTATCCACAGGTTTAGTGAGCACATTCAGCGCAGCGCAGACACCCAATTCTCAGAATATGTACAGAGAGACACTGACTAAACTGTGCAAGATTCTGTTGCATTTTGGGTAATGTAGGTGTCTTATTTCAAAAGGATAAACAATCTGAGGCAAAGAAAAAGAGGAAGGAGGACTCTTTGAGCCAGGACACATACTAACACTCTTTACAAACTACTGTCTGAAAGTTGTTCTCATGTTTCTATCTTACAAGTTCACTGGATCGATGTTCAGCTGTGGCCCTTTTGGGACTGGGCCATCTTTTGTTAAACAGAGGTCAAAAGACTACTCTCACACGGGTATACTGAATGCTATAGGTGGCTACACGGAGACCCCCCACCTTCTCTTTAACCTGTAATGGTCCAAACAAGTTCTGTTAGGCGCCTATAGATAGATTCCTAACTACATGTTTAGCATTGAGGTGATACCGAAGACTTGATTTGCTTTGGAGATACAGTATGTTAATTCTCTGTTGCATATTTTGCACACAGCCGTGGTCTTCTCCCTGTTTCCATCCAACAATTCTTTTGAATGAAAAACTTTCCATCCGCCAGACCAGAAAACAAATTCTCATCTGTTTCATGCATCAGATCTGCTTCCCACAAAGGGATTTGTTGGCTGATGCATTGTTGCATTGGTATTGTAGCATCATGGACGTCTGAGAAGGACAAGGAATTGAAACTTTATTCAAGTCAACAAAGGTTCCTGTCGGCAGTAAGCACACCTGAATAAAACAACGAGGACATGAAAACAGCAGAAATGCTGAAAACAATGTAGTTAGCATGCCATGCCACGAGTTGGCGTTGTTGGTTGTTTTTGTAATGAAACCGCACACGCGCGCACACAGAGAGAACAATGCGCTATTATACATTAACAAGTGCAATACATGGAAATTCGAATAGACAGAAAACAAAGCTGGCTTGCTATCACGGTGACTCTCAACTAAAACAACCAAGTCCCAGGAGAGTATGTACTAGGAGTCATGCCACTCTGGAGGCTGCCATTCCTGTTATTGTTCAACTACTTGAGAATGAGCAGAAGAACTGTTTTCTATTGCTGTGGTGCCGTGGTGTGTGTTTTTTTTTGTAATTGTTAAATCAAAGCTACAAAGTGAGTAGAGGAGCATGAGTGTTGTATAAGGTAGCTAAAAGTACTACTAAATGAACTGCATTTGAGTTTGTCTGTGGGATGTACAACTGAATAGACTTAGAAAATAGCTGTAAATTCAATATGTGGAAAAAGCGACAGCTCACTGGAAGGAAAGTATCATGACAAAAGGGTCAGAATTTGACATAGATGATGGAAAATATTAAATGCTAGTACCCAAGAATAGACAGATTTGACAAGAATAGAGAAGTAAATGTGTTTCAGCCTCCTCTTGGATATGAGCTGAATATGAGCAGAGGGGAAATAGAGGGATAATGCTGGTGGTGATCAGGGACTGGTAGAATAGCCCATGATGGAGGGCTATAAATAGCTCCACTTGGACACTCATCTTGGCTCTTGCTTCATCCTCCTGCACCACCCTCTGCTCTGCTGTCCCACACCTCCACCCTCCCTCTATTCTCTCCCTGTCCTTCCCCAATTCCACCCTCTCCCCGCATGTCTCCATCCCTCCCTCGGTCCCATATAGCACCTGCTCCAACACCTCCTCTGCCAACTGGCTGATGTCATTCTTCGGTACCGGACAGACGTCCTCACGCCTAATTCTGTCCCACTAAATGGCAGCAGTGCAGAGATGACCAATCACACACACACACGCACACACACACACACACACACACACACACACACACATACACACACACACACACACACACACACACACACACACACACACACACACACACACACACACACACACACACACACACACACACACACTGTGCTGCCTCCTCAGGCTTGAGTTAATCTCACGACACACTGGCCTGGCGTGACCATTTGAATCTAGTCTCATTGTGTAAGAATTGTCCAGTGATATTTGAAGATGATACAATGTCCTGAATTTGCCATTGAGGCTTCAGGATTATTTATTATCTTCTAAACCTGCCAGTTGGGACTGTGAATTAACCCATTATTTGCAGACACAACTTCAGATACCTCTATAAGTTGACATACCACCCTCCAGTATATTTAGAGGCTCATCAATTTGTGGAGTAGTTTATTTCTTGATAATGGTGGTCTGTCATTACCATAGACCGTCCCTCCCTTGGTCACATCAGACTTTTAAGAGCTTTTTGGACTTCTGCCTTTCTCATTGTCAACCAAGACGTCCTTTCTGACCTTACCTCAGTGGTGGCACTGACCCCTGACTCTGTTATTGCCACACAGGGTCCTGTCTCCTCTAAACTCACTTTGCATCCCTTTTGTCTGTGTGCATTTCCTGTCTGCATCTGTTTCCCGTCCTCTTAAACCGTAAGTCCTCCATTGGGGAACTTGGTGAAAAAACCTCTCCTCTCCATGCCCTCTTGACTCTTGCTGGGATTAAAGTGGAGACTGTTGGACTCCGTGTGTCTCCATGTGTACGTGTCCATTCAAATGCAGTGCTTCAGCTGCACTGCTGCAGAGTGCCTTCATAAAAAATGGACCCACAACCAGAAGTTCTGTTATTTCTTCACTGTCCATTCTCACTTTGCTGTTTTTTTTTTTTTTTTTTAATGTGCGTTTTTTTATTTGCTCACAAAAAAAGGCAGCATTCTCAATTACAGTGAAGAAAGTCTGTGGTTGAAATGAGAATAAAGGAGCCTGCGCTCCGCTCCCTCTTTCTAACAATATCTCTCTTGTTCGTCAGCTATCATTCCTCTCGTATTCCTCACCTTCAGCTGTCATCCATCTCCCTGTCTGCTCTCGGTGAACACACTCTTACAGTAACTGCACTGACATTTCATACATCAGTGTCTTTGACCCTGCTCTGTTAATGTTTACTTACTCTCAGCTGCACTAAAAACTCGGCTCCAGTCCCACAAAGACACACGTAGACCTGTTACAGATTTTACTTTGTTGGATTTTAGTCTGGCTGTATCATGATACATCACAAACCAAATAAAAGGGTCTGGAGTTGCCAAGTAAAAGGTTGTTTTTTTTCTCCTTTTATTTCTTAAAACAGTGACTATAATTCAAAGTCCTCCTCAGAACAACTGCAGTACATTTCTGTTTATATGTTTTCCAGCTGTGAGGTTAGAGAGGCCAGATCATGGGTCCTGCTGTAATTAACGTATTTATAAGCCAGCGGGGAATGAGCTGAGTGAATGACAGTAAGAGGGGAGCAAAGTAAGCTGAGGCCCTTGAGGTTATGGAGCCTCAGAGGCGTCTGCGCTTGGAGCCGGCTAGTAAAACATTTTGACCCCCTCATTATGGCCCATTTAGAGGATCAGGGCACCCTAAAACAACTTGTCTGTTTGCATGACTTTTGCATGCAGTCATGAGGTCACAGCCTGGAACCAGGTCTGTCTGGTTGAATCTGGAGCTGGTTGCCACTTCCATCCTCTTGTCATCCTCACCCGACTGTGAACAAAGGCTTGCAACATCAGCTGTGGCTGAGGCTCCAGTTCAGGAGGAGGAACCGTGAATCACAGCACATCTCCTTCTCTACCGCTGTCTGTCTGACTCTCTCTCTCTCTCTCTCTCTCTCTCTCTCTCTCTCTCTCTCTCTCTCTCTCTCGTAGATACACAGTATGAACATTCACAATGACTTCTGGCCAGGCACGGCCTGAAATTCCTTTGAAAACCACAGTCATCACCATACGCCCACCCTCTTGTCCTTAATATCTCCTCACAGGCTGATTTGCACATGCCTACACACATTCATGCATGCATGCATCGTGTGTGTGTGTGTGCATGTGGGTACATAAGACACGCACGCACGCACGCACCTATTATAAAGACACCGTTTGTTGGAGGGAACTGAAAGAAGGCCTTCCTCATCTTCTCTTCTCTTCTTTACCTCGGTGGAAGGAACGTCATATGCATGTGAATGTATGTGCATGTTAAAGTTAATTTACTTCAGTCATGAGCTTTTCAGTTCGATAATCAAGTGTACTAGAGGCTGAACATATTTCTACCATTCATTCACATGTACATCCACATTAATTATATTTGTCATCTGTAGACTTTTTACACTTGGATCACGTTGTCATTCAGATGCCCCTTTAGTTTGCTTCCGCACTGTTACGTATATATTTTATCTCAGCGGTTTTACGTTATTAGTCTTGATTGATCATTCCAGTTTTCATGGTTATTGTGACACACAAGTGAAATAAATTGTACACAATGCTTTGTTACCTTCGTTAAAGTTATTTCCTGTCCTGCAGAATCTGCAGCGATGCAGGCGGCTACAATGCCATAGCGTTGTTATCCGCATGTGTTATTTCTCCTTCATTTGCTGGTGCTATTTTGGCTTTTGTGTCTGATGTGCATATGTCCCCATTTGTTTATTTTTACACGGCAAATTTTGCATCAGCAAAAACCCTCCTAATGATTTACGTCGGCCATGCAGTGCTTATGTCGACAAACTGCAGAGCGGTGTTTTGACTTGCTGTGGGTACTTTCATGTAACGAAAAAAAATAAAGTAAAGAAAACAGGAATAAAAAAGAAAACTGGTTTCAGTCCAGATTGCGCCAGGCCATCCTCTTCCTGATGTTTATTTATAATCTGGTGATTCTCCAGTCCTGACCTATCCTCCAGCTCCCTTGTCCTCATCACTCCTTCGCTCATCATACTATTAATGCTTGGTCACTCTTTCCATTTCTTCAATCAGTTTCTGGTTCTGACAACGTGACTGCTCGTCTGCCCTATCGTGTGTCACCGGGCTGAGACAAAACCGCTTAGCCAATTTCTCTAAAACTTTTCCACTGAAACTATGATGTGAGGGCCACTGGCGTTGAGTTTCGATGTTGTAATATGCGTTAACAGTCCACTCGGTCTCAAACTGAGTCAGGGTCAGAATGAGGAACAGGTGAAAAAAGACGAAATAAGGCAAGAGACGCAGTTCTCTCTTCTTTCTTTTCTGATAAATGGCAGTTAAGTGTGTGTCATGGTGCGGCATTTAGGTTAACCAGTCCTTTGATTCAAACCAGAAAACATAAAAAAAGAAATCAGAATAAGAGGAAAGGCCAATTACTGCTAATGAATACTTTTTTTTTTTTATTGTGCTCTAAAACAAAACAAACAAAAAAAATCCTAAATATTTCAATTGCATTCCATAATTGAATAATGTTTTTGCCGGCACATTCTGGACAGATCACCAGCTCACCACAAAGCTGACACAATGAGGCAATTTAGGGTCACTTCAGTTAGTTAAAACATGCAAAATCTGTGAACTTTGGGAATCTTAACTGGGGTCCTCGATCTTGAAAATACCAACTTCTACATAGTAAATGAACTCTAGAGAATATTAAATCATGCAAAATGTATTCGATGCCAGATAATTGTGATAGAATTCCGTTTGTGTGCGTGCTCACACAGTTTAATCTTATCTGACAGAGAATTAGTCTCTCACATATAGTGCTGCTCGTACAGCTGCTCGTAAAAGATCTGTACGTCTGGGTAGTACACTAATGCCAGTGGTGACTTCACCTCTCAGCAGAGGGACAGGAAATGTTGGGATGGTCGATCATTACCCCGCTGCTTCTCTTATCACCCACAGTTACTACCGCTGCCAGTGTACACAACACGCTGCAGGAAGGCCTTGTGTCTCAGCCATGTTTTATCATGCTCCTCTCATCATCTTTTACTTGATTCATTAAAACAAAACAGAAAATTGCAAAATGTGTGTGCCTAATGTAGGAATCACATATACATAAGAATAGGGAGTCATTTGTACAAAATATCACTATCTCCGCTTGTTTTGCATCAATTCATATACATTTCAGCAATACTGATCAGTGATATGATCCTCAAGCCTTGTTGATGCACATGAAATGCGTCAGCTCCCACACAGGCTTTTTTAAATTTTTTATTTTACTGTGTAGCGTGTCAGTAAATGTACTTGGTACGGAGGTTACGAAAACAGGCTTGGATCACTTTGTGCGTTTTCTGTTCATCATTTAATTTTTAATTTGCATGACTGGTTTTTGATAACTGCCGCTATATAATTGTGCAGATTTAATGGAATTAAAGTAAAGCTGTGAAAATATTCTAAATATAGAGTGTAGACTTAAATTGATACTGATTTTTTTTGCAAGCTGACCCTTTCAACAGTAGTGGATTGCTCAACTTGGTGCTTATACAACTGCTCACTTCTCCAAACCGATGACGTGTTGACCCCCTTGTACTGCAGCTCACTATGAAGTACAATCTTTTTTTCACAAAATATTCATGGAAAGTATGGCTTTGTTTGGCTGTACTATGACTAGATCGCTTTTCATTGTCGTCTGTATTTCAGAGTTGTTGATGTCAGCTGGACCCGCTGTGATCTCGTGGTCTGTTTGAAATGTGGACGATGATTCTCGGTGCTGTAACTTCAGCTTAGTCATGTTTGGAGTGAGTTCTCGTGTACAGTAGCTTTTTCACTGTGTAATGCTTTCAATCTGCTGAATCGATTCAATGATGAGAGTTGCAGTTCCAGCTTTCCTCTTTTTTTTTTCTTTTTTTTTGTTAGTTGGAGCCTTTTTGGCCCAAGTCATAGTCACGCTGATTGTGGAAAGTTCATCAACAGGATGCAGCTGATGCAGAAGTCAAGAAGGTGTTTCACAACCCAGTTCGAGCTGCTGATCCACTTCCCATCCGAGGGGCTGACAGCAGAAGAAAGTGTTGTGGCAAGAGTTAATCGCAGTCACAAGAATTGTAGTATTTCATTAAATCGGGGTTTATCTAGTGTTTATTTCTCCCATCTGAGAAGCCTTGTCTTCCTCCCCCGCTTGCTGTTTCTCTGTCTTTCTGAGAGTACAGTACAGCAGAGGGTGGGTAATTACTTTGTGCTCCAACCCTAAAATAACACGACTGGCCCAATTACAGTCTGGGCCTCATTACACAGCCTTGCAGAACAGAGGGAGAACTACTAGACCAATCAAAACAAAGAGTGAAAGAGGAGATGTAAGGAAAGACAATATTTGGATCGCAGGTGCTGATTTAACTTGTTTGTTTGGGAGTGTCCAGGTGGCTCGGAGGAGCACGGTGCATGCCATGTCCTGTCCTGTCCTGGCAATGCTTCGGCTTTAAATTGGCATCTCCTCATTCTGCCTTCTTTGGTGTTCTTTATTCCTTTTGCATACTTTTTATACTTCAATAAAGCCGTTGGCCAGCGCTCGTCTCCTCGCACTTTCAAATATTAGCCCCCAAAATCTTACGCCTACACATGTATACTTTCCCTTTCGACCCCTTGCCCGTGGTGTGGTCAGGGTTGGGTAAGGCTGGGTCCAGGCCAGAGAAGCCTGTTTATGTAACACTCTTCAAAGCGGTCCAGTGAAAGAGCACACTGTACATGGGAAGGGAAGTGTAAATATCTGGCTGTTGCTGGCAAAACACATGCTCGCCCCATACATCAATTGCATAGAAGTTGCACAAAATCTTAAAAAAAAAACAAAAAACTGTTAACATATGCATTTGACACACTTGGAAATACTTGCTAAGATTCCTGAATTTTAGACTTTTAGACTTTTAAACTCCAAACCCAGTCATAAACTGTAAATTCCTAGAAACCCCCGAGAGTTCAGCTGCAGATATGTTGTATCGTTTGCTGTTATGGTTAGGCACCGGATCCAAAATTAGACCAACCCGTTTCTTTTCTTCCTCCCTCACTTACAGAAAAGGCAGCTTTCTATGTTTATATGTTTGCACACTGGCCACTGCTTGCATGTCGGTTTATATGTGAACATGTATGAGTGTGTTTATGTACATTCAGGTATGTGTAAACTTTATTGCTCGGTTCAAGAAAAACGTGACTAAAGCTTCACTTGTAGCTGTGTCCTGTGGCGATGAGGGAAGAGCTCCAACAGCATCAGACAAGACACAACACGGTTTTTACTTACTATCACCTGATCTTTTTTCTTTTTTTTGTATCCATGCATGAGTCCTGAGGAAATTTCTCAGGGAACATTAAAAACCTGCTTTTGCATAATTTTATTGCATTTCCACTTTGAGATGAAGTTGAACATAAACAATCCAAGATTTGAAGCACCGGCGAGATCAGAAAGAGTGAGTGAAACGAGAGGAGAGCAGCAGAGGGGTGTTGTTTGAAGGAGTGCGTTAGCGGAGGAGGGGGTGGTGGTTAAAAGGAGAGGGGGCACCGTGTGCCTGTTTCAGTGCCTGGCACAGCTTGGTCTGCTTATCCTCCAGGCCTCTCTGGGGGAGCCAAGTCTTCTCCCCAGGCACTGCCAACTCCCTGTGGTGGTGTAGCTACATGTTCAATTATGCTCTGGAGCCCGCCTGTCTTTACCTACGCCTCGTAGGAAAACACTGCGAGCCTCCCTGTATGTGTGTCAGTGTTTGTGTGCTGGGAAATGGATTAATGAAGAGATCATGACGCCGCTTTTTTAAGCACAGGAAAATGTCTCGAGTCTAAATGATCCCTGATTGCAGTGGCACAACGCTTTTTTTCTCTGTTCTGAGACTGTATGAAATTTCAGAAAGTTAGTGTTTATTGAGTCATTGGATACAGTAAAGGATAATAAGAAAAAGTTAAATACACACACACACACGCACATGCGCGCACACACACACACACACACACACACACACACACACACACACACACACACACACACACACACACACACACACACACACACACACACACACAGAGTCCCTTCGCTGTCAAAGTTTCCAGGAAAAAAAAAAAGGACATGTTGAAGTCTTTATGTAGAATTGCTGTGCACGTTGCACAGTATGAGTCTCAGTGATGAGCTTCCATACCTGGAAAACTCATCTACCTCAAAGAGCTCTCCTCCAAATCTTTCTCGTTCTCTTTTGGATATAATCATTAAAACTCTCGTCCTGCACGTGTTGAACCCATCATTAAATTGGGAGGGGGTGTATGCCTGTGAATCTTGTGTGTGTGCAGGAGTGTGGATGCATTCCTGTGGGCATGTAAGTGTGTTCATGTGTGCCCCGGCATGCCTGCTTGCCTACAAGGAGGCATCCTAAAGAGGAGGGGGAGCAATTATCACTGCCAATAAAACAACAACAAACAAACAATCATTGTTCCCGGCCTCACCTTGTTGTACCACACCCCTCTATAAACCTTACTTCATCAGGGCGACTGACAGAGAATGTGCTGCGCTGTGCTGCCTAAGCACTCTCCTTAAATAGCATCATGCAGTCGGCACACTGCTCCCACGTGTACCTGTCGCGGTGTGCTTCTGTCCGTTAGATGCAAGCACATATATGCAGAGGCGTCCATGTAAAAACACACACGCATATACTGTGCAGGCACCTCTGCTCAGTCGTCATTTCAATCAACACGGCAGAGGTAACTTTGCCATTTATACATCTCATCTTCTGGCCTCAGCACAAAAACACAAGTGTATTGACTTTGGATGTATAACCCTGTGTGTGTGTGTGTGTGTGTGTGTGTGTGTGTGTGTGTGTGTGTGTGTGTGTGTGTGTGTGTGTGTGTGTGTGTGTGTGTGTGTGTGTGTGTGTGTGTGTGTGTGTGTGTGTGTGTGTGTGTGTGTGTGTGTGTGTTCTCTGTAGTTTGCTTTAATACAAACATCCATCTATTCTTCCATCTTCCATCATACTTTATCCAAGTTAGGGATGCCGAAGCTGCAGCTGATCCCAGCAGACTACAGGTGAAGAAAGGTTCCATCCTGGAGAGGTCACCGGTCCATCACAAGGCAAACACACTGAGACACACCTTGACATTCATACGGGGCAATTAAGAATCACCAGTCAATATGCATGTTTTCAGACTGGTGAAAGAAAAAGGAGTACCTGAAGAAAACCAACACACAAACAGGGAGACCCTACTAACAGAAAAGCCCCAAACTGTGGATCCCCTCCGTGGTAAACCAGCCCGATGCTGGCCAAAAGTGCTAACAACTGCCCCCACCTAACCAGAGTCGTAGCACTCTTGAACTGTGTGATGCACTAAGTGTAAAAACGTGACTTTCACAGTAGTGTGGTGCTCCTTCTGGCAGCGAATACTTCTTCCAACATGTCAGGAGGTGAAAGTGTTTATAGCTTCTCTGAAAAACCACAATTGAAGGCGTGGTGAAGAGACGGCTCAAGGAAAGGAAAGGCGCGCTAATAATTCACATATGAGGATAATGCTTCGCACTCTCGGACCATCTCAACCGAAAGGCATTCATAAACATTTCACTTAAGTGGCAAAAACAAGTTCTGGGATCATATAGAAATGGCACAAAATAAAGTTTAAAATGTATGGACTTGTCTTCTCAAAGTGCAATATGAACATTCTAAAATCCTACTAAAATAAATGCCTCATTTTATGTCGCCCACCATCTGCCTTTTGATTGATTTGACTCCATTTCTTCATTTAGCTAATTGGCTAAAACTTCAAGTGTGATCAGTGGAGACTATAAATGTGCACCCTGCTGGAATTTTGTTTGAAATGCATAATGGAAAAATGGCCCTCTGGGTGTACCGTGGCTCTGTTTTTCAGACAGACACACAGTGTGTACGTTCTGCTGCCGTTATGCTCCTTGCATTAGTTGGCAGAAACCGTCTCTTCTAATCAAACTTAATGACTGTTTGACTTTGTTTCATTATGAGGTGGAAGTGTGGTGAAACAACACAAAGGACGATCCTATGAATGCCTGCGTATACTACCAACCATTACATCTAAATGTGCTTTTATGTCTGAGCCATTGAAAAACCTCTAAGCAGAAATAAAGTTTGCACTCGAATGACTATAAATTTCCTACTACAACAGGAGACTGCCCATTAAACCATGAAGCAAAAAGCCAAACACTGTAGCATGGATGATAGGTGTCTAATTATGAGGTGAACTACCGACATGTTGGTTCACATTTTGAAGCGTTGAAATGACAACTACCAAACTCCATTGCATTCAAAACTGCCTCATTTAAAAGGCCAATAAACAGAGGGCGGCTTTACTAAGAACCTGAGAGAGGGCTGAATTGAGCACACTCATGTGAATAGATTGCGGTTTGACTTTGCATGCGTTATCAAGTGAAAACGCTAAACTTGTGTTGTGTTTTGGGCGTTCGTTTACAGGGCCATTGAAAATGCAGCTGTTTGAAAACAGCTTCCAAGGTGAAACTTTTCGAAAAATGCTCTGACTCCCTCTCTGATAAATAGGGAACGCATAACTTTTTGAAAATGTTGCCACTGCACATGCGCACCATGGCCTTAATAAATAGTTCTTGGGCACATGTAGATGGACGATAACAACGTTTGCCTCCACACTGTCATGACTCCCAGTCCATATACTTAAGGGACTTTGTAGATTTCTAGTTTATAGTTAATCAAAAACTTACAATCAAATCATCCTCATGGACTGATTGAATGGAGCTCTAAGCAAAATATCAGATTTGTTATTGTGTTAAAGTAAATAATGTGATGCAATATTGGAGATGATCAGTCACAAAGCTATTTAAAAGAATTACATTATGCTTTGTACATCTGGAACACACTTAATCGATAGTCTATTATTTTGCACGTCTGTCAGGCGTTCCATCGGTAAATCAGCTGCTTCGTGTGCGCACAGAATCACATTTGCGTATTTACTTTTATGTTCTTGTAATAGGTTATTTTAGCTCAGGCCCACAGTACAGAGTCTATTTTAAAAGTCTTTTTGAATTGCTCTGTTGGGCTCTGCTGGTAATGAATAGTAATTTTCTTAATGGTTGTAAAGATGTGGAGATTAAACGTGCTCAAGAAGTGGTGACAAGTGTCTGATGATTGAGATGAACCAGGTTCAAACTCTCAATGAACTCATCTGAAGTCGCCACAGCAGATCGTAATCTGCATGTTTGACATTTCTGGAGTTTTATAGGAGAGGCAGTTCCTGGCTGTACCCTCAGTGGGATCTGAGGCCAGAAGCACCATAACCTTCCCATTGCACACTCCATGCTCAAACCTCGAAGCCAACACCGCCTCTGATTGTCCACTCTCAATAAGCCTTCTGATATACGCCTTTATTCACCTCAGGGTCATGTGATGCTGAAACAGGTCACCTTCGGGTAATTTAGAGCCACCAGTTACTTTCCCTTGTTTGTTTTTGAACTGTGGGAAAAAAATACCTGGATAACATGCAAATTCCACATAGAAAATCCTTTAAGCCCATCACATACTGGAGCTTTTGATTGTTTTTTCTTTTTCTGTCTTTCTTTTTTTAACAGTAGCAGTTTTGATTTTATTAACTACATTCTTTCTAAATGGGTTTGTATTGCTGTTGTAGCATCATAGACTGGAGTTTCTTAAAGAAACAGTACACACACTTGAGTTGTGAACGAAAGACGTGTACAGCTGCAGCTTTTTTAATGAATATATTTGAAACGTTACAATTGTTTTGCTTGTTTTTTCTACACTCAACATAATTTCGGATTGTAATTGCAAAGGCCTCATGTTTGACCTTATGAAATATTCTAATATTTAAAACTACTGTATTTTCTATTGTCATGAATTCTAAACTGAAACTATAAAGAATAATACTAAAAAGGCTTAAAATATTTAAATATGTCAGCAATGAATGTCAAATAGATGGGTGTTTGGCAGTTTGAATTAAATAATGAGAAAAATGAACTTTTTACACTGCATTATAATCTGATGGCCTTTTTATTAGTGCGCTATTAGTGTAGCACATTATATTTTAGTTTATGTCTTTGTGTGACATGTGAATTATTATCATCTTTGCAGCGCTTCATCCAAATGATGAGTTTCCATCATTTGCGTTTAGCTCCACTAAAGCTGCAGCTCACAGCTCTTCTAGCTAAGTTTCCCAACATTTCACGCTGAACTCGGAAGTATGTTAAGCCCAGCATTGGAAACGCACGGAGTTTCTGTATTCAAAGTAGTGAGAGTAATCTAATATGGGATTGAAAGATACCAGTGCCCTGAGGGATACTGCAGGAGGCACGTGAGAATATTTGGTGGATTTCATTTGTAAATGATTAATGCGTAACTTCTTAAAATAAGGCGCTACAACATTTAAAAAAAAAAAAGGCAAATTATTTTTATCATTAGTCTTTATTCATCTTTAGTTGTATTTTGATTGCAACCAATAAAAACTGCCAAAACATTTCTTGGAACTGATTGAAAGACCACAACTGTGAGTAAAACAGTTTAGATTTTTTTCCCCAAAATATAAAAAAAAAGGATAAATATTTTTAAAATGTGCATCTGAATCCTCTGAATGCACCCGATGCCTTTGGTGTGTGTGTGTGTGTGTGTGTGTGTGTGTGTGTGTGTGTGTGTGTGTGTGTGTGTGTGTGTGTGTGTGTGTGTGTGTGTGTGTGTGTGTGTGTGTGTGTGTGTGTGTGTGTGTGTGTGTGTGTGTGTGTGTGTGTGTGTGTGTGTGTGTGTGTGTTGAGTCACTGGGGAGCTACGTTTGTAAACACGCCTGCAGAGGCAGCATCATGTGTGTTTGTGTGTAAACATATGAAGTCTCAAGAGATATTTTCACCCAATTTATGTTTCGTTTTTTTTGTTGTTTTTTTTCCGCTTTTCAACAGCATATACAAGTAACATATGTGCATGTGTTGATGGGAAAATGTGTGGCTTGCCTGCCTTTGAGCTACACGTTCGGAGAGTAAACAAATATATTAAAATGATTTCATCAGATGAGATTTTTATAGAGCTGTAAAAGAGAGTTTAAAAGCCTTCTGGGACCTGTGCTGTTAGAGTGCAGAGAAACATCTTAATTTAGTGTATTATTAACTTTTAGTGATTCTGACGGAATCACACCAGATCAGTGAAATCTGTTCAGCCGTTAGATTTTTGGAATGACTCTCTTGTGCCTCCGAGGTTTTCTCTGTCATTGCGTGCTCAAAGTGTTGAATCGGGGTCCACCGGTTTGTTTGGAGCCGTCCAATCAGGCATGTGAGATATGGACACAAACTGGCATCAAAGACATGACACTGCCACCATTCAGAGTCATGGCCTACTTGTCTCTCTCTCTCTCTGATTCAATTTGTCTCGATCACAAACAACAGAGTGTATTTGCCCATAAAAAGGAAATTGAAGGTCAATCCAAGTAATTTTTCTTTACAGAAGTAATATCTGCTTGGTATATCTGAGTGAACAGACATGAACAAAAATACCAAAGTGTCTTCCACCAATAACGAAATGCAGAGTGTTAATGCAGTGTTAAAAAAAAAAAACCCTCTTTGGCAACAGTGAAAGTACCAATTCAATCAGTTTACTTAATAAAAAAAGAATGTTTATGGATACACACACACACACACACACACACACAAACACACACACACACACACACACACACACACACACACACACACTATAAATCTAGTCCTTTTTCAGAAAAGATGTAAGATAAAGGTATTAACTTGGTTTGAATTTATATAAAAACTGCGTATAAAACTAACACGGTAATCACCATCAATACACATAGATGAAAAATTGGGAAATAGCGGGACTGTTCTAATTTTCTTCGACTTGCTCGTCAGTGTAAAGTGCTCTTTAGCTGGGCCACACTGTAATTATATGCTGTTGAGCATCTGTTCAACTGTTTTTCCAATTTTCATTGATTGGATAAAAGCCTCGACATGAGTGGAATGACACATGGATGGATGGATGGATGGATGGATGGATGGATGGATGGATGGATGGATGGATGAATTGTGTTTTCGATGATTTCCATTTCCAACGTCTTGGAAAAAAAAAATTCTTATCCATCAACACATGCTATTTTTTGCCTTTGGATCCCATGAGCAGTGAAAAATAATATTCTGACATTCAACCAATAAACATAGAATTGAGTTGTTTTTCTTTCTTGATTCTTTCATGTAAGGAACTGTACATTAAAAGTTTTAAACTGATTTTAATATATGTCTTCAATGCAGCTTTAATCATTGTATGGGTATAAATGCTTTGTCCCACCAGATCAGCTGGTTTAAACCTTTACCACTGTTAGACATGAGCGTTTCAGTCCTATGGAAACATTCTTGGGTTAAGAAAATCAAAGAAAACGATGAGCAGAAAATATAATTGACAAAGTGGCCGTGTGAGAAGTTAAAGAGGAAGTGGAGACTTGTTATGGTCAGTTGCGTGGGTCACTCCTGTTTCGTCATGTGCAGGACTGTTGAGAGTGGAAACTGGGCGAGAAACAGTTAATCACTTTCACAACCATGAGTCAATGATCTGTCTCACCCACTGCTCTGCTCTCCTCTGCCTGCCTGTCTGTCTCTCCATGTCTGTCAGAGGAGTCATGCAGCCTGCAGGCCCGGAGACTTCAGTCAGCTTTAGAGTTTAGAGCTTTAGAGCAACATGCAAACCCCCAGATGGTTGTTCCTGTTCTCACAGCAGGGCAGACACCAGCCTGTTTACTTAACCATTAGCCTGGGGGAGGGGAGCCCGGAGCTGGGGGGTCAGGAGAGGGGGACACTTGGCGTTTGCTCATATTTTACACACTGTCGAAATGACTTGTCTTAAATTCCATGTCTGGACTTGAGAAGAAGGAACAAACAAACCAACCAGTTATGTTTCTAGTGGCGATACCTTATTGATTGTTTTACAGTGATCATTGTTTGTTATTTTTAATACATATGGTAGCACTAAAGCCTGCTTGCCAGTCAGCGTTTAGATGAAAAATAATGTGAAGTTATAGGTTTTGACTCTTAGTCAAAATGCACACACACACACACACACACACACACACACACACACACACACACACACACACACACACACACACACACACACACACACACACACACACACACACACACATGCACCACAGGGAGAACATGCAAACTGCACACAGTCACCCTGAAGTTCCTGCTACCCACCACATTGATTTATTATTATCATAACACTGTCAGATATCAGGACTTCTCAGGATGAACTTAAAGTTTAAAATCTTTCTCACAAACAATTGTATTTCCTGAAACGCAGGATCTGGCGCCTTGTTTTATAGAATGACTCACACTGATTGCTTCAGTATACTTACATTTTATGCCTACAACAGCCCGGCTTCCCACACCACAGCTGCCCTATGCAGATATGTGCGTTTTACACACACAACAGATTGATAAAGAAACTAATAAATTTCAAGGGTCAAAGGGACATAACTCCCCCAGACCATGTGCCAAACATTACTATGAAAGTTTCAAAAGTGTTAACTCAGTGCGGGTAAATAGATGGGAACTCAGAGAGAACTTATTGTTGGTGTTTGGAGGGACATGAAATAGCTGCATCGTGATTCGGGCAGGGGAGAGATGGATTTTCAGTTTAAGATAGTATGAGGTGCGCATTGACAGATGAGGTGAGAATGCTGTTTTATTCCATCATGCAATCTCACTCCCGACACACACTCAGACACACACACACACACACACACACACACACACACACACACACACACACACACACACACACAGAGCCAGACACAAAGAGAAAACTGTACTTAGTGGAGCTCCTCCACCCTGTAATCCTTTCAAAGCAAACCAAGCCTGAACACCTGCAGTGAGAACTGGAGCGAGTGCTTCGGCTCAACAGCCCACCAGACGTCACAGACACTCCTAATTGAGCACAGCGTATATGTTTTCTCAGGTCAGGTCATGATCTCTTTTCAAGAATCACAAGTCTCAGCATCATTTTTGGCCAATGTGTGTGTTACAGGTCCCTCTGAGGTCACAGTTCTTGAAGAAAGGGTATGTGTGTGTGTGTGGGGGTAAATCTGCTGGAAATTAATATAAACCAATGCAATGTCCCTAGAAGGCGCATAAACATTTGTGTGTGTGCGTGCGTGCGTGCGTGCGTGCGTGCGTGCGTGCGTTGATCAGGTGGAAGTTCAGGAAAATGGTTAAGTTTGGTAAGTCTGCACATAATAAATGTAAGTTAATGCAGTGCCACCTGAAAGCATAAAATGTGTGCCCTCCTGCTTGTTTTTGCATGTTTTGCTTTTGGCACATTGTTTTGAGGTTTTGTGGCTCATTGACATACCAAGGTAAGACAACCATGGGTTTTCATGATCTTTTGAGGAGGAGGAGGCGGAGGATGAAGATGGCAGAAAATGGGAGGAGAGGAGGGTATAAGGGTATAATCACACAGACTGGATGACACTGACAAGCCTCAGGCCAGCTCTGACAAACACAGCTGCTTACTGACACAGTAAATCTACTGGATGACTCTCTACCCTTCTCAGCCCGCTTTCAAACAAGCACACACACACACACACACACACACACACACACACACACACACACACACACACACACACACACACACACACACACACACACACACACACACACACACACACACACACACACACACACACACACACACACACACACACACACACACACACACACACACACAGGGTTGAATCTAAGCATGTTTTAGGGTCTGAGCTGTGCCACTGGGCTTTCTCAGGTTGGATAATAACTCTTGGCCTGTCAGGGCAGAGTGCGAGCTGTCCAAATAGCTGTCAACATCCCACTTACCCTAAAACCAGTGCCACTACGGCCTGTGCTTACGGGATCTTTGCCGTCTTCCCGACACACTTCAGCTGACACATGCTGTTACAGCTATTGGAGTCGCACCCAAACTCTTTCTACAGCGTGAAACACAGTTTAGGCCATTGTTTTTCTGAAAACTCATTCACCTCACTGGAGTTGCAGCTGTTTATAATTCTTTTGTATTCATAGAGCTAAGAAAATGGTTGACACTCAAAGCGGAAACAGCAGAGTTTGTATGAATCATCTGCAGTAATGCTTTTTATGAGATCTTCCAGAGAGGATAAACTGTGTGACCTGACTTTATTTTGTGCATTCCTGTTTGAGTTTCATATGCATCGGAAATATAACCACTCAATTTGTTAAGATTCAGAAATCTGCCAATACAAGAAGTCTTGACGTATATGGACAGGTTCATGTTCAGCACAACGTTGTAATCTCTCTGAATACCTTGATAGTCTCATTTAGCCACTTGTTTGCCCCAATTGAGTTAAACACGATAATGTTTAAAGTCTCTCCATCCATTTGATGTAACGTTTTAATGATGTGGGAAACTATGGGTGGAGCTGGGTACACTCTGGACAGTTAAGTAGCTTATCACAGAACAAACGCAGACAGACAGACAACCAGACACACTCACATTTATATCAGCAGACAATTCAAAAACTTTTGGATGGAAACCTGGAAGAACCTGGAGAAAACCCTCACATGCACAGGAGGAACATGTAGACTTTATTAAACGAGGCTTTAAAAGTGAAAATAAAACCAGTTTGAAGAAGAAGTTGGATTTGATCGGTTCAGACCCGATCACATTTCCTAGAGTGACTTTGTGCAAAACACTGAGCCCACTATTGCTCCTGAGGGAAGGGGATCACACTGTCATGACAGTGGAAAGTGCCTCAGTGCAAATGTGCCATATAAGTCTCCATTTACCATTTGAAATCCATTTGATGATGAGAGAACCGCGAGCTCCATAATGCTGACTTATTTCTGGGTTTTAGGACAGCACTACGCCATGAATCAGCAAAAATAAAGTTTTATTTCTTTTCATTCGCTGGCTGTCTCGCCCTCACTCTGTAGTTCTCAGGGTTTTTTTTCTTTTTTCCCCCTGGTCTCATACTAGCTGAGAATAAAACATTATTTAAGTTAGCACATGACAGGAAATGTCCACATCTCATTTTAATATTTATTCCTGCAGACTCTAATACATGTTTTCTCTAGTGGAGTCGCCTTCATTTGATGATGTTTAGCCAGTTTTCAAGCCTACATCTGGATACTACAGCTGAATGAGAACTTTTCATACACCTCGAACCTTTAGATTCCAATTTTCTACAATAGAACAGACGTTAAGTTCCTTCATGCAGTTGCGACGCTCTCTGAGATGTTTATTACTTTCAAATTCAACATTGAATTGGCGCCATATTTGGTGTTACCACTGTAGTAATTTAGTGACACGATATTACAAGAGAAATTGCTCTCTTCCCTCTCCCTTCTGCTCATCTTTACACTTCTTTATCACAGAAGATGGAGGTGTGTGCGTGGAGCCCAAAACTATCAGATAACATCTTTCACTTTCTGCCTTCACAAACTAAATGGCTGTAAGAGGCCACGGTGATGTTTACTTGACGTGGATGTGAGCCTTTGTGTTAATGTCATTAAATGATGTAACTACATTATGTCTTGTCCAAGGCCGCTCTCTCCTCCTCCTCTTTGTGTTTTTTTCTTCTTTCAACACCCTCCCTTCGGCCAGTCAGGCCCAGATGAAAATATGAACTCAGAGGGAGAAGTTAATCTCCCACACAAACGCAGAGCAGAGGCTGTAACTCAATACAGCGTCTTTGTGGGAGGCTGGCTTGTCCTCATCTCCGAGAATTAAACACAAGTTGTCCACTTATGAGGAATGAGATTAAAATATTGTTGGCTCTTATTAAAGCTCAGGCTGAACGGATACGCATAAAGGATGTGTGTGCGGGTGTGAGAGGGTTTTAGGGTGCAAGTGTGTGTGTGTGTGTGTGTATACACACCGGTGGGCCTGCCCGTGCACATGGTAGGGGGCTTTAGATTCCTAACTAGGCCTTATTGTAGATGATTACTCTCATAAAACCTCTGCTCTCTAAATTGCCCCCCCCGCAACACACACACTTCCATCTGCACTCTAAAAACACTTAATCAAGCGCAGGTGTGTGTGTGTGTGTGTGTGTGTGTGTGTGTGTGTGTGTGTGTGTGTGTGTGTGTGTGTGTGTGTGTGTGTGTGTGTGTGTGTGTGTGTGTGTGTGTGTGTGTGTTTACAGACACATTGCTGACAGACAGTCTTCCCCGGCTAAAAAAAGTGAGGGGGATATAGCAGACATGCTCATTTGCTGTATGGACTAAGGCTTTTTGACAGATATGAATGGAAATATGAATAAGAGTAAACGCATCAGATTGGTTTTTTTCTCTTTTCTTTTTCTTCATCGTTGGGCTCCCCTCCTCTCCCTCAGTCCCATGTCTTAATGCACTTGCTGGATCAGCCCGGTGCTGGAGATCTGTGGGTTAATACGGTTACCGGGATAACAATCTCCTTCTGCATGGCTTCATGATAGATGGCCACTGTGTGTGTACGTGTTGAGTGATTGAGCAAGTGGGTGAGTGAGTGAGAGATAAAGTAAGCGGCAGGCGGTGTAAAAATGTGTGTGTGCGGTCCCTAAGCGGGAGTGTGGAAGCGGAGGGGGCCACGGTATCCGTCAGAAGAGAACAATGGCTTTTAAATGAATCTGGGAGCTCGTAAATCACACAAAGAGAGAGCCCAAATGCAGCGCTGATTGCTTGGACGTCAGAGTCAGCGGACGACAGGAAGGAGCGAATGAACGAGAGCCCCAGCGAGACACCTTGTTAACGCCTGAACAAAACGCCTCCATTAGGAACCAATGGCCTACTTATGCAAATGAGTCCACATAAGCACACTTTCTCCCCTCAAAGTTCTGTCCTTGGGAGGCACATGCAGTCACTCTGTATGGACAAATGTAAATAAATCAGAGGACAAACACTTTGCCGTTACATATTTGTCGCCATGCGGGGAGGAGAACTTTAAGTGGGTCTTTCCAGGGAGGCGTGTGCTAGCATAACTCTGTTGCCTCACGGAGCGGATCTCCTCGTGTATTTAAAAATGTTTAGCCAGACACATTTAAGTGGAAAACAAAGGGATTGCCCAACTCGTCAAATATATGCTTTTCTTCATCATATAATTTAAATTGGTTTGATGAAGATGTAATTTAAGTGTCGCAGGTAATGTCTGTAGCTGTTGCTGTATGTGTTAATGCTAAGCAGTTGTAAATCATTAGAGCCAGGCTTCATTATGGTTTAGCACCAGTGTTGCCTCAGAGAGAGAAAGATGAGTGGTAGGCAGAGTGTAATTACAGGTATGTGGGGAGAAAACATGCAATTACAGATGTAGGGGAGACACTTTGCACACTTTTTCAGCTTGTGGGTTTTTGAAGCTCTTCTTTTCCAGTCCTACAAGTATCCAAATATATTTGCTCAAGTGACACGCTTTCAGTTTTTCAATTCACACTGTAAGGTATTGTACTTTATTAATGCCTTTAAATTATTTTACAGTTAAAGAAATTTACATTTTAGGTTTAGATTTCACACTTACTGCTGACAATGAAGACAGTGGTGCTTAATCTTTTATTGTATATGAATTTGGTATCAAATGATGAACTGATTTTGACAGCACGGTGGCGCAGTGCTTAGCGCTCTCGCCTCACAGCAAGAAGGTCGTGGGTTCAAAAACAGGGCCTTTCTGTGTCGAGTTTGCATGTTCTCCCCGTGTGTGTGTGTGGGTTTCCTCTGGGTACTCCAGTTTCCCCCACAGTCCAGAAAACATGCACCGGGGGTCGGTCACTGAGCAAGATCCTCGCCGCTCAGGGATATTATAAATCTCAATGTGGTTTTCCTGGCTAAATAAAAAACGAGATTAACTTTCGATATATTCTACCCATTGAAATTGTGCACCATTATGATACAAGCAGCAGACACCTTCTCCGATTGTTGATTTGCCAAAACGTTACAGTGAAGCCAACTGCTTGCATTGCAGACACCTAGACTCTCACATTGTCTTCAACATGAAAGCAACAGGCAGAGTTCCAGGTCCACTCCAGGCGGTAGAAAGTCTCTTTTTCTTGGTTTCTCTGACAGGTGCAAGTCTAATTTTGACCACCTCTGAGTAGACAAAGCCTTGCACCCCACAAGTGTGTCCCAGACAATAGGGTGGAAACTACTACACTGAGAATTAGCTCCACTCGTTAATATAAAAGGCTATCTGCATTGATGCATTAGTTCTGATAAAAAATCACTCTATTACTTCTGTAGTATGTTGGACATATTTGTTTGAAGTACATTGCATACGTTCTGGTTTGGTAGTTTTAGTTGAACAGCCTGAAAATGCCGTCTTCTCCTTTGTCTTTTTCCCAGGCCCTCTGTGTATTTGTTGCAGCAGGAAAACAACTGGCAGTGACCCCAGTTCAGTGTTAGGGTTGAGGCCAGGTCAGCTCACATTGGCCACCCAGAGCAGACCAACTGATGGGCCAAGTGAGAGGTCAGGGGTCAGGGCTTCTGGGTCATCTCCTCTACTCTCACCTGTCTGCTCACAGGGAAAGGGACGATCCAAAATAGAGAACTGTGAGAAAGTGAAGACCCAGAATTAAACAGGTGTCATTTCCTTTCTCTCCTTTTACATTTGGTGACATTTTTACTTGCTCACAGAGTGCCAGCAGCTCAGATCCTCGGCTCTCTTTTTAAAAAAATTCTCTCTAACTCCCTCACTCCTTCCCCTGCTGTAACCATAACAGTGTGTAATGTGCTGGCTGATTAGGACTTTGACGGCGAGGTTCAGACCAGCAATCCAGACACTGAGGTTAGTTAGTCTGGTTTTTGTGGCCAGACTGGCTGGGAATACCCTTCTTTTACTTAAACCTCGCTCGGCCGCAAGTGACGTTCCCACACATGCACACACCTGCTTCGCATAAACAACGACGCAACAAGGTTACGGAAGTAAATGAAGCATGCGTTTTTAAGTTGTTAACCTTTCTTAGAATAATCACACATGTCAGGTTTGCCAGTGGGAGGTCCCCCGGGACCGGGACACACAGAAGACGTGCTGAAAAACAAAAGGACAGTGACTCCTCAGTGCCATATTCCTGAGACAAGTGTGACCCCTGAAATGGAGGTATGTGACAGCTGTGTGTTTCCTTCCACCACTGAGGAGAAAGAAAAGTGCACGGTTACAAGAGGAGACAGTCCTTTCAAGTGAACGTGACCACCGACAGGCATGAAAACAGGTGGTGGGCATCTGCAATTAGGTTTGTCATTGTGCGGTGGGGAGTGAAAACCAGCGGGTGCCCGCAAACTGGGCCTCTGACGCACGCGGCGCAGATATACAGACATGAGACACGCAAACACACCAACAAACACACAATATTTACAATACTTAAGAGTATTTGGTGACAGGTTAGAGGAGGCGTGACTGACCTCCGCAGTCATAATTAAGAGCCTAGGAGAGCAGAGCCTTTAGGCCCGCCGGCTGCCCGGCCCAGACACATTCACACGCACTCCCTCAGACTGCTCTGTTTATGTTTCATTAAAGCACAATTATATGTCGCATCCTTCTCTCCCCGACTGCTGCTCACTCTCACTGGCTTTCCCCTCACTCTCCCATGTGTGACCAATGTGTGTGTGCGCTTTTTACTCTCAGCAAGTCCAGAGCAAAACAGCATGAGCTCGTCTTCACTGAGCAACAATATTTGTCCCCCTTCTCCCTGGTCCTTATCACAGGTCAAACAAGCTGCTGAGAGGCCCTCCACTTTGTTACACACACATACAGAGAGCGGAGCAGACAGAAAGTGAGCAGAAAAAACACATTATGGAGCAGTTGGAGATGAAGGAATGTACTCGAGGCTGCAGGAGAAGGGAGGACTGCCTTCCAGTAAGAGGTGGACATCTCCCTCACTACAACACCACAGAGGAAATGACTACACATTTGCCGGGTGAGGTGCAACACAAAGTGGAGAGAAAAAGTCCAACAGTCCTGATCCTGACCTGCATCCCCACAGCCAAAACGAACTTTTCCATGTCATCCTGCTTCTCATTATATGATTAAACATGAGGTGAATACATTACTCCGCTGAAAGCTTCAGATTAAGCAGTTTGTGTGTTTTCCTCTCTTCAGTCCCTCGTCACGCTCTATCGGACGTCTTTTATCAAAAGCTTTTCTGTTGCCGTACATTGGGGAGTAAAGTTGCATGAAAAATGAAGACCTTGACACAGAAGTTAATTCTGGATGATTTTCTCACCTCACCTCCACACCAGCCGCTGCAGTGTGCGCTCCGGCTGCGCTCGTTAATTTGTTGGTATTTGAAAGTTGCAAAAAATGGTTGGCTGTGTGTTTGAAACAGTTTTAGTCATTTCGCTTTTTTGCATATTTATATGCCTGCACGTTATCCACAGCTTTAGAACTTAATGTTTCTGGATGTGTCTGTTCATCCGTGCGCCCCCACCGGCCCTGGAGGTGCTCGTATGGACATCATTAATGTTCAAAACACTTGAGGGAATGTGTGCGAATGATCACACATGTTCACTTTACCTCCAAGATGATTTTATTTCTAAGTGTCAAAATGTTGTGGTGGCTTCAATGGGAACTTGACTCAATAGTTCCATTGAGATGTCATATTTGAGACCCATATTCAGGAAGTGTGTACTTCATCACTGCACGCAATTAGATATTCCCGTAATCTGTCATTTATTTGAGTGTTTCTTTTTTTTTTAACCTCTTTACTTCCTATATTTAGACACAAACACTTGTTTTAACATCTCTGAAGATGTTTCTCTATCTATCTATCTATCTATCTATCTATCTATCTATCTATCTATCTATCTATCTATCTATCTATCTATCTATCTATCTATCTATCTATCTATCTATCTATCTATCTATCTATCTATCTATCTATCTATCTATCTATCTATCTATCTATCTATCTATCTATCTATCTATGCTTGCATACTTGATGATTGAAATGATTTCTGTGTTGTACCTCAGATTTTGACTTTCTGACTTTTTTCCCCAAACCAACATGGAAGTGATGCCATTTCCATCTGATCGTCCTCATGTAGACAGATTCTAAAGCACATAAAACGCTTATTTGAATGCTTGTGATGTCACTCATCATGTCATTTGGTAAATCATCCCAAAAGAAATGCACCCAACCCAAAAAACGCAATCTACTTACCTGAGCGTGAAGTTGCACCGGCCGTTGTCCTCACTGTGTGAGTGAATGGGTTAATATCAGTAAAGGTCCTGCTCTGATCAAAAGGGTGAAAAAGAGCAAACTGATGGCAAAATCAAACAGTGACTGAGCTCTAGAGTGCATGAAAGTCCTGGAAAAGCTAGTTTTTTCACTCTTGCTGTCTTTACCTGAGGATACTGAGAAGTAATTAGCAGCTTAAAATCAATATTTAGTGATTCACGGTTGTTCGCTTCCCTTTCGCCACCAACAAACACACACACACACACACACAAGCCTCCAGGTCAAGTACTTACACCCAATCAGAGCTGGGCAAATACTTTTAATTAATTGTGGGAAAGGTCAAGATGCCTCGCCACAAAAAGACCATCAGAGGTCGAGTCTGTGAGTCAAAAAACTGCAGGTGGCAAATCCCAGTCCAACATCGTTTTTATGATACTGTTCTAGTTTGCGTAACAGTCTTATCTGTGATCCAACCAGCAGCAGAGTGTGTGTGTGTGTGTGTGTGTGTGTGTGTGTGTGTGTGTGTGTGTGTGTGTGTGTGTGTGTGTGTGTGTGTGTGTGTGTGTGTGTGTGTGTGTGTGTGTGGGCAGAAAAGAGGAGATCGTGATTCCAGTAATTCTGCGCTCACTGTCTTTTCCTGGCTTATCTGAGCAGCAGGACGGATGTTTCCACGAGCATCAGTGACCTTTTCTTTTGCTACTGTATGTCTGTCTCCTTCTCTGCATTCTCCTATAATTTACTTTGTTGTCTCATTTATTTTCATCCCGCTGTAGCCTCTGCCGCTCCTGGTTTCTCCCTCTTTTTTAACATTTCCTGTGAGAACAGGAAAGCCCCTTCTTTTTCAAACAGCCACAGTCTGTCTATCCAATACTCTCGTTTTCTCTTTTTCTCTTTCTTTTTTTTTTTTTTTTGCTTCAGCAGGCTATGTAAACACATTGGGTGGACTACAGCTGGCGTAGAAAGAGAGCACTGGGACATAGTGTGTGTCTGCGTGTAGGTGTGTTCATATTTATGTGAGCGCACACAGGCTTATGTGAGGAAGAATTAAGAGTGACGAGATGTCGACCGAAGTGTGTGTAGGGTCGGGGGCATGTGATATCAGGAGAGCGGGACAGTGGCGAGAAAGCTCACAAACTCTGGTGTTTTTGGGGGGGGATATTGAATCGCTCATTAAGTGGATTTTTGCGTGTGTTCCTGCAGCTGTGGGACGGCGCGCAGTCCTGCACAGGAAATCGGGAGTTGGCCTGAGACCTACCCAATCAAAGAATGTTAAATCAAAGTTGTACTCTTGACCACTGCTGCGTATTTTTAGCTTAACACGTTGGATTTTATGCATGCATGAAGGTCTGTGTGCTTGCACGTCTTTACCGCGCGGTTCCACAAATTTTGTGTTTGGAGAAGGAAATACCTTGACAGGTTTCTGGAACACCCGCCCGGGTTCCCCCCCCCTCTCCACCCCTCACTCTGCTCTCCTCTCTCTTTCTCCATCTCATTTCTTTCTTTGGTGTCGCTGGGTGCTGTGTGTGCTGTGTGTGCTGTGTGTGCTGTGTGTGTGTGTGTGTGTGTGTGTGTGTGTGTGTGTGTGTGTGTGTGTGTGTGTGTGTGTGTGTGTGTGTGTGTGTGTGTGTGTGTGTGTGTGTGTGTGTGTGTGTGTGTGTGTGTGTATTATTTTACACTCACGCCCTTCCTCTGGCTTATAGCAACACTCTCCCTCCTCGGAGCTGGTGTTGTGTAAGAGCCATTTGGTGATCACAAAACTTAACATTTGGAAGATGAAGTGAGAAATGATTGTAAATCTCATTCTGTATTACTACCCCTGCTATTATGCCACTGGTTATGTCACCATCACACCCTGAAATAAACAAACGCTCGCTACTTGTCTCCTAGTTCCATACCTGTGCAAGCGTTTGACCACATTTGAGGCATTTACTCAGAGAAGACATAAAACGATAAATTTGGCTTGGCTTGCCTATATTTATAAATCGTGTCCTCACTGGTTGCACACTCATCTGTCTGCCCACACCCTTTTTTCTCACTTCTCGCACTTTCCCTCCTACCTCTATTCTTCCTCGTTTTCACACAATCAGCATTGTTGACAGTTTAACGGCAGAGAGAAATGCTCTCACATTTTTTGGTGACAGATGTGTCAATGTCCCATAATGATGAAAGGTGACATTCCCCACAACTCGCAGACGGGAGAGAGGAAGCGCATCTCAAAGGCCACAGGAAACAGGAAGCAACCGAGGATGAGCTGTACAAGTCACTTACGGTTACTCATGAGGAGACACGGGAAGTCGTCAGAGGATGAGGAGGGATGACCACAAAGAAGAGAGGAAAAGGCGAGAGAAAGGGAGAAAAAAAAATGCAGATTAAAATTCTGGGCAGGATGAAGGCGAGGAGAGTGTGTTGACAAGCAGCATAAGAGGCGGGAAGAGAGAGAAGGGAGCCGAGAGTGAGTCTATAACTAGTTTTGTGCTGAAAGGTCAAAGTCAGGCCTCGGATTTGAAATTGAAATGAAGTGTTGGTTTGGCACCGTTCCCACCTCAGCACTCCATGGAAAGAAAGTGTGTGTGCATGTGTGCACGTGAGTGTGCGCAGCACAACAAAGCCAAAGCACACGTTCAGGCCTAATTCACCACTGTAATATATAGTTGGCTTGAACTGTATTACTAAATACTAACTATACTTATTATTTAGTAGACTTGACCCAATGGCACTTGTGTGAGACGTGTTTATTTTTGCTGTCATGGGTTCCAACATGACAAATCCATTACCACCGCCACATGGTGAATGGGTTATGTGTAGACTTCATGTCATCATAAAAGAGTAACTTATTACACATATCGAGTTTTAAGAAGAAAGCTTTACTTTTTTCACTTCTTCTGTTTTCCTACTGAGATGAACAAATCCAAGGGGATTAACAAAGTATTTTGTTGTATCGTAACATAATACAGCATATCCTGTGATAGCATAGAGGCATAAAACAAGTAGCATAGAATTGAGGTAAAGCTGCCTCCAACCTTTCAGCTTTACCATCACATTTGTGTCATTGAAAGTAAATGTCCACATCTCCACCTTTCAACAGTTGTAAACTGTGTTTTTGCTGTTCTGTCTCCCAATGAAGTCCGTCTAAAGTGATGTAATTAGAGGTCAGGCATTTGTTGACGTACGACTTTCTAGAACTTCATCCAACATTTAATAAGTGCTTTTTATGCTTTTTTAAAATTCTGTTTCCAGCATGTTTTGGTTTTCTGCGCTCTTTCTTTGATTTTTTTATGATGACCCACAAGCAGACCCACTGTGACCACCAGAATGGCGGCACGGCGCCGAGCTGTGAGTGGGACTTGTTGGCAGGCGTTTCTGTAACATTTGCTGTAACAAGGACTGGATGTATTGTATGTATTGGTGATGAATAGGAGGATTATGCTCCTGGAGACAGTTTAAGAAGTTCTTATTGAGAAGTTTTAACACTTATTTATTTTCTGGTGCACTGACTCAGGGTCACTTTGGAATCCATTGAAACTGTTGTGAATGTAAATTGACTGCAGCTGCTCTCCGAGGAGGAGCACCCCGCAACACTTCCACTGCCATCTCACAGCCCTACAGGTGGTGAGCATTTCATACTTAAAAGTCAGAAGAATATCAAGGACGACCTTTCTTTATAAAACAAACACCCAGATCTAAATGGCATCTGGGATTAGGATGCATCTTTACAAGCGTCAGTTTCAAGGCTGTTGTGATTTGTGGGCACGCCGCGCAGAGAAATAGTCCCGAGTGAAGTCTGCTTTTTTCTAATGTGACTTTGGTTTTTAAACTTGTTTGTGTTACAGAGAGCCAACATGAGACTTTGTGTTGGAGTACATAACATCTCACCTCCCAATGAGAATATCCCTGGGTTGGGTTGTCATGTGTGGAGTCTGCATGTTCTACCTGTGCGTGTTTGGGTTTCCTCTTCTTAGTTTCCTTCCACAGTCTAAAACACATGCTTAAAAGGTTAAACGTGGCATCGACATAGCATTTCTGTCCCGAGAGTTCATTTATTGTTTGTTTCAACCTTTTTTTTTTCCACAATCTATTTGTATATTGGGATTTCAAATGTTATATTGTAGACTCACAACCTGATCTTATAAGCCATTCACTCATTCATTCATTCATTCATTCATTCATTCATTCATTCATTCATTCATTCATTCATTCATTCATTCATTCGTTCATTCAAACAATCAAAAACCATCAACCCATTTGTTCACCCAGGAATCCTTTTTTTTTTTTTTTTTTTCTTTACTCCCTATGCATTTTTATATTTGGAATTGTTGATTTCCAAGATGAATTAACTGAGTAAAAAGTATATTTTTGTAGTAAATTGTTTTAAAAGCTGAATAAACTTAAAAAAGACTTCATGAAAATGACCAAAGGTGGTGTTGTGGTGCAAAGCTACATTTTTACCATCAACAGTGTGCTAACTGACTGTCGCGTATGCAAGGTTTGAATAATCCAGAATCTCAGTTTAAAGTCGTGGTTCCCATATTGTGTGGCAGGGACCAACGGCAGGAGAAATGTGGGGGTCAGGGTGAAGGAGGTTTTCACATGAGTGAAATTCTTACTATGGGAAATGCTGTTACATTACTGGTTTTTGAAGTATCTTTTATGGTTTTGAATTTATTTCCATTACTCATAGATTGATAATCTCATATTGCACTGAAGAATAGGGAATCCTGCATTTGACTGCGTCGTGATATAGTTTAGTCTCTTTGAGGGGGGTCTCATCCTCACACACTTTGAGACCCCCTGCCTTAAATGTTAATTAGGATTGTTTATTCCTGGATTCAGCATGAAAAAGCTTAAATTAGCTTTGTATGTACAGCGCTTGAGATTCAATTGACTAATCTTTGGAATATTTTGAGAAAACCTCTTAATTTGTATCCATTAATGTTAAAAGAGAGATCCGCTGTATGTATTTTTGTCAAAAGTAAAAAATCAATATTCAAACATGCTCTTGTTAATGAACGTTGGGATTTATGAGAAGGAGAGGTTTTCCTAAGTGGGTGTCCCCCCCTCGGCTGTTTATCCCAGTGACTGATGGCGCTGCTGTAACCGGCTGAGGAGGATGACTGAGGAGTGGATGGCCAGCAGCAGTGAGAGCAGGTCAATGGCGGCCTGCCAGAGCCCCGTGCCAGGTGCAGAATATAGGGTAGAGAGGTGTCCTTCCTCAGCTCCCCTGTGGAGGGAACCAGCCCCATGCTGAATATCCACTGTCCTCATACCCTCTGCTGCTACAAGGCCATTTTTCCTCCTCTTTCACCTCAGCCACTTCTTACATCTTGCCCTCATTTGCTCCGCGTTTCTGTCTCTGCAGAAAACAACTCTGCACCAAACAGAAGAAGGCGATTGTGTCAATTAAATGGTATGTGCTGTATGCCACAAATCACACACACATGTTGTGCACTCAACTCTCTAACCCTTTGCTCGATGTTGTTCTGTTTTTCTCAACATGTTGGACTGAGCTGCAGAGCTTTGTGCCTCGTGTGTGTTGTGACAGTGTGAAAGGCACAGGAAGGAAAGGCCGTGTTTCCACTGATGCTCCTGCTGCTGCTGTGGACCAGGGGAGATAAGAACACACACACACACACACACACACACACACACACACACACACACACACACACACACACACACACACACACACACACACACACACACACACACACACACACACACACACACACAGTCATGGACAAAACAATCACAACACAGATCCACGCTGTCGGTGCTCACACCCCCTCCTCTCTGCACCTCCCCTGCAGATCAGCTTCCACGTGGTTCGGCCTTTACCGGCTCTCTGCCCAGCCCCACCTCCACACCCCACCCCCATCTCACACATTTTGGTTTGTCCTCATCTCAACAGTTGGCAGTCGCTGGTCCAGCGCAAAATGTTTGAACTGGAAGCTGTCGGCGAACACAAGAGGCAGTGACTTTATAAATAGGCAAATAATCTCCGCACAAATTGAACTATTTGAGTTTGTTAGTCAAAGCAATCATACAGGTCACTCTATCAACACTGACAGTGAGATGAGCAACCTCTTTCCTCTCAATGTTTATTAACGTGTGCAAGTAAGACGCTTCCTGTACGAAAAAGAGAAGAACTTCCAGGGAAGTATGGATGCCGTGCTTTCCAGGGCAGATTGACGAGGAGTGTCTTTTTCTTTATATGCCTGTGTGTGTGTGTGTGTGTGTGTGTGCGCGCGCACTGACGTAAGCCCCTCTATCTGATGATGCCCTTCTAATCCCCACAGTGATGTGTCATGAATATGGAGTTTAAGACTCAAATCCCCTGAGATACTCTGGCTATAGATAGCTTGTGTCTTCTTCACGCACACATACATATACAAAAGATACACACCTTTGGCAGCAAACACACACACACACACACACACACACACACACACACACACACACACACACACACACACACACACACACACACACACACACACACACACACACACACACACACACACACACACACACACACACACACACACACACACACAGTGCACTGTGCTCCTGACCCTGGTGACGTTGAGGGGGCAGAACAGGGAGAAACCTGATTATAATGAAACTAACAGAGTTGGAAGAATTTCAGAGGATGGAGGAAATAACAGAAATGCACAACATTAAAGAATCTGCTTAAAAAGCTGCTGGTTAGCTGTTTGATTTTAATGATATCGCTGCTTTCTAAGGGCTTGGATCTTGTTTTTTTTTGTAGCGTTTGCCATCTGTCCTATCAGGAATAATCCTGTTTTAGTCACCATATTCATTTTTTTTCATGAAAAAAGTCCCACTTTCTATGATATTTTTATTGAAAATGTCACTTAAATTTAGAAGCCTATTATCGCAAGTCTGGATTTAGACTATTTACACATTTTGTAAAAAATGTTTGAATAGAATTTCAGAAGAAATACTTTATGTAATCATTCGTACATCATTTGCTATCTTCATCATGTGTTTTTGGTTTCCTGCAAAGCAGCTATAGAAATTACTGAGCAATGGTCACCTGCAAAAGAAGCTGACGATCATCCAACATGCACAAACCTCAAAACCTTAGGGATAGAGCACAATAGTCTATTTAAGAAGTCATTTAAAATCAAACATTGTTTAAGTCCTTAGAGTTGCTTTAACAGGTCACCAGTCCATCACTGAGCAGTAACACACTGACGTTTATGTGTCTCTATTTGGAAACCCCAATTAAACTCAAACACATGTTTGGACTCTTGAGGGAAACCAAAGTACCCACAGAGAACATATGCATGTTTATACACATTGGCAGAGAATGCAAACTCCACACAGAAAGACCCCCAACTGGACTCAATTGGTCCACCATCATATGTTCCCATTACACTGACCTTTCAAGGACAATAACCACTTGATGGTTTTTAACTCTTGAATACCCTCTCTTTTCTTCGACTGCCTTGATGGAAAGAAATATTTTGTATCGGGCGATCATGTGCTGCATAATCATCTTGTAGAATATTGCAATAATTAGTTTTTTTTCAACCACATAGATGACCGGAATGTCTTTGTGCTCTGAGATTTGTATTTCCATATAACAATGTAGATTTTCATGCTGACGTTATGCCAGTTCACAGACTTTGTGACCTCCTACTTTGTGGGCGGGCATCTATGGCAGTCGGGCTTCATCTGATTCGCAAGATATGTAGACATGCAAAGCATGTTTACACTCGGCATGGAAACAATCTATTTCAGGTCAGTTTTTCCATGTTGTGCGTTTCGCACATGTTGATATTGTGAGAGTGCAATGAGAGTGAGCTAAAATAGTGAAATTGGCAGGAGATCTTAAAAAAACACTATTTAATCCAGCCTATCTGACACATACAACTACAATGATGAAACCTCCCATTTTTCAATCCTAATGATCAGATGGAACTTCTGGGATTGCTTGGACATGTCATCATGCACTGAATGACTTAAAGAGTTAAAGGGGAATTGAAAAGCTTTATGTCATTATATGGCTGCGGAGAAAATAATTAAGTTGCAAATATAATAGTTAGAATAAGTTCACAATCAAATGCATTATAATTTGTCACACTCCTCATGACTTTTTGAGTAAAGTGTTACAAATGTCTCACAAACTAAATAATAATTAGCACAAGAGCAAAGAAAGTGAGTGCAGGTTGAAATAAGCCTGAATTATCCCAGTTTGTGAAATGGAGCAGTGCTCAAACACACTGCATGTGATTATGATTAAGTTGCAATTAAACCATTTATACCACAAGTAGCTGAAATAATCGGCTTGTGTAAATTTGCTTGTGTGTGCATGTGCATGAATTGTTCTGCAGGCTAAGATCTACTGGAAGCTCTTTATGTTTTATTGGAAGCAATAATGTGGAAGTGTGGTTCCTCAGGTTATTGTGGCCAAGAACACACACACAGATACAGGTGATAAAAAACATAAAGTAAGTAAAGTCACACTCGCGGCCTTACCCGGTACACACACACACACACACACACACACACACACACACACACACACACACACACACACACACACACACACACACACACACACACACACACACACACACACACACACACACACACACACACGCGTGCGCACACCACACACACAAAAATGTATCCCACCACACCCCGAAAGCTTGCCAACCCATATGGCTTGGGGATAATAAACTGAACAGCCAGCAACACGTCTCCTGTGCTCCGGAGCCAGGCAAGCCAAAGGAATGCACATCCCTCCAGTTCACTCTCTCTTTATCTGCCTCTTTTCTTCTCTTCTTTCTCTGTCTGTTTGTCATTCTCCGTCTTTTCTGAAGCATTGAGTGAAGGACCCTCTGTGGAAGTGAAGAGGTATGCGCCTGAATGTGTTTGTGTGCGCAAAGTGTGCCAAAGAAACCAGTCTGACGAGTCTTATGAAGAGCTTGCCCTTGGGATGGAGGGAAGAGGGAAAGGGAAAAGAGGGGAAGTGGGATGGAAAAAGGGAGGGAGCGAAAGGATGAAATGAAAAGAAAAATAAACAGTTATGCGAAAGAGAGAAGGAAAAAGAGTGCGACTGGAAGAGGAGGGAGAGAGATATTAATAGCTGCTTTTTGCAACATCTCCTTGATGTCTTTTCTCTGGATGTGACCAAGCACCTCTCCTTTACCCCCCCAAGCCTCCTCCCAGGCCTCTTCTCAGGCCTCCCACCTCTCCGTCACTCTGTGGTGCAGTGGGACAGCCAGCGAGGCCTGCGGCAGCAGCACTCAGCCCGGGCCTGGATTTGGAGCATGGCTGCTCTCGGTTGAGCAGGATCCAGCCCCCCTGAGGGCTAAGGGGTGGAGGGTGGGAGGCAGGGCAGGGAAGGAGGAGAACCGAGGCAGCATGCACTACAGTTCTGGATCACCTTCAAAGAGCTCCTGTCCCAGTGGAGAGACTGGATTCCTCTGTGGAGAGAGAGAGAGAGAGAGAGAAGGGGAGGGTACATGGGGAGAGAGAGGGGGGAGACTTGGGAGACAAGAGACAAGGGAAAGTGTGAAAAGAAAAAAAAGTCACGGTTCAGGTTGTAACTCCTTTGCCAGTCTTTCACCGTCTTTCTCCCTCCCTCTTTGTCTCTCAGGACGTGCATGCACTTGCCCTTCATACGGAGGGCTACACTGAGATGATCTATCTGTGTACCAGAGCAGGGAGACATGGGAAATCTGGCCGGCACAAAGGCGTCGTTGTGCCTCCCCGGAGCTTCAAGTGCTCGTGTTTGACTGTGACAAGGATGAGTCCATCCCACCTCCCACACCGTTTCCCTAATACACATACACACACACACACACACACACACACACACACACACACACACACACACACACACACACACACACACACACACACACACACACACACACACACACACACACACACACACACACACACACACACACACTCCCAGATGTACCTCCAAATCTCCAAGGGCATTGCAGATTGTCCACTAAGGTGAATTTCATATTTGTTCCTTTGATGGTCCACCTTCAAGATCTGAACCTTATAAGCGTGTTATCCACCACAAAAATAAGTGTGTGAGACTTTACAAACCTCCGATTTGTTCTACTGATGTTGTGCGTGTTCACTTTTTGTGAATTTGGGAGCAAATGGCCCACTTTATAGTTTGTGTAGAAGTGTGTTTCTGTGTGTGCATCAGTGACAGACCTTTATCCCGAGTCTGGGTCAGCAGTTTGTTTAGCATCAATTAGAGGCTCTGTGTTCCTCAACGCAAGCGTGAAGGGAGAATTAACGTGCAGTGGCACATTCCCATCAGCATATTATTGCACACTGCACCTCAGCTGGCGCAGTGCGAGTGTGTGCTTGTGCATGTCGATATCTTTGTCTGTGTGCACATATATTCAGAGGTAAATGATTTACATTGAAAAAGTCCTTTACTTTTTCAGTTTTTCCTTTTCTTCTGCTGTCTTCTTCTCCTTGGTTTGCTTTCCCCTCCTCTTTCAAGGACTACGGTCTGACCACAGCCATTTCCCTTAGCCTGCGCTTCGCCTAGCAACACACGGCACATAGTTTCCATAGAACATGCATTTAATGGGAGAGAAGATATATAGATACTGGGGAAAGTCTCTTGTAAAGACAACTGGGTCTTAAGATTTCTGCTCACAGTCTGAATAACACATGTTCAGTGGATTTGGTGGAAATAAGACTAATTTAATCTTGAAAACAGCATTACAGAGAGAGAAAGGGTTTGTTTTCAGTCAATGCAACACTTCTATAACGACTGGGTAGCGTCGTTATTAAAGTCATGGTTTTGGTCCAACCTTAATGCAACAAGGTTTACACTAACAATCCACTTTACTGAAGACAGTAAATCAATTTGTCTCCTTTTAAATAAGACTAATGAGGCATTTGCTTGAAAAAACAACTATAATGTTTCTGACACTGAGTCAGAGCAGAGCCTTACGAGCCCAAAGTCTTTGTTCTGATGTCATTTTTCTCTGTTTACTGGAGCCCACTGAAAAGTAATTTCCCCTTCATGTGGGAAACACAACTGGAGAAAACAAGTTCCTGAATTCTCTCAAATTCAAATTTTCTGCACAGCTTTGAGCATTTGTGTAATTATCTAACCCAATACAGCTAAACTGAGCAGGCAAAGCAAGTTTCAACAGGATAACCTGTCATCAGTTGTGTGTGAAACGCCGCCTGTTACATTTAGTTTATTACAAAAACCTTTTTTCAATCAGAACATTGTTTGACCAGAGGTACAATGGTATATACTTTTGGCTGAAAATGTGCCGGGGCTATGTTTTAATTCCTCCTTTACTGGTATTTACATGGTTAAAATACAAAGGCAGCCTCATGCTCCTTAAACGATTTGGAGGTATCAGAACGGACTTATGCGCTAATAGGAGTATTGTTCCCTTCAAAAAGCACTTCTAAGAAAGATATGCATCGGACATGATCATTGAACATTATTATGTTAGAGGTGATTAGAACATGCTTAACCCTCTTAGGGATTATTGGATTGATTTACAGCCAGAAAATGTAACCACACACAAGCACGATACTACAAAAATCCTGCATATGTTCACTATTAATTTTTTGTGACTTTGATCACACCCTCTGCATAAATATAGCATATAGTTTGATCGCTTGTGTGTCCTTTTGTGTGCGGGGGGAGGGATGTCGGCGAGCCTCTGCCAGGAGAAAGCTTTCCTGACTTTGCCAAGGTATGCCCTCCTCCCTCTCTTTCTCATGTGGAGCGAGGCTCTATAGTTGCTTGTAAATAGTGAGATAAGTGTGGTTTACCCATAGCTGGGGTGTAAGGTGCACTCAGCACCGCCCTGACACGTCTGTGCCAAAGCCCAACAGGGGTGTAATTACCTGAGACTGGGTCAGCACTTTATCCTGGGTAAAAATACCTGCCTACTTATAGGAGGGGAATAGAGAGGGCAGCTCCACGCTAAGGGAAGCCTGTCTTCACACATTCAGCCAAACACTCCTCCATGCTGGCTGATACTCCGGTTCTTTCTCCGCCACTCGTTCAGAGGAGTCATACAGCATCACTTAACAATCTGTCACTGGGACTCCCACACCAAACCTTTCCATCCTCATCCTCTGTGTTTCGTGACTGCGACGGGCTGACCTACAAAACTGTTTTACACGTCCAATATTCCACTCTCTACCTCAAACCGCGGTCGACTTTCAGCCCAGTACCTTTCCACAATCGCTGTGTTCCTCTACTCCGCCCCTTTCACACCACATCTGTCTCTCTGCCCTCCGAGTCAAGGACAGCGAGGGCCAAGTGAGCAGACACGCAGAGGACAGCTTTGCACCAATCAGAAGACCGAGGTAGCTTGTGTCAATTAAATGGTATGCGCTTATGCCGCAAATCACAGACACATGTTCCCGTCCTCCCTCCCACCATGTGGCTGCTGCCTCTCTTCTTCAGCACCTAATGCAGTGTAATCATCCTCATTACCTAATGAGACCCTACTGTACACACAAACTCTCTCGCTTTCCCTTAAAGAGCAGCCACATGCTCACACAAAACAGTGCAGTCAATGCGGCGCACAGCCTTCTGAGCCTCCACCACACTGTCAACACTGCCACAACACTGCAAAGCCTCTAATGCCACAGTAATACTATTGTACTGTGTATTATCAACAGGACAGTGAGCACTGAATTAGGCTGGCAGCTGGGGAGGGGAGAAACCCCTCATTAGCTCCCTTCAATGTATCTACTTCCCCTAATCGCTTACAATAACATAATCTCTTTAAAAGTGCTGCAGCTTAAATCCAATCTGCCTAAAACCTGACACGTGATTGAGGTCAATCCCCAGTAAAACCCTAAACTGTGGGGTCCCAAGAAGTCCCACCCACCTAAGACATAGTACAGTATGAGAATAAATTATAATTATGGTTTCGCATTGTGAGGAGTGTTACACATCCACTACCTCTACTGGTAGATGTTCAGATCTTGATTCCCACACAGTCTTACTCCAGGATGGTGCCCGACCCGCTTCCTGCGTGTGCCTCTGATCCCAGAGCAGCTTGTATCCTTTTCACAGCCTCTGGTCCACCTAACCCCAGTAGCGCTGCACCATTTTGCTGGCTTTTCTTTTTTTTCTTCTATTTTTTTGATGTTTTTCCATAGTGTCTCCTGCTTGCAAACCACTTACAGATGTTGGCAGCAGGGAACGTTGTGGCAACTCCAAACGAGGAAATCTAAATAGAGATCAGGCTGTAAAATAGAAAAGAAGTCATGGAGAAAGAGAAAACAAGAGGGAAAGCAAGAAAGCAAAGGCAGGAATGAGAGTGAATTTGTGGAAATAGATGGCAGGATGCAGTGAATGAGCATTTGTACAGCATTTGCAGTTAAAGAAAGACAAATACTTACAGGATAAGAGCAGCGGTGTGATTTGATGGCGGCTTTAAATAAGAACATTGAGTTCAAGCCCTTTTTTCATCTTCTGGTTTATTTCTTACCGGCAGACAAACATAAGTGCAAAAGTCTGGTGCAATGTTGGTGTTCCTGAGGAAGAACATAAAGTTAACAGAAAATTATTACTGCCTACTGTTACATGAAACGTACATTTTCATCAGCTTTTCAATAGTTGATAATGATCCCCTTAAATTTCTATATGGTCCAAAACCACAACTTCAGACTTGCTTTTCCCGTAACAGCTCCCTTGGTAGGTTTTATATTCAATACCAGGGTCATAACATATAGAAATAACACCTGCCAGCTGGAATTTACCCGTGCCTACTGGAAAAAGCTTTGGCCAGGCCTGAAGTGGGCTCAGTTTGATCTGTGGCGGGAGCTCTATGTTACCTCCCTCCACCTGTTTTACAGGAAGTAGCCTGGTCCCAGTGGATCAGAGAGGAAATGTGTTGAAATGCCACATCCTGCTCCGAGCTTAAAGTCGCAGTTCAGTACAGCTAATGCTTATTATGTCCAGACACCTCTGAGGGGGGAAAAGGAGTGGAGAGGGAGGCAGCCATGCCACTCCCCGCACAGTGATTGTAAAGACGAGTGACCTGTCCTGTCCCCCCCCCCCCCCCCCCACAACACACACACACACACACACACACACACACACACACACACACACCCACCCACCGCCACCCTCCCACCCCCTGCACTTTATTTATTAATGGATCCATTCAATTATTTACCTCACATCTTAGGGCGACAACAGGCCAGAGCACAGTACAGAGGGTGGAGATGATACGCTACAGATGCACACAGCACACTGACAGCGCTCACATGAGTCAGCGGAGTTAATGGACTGCCTGGTTTTCAATCCAGTGTGCTGGTTAACACAAAGTAATCCACTCAGATATTTTAATCAAGATCAGAATTGTTTGTGCACTTGATCTTATTCTGTGAGTAATGCTGGAAAGAGTGTTTCCATCACAATTTCTCAGGAGTCAATATGCATGTATTACTCGTATGATTAAAATGGGTCTGAAGCCAATTAAAAACCAATATCCAACTGATCTGGCAAGGCTTAAACTTCATGAATAAATTTTCAATTAGTAAGCTATTAACAATGTTATCAATTAATTAAATTTCTTATGAACATTTTTTTTTCATATACACTGCAACTCAATATATTTTAGACTTCACAGACACATTTGAAATTAGAAATAGTAGCACCCTTCCTCTGCCAGTGATCGTAGTGAAATCAGTTCCGTCCTGGTAACCCGCGGTCTGTACACCTTTAAACGTTGCTACAGCGTCCTGTTTGCAGCAGAGGTTGGCGGTTCAAACGTATCATTGACCGCTCCGTGTCTGCTCTTATCTTCTCCCCCTGGCCTTCTCCCCGCACCGGCCAGACATGGATCAATCCCACCCGGAATTGGGTTTCACATCCCGGAAGCAGAGATGTACACATGGGTCACTTTCATCGACGGGCTGCGGCCATGGCCATAGGTATCTATCATACAGACCATTGACTGGTCGTGACCAGGAAGGTACAAATTCATCACAAACTGGGGCTGTGGTGGACGAGGTCAGCGAAAAGAAGAGGCCGTCTGCTACCGTATAGAAATGGATTTTGAGATTTTATTACTGTCGTTGATGTAATTACATCATAGTATGGGTGTCTGGGGATAAGTTTTCTCTGCAAATTGTTTGGTGCAGGTATTTAGTTGATGCAAAACTACGTGATTATATCTGTGTGTGTGTGTGTGTGTGTGTGTGTGTGTGTGTGTGTGTGTGTGTGTGTGTGTGTGTGTGTGTGTGTGTGTGTGTGTGTGTGTGTGTGTGTGTGTGTGTGTGTGTGTGTGTGTGCGTGCGTGCGTGCGTGCGTGTGTGCGTGTGCGCGTGCGCGTGTGCGCTCACGCTGTCACCGTCTGAACTCCAGACATGGCGAGGCCTCGGCTGACGGTTGGCAAGGATCAAAGACGATGGGAAGGATGGAGAGTGGGATGAGGAAGGGATAAGGATAAGGAGTACAGTGGAGACTGATTTCCCCTGACTTGCATCTGCTGACTAGGAACTGCGAGACAGCCAGGTTGGAACACATCCATAGTACTGAGCCCAATTCACGCGAGTGGTAATTGAAAGAACCTCACACTGTCAGTGGGGTAAACACAGTACAATGTCGCATAACCAGCAAAACGGTCATCTCAATTTCTTTCTTAAAATTTATGCGGGATGTAAATGAGTTCCCGGTGTGTCGGGTCTCTCACTGTGAGATGTAGAAATGTGCACACGCACACCTCAGATACTTTGAAATACCTGCTGCAGGGTTGAGGCTGATGCGCGGATAGTTTACCGAAGCCGTCGGCCTGCTGTTGCTGACTGGATCTTAAAAATGTTGTGGGGCAATGAGCAGGGGAAGGCCACGCTGGAGGCTGACGTCCCAGAGCTCCTCACTGCTGCTGAGACAAGGAGCTGAAGGTGGAGGCTGGCAGAGCGGGCTGAATGCAGATAGGATCTCTGTGGGGGGGCATGAACGTGTGATTGGAGACTAAAATCATTACAGTACGCCTGGTCACTGTGTCCTTGGTTCTTCCGCTGAGCTGATGCTTTCTTATACTTCCACCCCGTGTCTGCTTTTTACTCCTTTTCTCCATCCATTTTTCCCGACCGTGGCTGCACATCGTCTGCACTTGAAAGTGTTCACAAGATATGCTTTGAAAAAATCTGAACGTCTTGAGAATGTCATCTCTGCCGGTTTCTATATATCCGTTATTATCAAATCAAGAATAACTTCATTTATAACATGCAACATAACATTATTTACTGAGTTTTATTATATATTTTTTTTGATGATCGTTCTCTTTTCCTTTCCTTTCTGTGCATCCCGCTAAGCACTAACATGTGTGTGTGAACTCTGAAGCCAAAACACATCTGAAACTGTACATAACAGAAATATTGGTGCCCTCATGTTTGTGTCTTACTCACTCATGCAGCGTAGTTTTAAAATACAATCTGAAGAAGAAGGTGAGCGGGATAACCCTAAGCACTTGTTAGAGGTATTCTGGGAAATTTTCATAAATAGATTTTTTTTTTCCCCTTCAGGTTCACCTCAGCTGCACTCAAGTCCCCAACCTGCAGTGACTGTCCAGTGAGAGAGAGAGAGAGAGAGAGAGAGAGAGAGAGAGAGAGAGAGAGAGAGAGAGAGAGAGAGAGAGAGAGAGAGAGAGAGAGAGAGAGAGAGAGAGAGAGAGAGAGAGAGAATGTAAACTAGACTCGCCTTCCTCGGGTCTCATTGGTTGATTCCCTGCCTAGCGGTTTTGTCCTTGAGAATGTGCAGACACGGGGCAGATAATGTTCTGACACCAGAAACTCTAGACCAGGGCCAGATCAACACTTACTCCGTGCTTCTTCTCCGCTTCTACTGTCATACTAGAGGGATGTGCAGACAAACGAATAATGCGTATTAATGTTTTTTGTGCGTAAAGATTCACTCGTGTTTTTGCTTCACAATGCTCCATAATTTTTTTGCGAATAATAAGACAAGTCGATAAAATCCCCGTGGAAAGTTAATGGCGCGCACATTGCCACGAAGCACTGATCAGAAGGGGCAAATGCAAGTGTGTTGACACGTGGCAATAATAAATTCCATTAACGTTAACAATAAAAACATCACACCCGCAGGCGCGCGCGAGGGATTATACTGAAGCTCGACGCGTCAGGCTACACGCTGCTTTTTTTTTTTTTTTTTTTAATAAGACTCAAATGGTGTGGCTGACAATCCCCCCCCCCCCCCCCCCCCCCGAATTTAGCCATTAAGTGTATTCAAAGCCACGTTCACAGATGACTGAAAATGATTTGAGCACTTAATGTAAATTCGAGGTTTTCATCTCCTCTCCGGTATGTTGCAAGGTCAAAGATCTCCTTTTACCGTGCGCTCTGGTGACGGCGGGGTTTCTGCAGAAGTCAGCATGGCAGCATGTATAGGAATCTCCCTGCAACGGCACATAAACTGCAAGACCCGGTGATCTAATCACTGCAGGCCAGTAGGCTCTAAGCCAAAGTTTCCACGTTGATCCTAAGTCTGAAATTAAAATCAAGGCCAAGGACGAATGAATGCAAACTGTATGAATCCCTGCACAAAATATCTTAAAATGAAACCCCCCAAAACGTTGTCACTTGATTGAAGTGATAGCAAAGAATCTTAATTTAATTTTGAATTGCTTGTGTATTTTTGCTGCTGTCCTTAAAGTGTGTGTGATCACGGATCAGATTATTGGTGATTTGCTGTTCAAATGACACATTCATCTCACCAACATCTTTACAGGAAGAGAAGAAAAAAGGTCTGAGAGTAAATTATTGCCATATCAATGACTTTAATAAGCAAAATAGGAAACAATTTCTTCCAAAAACAACAAAAAAAGACAAAACAGAAACCAGCCTGAATGGAACAGTTCAAATTTAAGTGTTACTATTATTCATATAAACAGGATTGAAAATTGATCCCCATCATCGCTAAGTACATGGAAATGTTGAAAACTAAACAACAACCCGCTGCTGCAGTTTCAATCCGAGTTCAACACAGTTGAATCAGTAACAAACCAAAGATTGTTAAATGCATGACTTTTCAACAACAGTTTTAATGCAAGCACCATGCTTAATCGATATGATCTGACAGTTTAATTTAAATCATTAAAATAAAACCTTTAACTATGCATCTGGCCAGCAGAACCAGAATCATCAAATAATAATAAAACAGACAAAAAAAGTATTACATAACATAGACAGTGTTTTCATTTTGAGAATTTGCACAACCTGAATCCCCTTTTTTTACTGACCGGCAGAAAAAAAATCAGGAAAACACAGATCAACAATAGTCAAACTTTGTATTAAAACGATTGTGTGTATCTAAATATGAACTCTGCATAAAACCTCTAACAATTGGGTTGTTGCACCTTCTCTATACAGTTAAAAAGAGTCTCCAAATCATGAATATTAGGCCGAGCGTAAATCTGCTACAGGTGGCCAATCGGAGAGGTATGTGGTCATGTTTAGATCCGATGCTTTTATTTTACATGTTTGCAGGGATGCAGGCGACATTTTGCAGAATTTGGACATAAAATCTATGTAAAATGAAAAAGATACAGAGTAAAAACCCACAATGTGTTCCCGTAGTACTTTGTAGACTCTTTGTCTCTTTGCGCAATAGCCCGTATCGTGCAATCTGGGTCTAATAACATTGTGGTCGCATGTTTTCCTCCTCCACTTCACCCAACATGCGTCCCAATATTTCTTCAAAACTTTGCAAATAGGCCTACATGGATTATTATCACTGGTATATTATCATAGTATGTCTTCCTGGAGGGAGGTCTGCACAAAATTCAAAATGAAAACTCGCAAATCATCATTCAAAAGTGCACTTTGACACACAGTTTGTTGTATTTAAATGCAACTGAAAGAAATGCACTCTTCTTTCAATCAACAACCCACAAAATGATAAAAAAAAAAAAAAATCATAACAAATAAATGAGATAAAAACACAACACAAAGAAAGAAGTTCAAACCAGCCTCCTCAATCTTGTTGTGCAGTTTTGCGATTGCATTATATTTACAAGCCCAAAAGAAAACCCCACACCATATGATACTGCACCGGCAGTCCTGCTGTTCATTTCTCTAACCCCCCAAAAAACTATGGAGAAGCGCAGATCAACAACATGCTCTTAATATACACGAGAAGATGAAAGTACAAAATAGAAATTATTACCGTACATGTCCAGCATGCAGGATTAATATTTAATGCAGATTTTTTGTTTCAATATATATTCGAATATAACCAAGCAGGCAATAAATCAATGAGATGTTGCATAAAATGTCCCCTCCCGTTGTCGGGTTAGTAGACAGAAGTTGAATTTGCATAAAGTGGAGTCCCGTTTTTTGGGAGATTTTCTCAGATTTCAGGCCCACTTGTCGGATGTGAGTCTCCTGTGTTTGCAGGCATGTGACGCCAGGCCTGCTTGTTGTCTTTTTCGAGAACAAAAAAATTATAAGACAACTTGCCTGGACAACACCCCCCACACTACTTACAGGTTATTTAAAAGCTGTAGCCTCAAAATTGAGAGAGATAGAGCGAAGAGAGAAAAAAAAAGTTCATCAGCCGACCCTCTCCTCCTCCGAAGAAGAAAAAAAGTCTCTTCACTACAAGCAACTAATCTACAAAGATGCTGCGACTGGTCACTCTACATTGCTCTTTGTATCTCAGTTGACACGTGGATGGAGAGGTGATTATATATGAGTACTATTTGTTGGATTATTCTTCTAATATGAATATAATTGTTACCGTTATTAGTATAATCAAACAGCATGGGGGGTGTGGATTATTATCGTTTGTTCACTCGTTTGTTGGCGAAAGGAAAGGTGAGGGTTGGAGTGGAGGAGGAGGGGAGAAGTTTGTTTGTGAGGGGGGAAAAAAAAAAAAAAGCTTGCGACAACTCACATGAAAAACTCTGGAGATGAAGGGTTGTCGCTGGTCGAGCCAGCCTCGCGGAACCCGCTATTGGCCCCCGAGCCCGTCAGTTTCTCGCACTTGAGTTTGTAGGCGTCCCTCTCGCGCGCCAGCCGGCTGATCTCCGCCTTCAGCTGCTCCACCTGGTTCATCAGCTGCGTCTTCTCGTTCTCCAGCACGTGCTTCTGCTGCACGCGCTTGAACCTGCACGACTGCGCGTAGCCGCGGTTCTTCAGGGTCCTCCTCTTCTGCTTCAGGCGGATGACCTCGTCCTTGGTGAAGCCCCGTAGGTGTCTGTTGAGCTCCCTCACCGACATGGACACCAGCTGGTCGTCGGAGAAGCGGTCCTCCACGTTGAGCCCGCCGCCGGAGCCGTGGTGGCCCCCGGATTGGCTGAGGTGGCCGTGCGGATGGTGGTGGTGATGGTGGCGGTGGTGATGGAGTGGCTGGTGGGAGTCTGGAGACACCGGGGACGGGCTGTCGGGGTCCTGGCTGTGGTGGTGGTGGTGCTGGCTGTGTGGGTGGTTATGTCCGCCCGGGTGCCCGGACAGCTCCTCGGGGTGGTGCGGGATGCCCCCGCCATACGGGTGGTGATGCTGCTGACTGTGGCCGTGGTGGTTATGGTGGTGATGCGGGCCCCGGTAGCCCTCGAAGGCGCCCTGCTGCTGTAGCTGCTGCTGGACGTGCGGAGGTGGCGGGTGGCCGTGAGCCGTGGCTCCGATCAGGGCCTCCACTGCGTCCTCCGGGGTCAGGCTGAGCGTCTGCGGGTCTATCTGCTGGTGGTACCCGCTGTTGGGCATCCAGTACAGCTCCTCTAGGTGGTTCTTCTGCTCTGTGGGGCTGAAGCTGGGCGAGGAGGGCACCGAGCTGCACGGCGTGCTGATGGGGGTGGAGGACACAGACCCCTGGGGCTGGAGACGGTTGCACTGGCGCACCCCGTTGCGATCCAGTCCGGCCAGGCCTTCCTTCTTCACGTCAAACTTCATCAGGTCGAAATCATTGACATATTCCAGAGCCAGCGGGCTGCTGGGTAGCTCCGGACCCATGCTCATCTCCGCACTCATGTTGTTGTCGCGACTCTTTTTCAGATGTGCAAAGGTATTTGCAAGCGTCGCAAAAACCGATTTATTAATCAGCGTCTCTTCTCTCCGTTCTTGTTTCATGCAATAGTTCTTTTGGCTCCTCCACCGCTGTCCACAGACTTGCTGTAGCATGAAACTCAGTGCGACTGGTGGGAAGGGGGGGGGGGGGGGAGGAAAACGAAAAAAAGTTGTGCAGGAAAACTTTCAGACTAATGCTCGGCGCACGATTTGCGTCATGTAGCCTACTTCTGCTGGGATAATCTGGCAAAGAGACCAGGCAGGAGGTAGAAAGCAGTGCGTCTCAGTGCAAAAGTAAAATCTCAGTCCCTTCGGCAGAAGTGTGTTGGCAAAAGACATAAATAATGATAATAAAAGGTATACCACGATGGATCGCTGAAACGGGCACCAGTCCTCGTTGCGACTTCTTGGTTGTAAGTCCCGTTTTTTTTTTTCTCCAGGAAAAAAAAAAAAGCAAAAACAAAGGAAGCGAATAAGCGGAGTAAATAGGGCGTCTGATTTTCGCTGAGAAGCCGCTTTTCCAGCTCTGCACCGCAGAGATTCAAAGGCTCGCCTCTCTCGCTCTCCCCACTCTCTGGTATCCAGCAGACTGCACTCGGAGCCAGCCGGCGCTTTATTCTTATAGCCGGTCGTGACGTGGAGCAGGAAGGCTGGATCTGTGGCCCCCGGCTCTCCAATGGGAGCAGGACTGTGCGCTCGAACAGGGGAACAGGAGGAGGAGGACGGAGGAGAGGAGGGCTCACAACTCAGTCTTGACAGCTACAGACAGTCAGCTGACCGAGTTCCCTAAAAGCAGAAGGTGGGAGAAAAGAGAGAGAGAGAGAGAGAGAGAGAGAGAGAGAGAGAGAGAGAGAGAGAGAGAGAGATGCCTTCACACCGCAGACACCGTGCGCGACTCCGTATGCGCCGCATCTCGTCTTCACTCATGTTCTGTATTCTGTGAGATTACTATGAACCACTCAATAACTTTGGTGCCGGAGGAATGATGAGATTTGTATTGATCACACTTTTATGGCACGTTATTAATAGGAAGTCTACATTTAGTGAAATGTTCTTTTCTCATGCAGATTGGAAAAGTTTCACATTATTGTGATGTTTATTACATTTTACCTCGATTCACTTGACATGTATTCTCATCTCGATAAAGCAAACGTGTTTAACACGCGTCACTTCATTCATACTTCGACAGGGTTTACGGTACTTGATGAAACTGGACGTAATCTAGACAAACAGAATGTTCTCTTAATATCCAGTATTTTCCTAATTCATCTACATCCAACATGCTTGCATGTAATACCTGGTCATAAGACAAGGGTGCATTAGTTCACAAATAAAGGTCAACAACATGCTGACACCGTAACACAGTTAAGGAATCTTTAACAGGGCTGAAAACTGGGTCTTGACCTTTCTCATAAACAATAACGCATATTTCCACTGTGTTCACCTCGGCGTTGATAAACGCACTCAACCTGAAATCCGTCTTTTAGAACTCAGGACAAATGTCAAGCTCATAACGATGAAGCGAGACTAAATCTGTACGATATGCATGTTTCTGGATGGTGATTACAATGGGAGCTTGGACGAGTTAATTGTACAGATCTTAAACAGATAAACGTGTCCTGGCCTGAGTGTCTGTATTGAGAGAGAGAGAGAGAGAGAGAGAGAGAGAGAGAGAGAGAGAGAGAGAGAGAGAGACTGTTGTAATCACAATAGATGCGTCTTGTTTTTGTAAAAGTTAAGTCTGCTGAAATCTTGCTCCCAGACTCCCACATCAAGCTGTTTTTTGGCTCGGACTGTCTGTTTTACAGCGGGACAGTGTCTAAACAGCGGACGCACCAGAAAACAGGCTCAAGGCTGCCCCTGCGTGGACAACACCTGAACCGACTCGAGCTGCTTAGAAAGGCGCTCATATCAGTTCACACTTTTTAGTTCTCCTTTGGATTTGTTTTTTGCGCGCTAATTGCTCATTTTGAAGGTCACATCCTACAAATACAACAGACTGCAATCAAATCCCAGTCAACATGACAGTTTCATGGAGACTCAGTGGCACATGCACATTAATGCCAGTGCTGCTATCTAACAGGTAGTTTGACCAAAACACTGTCAGGTGTTCTTGGATGTCTTCGTGCGTCATTGATCTTATCTTTATTTTGATTGTCCGCCTTAAAAAGGACATTCAGATCCACTAATTGTCAAAAGAACCTGCTTGTAAATGAATCAATCTGAGGGATCGATTGGATTATCATTTCGTTTCCACCTCATACACACGGTTGAGCACAGCCGCGATCAGCGCGTATTGATCCGGCTGGTGCGGGGGGGAGGGGGGGGGGGGGGGGGGGCTGCAGAGAGGAGATCTGATAATGAAGGGCTTATTTGTTTGCTTTAAATTCTTCATCAGTTTGAGCCGCTGTAGCAGTGTATCAAATGATGAACTCTGAGTTCCCGCTCCCCTCATAAATCACACACACACACACACACACACACACACACACACACACACACACACACACACACACACACACACACACACACACACACACACACACACACACACACACACACACACACCCACCCACCCACCCACCCACCCACCCACCCACCCACACACACACACACACACACACACACACACACACACACAGAATCAGTTAAGAAAACCACGAGTATGTTTTTTATTGTATATATTTAATTTTACAGGTTGTGTGTTAAATATGTCGCATAAAGGCTGATTTAAACCAAGCAATAACGCACAATAAATAATTTGATGAATTATGAATATATAGCTAAATGTTGGTCGTCGACATGAAGCATTAAATACGCTGTTTATAATGACAATGATTTATTAATAGAATTATTAGTATTATTAGTATTATTGGTATCATCATTATTATTATTATTATTATTATTATTACTATTATTATTATTGTTATTAATATATAAGGATAATAACAATACGTCTATTAGCGCATCGTTGTTTTTTTCGAAACCTTACCACATTTTAAAACTATTGATTCAAAGCAAATTAAAAAGAAACTTTAAAGAGATTTCCAATTCCATTCATTCCTCGAGCAATTTTAGCTTTTGTGGAGGGATAATTGTAATTACCCTGAGCACCATATTCCCAATTAATCCGCCAGAGTGATATTTTCAAATCATCCCATATTACTTAATTGTAAAACCATTTTCAGCCGTGTGTTTTTTTTTCCTAACGCACATTAAAACGGGAACAGTTCGAGTATTCGAGTTCCAATCGTCTTCTGGTAATTCCCTGCACCTGCAGGCGCGCTTCTCCGTTCCCTGTACCAACTTAAAAAAGCGCCCTGAGCGCGTCGTGCGGAGCCGAGTCAACCTGAAAACCTCTTCCTACCGAGGCCGACCCGGCGGCAGCCCCATTAGGTCGTAATGCTCTCTAATATAACCCGAGTCCGTCGCCTAATAGATCCAGGCAGGCCTGCCGGCGGCTCTCCCCCTTCGGTAATAACGGGCTGTAATGGAGAGACGAGATGTAAAAAAGCGTCCATGTCAGCAGCATATCGGTGGTTAATGATCTATTAAGTGATCCGTGTGCTTATGGACAGCGAAAAAAAGTGTTGATGCTTGCTTATTCGCCCCTAATGAGAGTCCCATCCTACGGATTTTAGGAATGAATAACAGAAATAAAATCACCTTTAAAATGTTACATTTAACAGTTGACGCATGGAGGCTGCAGAGGCTGCACAGCTTCCCACAGCTCACATCTCACACCTGCAACGGGCCCGCTGGTTCCACACAGGAGGCCCATGGTCCGACCACAGGAAGGGGCATGATTCTCATCTCCAATATGGATTTCTATTCTGCTTCTGGACCTACCCATGCATGCGCATCCGTGGTCCGGGGGCCAAGCTGCAGTGCCAAGAGTCCCCTTGGATCGGAACTCATCACCCCGTCTGTATGGGAGGACAGTGAAACTACAAGGAATAGTTTTTTTTTTTTTGTCAAACTGAGACTGTGTTTCACTCAGACGGTTGGATTTTATCGTCTTTTGGCGTGCGTAACGATCACCTCGAATGGTTCCCCGAACATTTCTGGATGTGTTGCATAAGGAAACGGGGGCTGCCGCCCCGAACAGGCCCCGTGTCAGGGGGACCGAGGGATGGAGATGGAGAGGAGACGCTCTCGGAAGTGTCAACTTGATGATGTCTGATGCAGGAGGGAGAGAAAAGAAACACATACAGGGAGAACAGGCGCGGAACTCCGGCTCCAGTCTCCAAAAAAAACCTGCACCCGTAACTGCCTGCATTACACCGCATCCGATTTTAACGTGACTCATGCGCGATCTTTCACTTCGAGAAGTGATACATGCGGGTGTAAATTCAACTTTGCTGCGTCTCCTGTCACTACAGCTTTCGTTTGATACTTTCGTAGAAGGGGAGTCTGCTAACGTGCCATTGACATTTGGCTATAATGCATATTTATTCCTGCGTTATTGATGAGTTCATTAATATTTAATAACGTATTGGGATTTATAGCCACTGCAATTGCAGTGTATCTCATCGCAGTTTAAACAGGTGTTTTCATCCATTATGTTAATGCCTTTTCGTAGACTAATAATGACGGTAAATGCTACCTACATTTTTCTCCAAACACACCCCTTTAACGTACCTGCTCCGGCCACTTTGCATCAGTAATTTAAGAGTTACTCATGCTTTGTTGTTTACTCCAGACTGATCGATTATCTCTGAGAAAACATGTATTATTAAGACGTGTCATCTGTGTAAACAGGCGGAGGCCAGTCCCACAAGAAGGCTAACATCCCCATCAGGGGTAATTGACTGAGGGAGTCTTTCAGGAAAACAACAAGAGGTGAGATAAGTGCAAATTCGGGCAATCCCATTAATATGAAAAAAATATCGATTTAAGGCTGCATGCGCCATATTTGTCTCTGAAAAGTCTTCTGTGCATGTGTTCCCCCTCACGCACAGGCCTGCATGTGATGGTCATAATTCTTTACACTCCTGCCGTTTACCCGGTAAGAGGGTAGTTGTGTTTTCAGGGAAATTAGAGCTTATTTCTTGTGACAGGGCGCCTCTGGTGGCGAATTTACTCATTGCTAATAGTTTGATGTGTATCATCAGTGACATGCAGTCTGCTTTTTTTCTGGCAGTAACTCTGTGCAGACAGCTCCAACTTCAGAGCTCAAGTTATTTGGTCTCTTTTGAAATGGCAGCGAGACAAAGAGGATATAAAAATATGATGGCAAGGCCAAGGCATAATTGTAGGCCCTTTCTGAGATTAGATGTCTCTGATTGACATGTAGTAAATATAACAACAAATAAATGTCAGTACGCTCTGTACTGGCTAAATCCCAGAAGAATCCCAACAATAAATCTGCCTTTTGCTGTGGTCATTTCATTAATGTAAATTGCAATGCTATGTACAATAGTTTGGCTTCCTTCCATTTGGCTCCCGGCTCAGGCTTATGCATGATATTGGTTTTTATCATAAACCCGGGCCGTGTTACCACAGAATGCAGGCGACACCACAGGAACCAAATATCAGAGAGCAGGCATAACATAATTAAAGACCGTATTCACGGGTCATAACCACAGTTTACATCTGTATTTTCAAAGCCAATAACTGGCTTCTGTAATAGTGGAGAAACACTCAAGTAACTAAATTCTTATGGTGTACTAAAAGCATGATTACAATCATTTCTGCTCAGAAGTGAAAGGACTTCTTTTAAAGATAAGTAGCATTAACTTCTGATTGTCTGTGAAATGGCTGCACAGCGGTCTTTTTCTGTCTCCTGCACTGTAGATTCCTCTCCGTCTCCATCCAGCATTAACATGTCGAGGAGCATCCAGTTATGCTCTTGTTTTTCCTAATTGTCTGCATATGGAGCTGTCAGACCATATCAATGGGCTACATTAAACCTCCACCTCATATGATATTCTGGAAAATATACGTCATCTCCAGTTGAGTACTGCAGCGGCGTGTTATTAAGCTAAAAGTATAGAGGGGGTTTTAAGAGGCCTCAAATGGCTCTGTGTAATATCTGAGAAGACTTTTTATTTTCCTTGTCAAGTGTGTAAAGCATAAATGTTTATGATTCCAGTTTGTTTGTCTCGCTCGAGTGAAACTTATCTGAAGAGTGAGCAGAGTGTGTGGGTGGGTGCAGCACCGGGCGTTTTCCAGGCATAATAACCAAACATGGATTGTTCTCTTTACTGTTAATTTGCTTGATTTGTCTGTGCATGTGCATATTTTCCCGTGCCTTGATATACTTAATTTACGTGGCAAAAACTGCAATTCTATTTGCTTAAATGGTCCAGCAAATGGAAGCCTCCTCTCCTCTCTCCTAATGTTTGCTCTCTCCCTGTTTCTCTCCACTCAGGATAATCTGGATGCTTCTGCCCCCGTCTGACCCTTAATGTCATAATCTCCAGACCTGTGGTCATTCACCACTGATCTGAGGATCATGCTCTTATCAAACATCTCAACTCTCCACTCCTTCATACACTCTTTCATTCTTCCTCTCTCCACCTCTGTCCACTCTCCCTGGCTGAGTGACCTCCTTGCCTCTCAGCTCTCTCAGCCCTCTCCTCTCGCCCTGGCCCTGGCCCTGCCCACCCTGGGTCATTTATCATGGGCCAGGAGGGGAGCCCCTGAGCCTGCGGGCCCCTGTCAGCCCCTGCAATCGCCTCTTTGTGGCTCCCAGCAAACAAGTGTCGGATCAGCAAAAGTCTATTAAAGCCTGGTGGGCCTTTCTCAGCCAATTGGGCTCGGGTCACTGAGCTGCTCTCCTCGCTGCTCCGAGAGCTCTTTGTGTCGCCGCCGTTCGCTGACACAGATCCCCACAAGATTAATGATTTTTAGCAGCCATTTGGGTCTCATTCACAGAGTCTCTCTCTCTCTTTCTCTCTTTCTCTTTCTTTGCCCCTTTTGCTCTTCTTTCCACTCATTTCTTTCTTTCTTCAGATTTCTTCTTCTACCTCTTGATTTCTCGCCTCGTGTATTTTACTTTAGTCTCCTCCTCCCGCTTTTTATCTGAGAGCTCAATCGATGTTTAGGACGCATGTCTTGATTTCATAAGGTCCTTATTCATACAGGTGTGACTGTCATGAATATTTATCAACTATTTGACTCGGATTTACACATTTTCTTATAGAAACGATCTTCATTGCAGCTTTAAAACATATCTCTTTGGTTGTTTGTCTCACAGTGGTTGGCTCCTGCAACATAAATCCCAGAGATGCTAAAAACAAAACAAAAAAAAAAACCAACACTGTACTAATATCCACATTACAGCCCTGGCAGACTTCCCTGCAGCGAGCCTCTGGAGGCTTAGAGTAATTTGAAATCTTAGAGCCACTTCCACAACTTCCATGTTGCCATGTTCTCAGTGTTGTTTCCAGTAATTACTGCAGGTTAAGTGCACGTCCCGGAGCCCATTGGAGGCAGCTCTATCCCTCACCTGGGACTTGACTCAGCACAGTTCAGGTCATCCGGCCATTTCTCTGACCACTGGACCACACCCCGACCTACTCTAAACCCACAGGACAAGCACTATTTACAAAGGACTCACGTTCACTTCCATCACGTAATGTAATGGTAGTTTTATTTACTGGCTCAATTGTTTTTAGAGGAAAACAGCTCTCCATAGACAAAAACACGATCGGTGCACATACTGTTTGCTTTATTTCAATATTTAGCAGCATTTGAATTGAATACGTCGCACATGTGAAGCCCATTTTTAATTGCAGAGGTAAAATTGGAATAAAAGAACCAGCTGCTTTTATAAATGAAGCAATTGACGACATCATAGATGCAATAACTGTGATTGTTCTTGTTTAGATTAAACCTTACCAGAAAACAAAGCCGAGGCAGCCAAAAGGCGGATTGTGCTAAAAGGACTAACATTGAACTTCAAATGTGAAAATCTGTTCTTGGCTGGACAGAATAACACAGTGGAGGCATCACAGTAGCGCCAGTGTTGTTTTGTAAGTTATCTTTGCACAGAAAGATGAATACTAATGTTTTTCCCGTCACTCAGTATGCAGGTTGGAAAGAAATGGATCTTCATGAGGACACTGTGAGGAGAAACATACTCACTGTCTATACCATGAACAGTTGTTGTAGGTAAGTAATGTGAGAATCAATGTTGTGGGTGTTAAACAACTGCTGCTAACCCAAAGGATGACATTAGAAATTGTAAAAATACACATCATGAAACATGTCACCATATCAACAGCTTCAACCTTTTCAATAACCGTAACTATCAGAGACAACACTGGGACCTGCTGCAGTAATAAAACTAACTTACTACTAGCTTTATTCGTAAAGCACATTTCAGCAACAACAGTATTTAAAGTGCTTTACATTATCAAACATGTACAGCTGTCAATGAGAAAAGTGAATTATAAACAAGAAGGTTGTTGTTAAGACACGTGTTGGATGTGGCTTTTTTTATATTTCACTGTATTTTGTACAAGTTTTCAAAATAAGTCTTTGCAATAAAACAAAGGAAAAATTGGAAGCTTTTCTAAAAATGTACATTTAAAGGTTATTGTGCTACTTTATTATTTGTCTGATTCAATCAAGATCACATTGAGACGTATATTAAAAGGAGTTTTATCTCTGGATTAGACCTTTGTTACAAACTGCTGGTGTGTGTGTGTGTGTGTGTGTGTGTGTGTGTGTGTGTGTGTGTGTGTGTGTGTGTGTGTGTGTGTGTGTGTGTGTGTGTGTGTGTGTGTGTGTGTGTGTGTGTGTGTGTGTGTGTGTGTGTGTGTGTGTGTGTGTGTGTGTGTGTGTGTGTGTGTGTGTGTGTGTGAGTGTAGCATAGTTTACTGTACACTTGAAAATAAAATGAGAATAGAGTGAGGTTGTCAGTGCTGCTGCTGGTTGGTCAGTGTCTGTTTCCACCCGAAAGTCAGTGTGTTTACAACACGTCTGTTTTAGGATGAATGGATGAATCTGGCCGGCAGCAGTGTCCATCCACCTGCCCTGTTTCCTGTCTGATTAATGTGTGTGTGTGTGTGTGTGTGTGTGTGTGTGTGTGTGTGTGTGTGTGTGTGTGTGTGTGTGTGTGTGTGTGTGTGTGTGTGTGTGTGTGTGTGTGTGTGTGTGTGTGTGTGTGTGTGTGTGTGTGTGTGTGTGTGTGTGTGTGTGTGTGTGTGTGTTTGTTTGGATGTGTGACTGTGTGTAAATGGTTATAGATGGGACAACACCACCACACTGGCAGCCTGAATCATTACTCACACAGATAGGGAGAGACCCTGGGCCGAGGAACCCCTAACATCCTCCACCTTCCTACGCACACACACACACACACACACACACACACACACACACACACACACACACACACACACACACACACACACACACACACACACACACACACACACACACACATATCCCCGGGTTATTCATTTCAAAGCCTGGCATTTCACCATATCCACCCCCTTTTATTAAGAGACGGAAGCTTTGGGTTCCCTCTCGGAGAGGGGGAGTGAGGGATGGTTTTCAATTGGGCCTTATATTCTTTGTTTGCACCCTTCGTTCCTCACCTGTTCTCTAGTCACTTCTCTTAATCTTTCATTTCCATCTCTTTTTTTTTCTCTCATATTTCCTCTTCTTTGCATGGACACTGTCTTGCACCCACCTCGAGGAAACCAATCCACTAATGTACAGCATGCTCATCCACTTTTGAGTCGCTTTACATCGCGAACATTAAAATTATGTTCATCATAAGCAGCTGGTTGCTTTTAAAATTGTAGTGACGGCTACGGGGCTTAATGTTGTGCGAGAAAATGGCCAACCATTCACAGAAACTCGTGTTAGGGAAAATGAATATAATTTCCTGGAACAGTTCCCTCAGCGTGTTATATAATGATGCTGTATTTATTCCACATCTGCCCCAGCTGAACCTTATTTGGTGCCATATTTTGTGTCTCCCTCAGGTTGAAGAAGACTCTTATGTTGTTGAATGTATGAGAGCAATTATAAGCCCATCATGAAGAGGCTGTGGACCTTAACATGATGGTAAAACGGTGATATTGTTGAACAGCCTCATTGGAAACTCAGTGAGCACTCCACAGAGCGGACTCAAAGGTAATATGTATGCGTATATTTGTACGTAAGTGTGCCGTGTGTGTTCATACATTTGATATCAGATGTGTTTGTGGTTTTCAGTGCTTGAGCACGTCTGGTGTTTTAGTGCATACATGCGTAAGTGTGTGTGTGTGTGTGTGTGTTTGTGTGTGTGTGTGTGTGTGTGTGTGTGTGTGTGTGTGTGTGTGTGTGTGTGTGTGTGTGTGTGTACAGGGAGAGAGAGCCTGTAAATAAATCTGTTTGGGGATTGGGGGTGCGGGGATGAAATATGGTCCCAGGGATGTGGAGCAATGTGAAAAACTCGGCAACGCCGGGGAATAACAAATCTCCTGATGTCGCCTCGCCGCAAAATAAATACACTCCCCTGTACAAGTCATCCATCTGGACTATGAGTCGCAACAAAGACGCCCCCAATACATCCCAGACACACACACGCCCACACTTACACCCAGCACCCATCCCACAGAGCAGCCATGTTTATTTACACATTTATTTATTTGTTAGTTTGTTTGTTGACTTAAATGGAAACTGCTGGTGGGGGATTGGAAAGTGTATTTATTGTGTTTTTTGTGAATGAAACACAATTTTTCTCCTGCACTCCCATCTGTATTGTGCTGTCTGTGTCTTAATGGGTGGTTTGGAGGGGTAGCGGTGAAGGGTGGAGGGATGATTGCAGGGTTGTGGATCGGGTGTTTTAACTAATGATCGATCACAAGGGATTAAATAATTAAATTTCAGCCTTGACAATTTAAAAGTCTCCCCACACGAAGGATGAGGAAAGAGGGAAAGATGAAAGATTCTGCCTGCAGCAATGTATCAGAAGGATTCAACATCTAATACGTTATAGGGAGAGACCTTGTGTGTAAGTGTGTGTGTGTGTGCACGCAAGGATGTGTGTGAGGCTGTACTGTTTTTAGCTTATGTGCATGATGCATTTACACAGACCCACTGTGCTGTCTTCTGACATATAGGCTATAACAAGTACATTCAACTGAGCATGTAGGGCCACCTGATTCTTCTTCACGTCCCTTATCTGGGCCTCTTCTCGCAGACATCCCATTACTATAACCACTGCTGCACTGAAAGCTCATGCGTGGGGCATTATGTGGCTGTATTTTAAAAAAGGATAACCACACAACAACAGCATAAAGGCATTCCCATTTGCAATAAAGGGATAAGATGTTTGTTGTTGCTTTTTAGAATTCTGTTTTATTTTTCCAATTATGGTCTATTCTCTGGGCTTAATTAGGTCATTGTGGTACAGTGTGTGTGTGTGTGTGTGTGTGTGTGCGTGTGCGTGTGCGTGTGGGTGCGTGCGTGTGTGTGTGTGCGTGCATGCGTGAGGGTCACTCCGTCCCTCCCAGGGATAAATATTAGCCCTCGTTGTTTGCAAATAGGTGATGTATGGCGGCCATATCTCTCGGTGATGAATGTTTTTTAGAAATTTCCTCTCCTTTATCAATTGACTAACAAACCCATGTATCACTGCCACTCTCTCCCACTCGCCATATAAATTAAATAACCAGCTCTCCCTCCCTCTCTCTCTTCTGCTTTTCACATTTTCTCTCATCTGCACCTCCGTGCTCCCCAATTCCCCTTTCATTACTCCTTTTAGCTTCATTCGTTTTATTGCATTTTGTCCATGTTACCTCGTTTCCTCAAACACACCCACACATCAAACCTGCAGCAGTCAGAGTGGACGTGCAGGGGTAATAATAATGCACTTGTTTCATACATCTCAATTTCAGATTTGCCCGTAATGTGATGAAGACAGTAAAAGTGCTTTCCCCTGATTACCACTTTGCCTTGCAGCATATTATTTGATGTGCTCATCACCGGGCGACGTCTGACATACTTAAGGACGGATCATCGTAAGTGAAAATGTGTCGTCCGTGTTCATCACTGTGATGCTCTCTAAATCTGCTGTCTCTCAGCCGGGTGCTGGGTAAAGAGCTACAGGCTGGAGCTGGGTGTTTTCCTTTCTGTCACCATATGATGACAGGAGGCCGATTATGCCAGAGCGCCATATTGTAAACTACTCATCATTAGTAGGCCCATCCCAGCTAACGACCGCACTGGAGATAAACAGGAGCGATGTGAGGAGCCATCTTAATCAGGAGGGCTGTTTAAAAGTGGGGCTCTGTCATTAACCACAGCTGTATCACACCGGGATATGGGAGATGTTGAGCTGTAAAGTTGCTCTGTAAAGCTGGCGCCGATCCCAGCCTCCAGCTCTGCAGGGGTCCACTGTTGTTCTGATGGCCCCCTTAAATCCCAAATGATCAAGAATAGAAAAAATAAGTGCCACAAACATGCAGCCAAATGAAATCATCACCCACCATTGGAGGACTGCAGCCTCCCAGGGATACTCTCAAACTTTGGTCAATAGGATGAAGAAAACGGGGTGAAACGAGTTGAACGTGGAGTTTATGTGAATCCTCCTCCCTCGCGCCTTCTGTCTCCGCCACTCTGTTTATACGCAGCACTCCCTCTTCACCCCGTCTCCAAAATCATCAGAGGGAAAACAAATAGAAGTGTAATGATGAGAGCAATACTCCTCTGTAACGCATACTAACATGAGGAAAGAAAACAGCTCTCAGGAGGCTTTGCTTGTCTTTCCAGGTTTATAAACTCACAGTTTAAACAAAAGTGTGGCGGAAACAACATTTGCACGCTGCCTGAAGCCATGCTCACCGTCATGTAGCCTCTCATTGGAAAAGAAATTCAGTTTTTTTGGATTGAAATTTCTTCCTCAATAAAATCTTTTACAAGTGTAATTTCATAAACAGTTGTGAACTTTTTTTAGAAGTGTTTGAGTTTTTTTTTTTTTTTTCTTCAACTCAACACTCCCTCTCTCCCTTTCTCTTCTTGTGTCCTAACTTTCTATCTGTCCCTCAGTTTGTTTTCAATGGCACGGTATCTAAAGGATGTTCAATCTAACATCAGATTTAATAGTAAAAAAAGGAGGAAAAACATTTGTTCTGAATCTTTATTCATTGATAATGGCAGATTTCTTTTTCTTACATTACTAATTTGCAAAAATGCCTATTTCCAGATGTCTCCACTGCTTGTCATTGTAATTTAAACCACATACTCGTGTCCCTTTTATGGCAGATGCTCTTCGTGCCGCAACCAAGATTCGAACAAGGTTCAAAGTTTGGCTGATGGCAGCACTAGAGAGGAAATATCACTTATTATATAATTTCATTTCAACTTTGCTGTTATTCTTCCTTTGAGCTTTACTGTTTCTCTCCTTCATATCTTAATCTACGTCCTTTTTTTCCTCGTGTGGTTCCGTTATGTCGGTCTGCATCCTCATGACTCTCTCTCATCATGTCCTCTCTCTTGTCCTGCAGACGGACAGGCTTGAGTTGTCCGGACAGGCCATAGCTCTCCCCACAAATGCTTGAACAATTGGAGGTAAATACGTTGGAGACAGCCCATTTGTTTTGGGCCGGCGGTGATGCATGCTTTTGCAGCGAACAGCACATTTTTACCACGCAGCCCAAAGCAGCTGTGAGTAATGGACTGCTCCGGCCTGTCCACTCATACTGCTATTTTTATTATTGTCTCCCTTATAGTTTTCATTTTTCATATTGGGGGGGGGGGGGGAGAGAGAAAGAGGGAGATGGTAGAAGGGGAGTACAGCGCTCCCTTCAAGTATATTCTTCCCCTAAAAGAGGCGGGAAGTGAAAACCCCGCATCCCCCTCCTTCCACTCACTTCATCATCTTCCATCAACCGTCTCTCGCTGTTTTTAGTTGGGCTGACAGATTTTGTTGGATGCCAGGAAGAGACAAATAAGGGATTATCAACAGACAGAACAATAATTCAGGTCGGACAGTTGGGTGATAATTTTTCATCGATCCATCACTGTGCCTCTGTGGCGTGCTGTCCAGTTCAGCCTCTGGGGATTATGGGCATCTCGGGATACTCTGAGAAGGGAGACCCAAAAGTCTTTGATTAAAAAGACACAAAACCAGCAAAATCAACTGGAATTTCAACTCGAAAGCACAAGTGAGGCGGCTGAAGAGAACATCGGAGTTGTATTAAATGTAGAAACTATACCACAGAGCTCTTTGAAGATGATTCACTAAGTAGCTAAAATTATCTGCTGCATCTGGCCCCAGGGAGCGGATTGGTGTTTTGCATTGAGGCACTCGTATGGGCACCTATAATGGGTGCCTCTTAATTCCACTGACAGCTTTACAGGACCTGAGTTATGGAGCCACAGCCATGCTGCTCGTTAGGCCCCTCGCAAGGCTTCACACTGGGTTACACTAATACCCCTCCTCCCCCTCCTCTTGCCCTTTCAGCTGTACACACACATTTATGAGCAGTCGCTCTTCCTCGCAGATCCACAGAGCTGCTGGCCCACACACTTCCTTCACAGACCCGTGTTGTGTAATGGAGGTTATTTGTACGTGTTGCTCAGCTGGTACTGAGAACTGTAAGTTTCAGATTTATTTCTTTGCTTCTGCACTTCATTTTCTGGTCCTCTCCTCCACCTACACCTTCTCTGTTCATCCTCTTTCACATCATGACCACCAGACCAGCACTCGCTCTCTCCTCCTTCCTCCACACCTATGTCCCCTCCCCTCGCTCCTGTACCAACGGCAGCAGGGTCCTGCTGGGTGATCCATCTCTGTCAGCCTCCTAAAATGATAATGCCAATTAAAGCCGAGGAGTAATTGCCCTCTGCTGCCTCTGATCCCCGGCAGACCCTCAACAGGAGCCAAATATGAATGAGACGCCAGGCCCCCAGGGGCCATCGCCAGAGTGAGCATGAGGACAGGTGGGGAGGGGGGAGTTAGGGGCAGAATGGGGGAGGAGGGGTGATTTGTAACTTTTAACCTCCACTGATCACCGATGGCCTTGAAGGGGAGAGGAAGAGATATCGCGCACACACAGACAAGCACGCAAACACACAGAGCAAAGATGCTGGTAATTGTTGCACATGGATGAACACACACACACACACACACACACACACACACACACACACACACACACACACACACACACACACACACACACACACACACACACACACACACACACACACACACACACACGTTCAAGGTCGCTGTCAGAGGACTTATGGTCCCTGCCATTGCTTGCAGACTCTCAGTGTGAGCAGCGTAATAGGAAGTGAAAGGACTATCTGGCAGTGGACTGTAACACCACTGATCAGAGGTGACATAGCTGCACTCTCAGGTCAGCAGGGCAGACATTACTACCACCGGCCTCCATCACAAATTCAGGGTTATTGTCGTTCTTTTGATAACGTGCACCACACATGGGTTAGCTCTGAACAGCTCCACAATGATCTGTGTGCCTGTAAGTGTCCTTTTTTCCCTCCAGAGGTGGAGAAGGCGACTGAGCAGAGTCCACTCAATGTTTGGTGTGTTAGTCCAGAATTCCTCTTTTTCTCTTTTGGTGCAACTGTGGTGAAACGATTATTGATAAAAAGCAGCGTGCCATTCAATATTTGCAAAAGCTAATTGTTAAATCATGTTAACAGTACATAGCAACATGTATGAAATATGAATCCATCAAGCTTATATATTACTGTGCGAGGTCGCATGGCGCTGGAGCCAATCCCAGGTTACTGTGAGCGAGGGTAGGATACAGCAGGACACCAGTCCAACACAGGGCAAACACACAGAGTCAGAAAACCACTCGCATTTGCAAGTAGAGGTAATTTAGTGTCACTAATTAATCTCACATGTGGGAGGAAATCCAAGCAACGTGGGGAAAACATGCAAACTCCACACACAAAGGCCCGGGTGAAATTTCAACCACTGCACACTGTTCAGCCCAAAATATGAATCCATAATTTCCTCTCGTGTAATCTACCAGAATTACCAGGAAACAGTATTGTTCGACTCCACAAGCACACACATTTAACTGAAAACCTCTTAACAGGATCTTTCTTTTACTTTTTTTTTATTAAAAAAAAAAAAAGCAAACGATCTAATGTCTAGTTCCCAGAAAAAGTTGTTGCAGAAAAAACAAGTGGCTGAGGCCGTTTGCACTTTCTGGACATGTCAGAACCGAATTTAACAGTTTTGGATCATCCTTGTATTTACATTCAAGCAGTTGCGGACCACATTAAATGTTTTCCTGTAGCAGTTCGTAGCAGTTCAAAGCATCATGACCATCATGACCTGTTGATTATTTGATTGACAGTTCCAATACAACGAAGTATCCCGAACAGAGGTGACGCCTCGTCATCCCGACTTATCCTGTGCAGCTTTACCTTCACCACCAAGCAGGCGGCCATGACAGCTCATGCATCACAGCATACTTATGGCAGATCTTGTGGTGAGTGTTTGAGTCCATTATTATCGCTGCTGGGCTCCAGCAGTGTGTGGGTGGACGGCTGCATGTGTGTAGGCGGCTGTTAACACAACCACCATCACCCGTCATGACTGGGTGGTGACCTGTAGCATGGATCAAGGGGAAAGGGCAACAGTGAGAACTAAGGCATCGGGCCAGGATAGAAACCAACTCTGTCCTTCTGCTCCTTTAAGCCACACAATTAGCATTCTAAATACATACGACTACCACTTTAACAGTTAAAAGTGTTTGGTTGTGGTGCTTCTTTGTGGTCCATGAGCATCTTCAGGACACATGGGACACGTGTGTTGCATGATGGGCTGACGCTGCTTCCTGAACATCAGGAGAACAGCTGACAGATTCCACCACAGAGACCCAGCGAGCTCCATCACAAGAGTAATGATCACCAGAGCCTCAACGTGACAATAATCTCCTCTAACTTCATCAACACTATTCACGCCAGCAGGCCACCAAATGCTTTCAATATGCTCTGCGTTCTGAGTGTCCTCTCTCAGCTAAAAATCACAGTCACAGTAACCGTAATAAAGTGTGGAGCCTCACACTGAGCCTGCATGGACACTCAACATTGTGTGTTGTAACACCTTAGAGCCACATCGCGCGCTCAATGCTAACATTGACTTATTACGAGGGAGTGTGCCGCCAAATCCATAATTAGACTCCTTTTGTTGCCCCTGTTGTTGTTGAAAATGTAATTATGAAAGATGAAACACAGCCTTCAATGAGATGGCTGTAAAATAGCATAATTAATATGGGCTTTTGTGAGAACAATCCCCGCTTTACGGGAGCCCCGCGTTGGCCGTGAAATTAATTAAGTGTGCCAGGATTTATGGCCGGTGCTTGGAAATGAAGAGAATTAATCGCAGGCCGAAGATGGATGGTTGCTGGAAAATGATGATGCCCCGGACCATGTGGGGGGGGAGGCGTCTAACTGCTTTAGGGGGGCACTCTTGGAGGGGAATAGAAGGTTTTGACACAATTAAACACCCCCTGACAACAGCTGGACCAGCGGTGGAATGGAGTACTTTTCAGGCCAGCTTGGAATTATGAGATTTTTATTTATTTTTTTTCAACCCACCTGCACCTTCCTCTGCTCGCCGCCCGGGCCCCCGATGCGGCCGTAGCGTTGGCTGAAGTGAGAAATTCTTGGAGAGCAGAGGAGAGTTATGCTTTTGTTGGCTGTCGTGGATGACTTACGTCTCATTCTCTTCATCTTCCTCTGTCTACTCTCAGCCCAGACACATGAACAATAACCATGTAATTGGACACAATTATGACAATTATAGTATAAACACAATTATTGCTGCAACCAATCTAGAGCTAACAGCATGTGACAAGCAGAAAATTATTGGGTATGCACACTGCATATTTAATTATATAATTACTTATCCACTTTGCGGTGACTTCTTCTTTTCTTTTACTGAAATGGCTCGAGGCCTGCATGGCGGTGTAGTGGTAAGCACTAGCGTCACAGAGAGAGGACCCTGCGTTAGATTCAGGGCTCAAGACATGGAGTTTGCATGTTCTTCTTGTGTATACATATATTGTAAGTTCTGCTTCCTCTCTCAAACCAAACAAGCCCTTGTTAGATAAATTGGTAACTCCACATTACCTGTAGGTGTGACTGCGGTGATGGCCACTGTCCGGGATCTAATCTGCTTTCCAACCCCGTTGTCAGGATTTGCTCCAGATCCCTGAGTTAGATAATACGAAATCGATAATAGAAATTAGATTGCAAGAAAACAAACAGTGGCAGATGTGCTGAAGTATTCTCAAAAAATATCTGCAGTTCCAATGAAATCACTCCGCTGGGGCATCTGCTCACCAATTTACTGAATGTCTCATACATGACCTCCTACAGTGTCCTCAGACCCCAAACAAGTCCTCCGGCACAACCTCCCAACCCTCCTACCTACCGACTCTACGCTCATCATTTACCCTGTGTGTGTGTGTGTGTGTGTGTGTGTGTGTGTGTGTGTGTGTGTGTGTGTGTGTGTGTGTGTGTGTGTGTGTGTGTGTGTGTGTGTGTGTGTGTGTGTGTGTGTGTGTGTGTGTGTGTGTGTGGGTTGTAATAATGGCGGGCTAATTACCCACCTCCCCTGTCCCTGGACAGCGCCACGATGTCTGGGTTAGGACTCTGCGTGGGATGGTTCATGGTGGTAATTAGCTCGATACACACACATACACTCCGAGACAAGATAAATGAAGGCTGGTGGGTGTCTGTTGTTGGACACTTGATTGGGCAGGTACTAGGGGAGTGTCTGGGGCCTCCAGAGCATGTCCGCTCTGATAATTATGTGTGTCCCTGTGTGTGTGTGTGTGTGTGTGTGTGTGTGTGTGTGTGTGTGTGTGTGTGTGTGTGTGTGTGTGTGTGTGTGTGTGTGTGTGTGTTCCTCTGCGGAGAAGGAGCAGCCCAAATTGCTGTCTCTTGTCTCATTGTCAGAGTGATTATGAAATATTGTTTAATTTACTGGGTGGTGGAGTCTTTAGTGATTTTGATGAATCGGACCTTTTATTTCTTCATTCCCTTTATTGTCTGGTGGTTAGGCGTTGTGTGTGTTGTGCGCTCGGTGCGCTCGAGTGTGCTGAATGCTCTGGTGGTCCTCGTGAACAGAGCTTCAACAGTCAACACAGTAACACTGAAGCGTAGCCTTTAGAACTGGGATCATGTCAGAAAGAGCAAATTCTGTCAGTCCGGTAACTTTTATACCAATCAGCCATAACTTTATGACCGCTGACATACGAAATGGACAACACTGATCCTTTCTTCATCATTGCACCTGTTAGCAGGTGTAATATATGAAGCAAGAAATCAACAATGTCCTCAATGTTTTTGTAATAGTTGCAGCCAAAATGCCAAGTTCTAGCTATTTGAATGACTAGGGTCTGATTGTGATGCATGGATGACTGGGTCAAAAGTTGAGTAGAAATAATTTCAATAAACTTTCTCTCCCAGCATGCTTTCCGTCTGATCCTCTGAGTGACCTCTCTCCTTCTCATAAATCATAGGAAGTGTTTGATTCTCTGTAACTATCATATATTTGGGATATTTACCCATTCTTGTAGGTAAAGTCAAATGTATGACACAAACTGTCTGACAGCTTGGATATGAGCCTGTAAATTGCAGATTAGCCTTTATGGTCAAAGTATAACCCGAAGGGAAATCAGTGCCCGACAAACATGCACTGAATATCATCATTTCCTTCCACTTTCTTTCTTGGGTTATCTTTCCGTCCTGTTTTAAGCTTAAAATGTACATTTTTATAACGTTGTCAAATGCCAGGTTACATCATAGGTGTTTATTGACATGATAATATTGAGAACAATGGAAATCATAAGCAATCATTTCAGTCCATTTGTAAAAGATCACTGGGAGGTATTCCACTTTTCAAACCGCAAAAGTATAAATAGGAACAGATATGACATTGAGGCTTATCACATAATTGTTGACCGTTGATTTTTGTTCTCTCACATTTGTAAAGCCGGTTTTACTCAACCATTAGTTTTTGGAAATCAAATATCACCAAACATCATACATAAATGTGTGCATCTGTTCGTGTGTGTGCTCTGCAGAGATAAGGAAGAGATGAAGGACAGGCTGAACAGAAATAGACACTAGTATTTAAATACTGAGCTATTGTAGGAGCGAGTGTGCGTGAGGGAGTGAGAGGGAGGTGTAGGCCCACTCTAATTGATTATACCACTATCGACAGGCACCCAGAAAAACAGGCACTCACTTTCCTCTTGATTGAATTAAACACCTTTTATGGGGCAAATCAATGGGACGGAGATGATGGGGGGGGTGAGGGGTGGGGGGGGAGCGCACAGCGTTATGATATGTGGAGGTGAGATCTGTCTTTACTTCCCCTCACATGCATTCACTTACACATGCAGCCTCACTCTAAGCCTCCCGTAGACAGGTGAGAGGTCTGATGCCACGTTGTAATTCAGGCAAATCAATGCTTTTAAAGCATTTAGCTCCACGCCTGGTGATGAAGTACAGTCAGAATAGGCCCGCCAAGCAATACGTGCCCCAGACCCAAATCAATCATAATTACTGGAGACCCAAACAGGGACAGCGCAATGGATGGACGCAGGCCTGACTGGACTCCTTTCCCTCATTCACTATTTTTATAGTTTGATCAAAGGTGAATCGTAAAAACAGCTCAGTGTACAGGACAGCAACTAAAACGCACTAAACCAGAGCATCTGCATTGTACTTGTATAACTCGGTATGCAAAGTGGAGGAGTGCTTACCATTTTTCCACTCACAAGGGATGAGTTTGCATGTTCTTCCTCCTTTAGATGGTCAAACGTATCCAGGTAAGCTGCAACATCGGCGGAAGCCAGCAAAGCAGCAATGTTTCTTTCCATCGCTTCTATTCATCTTCTATACCAGCTAAAACTCTCTATATACTCCATAAGAAAAAAACACTCAAACCCACCAGAAATGTGAAGTTTGCTGTGGTTCATGCAGAAAAGCGATTTCTGCATTTGAGGGTCTTATAAAATATAGAATGTCCTGGCCAGAGCAAACTTTCTTTATGTTTCTTCCACTTTGAAAAAAAAAACTAACAAAAAAATCATGTGGTCCCATATGGTCTGTACTCACCTTTTCCAGAGACACGGGTCACCAAGGAGGACTCTTCCCAGCGATCCCAACTCAAACGGTCTAAGAGACATCCAACTGTCTCATGTTCCCAAGTATCCTGGAAAAAGGCATTTTCAGACAGAAGTCATAAATCATTTTTACAACCCTTATTCTCTCCTGACATGTTGCTTTATGGGTTTTTAAGTTTTAAATGGATTTATGTTTCACTTCAAAGTCACCACAGCAGCCGGTGAAGTTCTGCCTGCTGCAATGTTGAATGTATTGCTTCTTTTTGTTGTTTTAACTTTAACTCACCAGCAGTGTCTTTTTTGAAAATGTTCTTTGTTTTCTAAAGTTTGTGGACTTTGACTTGGTGGATGTCAAACTTCTGCAGAGTGACAGCATTCTTGATCAACCCTCAAAAAACAAAACAAACCTTTTGACAAAGATTTCTCAAATGTACTGACTCATGGTAATCACATGGAAAACAGAATAATTCAGTGACAACAAATATAATATAACATAATATAACTAATGCTGACTTTGATGTGATTTCTTTTAAGAGATTGTATAAAATATGAAACCTATAGAAAATCATAACTCTGTCTGAAGATGTTTTCTTTAGAGCTCTGGGCTCAAGGGAACAAGGCAGCATTTGTGTGTCTAAATAAGAACTTGTCTCTTAAAGAGGAAACGTCTTGTCCTTTTCATCTCTAGTGTTAAAGAGTACTGTGATGACAGATAATGTGACAAGGAGGAACGTCAGTTCGCAGTCTGGGCTGACTGCTCCATTTAAAGTTAAAAAAGCTGAATTTGTTTAAACATTGCTTCTCGTTTCCTCCCACTGCCAAATGGTACGTACGAAAGAAAAGCCCTGCAGAGCATCAAATAATACTCAGGTGTGTAGAGCACGGATATTATTTACCTCATGAGATTCTTTTTTTCCACTCCTTTATTTGTTTTTAGGGGTTGTTTGTCACTTTCCTGCAGATTTTTCAGGGTTCAGCTTTGTCGCATTCACACATAACTGGGACATTCCCAATTCCCAGCTGCCTGAACACGAGATCATTGGGCTCCCACTAGAGCCATGCATGGCTGTATACAAGGTTTTCCACACATGAAGAAGTTTTCCTTTGGAAGTTGTGTAACATAAAGCGTAGTTTGATCAGCACTTCTCAGATCCACAGACTGACATCATCTCCACAAAACGGCCATGATCAATACAACCAGCCCTTTTAAAACTCAGCTGTCCTCTAATTAGCACGTGCTGACCTCCTCACCCCCCCCTTCTGGCTTTCATTTTCATACACTGTCATTTAGGACAGTATGACCTCATGCCCCCCCCCCCCCATCAGCACCGACTCATCCTCTTCTGCCATTCAGCCTGGACACTGAGTCCACTATGACCACATGAGTCACTGACAGCACCCGAACACTGACCCCCACAAACCACCGGGAGAACTTTGTCGACTGGCTCGGCCAATCAACGCAGCCGTCAACACCGAGCAAACCAATTAAAGTGTCTAATGAGCGTCTTGTATAACACTAACACGGCCATTAAAGAGCGTTTAAAGAGAGTACCGGGGTATCGGGTGGAGGGCTGCGGGTTATGGTGTCATGGCTTATTAGTATTCAAGCAGCGTTTGGTTTCCATTAAGGCCGCATTCGCAAGTGCCTCAGGTGTCTTCATGGATCCGGCGATTTGATGATTCACGCATCCGAGACTTTATAAACAGCTTTCACACCAATGAGAACAATCTCGCCCCGTAAAAAACACCTCCGCTTTCATTTGCAAATATCGAGATATGCAATAACAGAATAAATAAATGAAGTGCGCAAAGAATGTGTTTGAGAAAACAGTGACTTGACAGTATTACACAGGCACTCAGTTTAATACCCGGCTATAATATTGCTGAGGGAACAGGCCCAAGGCGCTACTCTCTTTTATTAGTCATTCACTGGGATTATGGACACATTGCTTCCATTACCAAAGAGAGAAGAGCAGAAGCCCTGTCCCGCTGGGGATGTCCAAATAACACACACACACACACACACACACACACACACACACACACACACACACACACACACACACACACACACACACACACACACACACACACACACACAAACAAATAAGAACATTACCATACACTCTATGGCTTAAATAGATTTCAGCCTCATTGTGTACTCACAAACACACTCCCTCATTAACATGAACACAAGCCTCTGTCTACGTTTACTAGCAAGATAATAGAATCAAAACCACATGTGAGTGAACGGCAACTAAATACATCCATAATGAAGTTGATAGAAAACAACAGATCACGAAAACTTGTGAGTAATTGGAGATATTTCTGTTGCCTTGTGTTTCTTTGCTTTGTAGAAAATGTTTAAAGTTCTATGTGATCATGTCACAATTAATCTGCACAGAAACACACACACACAGGTTGGTTTTGTCAACAGTGATGCAATGAGGTTGATGGATGGCTGAAGAGAAAGAAAAGATGGACGGATGAATTTGATTTGTCTCCACACAGTCGAGGCGGAGGGGCCCTACGTCAGCTGTGAATGCACGTATCAAAATAAATCAATTTTAAACAAATTCTTTCATTTCCATAAATTACACACTCTTTCTCTGTCTTGTTTCCTCTGTTTCAGACAGTGACAATCCTCTTCACCTTCACTCATTCAGCCCATTATCCCTCCATCTTTCCGTCTCCTTGACTTTGAAGTGACATTGTTTCTGAACCATAGAATACACTTATTCTACTTACAGATCAAATAAATGTGCCCTCTATCTATATCCACAAGAACACTTTAATAACCCTGTATATTGTAGAAAATCACAAAAAACAGACAGTTGTTTTTTTTTTAGTCATAGTTATTATGATAGTTTGGGATATCTTTGACCAAATGAACTTAACTTGTATGTATTTCTCCTGTGAGAGGATTTCCACACAGAAAGTGAAGAAGCTGGAGCGGCAGAAGGAGCTGCTGGACCACCACGAAACTGACGACACGCAACGCAGAAAAACCTGGAGGCTGTGACCCCTCAAACGGTCATATGTGTTCATTAACAAAAAGGATGTGAAAAGTATTGTTCATTGCAGAAATATGTTTTTTTCTTGTTTAGTTTTTTTTTTTAATGTGTTATTTCTTGCGTCATTGTGGCAGTTTTCTTCCGACAAGTGAGTGTAAAAAGATAAGCAAAGGAGGATGAAATTAAAGAGAGAAAACAGAAAAGTGGTTTTGATAGTGATATAAGAGATGGGGTTAGTGGCCTCGTATGATCTGAAAACAAACGTGGTCTATTTTGTATCTGTTTCCATGAAAAGTGCTTTCAGTTGCTGAGAAAGAGTCAATTCATCAATCAGCACTTCAAATTCATCGTTTCTCACTGCCTCACATTTATATTGCCTAAATTAAAACTTCTGAGACGTCCCCAAGGAGAGAACAGCACCGTTTTTCTTTCAGATGCCCAATGACATCACAAACGGAAATTCATGTTTCAACATTTGTCTTTCAGCAGAGTTAAGATGCATGAGCATGAAAACACGAGCGGAGGAAAGTAGCTGCCTGTTGACATCAATTCAGAGAATTAATGTGTCCCAGCAAATCTTGGTGTTTTATTCCCGCCGCTGCCTCCATTATGTGCTTTTAGTCATTAGGGTTGATACTTAATGATGGACACGGAGTGAAAGTGCACCCACAGTGCATCGCTTATCACGACCCAGTCCCGTGTGTGCACACGCATGCACACATGCTTGCATGTGCACACACATATTAATATTTACTCTCTTAAACACACAAACACACAGCCAGGCACCCACTCTCCCAAACCCCACCATGGGCATAAATTTCTCCAGCTGTGACTTAAAAGACAAATAGCCAATAAAAGTGCCAGAGGTGTTCACACATGCGTTTCTGGCACAATCAAATCAATTTTCTCTAAGTAGCCATAAACATGTTCTCTTTTAAAAGGTGAGAGAAGGGTCCCATTATCCGCCGCCCCCCTGGCCTGCTCCTCCACCCTGAAGGTTTCCCCACAGGGGTCAGCATCAAGGCCTAATCTGTCTCAGTCCGCCAGGCTTATATCAGTAGCTCTAAGCCTCAGAGGGATCAGGACCTCAGCCACGTCCGAGCCTTCTGATCACAAGATGACGTCCATTAATCAGTAGCAGACAGCACAGTGACAAAGAGATTGCCCGGCAGGGGTTAGGATCCTGGGAGTTACCTCGGTCCTGCTCCAGGGCCCAGGCTGAGCTCCAGGTCTGTGACGGCCTGCATGAGGGGCTGAAAGAAAAGCCTCTCTTGTAGTCGATGTTATTCATCAGAAACCTGTGTGTTTTACAGATTCATTACACTTCTACAATCCTTAAGATTTGTAGTCCCAATACATTTTGTCTGGGCCTTCTTGGAAGAGTGTTTGGCCCATTCTAATGCAATTACTGTAGTGGCTTCAAGGGGGGTACAAAGATGACAATTACCCCAGTTGTCCTTCCCGTGGTGAATGATTGTAATTGTAATTGACTATATTCACTTCTTGCATATAAACCCATTGTAAATCACTTCACCCCCACCCTCCAAACGCTGCCCATTCCCCGTCTCTCCTCCATCGTCACTATTTGATAAACCTTGGGGCTCAAACTTACACTCATGGGAGTTGACACTCGGCTCCAACAAATCCAGTTAATATTCAGTGGCTCATTAAAGATTGATTGGGAGCTATAAAGTGGAAAAATCACACACATATGCCTGCACAAAATCCTGCCTTTAGCTTGTAATTGTCATTTCTGGAGGAGATCCAGTCCTGCTGCTCCCCTGGTCCTTGTTAGGACTGTATAGACCTGCATGGTGCAGATCCTTTGCAGGGCCCAGTTCGACCCGGACCCACCCAAGCCGTAAACACCAGGCCAGGGCAATCAGGCACAAGATTGCCCCCCTGAGAGAGCAGTTCATTTCTACTGCTGAAATATTAAAGAGTCTGAGTATACCCTAAGAGACCAGAAGTAGCAAATCTTGAAAACTGTTCTGTATATATGCTGGGAGGTGAAATCCCCACACATCCTAATCCAGCTGAGGTGGTGTTTGTTCATGTTGGAGCAAACCGGAGCCGACATGAAGAACATGCATCTGTTTTTTTACTGAATGTTTTGTTTTTAATGTCATTCTCCAGGTTTCCTTTTTATTGATAGAATTTTTGTTGCATCTTGGTTTTTCACTGTTTCCCTCCTTCTCTTCTTGGTTTCCTGACCCCAGTGACCCTGCCAGTTTCCCAGGAGTCCACGGCCTCGGCGATGCCACAAACACAATTTCCGTAATGTCATTTGCTGCGTGGATGAAGGAGAGAAAGTCCTGGCTGTCACAACCACCTGAACGCCACTGTGAGGAAAACACAGACCGACACTTGACAGATTCTTAGGTTTGTACAAATGGACAGCTCGCTCTGCTCCCCTCCCTCTCACTTTAAACCTCTCACCTCTTCTCTCTTCTGCCTAGAAGCACCTGATATTTTTCTTCCAACATCTACCCCCTCTACACAGACACTCCACCCCACCCATCTCTTGCTCAGCCACTCTCCAAATGTCGTGCCCTCACCCTTTCCCCTCAGAGTGTCACTCCTTGCCTCTCCCCGTGTCAAATGGGCAGACATTACTGCATTATTAAGTGTGTGTGGAGGGCCGAGTCACCTCATCAGATCTAATTAAATCAGACTGTCACATGATTCCCACTCTCCTGGACACGATGCATAAATATGGAGCCTTGATTGAGTGACCATGAGGCTGACCTCTCTTATTTTTACCTGGCTGTTTAATTTAATTATATATCTTCCAAAGTATTTTTTTTATTATTATTTATAAGTAAATATATTATTGTTGAGCACATTTTCCGTACTTGTCATCCATTTTATTTCATAGTTTACTTCAACCTTCAGCTCCTCCCATTGACGTCATAAAGAAAGGTAGGACCCTTTCAATCATTGGCTCAATCAATGAAGATGATTGGACCAGTGAACAGGAACACATTGGGTTATAACACCTCCAACCTGCTCTGCACCTGATGTGACCCACAGCCGCACAGCATGCGCTCACATCCCATTTGTCACTGCAATTTTCCCGGAACAGGAGGATAAGATTGAATGGGCCGCCATGGAAATATGATTTTCAGTACGCATTGTTAACTCACCGGGGAGAGGTTTTTGCCAAATTCTATCAAAGTGTGCAACTGTGTATTAAATGACTATCAAAAGGCCAGCCATCATTTTTCATAGCATAACCATGGCGTCCTCAGACTAACCCCTGACTGTTGGTATTGATCCACTGTGAAAATGTGTCCACAGTAGATGTGACAGTGCCACTGGCAAACAGGCCTGGCCGGTTTGAATATTAAGTCATGTTTAGTATATCAGAGGGCTGCGTGGCGCGTGCAGAGGGCCGGGTTAATATAGCCACTTACTCTGTGTGCAGATGGAGAGGAGACCTCGAAGTCACTTTTCTTCCCACGCTACAGCCAAAAGTTTGGCGGTTTGCTGCAGTGATCCATATGGGAGCAGGTGGGCGCGGGGCCCTGAGTGGGCGAGAGGGGGTCCCAGTGGGCGGCGGGTCACGGATCTCGGGTTGACGAAACATCAAAATCTCCCACAGCAGAGAATAGCTTCTGAATGTGGTCTTCAGTGTGTAGGAAGAGAGCTGGTTAAAGTTTAACCAGCCCCATCCTCTTCTCCACAACCCTCCATCAGCCAGCCAGAGCCAGCCCAGCCCCGTGGCCTCCACCCCCACTGACCCCCACTCTGTTAGGGACAGAAGTGATGGATCGCCCCTGTCATTGTACCCTGTGAGGGGACCGCTGCAAAGAGGAACTCCTGGTTAATCTGACCCTCTGAGCCAGAGTGGACAACGCAACACATTATGACAACCCCCCCCCCCCCCCCCTCAAAAAGAGAACACATGGCATGTAACTAAACTTACCCGCCTACATATGAGCTGCTGCACTCTTTTTATATAGCCTGTTTTCACCCCCCCCTCAGCTCTCTCGGAATGTCTCAGAAGCTGGGCGCTTTTGGTGAGGGGTATAAAAAGAACAGAGAAAGTTTGGCAGAAAGAGAAAAATGAGAGGTGGAGAGAGACGGCGGGCAGCTGTGTGGAGTGACAGGACGCGGCGCAGATGAGTAATGGTGCTGCATGAACTGGTGATATTGACGAGTGATCAGTCATGTACTGATGCCATCTCTGCCCTGAACCATGTGTTCAGTAATGCAGGCCGTTGTATCATCGCAGCTGCTTTATTCTGTTTCATTTTGTATGCAAGAACCTTCATAAATTGGATCGATAACAGGCTCACCCATTTAATACGAAGAGACTAATATTAGCAGGATTTGAATTAGGAATAAAGGATATTATTTGGCAGGTGAAATACAATTCTCTATATATCGTCATTTATGCATGACCAATGTTGATTTCAAACGTTTCCTTTTTTTTGTTAGAATGAAACTTACTGCAGAAAATAAATATGTAAAAAATATAGTCAATCACATTGCCAGAGAAATAAGTGACAAAAACATGGTATCATTTATCCTGTAAAAAATATTAGTGTTGCAAATAAATGAGGACAAAATGAAGATAAAGGTTTTAATATCCAAGTAGTGATTCAGAGATGCTCTCATTGTGATAACATATGAACAACATCATGCTAGTTTGTGAAGCCCGTCCCCTGGATTATTCCACTTTTCCCTTGGGGTGAGCTGGCAACGTTAATTTCACAGGTTTGTTAAGGGAACAGGATGTCGAGACCTCGCGAGGAAAGTGTAATGACGCTGAGGACATGGGTCAAGTTTAGCAAACCTATGGAGAAAGAAAATCTTCTGGCTTGTTGGTGACAGTGAGGTCACAGCTCCACCCATGTGGGTCTGAACTGGGTGTCAGTATGCGAGGGAGAGGGGCACCCAGACCAGGGGCTCCATCCCGGGGCCGACATGTGTGTGTGGGTGGAGAGGTTGACACACACACGCGCTGCACCTCGCTCAGCTGACTCTGAGAATATGTTTGCGTGGGACAAGTCCACCAAGACCCATCCATCAAGCGGGTCCAAATACGCCCTGCGCCTCTGTTGACACGGGGTTAACAACTTGACACTGACGGAGGCGAATGAGGCCTGTGGCAGAACGGAGGCTGAGACAGACAGAGAGATGGATTGGGCTGTGATCGACATTCAATTTGAATCATTGCGAATATTTCCATTTTGCAGAAAAAATGAGCACATTATGAAGCGGGCGGTGCGCTGAACAAGTGCGAGTGATTTTATTTCCAGCGGGTGCCGGAACATTTTGATCAAAGCTGTTTGTATTTCCAGTGACTGTTCAGTGCAGCAGAAGTGAAAACAAGCGGCTCCTCGTGACCCCATCCTCAGCTCGCGGCATCGCTTTAAGACTAAAAAGACCTGCTTGTCAACCTGGCGATCTGAGATGAGTTATGTTAGAATTGTTCATGAAGGCATTAAACTTCCTTCCTCTCAGTAATCACTGTGCATTATTACACATTAAACATGCACTAATGTACAAATGATCAATCCTGTGGTAAGACAACAGAAAGTGATTAAAAACTTTCAGGGATCATTGATTGAAAAACTACTTTGCGGGCCATGTGGAAAAAAAAAAAAAAAAAAGCCACAAGCTGCACATAAAGTTGTAAATCAGTGCTGATGAACCGGTCAGGATGTTTCCCGATGAAAGTTTCTCTCTAACCGAGGCTGAGAATGTAAAGTAAATCTCTGAGTGGCTGTGGCAGGAATGCAGGTGGAGGAAAGCGCAAGGGAAATGTAGCGTAATCTCAGCCTCAGCCACGTTATCGGCTGGGCTTTTTAACACAGGGGCCAATTTAATTGCACTTAAAGCAGAATGGCAGAACATCAATCTTGATGAGTGGATCTGCATCACAGTTCTCCCAGGCCAATCTATCACTATCTATGCCTCTGGGTTTCCTCCCCCAACACTAACACACTCATACATACCCACACTCCCTCGCCATCCCATCTGCACGCTCACATCATGGTCCTGTTTCTGGACAACAATACATTTTCATTATCCTTTCCTGAATTTTTTTTTTTTCGAGGAGAAACAGTTTATGAAGAGCTCAAGCTGTATCCAAACATTTTGGAGAATAAATTTGTCTTGAAAGAATGAGGTATTAATGTTTAGTAGTGTCGATGTCAGCTAATAAAATAGGTTAATCTGTCTCTGAATCAGCCTGCTTGCTAAAACACATTTGTCATCAGAAGGTAAATATATAAAAATACATTTTATTTTATCTAATGAGTGATTTACTTCAAACTCTAAACTCTAAAAATTCTAAAATCTTGTTATAATTTAATTGTCCATGTTTATGCAATTCTATGTCTATTTCGATAACTTAGAAACAATTAAACTAAAGAGGACGACTTCAATGTAGAGAGAATATGAATTGTTTTTTTCTTTTTGGTCTTTGCATACATATACTAATACTCTCTTCTACAGAAGTAATTATACTAAAGCAACTTTCATTTTGTTTTTAAATACTGAGAGCATTAAAGTACAGTATATATTGTCTTTTGAGGACAGATTTTTTCCAACAACCTCTAAACAGATGTCTCAGATAAATGTTATTGAGATGACTTTATTGCAATTTCAGTATTATTATTTACTATTATTAGTTAAAAGACACATTTATACCACACATAACCCATATTAAATCTAACTTTATCTCAATGTTGCCTTGTAACATGCATTTTCCCTGATTAAACTTGCTTCTTGATAACATACATCCATTCTGTGTGCTGCTTCCAGACTCAGCTTGTGTCCAGCTGACAGATAACACATCACAGGGCAAACACAAAGAAAAGCACACTCACAGTCAAACCTAAGGGACATTTTGGAGCCATCCTTTAGGCTAAAATGCAGAATTTGGGACTGGAGAAGAAAATGACACACAGAAAGGCCTTCTTACCACAACCTGGAATCGCACCAGGGAAAGATTCACATTGAGACGAGTACTAACTCCTGTGTACAGCCATTAATACAAACACCTTCTCCAGTTATTCACAAGGTCAAATAAAGTCACGGATGCTGTACAACCTCAGACTTTGTGACTTCAAAACCATTTCCAGGTTTACTGTTGAACTCAATGGTCGGGGGGTGGGGGGGGGGGGGGTTAGTGAATGGTAACTACCTCCTGTGTCCTGAGCATCTTCCACTCTTAGTGGCTGTGGAACACTTAAATACAGAGAGCTCCGGCTTCATCAAGGCCATAAAGCATAAAGAGGACTTATCCCACGTTGAAAGCAGGGGACACAGCCTATAGAGGAGTAATGATCCCTTAATGTGGTGGCTCTCTCAACCACTCACACTCTTTCTGTCCTCCCCCCTTCCTCCCACTCCCAACTGCTACATTAGCAGGGATAATAAATGAGACTCCAGCGTCACAAGCATAAACTTTTTATGACCCACCTAACCAGCCTTATCAAATGTGGATGTGATTACTTCACCAGGTGACAGATGGAGAGATGGATGGACAGAAGTGAAAGAGGGGAGGAGGTTGTTCCGGTGGCGGGGGGTACAGATGCTTTTCAGGTTGTAGTAATTATTTATGTTGTGTTTGAGAGGGAGATATAAATGTGGAGACGTAAGTGAATGTTTGATCAGAAAAGTTGTTGGGATACAAAAAAGAAAATAAAAGCGGGGAGAGCATGGGTGTGAGGAGTGGGAGGGTGGGAGTGTCTGTCTTGAATGAGCTGGTAAGACGGAGTGGACAGGCTGTATGGCCCCACTGAAAGGTTCCTTTCTCCTCTACATGAAAACTTTGATCCCTCCTGTTTCTCACACCAGTCAGCAATATTGTTAAGCAGCAGTTGGTTAATACTTGAAGTGAGTCCTGCTTTTGGAGACGAATGGTGGAGGCACAGCCAGCTCCACCCTCCTGCCCTCCCGCCTCTTAGCCAATTCAATCAGCACCTTGAAGAAGATTTTATTTCACTAGGCTCATTTCTGTTGTCTTAACATGATCAGGTGTAGTTCAAGGGTCATAGTTGTGTGGTAAGACTCTCACCTTTATCTGGATTCCCAGTTCGAATTCAAGGTGTACCATTCCGAGTGAAGTTTGCATTTTCTCCCTGTGCATGCGTAAATCCTTTCTGGGTATACTCTGGTCTCCTCCCACAGTCACAAAAACATTCTTTTTGAAGTTGATTGGCCAGTTCCAGCAGCCTTATAGCAGTTGTAGAGGATATACGGATGGAGATGTGGTTTCAGTATTTCATGACTTAAATGGTAATTAACTTGGACAGATTAGAAAAACATTATTAGGACAGTTGGCAGTGTGTGTGTCCGTGTGTGTGTGTGTGTCCGTGTGTGTGTGTGTGTGTGTGTGTGTGTGTGTGTGTGTGTGTGTGTGTGTGTGTGTGTGTGTGTGTGTGTGACTGTGTGTTTGTGGTGTGCGCTCATCTTATCATTACAGTACAGACTAGAGAAAGGACAGATACTGGAAAATCTCACAACACAAACAGCTGAGATCTAAACGAGCTGTGCATTATTTTCAATGTTTGTTTTAAAATGTCACCGCTTATCAGGATGTAGGTAAAGGTTATAGGTTGCTATCATTATCTTTGCCATTAGAACCTCGAAATACTTTTGAATAGAAAGGTTTGCTCAGACTCCTATACCTATCAATCTCAATTACTTTGATGAATCCACTATTTGTCTGCAGTTTGTATCTGCATTTATTTAAAAATGTTTTATTTAATTTCCTACAACTGCACAATACTTCAGTACAAAAGTAGTTTTGATTTTTTCTAAGAAGATTTTCTATTCACAAAAATGTTTGCGTGATATAGAATTGTGTGATGCTCACAGCTGTTTGTGGGTCTTTATTACACAGATGGCTCTTCATGATGATAGTTTATTTGTGTGTGTGATTATTTTAGCTCTCCAGAAACTCCTCAATGAAGTTCGTCAGGGGAACAGCTTTGCCATGTTATCTGTATGACTGATGGAGAGGATGCACGCGAAGCGTGTGCGACATGTAGTTTTTGTTCTGCCTCATTAACGAACAGCGCCAGTATGAAGGGATCAGATTAAAGGTAATTAAAATGACAAAAACACACCATCGCTCCTAATGCGGCTGTAATGATGGCCTAAATGTAGTTGAATGTCAGCTCCCTCCACCTCTTTTTCTTCCCCGTTCCTCCCTCGGCTCATCCCTCTCTCCAGCTCAGCTGTGGATACAGAATCATTAACCCGGCTCTGTGAGTAGGATGTGCTGACAGAACACTCTGCTATTGTGCTTCCTGTCATCTTCAGGAAATCAGGGCTTCCCCCTGCTGTCGAGGTAAAGGGCCGCCGGGTGATGAGCGACAATCCCGCTCTTCGTTCCTCCTTTTATTTTGTTCTTCTGTTTCCATGTTTATCTCACTCTCCTTGCCTTCTTTACATTACTTCACTTGAACTGTGGATACATATAAAACTCCAGCAGCTCGTTCAAATTTGAACATGTAAGGTAAACACACAGTCAAAAATGTTCTGCTTCGATGCAGCACCGGGCCACCCCATTTTTAAAAAGTTGTTCAGTACAATCTCATGAGAGATTCGACAAAAAAGAAATTACAGATAAAAGTGTTGCGACTTGTGTATTTATTACACACTTACATTATTAGATTACATGTTGTAGTCAGCCATTTTTGTTATTTTGATTATCTCTCTATGTGCATGTGTGTGCGTGCGTGGGTGTGTGTGCGTGTGTGTGTGTGTGTGTGTGTGTGTGGGTGTGCGTGCATGCCCTGATGCAAGTGATGGAGTGGATATAGTATGTCAGGAGCAGGACAGAGTTGACGCTTCCTTTACATGGCAGCTGCAAGGCTCCAGTGATGTATCAGAGTCAGCAGAAGCATTGATCAGAACCGGGGTTAATCATTGCTCCGGGAACCCAGAAGAGATAGAGGCCGCCTGGGGAGAAGTAAGCAGAGCGAGTGGGCGGCAGCTCCGCAGGAGGTCTGCAGCTTTACAGTAGAGGAATCCTGGCAGAAAAACATGACCACTTGTCTGTTTATTTCTCTCTTCAACTATTAGCCGCTCGTAATGATAAAAGCTTTTGCATAGGGGCTGCTCGCGTGTGTGGGTGTGTGTGTGTGTGTGTGGGGGGGGGGGGGGCTGCCGAGGCCGGTGGCACCAGCAATGTAATCCCCTTAACGTCCGAAATGTGGGCAATGAGAAGCCGGATCTGTGCTGTGTCTACTCAGCAGTACCCATTCACTCCACTGAGCTGGGGGAGTTAATAATTCAAAAGAAAGCAGGGAAAAGAGGCTATAGGCCGGAGTGACAACATCCACGGAGAGAGGGAAAGTGTGGAAAGAGTGACCACAGCAGAGAGGAAGCACAGTGCAGAAGAGCAACGGGATAATAAAAGAAATACGCGTGCCAGGGAGTAACTGTATCACTCTGGAGACATGACATTGCATGAGCCTGCGTATTATTCCCAGTGTCCACACACAGACTCCACTGACCTCTCCTCCAGCAGATTATCTTACCTTACACTAACCTCCCCCCCTCTTCTACTGTGTCCATCCTTTTCTCCTCTCAGTACTCGTCCCTCTGGGATTCTTCTCCGCGACCTGCCATCACCACCATCACTGCTGCCAACATCAAAGTCCAGGATGCTCTCCAAGAAGGCAGGCGAGAATTTAAAGGAAACACACACCAACCCACAAATAAGTAGCAGCACAGACAAACGGGCCTGCAGATACGCACACATGCACAGATACTTGAAGGAATGTCAGCAATGCCAGTAGGAAGGATGAGGGGCAATGGGAATACAAAGAGGTTCATCTCCTCAGAGGGGAAGAAAAACAGGGCAATAAAACCGTCATGTCAAGCCAAGAATCTGCTGATGGCACACATACATATACACAAGTTCAGAGAGACAAAAGAGAATCTGTCAAGCAGATAAAGCCATCACTTCTCCTTTTCATCCCTGGTTTTGTCCAGAGGCGTCCCCCTTCACCTCTCCTCTGCCACACCAACACTTGTCAGGCGAGAGAGTCATTAATGTTTAGCAGGGCAGTGATGACAGAACTGACAGCGCTCATCTGTCTAAAGAGACGAGATGAGAGAGAGGGACAGCCCATCAAAGGATGCCACTCAGAGAGTGAGACGGGGGGAATAAGGAAGGGAGGGGGGGGAGGAAAAAGTGAGGCACGACAAAAAGTAAGGGGAGCCGGAGCCATTCCTCTTTGTAAAGTAGTTAAAGGGTTACGTCACCAAGGTGGGCTGTAAAATGATGCTATTGTCATCTCTATACACTCTTCTCTTCTCTGTCCTTTCTAGTCATCCACCCACATCTCCCCACCTCTCCACCCTCTTCCACGTGCTTGTCAGCAGTTTGATTCAGTACCTGCAGGTTAGTTACTCATTGAGCCGAGGAGGGACCGGAGCCAGCGGAGGTATATGGACGGCTGTTTGTGGGCAGCCGGCGGTGTTTGAGGGCTGCTGGTTGATTGACAGATCTGCCTGCATCGTCCATTCCCTCCTGTAAAGACACCACATACAAAGCACAGGAAGTGTAGGGAGGTCCGCCGCTCTGAATACGAATGGCACGCTGCAGAGGTGGTTAATAATTGGGAAGTGTTGGACCGTTCACAGAAATCAGACTGTTTTGGGTTTAAGTTTGCTGCGCTAACATGCAACAATAAGGCTTTTCTATTAAAACAACACAAAGAATGTGCACTACTTAGTTTTATGACAAAAAAAAAAAAAAAAAAATATATATATATATATATATATATATGATTGACCTTGTACAGTTGTATCTACTAAAACGCTTTGAAGGATGTCTTATGAAATGTAAAAACTATTTTAGTACTTACCAGTTCTACTTTTGCATTGTTTTTTCCAGTCATCGCTTTAGAGCTAACGGCTAATAGAAATATAATAGATTTTGTACAACACTCCCCCCTTCAAATAAGGAACATTTGGAGGTATTTTGGTGGTTTGTGAGAATGTTGCTTTAAACCAATGTTTCCCACCATCTTTCCAGATGCATCACAAGTTAATTGAGAAAGTGCTTTGACTGCTGTGACAAGTTAAGTAGAGGGAGTGGGACCATTGTCTTTCAAATCAGCTGTCAGTGTAGTTTTTGCTGTCAGCAGTTTGACTCACTATACCTGCCTGGTTAATCATCGAGCCACGCCGAGCCGCGAGCTGCTGGAGGTGTATGGCCCACCGTCACAGCCCCCCCCATCCTCGCCACAACAGGACAACATCTGATTGACAGATTAGCAAGCACCGGCTCTTTTTCAAAGAAAGACAGGGGGAAAACAGGGTGGAGAGCAGTGATTGGAATTGAAGGAGACTGGAGGAGGAAGTGTGAGGTCGAGGAGGTGTGTGCTTGTGTGGGTAGGTTCGACGGAGGAATGAAGGCCCTCTATTGTCGGTGTGCTAAGGGATATAAAGATATATAAAGTGCTTCAAGAAGTGAAATGTCTGCATATTTTTTGATTAAAACTTGGATTGGCAGGTGATATGAGAACATTTGCTAGACCAGGGGTGTCAAACATGTGGTCAGCGGGCCAAAAACAGGCCGGAGGATGAGAACCGAACATCGAACTGCTGTTTTTACTTTGTCCACTTGGGATTGCACTGTTTCCATAAGAGTAGAGCTCCTGACACAACACTGAGTCTCAAAACTGATCAATGCAAGTGAAAGCTATACTGCCAGCATTATAGAAGCCATTGCATGATGTCCCCTGTGAGAAAGAAAAAAAAAAAGCTTCCTCATTCTGCAGAAATATTGTGTCCCAGGAAACGACAGGCTTTTACCCACATGAATCCGAAGTTACACATGGGACCAGCAGTTTACAATTTCAGATGGAAATCTATGTTTCTAGCTTCTTCTTTTTTTTTTTTTTTTTTTAATTAACTGTGGACATTTCTTAGGCAGTTTTTTTTCACCAAAACGAATGATATATTTTGGAGTATTGGTATTGTTAAGTCCTGATGGTTTCCTATGAGTTTTACATTGATTGTTTGTTATTGGAAAATGATTAACACAAGTAAATATTGATGAATTAGTACGCTGTTACAATTAGTCCTACTGGTGGTTCAGTTAACTTATTACTTTTGTCCGACATAACATCTCTCTCTCTCTCTCTCTCTCTCTCTCTCTCTCTCTCTCTCTCTCTCTCTCTCTCTCTCTCTCTCTCTCTCTCTCTCTCTCTCTCTCTCTCAAGAATCACTAACATCCAGATTATCTTCCTCCCATGAACTGATGTATCTTCATCTGAACTTAATGAGTAAATCATAGTTTGTGTAGTACTTCCACTACTCTTTCGTTAAGTAATGAAGTACTTTGAGTAACTTGTGTGTTTGTGAGAACTAGAATGACAAGTACTGCCTTATTTAGAAAAAGGAAAAACTAAACAAGAAAACCCTTGAAATATTCTGAGTGAAGAAGTATAAGAAGCAGAGGAGCTGGTTCCTACTGAGGACTGCTTTGGAAGTGAAATTGCCTCCCCTGTTGGACATTAACGCTGCTACAATCAACATTTGTCCCCCCCCCCCACTCCCTGATAAGGTTATCCCCACTCCAGTTCCCTCCTCCTCCTCCCTTTCTCCCATGCACCCCCGCTGAGGTTTGATTTCAAATGGAAAAATTAATGGGAGAATAATAGCCTTGGGCTTCGCTCTCTTCCACACACAGTTGTTAGTTGGTCTACAGGGGTACAGAGAGGGGGAGCAAGATTTAAATCAATTCGCCTCACTTGGCCTGATATCCCATTGTGACACACACACACACACACACACACACACACACACACACACACACACACACACACACACACACACACACACACACACACACACACACACACACTAGAGACTTTAACCGCCCTGCCTTCTTTTACACCTCAGAGGGCTAACTTTCAAATATTAGTACAGTGGCTGAGCGGATTTCAAATAAATAAATAAATGAAGAGGCAATGATTAGCAATTCTCCTGATAGTTCTATCAATGTCTTTCATATTCATTTTCACTTCCAGGAGAATATTTCTGCAGAAACAGTGATTTTCAGAACTTTTGAAGCTTTTAGCATTGCGACTAAAACTGTTGCGAGGAGTTTCCCCTCGTGCCGTCCCCGCCACATTCAGAGAGGGACACATCGCGGGTTCAACAAAAACTTAGAAAATACAGACGAAATGGCCGTCGCAGTCCTCCGTCATATTGCATTTTAGTGTGAAAAGTGCAGAGGGGGGGCTTCTTAAGCTAAACCCTGGTTCCTGGTTTCCTTACAGTACTGAACACCTCTGGCGTAATATTGGCAGGAGTCAGGTTTTTTATTGGGCAAAAACACACACACACACACACACACACACACACACACACACACACACACACACACACACACACACACACACACACACACACACACACACACACACACACACACACACACACACACACACACACACACACACACACACACGAGATGTGCAAGTTTCACTTCAGCTGATACAGGGCCAAGTTGGTTGCAGGCGTTGTTAAATCAAAGTTAAGACTTCACGCTCTTAGGCTAGCAACACCAGAACTCTGTGTGTGCGTGTGTGTGTGTGTGTGTGTGTGTGTGTGTGTGTGTGTGTGTGTGTGTTGCTTGGGTAGGGGGTCGGTTGTTAAGAGTTTAAAAGCGGAAGAAGACTTGGTGTAAGATGTTGGGGAAGCCCACTGGCACTTTCTGTTCAAACATTTGAGAGGACCGGCCTGCCGAGCTGCAGCGCCCGGGTGGCAGGATTCCCACTCTTCCGGTTTCTACTGACTTTGAGGAATTTTTCGGTGAACAAACTCCCAGTGCTCTCCTCACACGCCCCGCACCTCATCACAGATACCTGCCTCAGCAAAACTAAAGAGAAACCGACCGAGAGAGAACTTTCCAGGCTTTTTTTTTCCGGAGTTCCTGTCTCTTGTCACACACAAATGTGTTACACAACTACTTTAGAGCTCAGACACACTCAAATGTTTGATGTTGGATCTTCCCCGGAAAGCCACCAAATGATGGATACCACTTTCTGAATCCTGCACAAATTACATACGTCTTAGTGTTTTCACCTAAATAATCCAGAATAGCTTATTTTATGTAACTCAAACTGCTGCCACAGACCCAGATAGATTGAGAGGAGTTCTGCTTTAATAAAAAAATAATAATAATTAAAACGTGTGTTTCCTAATTGGCTTTATCTAGAAGTGACTCATCTGTTCAAACATCTTTGGGACCCTCCACCGTGACCTTTGACGGCTGCCAAAGGCCATGAGGCGGGTGGATCTGAACTGCTGTGATCAGACGTGTCGGAGATGGAAGATGAGCTTTACAATACAGTTAAAGAAAACCAAAGACACGGAGGTGTCTAGAGAGTGACGGCGCGACACACTTTGAAACAAGCCAGCGTCCCCACGAATCTCGCAGGGAGCCTTTGGGCACATGTAGCATTAATTGCTGCCTCCACAGAGCCTGCAGACTGCATACACACACACACACACACTATCTGCTGCTCGCATCAAAGACACCGCGCACTGAACTTTATGAAATTTTTATTCAATGTGTTCACTTCCCCCCCCCTCTTTCTTCCTATTTCTATTCCCCACCTTGCCCCCCCTTTTCCCTTTAAAGCTGCGCCACCAAACAGACAAGAAAGACTTCTCTCTGCCATGTTTTTCGGCTCCACTTCCTTCCTGCCCAGAAGCACTGGAGTATCTCGTTAGTTCTCTCGCAGTTAACATCACTCCTCTCTCTGCCAGGAGCAAAAAACCTGATCGGGGGGGGGGTAGGGGGAGGATAATAATAAGAAAAGATATGAAATGAGGGGGTGACATCAAGAAGTTTGGTGGGTGAGATTCTCCGCAGAGCTAGGTGTGGAACAGTAAAACCACTGAGCTACAGTAATTACAGATACAAAAAGGGGAAGAGGAGAGATGAGAGGCTTTTCTTTCCCTGTGGACAATGTACACCAAAGGGCCTAAGTTTCATCAGAAAGTTCACACAGATGAGATACTGGCAAAAACACATGGCAAGATGGTTGTTGTTATGGAAATGCGTTGCACTGATGTCTAATTCATGAGGAAAGCGTCTCTTATTTAACATATCCCACAATTAATTCTTCTTCACCGGAACCTTTTTCCTTTTGCAGAATTATGACAACTGAGCAAACCCGGCTTACACGCGCGCACACACACACAGACAGGTCATCCATCAGCAGCGAGTGTTGTTTCTTCCCCCACACGTCTCATACACACAAGTATAAATCACTGTGCCTGATTTCTGGGGCCAGGGTTTAAATAATTAAAGAGCTTTAATTTATCAGGATTTAGAACCCCCTGACAGTAGGGCTGACAAAAGAAAACGAGAGATATATTGAGAAAGAAAGAAAGAAAAAAGAAAAACAGTCATTACACATTATAAACACATACAAAATGAATACACACTTTACTAGAGAGGGAAAGAAAACACATCTACACCTGGAAGTGAAACCAAAGACTGAGTGAAAAGGCATTAAGGTTTTGTTCTAGAGCTACGTAATCTGCGTGTAAGACGTTTTATTCACCTGTTGGTCGAAGACAAATGCGACACATGTGAAGATATGTATATGTGACACAATTACAACTTATTGGAAAAACAATATCCATGTAGAAAATGAAACACACAATTCAAATCGATCAAAAAAAAAAAAATGACACATCCAGCAAAAAACTACAAAAGAGAAAACAAGCAAAGTTAAAGTGGAGTGCCTTATAACTTTACATGCAAACTATTATGACTTTTTTGATAGCTGTTGAAGTATTTAGGAAATATAAAGCCTGTAGAAAATGGAGAAGAGATTATTAAAGACCATCCAGGACAGGAGACATGAGAAATACGCTACAGTAAATCACATTTAATGTCTTTTGACTCCATATTCAGGCTTAATATGAACTTGGTGTTTCAACTATAACAAATAACTTATGAACCCACACTTTCTACATACCAAAGACAGCTTTGCATGTTGCATTTGGACAAAACCAAAAGACAAAAGACAATTTGGAGTACAACACACAAAGTAAAAGTTGGAATGAAGTGTGTGTTTACTGTGTGATGTTGAGGGAGCAGAGAGGCTGCTGAGGGCAGTGGAAGTCACCAAGTGGTCAAAGGAAGGACTCTGCTGCCCTCCTGTGGCATTAAGAATGCAAGAAAAAAAATAATAACTCCAGGAAAAAGGAAAGAAAAAAAGAAAAATCATCAAATTGGCCAATTGATAATACTGGATGATGTTGTCCTACTTGCATCTTCTGAGTCACAGGATGAACTATTAGCCCTATGAGATTTGGAAGTCAGAAACAAGATCTACCAGCAGGCACAAAGACATAAGGGAGAAACCTTACAAAAACGCATACTGCCATCACTGGCTTATGTTTGACCCTCATATTATTTATTCTTTCCAGTAGATCTCTGAAAACAGGAAGAACACACACAAACTTTCATCAGACACACACGTGAAATCGAAAACGATGACATTTTTACAAAATTCCCCCTTTTTCTCTCTTGAAGAGTAAAACATGCAGAGTCACTCTTGAATAGAATATCATATATTATTGTTAACATTACCGGAGGACTTCAGGGAGCGAAGTTTCTCAATTACTGGCAATAGCTAGCCACCTAGTGGTCAAACCCTTTTATAACATCAAGTATTGACAACAGGGAGTTTTAATCACGACTTTGGAAGTTTTTGGCTAAATGACACCATGTCATCAATGAGTGAACAGCGTGACAAAACCAGTTAGTAGATAATCAACAAAACTATCCAGTCTACAGATTCAATTGGGGGGGGGGGGGGGGGGGGGGAGATTATCACACCAGAAACACAGTATCACCCCAAAACAAACAGTACAATATGTGTTTATAACCATATTGCAAGATTTATTTGATCAATAATATACCTAAATTGTCATAGTTTACAATAGCAGTTTCCTATGAAAATAATTACCCACTGTCCCCATGCCTGACTGAAGATGATACATGTGTCTCCTCCTGGTGGACTGGGTGTCATACTTCAGTTGTCCAGTAGGGAGCGCTGTAGAGCCTCCTGCATCATTGTGTTCTCGTCTGTCGAGTAATCCTGCAAAGTCCAGGAAGAACACAACACAGATTCATTGTGATATTTTATTATCCGGCAAACCAGGAATGGAGCGGCACCGAGGTGTCACAGTGCTGTACTCACAACAAAAGTGTCATAGGAGAAAGTGTGTCTGATCTTCAGGTGCTGGAAAAAGTCTGCACTAATGTAGTTCGGGTCTCCCCAAGGCATCGAGGCACAGATCGGACACACCTGACAACGGCGGCACAAAACACAAAGGTCAACATACTGCCAATCACAAAGAAAAGCATGGCGTGTGGAGCACCAGAGACCGGCTGGGAGTCGACCTCTCACCACTTGACGTGAATCTCGAGCGTGTTGGGTAGTGCAATGTTCAACCAGGCCGTCCTGGTCCAGGTTCTGGCAGTTGCAGTAGGGGCAGGTGAAGGTGTATCGGTTTGGCACTGAACTGTGAGACACAAACACAAACGCTGTCACGCTGACGTCATTCGGATATTTTTCAGGCGGTGAGAACAAACCAAACATGGCGCGAGCTGAAGCGGGACTAGAAGTTTCTGTTTAGTTTCCTGAATTCATTCCACAAGATGAGAATCAAATACAAAAGACACTTCCTGGCCAGTCAGCAGTTATCGGAAACACTTAGACTTGAAAGTAAAAAAAAAAAGCTTTCACTTGTGCCAGATGTTTTTCTCGACACAACAGCAGTAAAAATACCAGAACTTTCCCCTCCAGGTACTTGTCATTTCCTCTTTTACCCATAATGTTGTCAAACTAGTAGAACTATGTAAACAGAGAGTGGAGCCAGAATTCAAAACCTTCCCAGCATTGTTTTCACAGCCTACCGACAGATCGAACATATCACACGCAGGCCGGTCAAACAACTCATCTGTCAGACGAGAATCCGGGATGTAATTCGATCAGGATCTTGCTCACTTTATAACAGATATTTCTGTGCATTTTCACGTGACAATTGTATTTGCTTGAGCAAGAAATCAAAGATACAACCCATTAAGTTGTGTTGACAGTGCACCTTTAGCTCAAAACGACACATTTCAATCATTTGGAATAATTTAAACCAACTGAAATACCTCACGGCTTTTTTGTTTGGAAGTCCATCTGCTTCCCGTTTTAACCAGAGGCCTTCCCAGTAAACAGAATAACTACTTCATAAATACTTAGGCTTATTTGTTAAGAGTTTGAATCCAACCGACCCGCAGCGGCTCCTCCTCCCGTGTCTCACCTGATGATGGCAGGCTGACTCTGGGCTGTGGTCCTCACTCCCTCCTCGATGTACTCCTGGTATTTTGAACAAGCCGCAGTGTGACTTCTCATCTGAGACAGACCCACCTTGTGAGAGAGCACACATCCGTAAATAACCACCGCAACTGGACTTTTCTTTACTCATTTGCTACGCTTTCAAACGTCTCAGAGTTTCATAAACAAAAGCTTCACTTGTTTCTGTCCAAGAAAAGCGCCACTTTGTGGTGGATCGCTTCTGACAGGTGAGAAATGGACTCGTGTCCTTTTCTGTGGCGAGTCTGAAGTATCTCAGTCACTGGACTGTTTCATAAAGAGCGAGACTGAACGCTGAGGGGACAAACGACAGACATCAAGCAAATCACAGTTTTCAGTTCCAGATGAAATATAGTTTAGTTTAGTGAACCGTGATCATGTGATCATTATTATCACAATGCAATCATCCATGATTGATTCCTCGATGGAAAGAAAGAGCGACTTCCCCATTCCGGCACAACCACAACACAAATCAAAACGTCACGGCACAAAAACAAGGAAGCCTGCGTGTGAATTACCAGCAGAGTATTAAGTTTTATTGTAGGGTTTAATGTTGAGCCAGAATATCTCCGGCTCCAGTCTGGCCGATGGGAATGCTGTGCCGAGTTTGCATGTTCTCCCTCATTAAGTGTTAATGCGAGTACGTGTTTCTTCCCTGTGATGGACCCTAACCCTGAAAGCTGCGGGTGAGCCGTCAGCTTTACAGAAAGATAAATAAAAGAGAGGTAAATTTAACTTTATATCGATTTCCACTGACCAGGCTCTCTGCAGGCAACTGGCCGTTATTGACCGTGTTGTCATGTTATTGACATGAGCGAAGGCTCGGATAGGAAACACGTTCAAGCTTCATGCTGACTCTTAAGGATTTAGCTTTCTTCAGGAAATCTTAAAATTCAAAAACATTGTTGCTTAGCTGGTAAATTGAGTCGACTTCCCGTCCCAGGCCTGCAGTTCAATCCCTGATCTAACCCTCCCTGTGTGTTAAAGTGTGTGGCCTATCTGCATGGTGTCCTGTGAGGATTCATGTGACTGAAGGCTCCAGACATGACACACTCGTATACATCCAACCACCATCCATCGCCCCAGGAAGATTGAACATGAATAAAGACTCGTGAAAATCTTGCAGTCGGATAAGTTTACTACCTGCTACACGGTGTGACGTACTTTCCCTAAACTTAACTCCACTGAATTAAAAGTGAAGGCTGCTACAACATCCCTATAATGTACTCCAGCGGCACCTTCAGCAGGTGAATGAATGAAGCAAACAGAATTGTTCTTGGAGCATTCATGTTAAGGGGCTTGGTATGTAAACAGACCGAGAGCCAGGACATTTCCTATAACTTCGTATGTCAGAAAATAGTCTCAGGCTGTCACCGTGCAACCAGGACAGCCACGGACCACAGTTTCACTTTCAATCCAGATCAATGCCAATGAACTTTTAAAAAACACACACCTGAACGCCACACCCCTTGCAAGCTGCCACAGATGACTGAATGAGGGCCTCCAGCTCAGCGGCTTTTGTCCAGTGGCCCAGCGTGGCCCGACATACTGCACAGACGGGCTTCTGAGGACGAAGACACTCCTGCAGACAACTCTGACAGAACCTGTAAGGACACAAGTGATGGGATGTGAGGACGAGACAAGAAGGGGAAAAAAAAGAAAACATCTCATAATGCTGGTTGCAAATCGAGCTGCCGCTTTGAAAGAAAAGCTTTGACAGGCACTTGTTCTATTTATAGGATGAAGGCGGCAGACAGATGCTGAGGAAAACCCTCTTTTTGTTTCTTCCTCTAAAGAAGACGGAAAGTCCCCCCCACCTCCCCCCTCTAGGGGGCCCTGGGACTTGTAGTCCTTTCAGGAACTTTCATGAACTGAAGCGACACGCGTCTAAACTACAACTCCCAAGTGAGGCCTCCTCTTTGATGTAAACAAAACTGAAACTGATTCAGCAAGCTGGACCTTGTTTTGCCACATATCCGCCTTAATAAAACTCAAACTACACTGTCACAACAAATGCAAACGCATGTGCGCTCGAGGTCTCCCCCCTCTGCTGCGCGAACACAATAAAGTGTGTTTTTTCTCTCCATTGTTTCAGCTCGCATCACGGTTATCTTGGCTGGTGGTGTGTGAAGGGAGGGCGGCCCAAAACAAGGCGAAAACACTCACGTATGGCCGCATTGTGTCGTAACGGGACTCTCGAAGATCTCGAGACACACCGGGCACAGGAACTCGGAGACGTCGCTGCTCCCGTCGGAGACGTTCTTCTTGTGCTGTGCTGCGCTGTAGCCTCCGAGCATCGCCATTTCTTTTCTTCACACTGAGTCGGTGCTCCGGCAGGCAGAGCTCCTCCGTCCGCGGGACGACGTCACTACGTCACGGAGGCGACGTCACCGGCCGCGAGGCTCTTCTGAGCGCGAGGCGGGCTCTGCGCAACCTGCAGCCCGCCGCTGTCATCTGCTAAACCTTTAAAAGTCTGCAAAAACTAAAATCTAGAGTAAATGTAGGGATCCTACAGAGAGGCAACTACTGTTTTTTACATTTTCTCTTCTTGATTTTCTTTTTTTTTATTCCTAAAACATTTCCTTAGGAAAAGTGCAAAAACAATGGAAATAATTTCCAAGACTCATTATGAAAGCCAAAATAGAAAATTCTTCCATTGCAAAATACAGTGAAATGTCCAGAAAACTCATCATATTATGCATGTTTTTACAAACTCGCTCCCGACAGCATGGCTTTGAGATTAATGCCAGTTTGCGATAGTTCTAAAAACAACAACACCATGCAGCCCAACATCCCCTATATTACCGAAAATGCTATTCTGAAAAAGCTTTGCATATGTATAATGTGTCAAAACCAGCTCTTGTTAGTAATGGGTGTGAGGTGATGAGGTTTGAGCAGGTATTATCTGTAGCTGGTGTTGGTGTCACTATGAAAAGCTTCTGTCCTCTTTTGACCTTCCATACAGTATGTCACCATAGTAAAGCGCTTCACGTCTGTCCCTTTCTGTATTTTCCCCCAGAAATCTGATTGTGATGGGCAGGTTTTGACCAGTGAACGATATGCTGCTGAGCTTGCTATCTGGTGTTTGGATGCCCTTTCCTGTTATTTTTCCCTATACCATCCCCTAATCCCAACTGGTCAAAGATGGCAGCCACTTCTACTCCAGGTGTTTTTATAAACAGTACTCTTTATTTGTCTATGTTTTTCCCTTGTGGGATAGTTGAAAATGTTGTTTTGTTTCTTCTATTTATATTTATGCAAAGTGCCATCACAAAGTTGTAACAGCACTGCTATAAACAGAATGAATTCAATGTAATTTATTTGGAGCTGGTTGTGAGGCTCCAAGCTTCAACTGACTCGGGTCTTGTTATGCAGTTGGTGATGAAGCTGGGGCTAAAGTTCTGTTGCATTATGTGGGGATGGGGTTGTTATGGTTGTGTTCGGGGCTCTTCTCTCTGCGTCACGTGGTCCTGTGACGCTAATGTCAGGCCGATGCGCATGCGCATTGTGATGATGGGAATTTCCAACAGCTGAGGAGGCGTCGCTAGCCATGGCTAGCACTTGTTAAAGGTAAGATGTGCCGTTTGGCGGCGTTTCAGTTTGGAAACGGCGTGATCTCGCAGCGCCACGTTGGTAACCCCCGAGATGACGGGGAGTCGACCCTTTGTTTGCGTTTCTTGTGGGATTATTTTCTGTTACTTTGGGCAGATCCGCATGAAGCGATGGAACGCCCTGCTAGCTGGGGGAAACGGTCGCTAGCCAGCTGCGCTGAAATGGGCGTTCACTCCGTTCATTTGGGGGCCACACCGGCGGTAACCGTGGGTTCCACACAATTCTGAGCATTTATAACATCATTATACACCCAGTGCGAGTGTTTCTTTTGGTTCCCACTGGCCGCCGTTGGTTCTGGCGTATCTGATGCGCAGTAGGAAGGCATGGTGGTTTTGGAGGCTCGGGCTGCTAGCTCGCTAAATGAATGTTGGCTTAGGTTGAACTGGTATAACATGAGAGAATAAACTGGAATAAGGAGCAACGTGCTTAAGTTTAAGCAGCCATATAGAAGATTGTTGACGTCAGGTTGCGTACGTGTCGTCTGTTTTAAGCTGAAGCTAACTGGAGGGCTAGGAGCGTCCACACGCAAGTAGCTCACATATTTACTGTTGTAATAATCGTTAGATTGAAGGGATGTCTGTTATTAGTGCACAAATTGATGTAATCTACCTTCTTAACTACCCGTTTTAGCATTCGAATTGCACACCTCGATAACAATCCACGAGTACAGCCATTTCAGTGTGTGACTGACATAACCCACGCAATGCATCGTCCCACACTGTTTGAATAGTGATGCCTGCACATCTCCCTTCTCATCTGAGCCACGAAATGCACAAACACAATGCATGTCTCTATTATGATGCAACATCACGAAATTTTCCATCAATGTTAACGCTGAGATTGAAATCTGATCATTTTGTGCATCATTAAACGCATACCATATGAATGAACTTTGTTTAGGTGACACGTGCAAAATATAGATTAACACACAAAGAGGAACTAGTGAGTCTGTTTGTGTGAAACGGTGCAGCCCACTGGACTTCATAATCACATCTTTCCTGATCCAGATTTTAATTTGACTCTTTTGCCTCATGAAATATCGACCACCAACCGTCACACCTGCATTGTGTCATTTGTTCCCATCTTGCATCCATGTTTTGTTTTTGTTTTTTTTTGCTACCACTGTGGGTGAAACGATGAGTACTTCCAGGACAGGTCAGCAGTTCATCGCATTCTCGCCCAAGGGCAAATTAAAGTTACCAGTTAACCTCGATTGTTGGATAAAACCAGGATCTTCTTAAAGCGAGGTCGTCACGTTAAGCACGACACAGCCTGCCCCAGTTTTGGTTTTGCTGTGTTCAGTTTTGGTTGTGTGACCAAAGGGTTTGCTGGGGTTAAAGTCTCCACCTTTGTAGCACTCATTTTTAACTTCTATCATTGTTTTTGTGGAAAGTTGGTTATTCCAGAACTGATTTCCCATGTATCAATATCATTGTCATCTATTTGCCCGCCCGCTCTCAGTTTCTGCTATGTCCACCAATGCACTGTAGGTTGAGTTAGTGTCAGACTCTAGCTGTAATTCAAGCTTAATTTTTTATCAGTATTCGCATTATGATTCTTAATATTTCTCTGCCGTGTCATTGCAGCTTGGATATGGCTCAGAACAATCGCCCGACCATGAGTGAGTCTTCTAGATGAGCGACCTTGAACCCTACGCCGGCTGAAACCAAGGAATGGAATAGATGCAACACTGCATTACCAGTGTGTGAAGAACAGCTCCTCCTGACTTCATTTTTCATGACACAGGCCTGTTTGTCTGGACAACTTAGACTTTGAGCCAAGAGCAGAGATGGCCGTACGAAGGCGTCCCTACAGGCTGCAGCCCAGCTACGCCAACTGAAACCACCAACGCCAGACAACTGCATCTCTTGTTCAGATGATGTGCTGCTGAGTGGATGCAAAATCTCACTCCTCCAAAAGACTAACGCTGACTGTGTGCCAGTGTGTGTGCGATGAGTTATGGTGACCGAAAATGGTGCGTGAATGTGGCATCCTGGTGCAAGTTATGCTAAAAGGGGTGAGGCTCTCCCATAAACGTGTAACAGCTGACTGATAGTCTGCTGCAAACAATGGATGCCAAGTTAAAAGAGGACCTGTTCCGGAGGTACGTGACGGCTCTGGAGAGGCGCCTGGAGGAGGGAGGGGAACGCACGGTGAGCAGAAGTACACCTGAGGGGGACCGGAGCAGACACAAGGACAGTGAAGCCCTGCTTTCCACTGCCACCGCTCTGCTGGGAGCCTACCAACCAGACCCGGGGCAGCGATTTCGCATGGTGCGTTTCTATGAGGTGGTGGAGAACTCGCTCCGCTGCCAGAGAGGAGGAAACCTCCGCAGCCTGGACAGAGCGTTCCACACCCTGGAAACCATCTGCACCAACCTCCTGCTCTTTCCCTGGAAGAAGGAGTTCAGATGTATAAAGGTGAGCTGATACTTCATGTTTATATTGTTTCCACACAGTTCTCACATTGCTCAGGACTTTATTTTTGGATGGTAATTTATTTTTAAAAGTCTTTATTTAGAAGCTGTGTCATCGATCACAAGAAATTTTAACATGTATAGAGTTTCTGCAGTTTAAGAAATGAGATACTGATTGACTCTGTGGAAACATCAGCTCCTAGTTTCCATGGCTCAGCACATACACATTTACAGCAATACATTAACAAGTGACTGTCCAATATTTACACCATCTTGCTGTATTTATCTACAAATAAAGCTTCTTAAAGATGTTCATACAGTTGTAGTTATGATGAGCGTGCACATTGTGCTTGTAACACCTTAGAGTTTTATGCTTCCGGTCCTGGGTTCATCGTGTGGCAGTGGGTCTTAAATAATGTTTTCTTATCTTTCCAAATAGCAATAGCTTTTTAAACTGAATCCAAGCAAAGGAATTCAATTATGATCACACAGATAAGAAGGACATGTGTAATATTTATGCGTTTGAAAAACACTGAAAATGTTTCTATATGTTAACAATGGTGATCATTTAACTTGAGGGTTATTTTGGACATTTTGCTGTTGATTTCTGACTGTGGTCTTTTTGATGTAAAGTTTTCCCCGTCGGCTGTATGTTCGAATTAAATAACTCCTGTTGATTAACCTTTTTCTCTTTCAGACCTTCACTGGCCCATATGTCTACCATCTGCAGTCCGCCATCTCCGACGCTGAGCTCCGCTCTCTAATGCGCACCATTGGCTATGCCTGTGACCACGATTCGCAGTTCTATTTGCAGGAACACCCCGGAGGCTCCACTCATCTCCGTCAGTTAGCATTTGAACTCTTCCTGGCGCAGGCAGAGTGTCGTCTTCTCAGTGAGGTGGTGGCTCTGGCTCGCGGGTCGGCCTCGGAGCTGGAAGCCCTGGAGCTCCGCAGAGGGTGCAGAGATGATGCAGCCGGCTGTGCTGAGGCGCTCCGCCGCCGCGACAGCCTCGGCGCAGATATGGCACGGCTGTCCGTGCGCCCTTTGGATATAGAGCGGCCTCATGCCCACCACCTGAGGCGAGGCAGCCGACCGTCCAAGTCCGTGGATGTTACAGACGGGGCAGGTCACTGGCACCCGGCAGTCAGCAAGCCGGTTCTGAAGGCCTCGCTGAGTCTGAGGAAGGAGCCGCTGTTTGTGGATGCAGAGGAGGACATGAAGGACGAGATCCTGAGACCCAACACCTCAGCATCTCTTTTCTCTGTGGCAGCTCCACCTTCTTATAGTCCCATTGCCGATTTCTTCCCAATCCAGTCCCCTCCGCCTGCTGATCCCTACACTTCTTATCATCTCTCATCTCTGGATGAGATTGACTTGTACACGGAGAGAGGGGGTGCTGGGACTGGCGGAAGGCAAACGCCGTCTCGACCTCCATCCAGAGAGCCCCGGGATGCTCGGGACGGGTGGCTGCTGAAGGCTCACGGCAGTGTGAAGTGTCAGGGTTGTGGGCTGGGCTGCTCCACGATGGCGTCCTGCCAGAGGTGTGACATGATCCTCTGTCCCGCCTGCCACGACGTTGACCCCTCGCCTTGCTGTGGCCTCCAGGACTACCACCCCAAATCCCCACGGCCCCTCGATGGATACATCCCCGTCAAGGAAAAGCTCTCCGTCTACTCCAATACTCATTCCCACTCCCATCTCCACCCACTCACTCTGACCCACTCACATTCTCATCCCCACCCTCACCCTCAGATGGTAGAGAAGCCCCTCATGTCCACCAAGCTGTTTCCAAGCAAGTCTGTTGCCTTGACAACGCCAAAGGGAGGCAGCAGCGAGCGGCTCAGCATGGGGGGATCGCGATGCGGGTTCTGCAACAAGCCAGGTGCATCACACACTTGTGTGAACTGCTCGAAGGTGTCGTGTGACTCGTGCATGGGCTTGTATGCGAAGGATATGTGCACGCGGAAGAATCCTCAGCACAGCTTTGTGCCCAACCATCAACTCAACTTCAAATCTGGCACCATATCTCATCTGGTGTATCGGTGAATCAAGCAGACGGAGTGTTTTAGTTTCCTCTCCTCCCCTTGACCCGCAACGTAGTCTTGCACTATTGCTTTTGCTTTCCTCTCACTTCACTATGTTCCCCTTTATCTGAGGGTCTTTACGCCGACCCGCCCTTGAACTTTGTACATTTTCTCTTGCCGTCAGTAGGGAGTTTGGAATGCACATGACACAGGGAGCCATATCCGCCCATCTCTGCCTGCTCCAAGTCCAGGCCTCTTCTCTGTTTCTTCTGTTTCACCCTGCTAGCTGCTCTTGAGTAGTCGTGATGTTGTAGCGCTTCCCAAATTCCTCAAATTTTACCCTCAGAAGGAAAAGTGGAGAAAACAGTCTAATTCCTTCTCATTCTGAATGAATTACATCCAAATGAACATATATTCTTTTCCTAAATTCCAGCTAAGAATTCTTCTAATATATAAATATATATATATATATATATATATACAGTATATATGTGTGTGCGTGCGTGTGTGTGTGTGTATGAATGTGTGTGTGTAGAAAAGACCTCTGAGCTTGCATTGTGATAAAGGGGATCTTTTTTTAACTTGGAAAAAAAAAAAAAAGTAGGGATAAAGGAAAAAACATACACTGGAAATCAATAAGTCAATAGTATATATTTTTTATCTCTATTCTCTAGAACAATGTGAGACTGTTAAATGGGCATGAGGTCTGGCATTGGGATCTTCTGGGTATGAACCTCTGTGGGTGTGGGGTGGGAGATCTCTTAAAGGGACACACTGAGACAATGGTTCAGACGCCATATATTCTATTGAAAAGATTCTGCCTTGTAAATTAACCCCCGATGGTTTCTGGTTCTCTGACCGAGCTTCAGATGCTGCTGTTGACTTGAGACTTTGAAGATAAGTGGCGTTGATTTCTTTCTGGTAGTCGTGTCCGTACCCCGCCCCCCCCCCCCCGTCATTACACTCCTCCAGCCAACACGGCTCATGATGTTGTAGTTTCCCTTCTCCGCATCTGTGGTCGCCGCTGGCCTCGGGCCAGGTCACAGGAAGTCTCACACCGAGCCGCAGTTCAACAGATTACGCTTCTTTCACCTGGTGTGAGACCACTGATTGGTTTTAGGCAGTATGAACGTGTATACTCTAACATGGTTTCCGTCTACCTCAGATGACTTGTACACCCAGTTTAACATTGTGGTTTCAAACTAGCCCTGAAGAAACAACTACTGTGTATTTATTACATTTATCTTGTACAATTTGCTTCTCGTGTTTCCGCTGAAACATCTCACAATCAAGCAAATCAGTCACTTTGACAGGTTGTTGTTTTTTTTGTTTACTCTTTCTTGCCGTGTGTACAGGTGGCGACACATGGAGAATCTCTTGCAATCCATTACGACGGAGAGGCCTCACTTTATGGTCATTTGAAGCTGATGTTGTACCGCGCTACAAAGTCAAATTAACTTTAGAAAGAAATCATTTACACATAAATCTGAGCTCCTGATCAAAAACCTAAATGAATGGGGGGGTGGGGGGGGGGGTAATGCTGCTTCGCTGATTGTCTAATTGGCAGGTTGTGATGTAAATGAACCTGTGTGCCTGTACAGGCGGCCTACCTACAGGCCAGGTAGAGCTTCAACTCCATACTGTGCAGGCCACAAACTGATCTCCAAAAATGAACGACTGGTTTTCAGATGACTGCAGGATGATGGTCATTTTAAATACATTTCTACCAGGCACTGGTGGAAATTTCTCCAAATTGGAGTTTGTTTTAGAAAAAGATCAAATGCTGAATAAAAATGAGTCTTTTCCATTTCCCAGAAGTCTTTGTGGTAGATGTACTCGGATGATGTGGCTGAAGCCACTCCAAAAAACTTTCAACTATGATAACATGAACTGGACTGAACTGATCAAATCACATCTGAGTGTGAAAATCTGAACAAAACACAAACACATAGTCTCTGTAATCAGGATTTGAGATGCACTTTAATAACTGTAAATGAAGTTCTGTGTAGTTTGTACAACTCTCAGCTTCAATATGACTATTATTGATCAGAACTATTTCTGTGAAGAATTTACAGCACAGTTTTTCACCCTGTGTGTGTGTGTGTGTGTGTGACACACTTCAAGCACTGGAACAGCTGTGCTGGTAAAGGTGTGTGTGAGGAGATGTTCGCCTCCTCTGTTAGTTTACGTTAAATGGCTTTTACTCCGTGTGAACATTTAAAAAGGAAGTTCCTTCAGTCGTTAGGCTTTAATTGTCCTTTGTAAAAAAAAAAGGGAGTAATTGTATATTGCAGTTGGTCATCACCAAGGGCTAATTTCAAATCACATTTCATTAAACAAAAAAAAAAAAAAAAAAAGTCCGGGTTATTGAGACAGACTACTAAAGCTGCTCCAGCCTTAATGTTCTGTCAGGAATAACCTCCAAATGCCTTAAGCTCATTCAGCTGTCTTATCCTTCAGTATTTATGTTTTTCATGTGGTCTTTTCCCTGTTTCGTGTTTCACCAGCCTGCAGGTTGAAAATCAGCATGTGAAGCAGACAGGAGGGCAGATGATGTGAAACAATAGAATTTATGCAGCAGTTCACACTTGTCGTTGCCTGTCATGTTTTGTTTTGATGTCAGATTTCTTTTATATATTTGTTTTTGTTTTTGTGAAGTTTGATCTCATACTTCTGCTCATTCCTCCTCTCGAAGCCTGAAATGTCGTGTCTTTATCATGTTGAAAAGGTGAAGAAGGGAAGTCTGATACCTGCTGGATGTTGTTAAAACATTCTTTTAGGAAATGTTGTCGGGTCAACATTAGTTGAGTCGGGTATCAGAAAAGTCTTGAGTGACCTTAGGGGCTGTGCAATTTTATTAGTTTCCATTCAACAAAGCCTTTTTTTTTTTTTTTTTTTCTTTCAATACTTTGAATATTTATCATATTGAATATATTTCCGTTCCTCAACTCTGTTTGCAAATCATACCAGCATGGAAGACGACTGTCCGAAGTATTGAGCCATGTGAGAGTGAACATATTGCCAAATGAAGAACAAATCTCTTACTGGAGCGGAAAACTAAAATCCTGTGGCTTTTCTGGATGTACAGTTAATGTATCATAAATCTGTGAATTTTGCTAAAGTTTCGCCTCGTGTCTGTAGATGTTGGCCTTTTTAGGAAGCCTGGAGAGAAAACGATCAACATAGACAGACGTACACACACACACACACACACACACACACACACACACACACGAGGGGATATCACTGGAAGCAGCGGGCTGATAATTTGTCTCTAAGGGCTAAGCAGTCTCCAGGCTGCCGCTGTTGTAACACGTTAGACGACCTGTGGAGTGGAGAGCTTATCGCAGCTTTTGCGGGACGCAAAAGAAAAGTGGTGAGATACATTGAGCCATTTTAACACCATCAGTTAAAGTTTCTCTCTCAAATCACCGTGGAAGTCCACTCTCCCTTTACCTCTGTGTGGATATGTGAGCGATATCAACAATGGTGGTGTAGTCAGGCAGCCCCCCCCTCCCCTCCCCTTTCTCCTGGCATGCTCTGTAAAAGGCCCATACCCATGTACCCCGACTCCCCCCAACCCTCCCGCCTTGGCACTGAGGATCATCGCACAATGTTTATGTGAAGGGGTATGGACCTTATGATCAATATGTGGGGATGGAAAGGGACAATAGCCAAACTTGTTAACTGGATGATGAATATATAAGAAATGACGCAGACGTAAATGAGATTTTATAAAATAATTTCAAGAATAAAATTCAGAAAAAAAATCCAAACGTGTGTTTCTTGTGTGACTGAATTGTCAAGTTCAACACATACACAGTCTTCACTTTGAGTTTTATTTTTTTTAAATATATGAATAATTTTTACTTCTATCACTGTTAATGTTGCTGAAAGCCTTACTCATTCAAACTTCCACTACCTCTTATTAAACGTTTTCTTCTTTTTTGCCAGTAGATGGCGACAAATGCTCATTTAACTTGGTCACATGACCAACACAAACACTGACACTTCTACAAAAAATATAACATGCATTTGGATTCATGGTAGATCAAAAGTGTGACTTTACTCTGTATAAATCTATGGATGTGCAGTGCACACTGCATTTATTGAAAAACGATCAACTTTTTAATGTTTTTTGATATTTTTCAGATAAATCAGGCTCATAGGTACTGAACAGATAAACTTTATTCACTCTGTTGTATCTGGTACCAGCTCTCTTATGGCATCAAGTGACCCAAATAAATTATCTAAATCCTAAACCAGCGCAAATGATTGTACTATGTCTGCCAGGAGATGTAAGAAGTTGTTATTGGCCGAGTCAGACAAATTAAAGTAAATATGATAATCATGTGAACATGATATTATTTCTTACTGATGAAAGGCAGCGTTTTACTCGTGTGGGTTCCTGCTATCAGTGATTTTCTCAGTGTGGATGAAATACAATAAATTTCCCATTTATATCTGGATAAACTCAGATAAATGTCCTTTTTCTTTTCGCAGCCACACACAGCAGGCCTCACGCGTCGCAGCTTTACGCGGCGTGTCTCCTGGACCACCAGAGGACGTCTCTGGAATGGACACCTGCTCAGGATAAACTTACAGATGTTTGTTTTGGATCAAGGCGCTTTAGCAAGCGAGAGCTGGAGTCTGGCACCGCCCTTAGTCTAAATATACTTCCGTGGCGGGAGTAATAATTGGCTCCGTTTGTGGACCGGCCTCCAACGGCCTGATGCTGCAGCTGATCTGCGGAGATGGGTCACAGAGAGACCTCTGCAGTGACTGAAATGCAGAGTGAGAGCCAGCCGACTGCAGCCGGCGTCAGCCGGGCCTCTGGGACGTGTCAGCACTGTGCTGACTAACAGCCTTTACCTGCCCTGAGGGAGCCGGAGACATTACTTTTCAGCGAGATAGGAAGATCATGACTGATGGCACACTGCTTAGCCTTTGAATATATTCACCATCAGCACTAAGCTGCCGTCTTTCTTAAGAGCTTCTCTAATTAGTGAGGCTGCTGCTGGAACAAACACGATACTGGACTTAAGACTGTATTTAAATTTGGAGTTTCGCTGGACAAATTGTGTTCAAAGTTTACTTATGCTCCATGCAGCCATGTCACAGTAGCTGGAGGAATATCCCAGCAAATTTAGTGTGTGCAGGTAAAATCAAATTAAAGATTGGGCGGGGGTGACAGTCCATCAAACCCAGAGAGGATCGTTGTGAACAGACACGGGGAGAACATGCAAAGGCCACACAGAGGTGTGAGGTGACCGTACTAACCGCCGCTTCATTGCCATCTTCGCTCCGTTTTTACATTTCATGCTCACCCGTCACTCTTGTTCCTGTTAAAATGAAGTAATGTTTACCAGAGACATTTCTGGAGCAAATGACGCACAACAGTACACAAACAAACATGAGCTGAAACACACGTATTGCTCATGTCGAACAGCTGAGGACTCGGCACCAGGCCGAGCTGTGGTTTATCGACAACTTCTCCTCGGCTGTGTTTCTGGAAAGTGGCGGGGCGGCGTGTGCAAACCTTTCCTATTTTTTGCCCCCCTTCAAATAGATTTCCCAAATGTTTGCACGGCGGTGTAAAGCTGAGCCTTTTTGAGTGACAAGTATTCCTGTTTCCATGTCTTTCTGTGAGTGGACTGCATGTTCTCCCTGTGCGAGCCTTTCTCTGGGTACTGCGGTGTCTACCTGTAAATCAGATCGTTGGTACTTTGCTGGGATCAGCTCTGGTGTCCCTGAGCAGGATAAATGGGTTGAGGAGATGAACGGATGAGGACAGAATGCTTCGGAATGCATGAACAACATCGGAAAAATGTGGCGTGATTGATATAGTTTTGGACTCTATGAGCATCTGACGATGAACGCGTCATGTGTTTCACCTTTTTTCTCAGAGACGGGCGATTCGTCCGAGTAAACGGGACCGCTGCTGTCTCACCGTTCTCCGAAGCGCCAAAGTTTTGCAAGCGTGCACGAATATCCGAGAACAGGAACACAACTCAGCAACGTTTCGTCACACCAGGTATCCAGTAACACTTCTGTTATTATATGATGAGGATATTCAGGGTAGATCCCCATGTACCTGCTGGAGCAGAAAACTGTCGTGGTGCTTTCACTCTTTCATTATTTTCCACAAAATCAGTCACTTTTTAAAAAAATAGACAGCGAAAGACACTTTTATAGACTATAGTATTCATGATGCTAATATATCTTAGTTCATGTTATTTCACTTTTTATTTTGTCATTTGAAATTCTATTTGTTTTTGTGTCTGAATTGGGATTTAAAAGTAAACTTACCCTGATGCAAGATAATGTATAGAATCCTTATCAGAGTGAAGGGAACACCTCAAACAAGCATAGGTCACTTTAAAACTTTAATGTAGTGGACATTTATAAACAAACAATTCCATTTGATTTATACTGTGCCAAATACAACACAGTCATTTTAAGGCATTTTTACAGAGAGAAACCAAACAGTTCCCACAATTCCACAGTGGAAAGGAAAAACTCCCTTTTAACAGGAAGAAACCTGCAGAACCACAAAGTGGCAGCTTTACAGTTAAAACTTAAAACTTGTTTAAAACCTCCGGAGGGTCGTTAAGGATCTGGACCCACAGAAAGACTAAAAGCAGAACCTCTCACACAACAAACAGAGTCTCCCCGCTTTTTAATACTTCTCCAGAGAAGATGAAGAGTGAGAACATTCAGTCCTTCGTCAACAAGAAGATCTGAAATGTAAACCTGGAAGCATTTATGGACATGTGGGGGAGCAATGTGTTTCTTAATTTGTGTTCATAATTGAAATGGACTGTTTCAATTTGATTTTATGTCGGTGGAATTTTCAAGGAAAAAAGTGTAATCAGTGATTTTCTCTGCCCAATTTGCTCAGGATAATTATCAGTATCTCACAGTTCCTCGTTATTACTGTGAAGCAGTGGCAAGATTGGAGTTAAAGGATTAAAAATCTGTTATATTTCCAAGATTTAATCTGAATTAGTGTGAAAACATGCGTTGAAATCAAATAGCAAGATTTTATTGTACAACGACAATAGTTTTGTTTCTCTCTGAGGGACTTTTTGGCTTTTTTTCTGCTAGTTTTCCCGGCAGACACTGAACAAAGAAGCACATTTGAAGTGTGTTTGCTTCTCTTTCATTGCAGCCAAGGTGGTGATGTGAGCTTTTGATCTGATCCGACAGAGCTTCGTGTTGGAAAGGTCTAAGAAGGGATTCATTGAAAGAATACACTGAGGTGATTCTGCGTCACAAAGGCGGCTCTCATGTTTAAGTTTGTAACGTCTTCCACCTCATCACGTCCTCATTATTGTCACACTTGTACAATTCTTAAAACAGCCTTGGGGCACTGTGAGCACAAAACATGTTTCACGTCTTCTTCAACACGGAGTCAAATCTATTCACTAGATTCAGTTGTGTTGTTTGGAGGAGAGACACATCAGAGAGAAATTTCCACATATAATAGTGTTTGTACGTGTTCTTCCAACCATCACAACATAGTTTAACAGTCTACAGACGCATAAATATGAGTGTGCGTCAGTTCAAATCTGTATCTTACAAGTGGGGACATAAAGAAAAGACATTGTTCTGATGACTGCGATGGATGAAGAGGAAGAACTGAGAGAGGAGAATATGTATGCAAACACAGGGCCTCTGCATTGTGTGCCGCCAGCTGAAGAGTGCTCCTGTGTGTCCCTGGAAAAATAGAATAAAATCACTCGCCAGAGAACAAGAGCAGACGTCTCGTGACTTTCAAGAAAATATCACAAAAGTTTCTCGTACATCTCTGAATGATCAAAAACTGATTTATAAAACGGCGGTCTTTTTGTGCGTGAAAGAGAACCAAGGTTGGACTTCTAACTTCTGACATCAGAAGCTTTACTTTCTTCCTTTTAAATAAACAAACTCTGATATATCTATTTGTTACCTCACGTGCACAGCAGCATTGACTGACATGTGTACGTGTTTTCTTTGTGTGATATGGCCCAGAATGCATCACTCCTTCACAGGTTTTCTGTTCTTCATTCAGACATTGTGACTACATGAGGGAGGATTTAATGAGGCCGTCCGATCTCTTCACTTTTCCCCACATTACCCCTCTCCGGTCTCCACGTGGACTCTACAGAGCGCCTGCCTGCGGCTCCTCGCTGCCATGGTTTTATGGTGAGCGGTCACATTTTCCCACCTGGATCATCACTGGGAGCGAATCTCGCCGCTCTCAAATAAATCAATAAACACTCTCGGGGAGAAGTATTTTTACTCTCAACTCAGAAGAGTGGTTCTATTTTCTGAACATGTTGTCGTTTTGGACCACTGAAGATAATTTGGACTTTTTAAAGTCTTGTTGTGATTTACAGCAGAAAATTGAAAGTTAATACAATCAAATGTCTCAAATAAAGATTATATTGATAAACCTACAACCTAGGCACTGTGTGAGTGTGACTTCTGCGATGTGAGCGCTTCGTCTCCACGTCAGTCATTTTGTTCTCGAACTCTGTTTGAAGCAGAAAAAAAAAAATCCAAGGCCAGCCAGTGAAGGTGCTGTAATGCTACAGACTGGGAAACCTCATGTCCCACACACAGATTGACAATTATGGTTAATTTAAAGTCACCAAGCATTGAATTCATGTTTTTGGACTGTGGGAGAAAACCATGCATGTGCAGGGACAACATGCAAACACACTTTACATGGAAAGAGGTGAGAGTGCAAACCACTGTCCCACAGTGCAGAATGTTATACATCTAATTATGTGTGAACATTATTTCCCTGTGTTAACACACACACACACACACACACACACACACACACACACACACACACACACACACGCGCTCACACACACACTAAACCTGAATGTATTTAATTAAAAACAAATTATATTGTTTGGCTTGTTTGTTTTCCTCTTTCCTAAAAATGAATCTTAATATTGTGTTTTCACAACCCTGCTTTGTTTGTCAAACCATGTTAGGATTTTTTAAAGGTCATCATTGTATACATTTTTCTTTCTTTTGTTTGAGGAGGAACAATGTGGATAAAAACTGTTTTTTTTTTTTTAATATCTAAAAGAAACAAAGCGCAGAATTGACTGACTGGGACAGTTCTCACTAACTTATAGTTTATTTATGTTTTTTCCCCCAACTTTAGCGTCCTTAACACTTTATTGATCACTTTTGTTTTTAATGACCACATGTTGCGTCTGTTTCCGGTCTGAGTGACGCGCGTCTGGCTGTCTGTCATATCCAGGCTCAGAAGGCACCTCAACGCTGTTTTTTTTAAACTTTTTTTTAGTAACAAACAAACAAACACGATAATGCATTTGGATAAAGTCACAATAATAATTCTCTTGGAATATGCTTCAGGTTTGAGAAGAAGCAACAACTTTATAACTTTCCTGCCGGACAAACTGTAGAATGAATCCACTTGGAGGACTTGATTTACACACGATGCAACGAACGAAGAAGCTCAGCCAAAGGTCAGACTCATTCCCCAGTTATTTCTGCTGCAGATGCATGTTTTACCTTTGTCATGTCTTGTCTTTTTGTCTAAAAAGCTTGAGGATGTTTCTTACTGCTCATCATCTCTGTTGCTGTGGTTTCTCAATCGATCGGCATGTTTTAAGTCAAATGTATTGATTTTAAATCAAGGGAATAAAATGTGAGGAAACTGAATGTAACAGTTGCATATGTGTGATCGGAGGACAGGAGTGTGAAAGCGTTTGGGTGCTACAAACCAAACAAGGTCAAAACTGAACTTCATCAGGTTGAAGCCAGTTTTACAAGATCTCAGGAGAGAAACAAACAACCGGGTCTCTCAGTTAGAAATGCTGAATGAAACACAACATGTATAGAAATAAAGAAATACTTAAAATACAACAAAACAGTCAATGACCTTCAAAGGGGACATGCTGAGTGCATAATAACAACAAGCCGAATGAACATCAGACAATTGCACTTTATTATTGTTTGTATTTTTATGCACGTTTTTATTTTAGTTTCAATCCCCACAAAAAAAGACATAAAACAATGTCAAAGGGACTGCAGAACGTCCCATTTAAAAATGCTACCACCCAGAAATTTGATACAAAATAGATCATTTGAATATGCAGCAACAAAAGTGTTAAAAAAATAATAATAATAATTCTCCCCATTATACTGAAGTTGTGTGTATTTATTTCTTTACTTCCTTCCATATTTTTCCCAACTTGGCCCATCTATTTCTCATAAAAAAAGTTGTCTTATTTTTAACTAAATCAGCTTTCCTCAATAAATAAACTGCCACTGATTAGTTTCAATCAAAATCTGAGTCAATTCAGAAGCAGAATGCAGGCTGGGAAATCTTCCCCTGTCGACTGTACAGGGGACAAGAGGAATTCAATAGATGTCAAAAAAATAACAGTTTGAAAACTTGTGGAGATGAGAGCCCTGAGGTGTCACAGTCTTTGTATTTTCACAAGCAAAACTATTTCAATAAAAAAGTTGACTCCGTTTTTAGGAAATCAAATTTAAAGGCAGCTCAAGAGTTCACAGCGTCGCACCGATTCAGTTTTATATGGGTTTTTTTTCCAGATAGAAAAGCTTTAGAACATGGTGCTTTTATACAACAGGAAGTCTTTGGGGAGATTTCATGCTCTCTTTTGGCTCCCCCCCCCCCCTTCTAAGGTTAAAAGCCACTCTCAGTTTGCCATGCAAATGTGTGTGAATGGCGTGAAAGTCTCTCGATGGTGGTCTGTGATGGACCGCTCACCTGTCCAGGTGTACCCTGCCTTCACACACACAGGAGGAAGCAGTATAAAAGACGGATGTCTGGTCAGTGAAATACTCCCGAGGCAGAAACAATACTACGCGGGCAATGAATGGTGCTGATTGTATGTTTTACACGTGTCGTGGAAGCTGTAAGTCATCATGGGAGAGCAGGACAAAGAATAAACTGCCTCGTGCTCCCCTCTAATCCTCCATGGCAGAATTAAGCCGCAAACGTTTCTCAGTGATGAAACCTTTGACTTTTCCTCCTCTTCCTCGTCTCAGTTCACGGAAAGTCACCAAACTGCGTGCTCGTGCCGGTGATGAAGCCGCATGTGCCGATAAAAAATATCCCTGAAATAAATACGGCACATCGGTGTCACTCTTTGGCATTTTGATTCGTACTTTGGTTTAATTTAATACTCTGTCAGCCTACCACTTTGACTACTTTTCAAATGCACACTAACCCCTGAACTGCAGGGAGAGAAAATAATCCCACGGGGCCTTCAAACCTGGTTGGCCTAATTTTTGATTTGGCCAGACTCTCTGCTTTCTGCAGAGGAATAAAAGTGGAGGAAAGGATGTCTGGGAGCGGAATATATTTCAAACATGGCTTTTAATGTTTAAAAAAAGCTACTAAAGAACCAAAAATGTCTCTGTTCTTCGTTAAAACCACAGCAAGCAGAGGAAACAGGGTCTTTCTCTGGATTTGCCATGAATCAAATTCATACTTTTCTCCCATTACTCACTTTAAATGTGTTAGTGAAGTATAACAAAATGAGTCAATGGGCAAATTGATCTTATATAAATCATAATTGAAACTGAAATAAAGCCTATTTATTAATTATAGTTAAAAAATTACTATCACACGTGCTTGTTAAAAATGAGTTGTATTCATGTCTGTTAATATACCATATATACCAATATACCATAATATACTGTTACATTCAGCAATACACCCTCCATTCACGACCATGATAAAATTAGGATTCATTACAGAAAATCACGTCACAACGTTGAGATTACACAAATTACAGTAACATACCTGGATATAAATATTAAAAAAGCAGAATATGAAGGTTTTGTGGCTTGTAGGTGTATCAGTTGTATTTGAGTAGGAGGAAATGTCCGGGATTCAAGCATCGACAACGGTAAAAACACACAAAAAAAAGAGAGAAGCGAGGTCACAGTTATCACTGTGGGTCCCTGAGAAGGACCGGTGACCCTCAGCGCTCTGGCCTCGCAGTGAGAATCTCTTCAGCTTGATTTCCGCGTGGAGGACGTTCTTCTCGTGGCTCTTCCTGGTTTCCTCCCACGGTCCAAAGACATGTAGATGAGAATAATTCCGCTGGTGTTTTGAAGTTGGTAGGAGCTCTAAATCTGAACTTGTGTGATGTTGCCTGTTGGCACCATGTCAGCCTGCCATGACCCAGGGTTCAATAACGTGGATGTGAAACAGAATACAGCAGGGCTGTAGAGCCAAAAATACCTCCACCTCCATTTTCCCAGCAGAACAACAAGATAACATGAGCTTCTTCTTAGTGCGCCTCCTGTTGGATCTTAAGGAAACTTCATCAAATTGTCTGAAGCGCCTGTGACAGCCCTGTGTCATACGAATTCCGCTTCAATTTATCACGTTATGATACTCTAGAAAACATTGGGATCTGTAAAATTCCAGCATCTTTGTACCATCGGTCAAGATTGCCCATTTGTGTTTTACAGTCCCGTAAGTCAAATATCCATCAGAACCAACTTAGTTCAACACAAACAACAAAAGTCTGAGTTTTTCATCAGAGAAAGTCTGTGGAAGCCTTCAGGAGCCTCCGTTTCAAACTAAACTGAATTAGCAGCGCTGACTTAAAAAAACGTTAGTGTGACGCTGTGGTGAACAATAAGTTCTCTTCCTACATCAAAATTTAAACATACCAGTTTTTTTCCTGCACCTACACTTTGTATAATTGATTACATTTCTGTCTCTTAAGATGTTAACAAGCAGATACAAGTTCACGTCAGTTCCATCTTTCAACTGAAGTGATAAAATCAAGTTTATTTTGGTTCAGCAACAGTAAAATAATTATGAAAGAATCTTGTAAAATTATAATCTAAAATACATAAATGATTGAAGGATGGTTAAAAAGATATACCTCCCACAGCTCTGCATTTTCAGTTTTATTTATTTATTTATTTTTTGGACCATTTTTTTTTTCCTTTTTGGCTTTTCATTTCCCTTCGGAAGATTTACTGATGTCCAGTCCATCAATATCTTCTTGCTTCAAGCAATTCAGCCATGGACACTCCAACGTAAAATCAATACTTTAGAAAGAAGAAAAAAAAAAAATAAATGCTTTGAAAATAAAAAAACGTAACAATGACCCTAAGAAAATCTGAAAAACCAACACTTTCTGCTGCGAACAGAAGAAACCAGCACTGGAGGCCTGCAGGCTCCTTTCTTCATGTTTCCTGCTGACACATTGATCTTTCTGTCTGTCTTGATAAGCTGTGTGATCAGCTTATTTCCCTTGATTTGTCTCTGCCCTCCCACTGAGCACTGATTTACTGCGGGAAAACTTGCAGGTTTTTTTTTTTTTTTTCATATTTTGTGTGAACGTGCAGTTTGACTCGTGGACTTGTGGCTGGCTTGATCGTCGTCTGAGATGAAGAATAAGAGGTGTCTTGCTTGTTTAATGAGACCTTGTTCTGGTTTTGGTAAAGTGCCCATGAATGGAGGACAGGAGGATTTATATCTCTATAAATCATGCTCTCTTTACCCTTGCCTTGAGCTTGGTGAGGGAAACACAGCCATGCATCATGATAAAGAAGTCATGAAGCATACATCTCATGGCATGCCACGCAGGCTGCCACTGAGTTTCAGCTGGAAATGACGGAGCTGGTCCCATCTCTGTGGCATTCAGTCAGAAACACTCAGCTCACACAGTGGAAAAATCCCAGAAAACAGCTTTGAATGATTAAACACCACACTGAATATAAGAATATATGCAAAGATTGAAGAAGAGGAACCTTTTGTGATTTCTTATATAAGACGTGCATTATGTAAGTGCTGAGGGAGTGGATTCATGCTATATGTTAGCGCCGGGCCCCGAGGACACGTCAGAGGAGAAAGCCCTCAAGTGTTTAAGGACCAGTGTGTGTGAAGACAACAGAGGCCGGGTATTTATGTGTGGCTGTGTGTGTTGGTATTTTTAACCCAAGCGAGAGCGAGGTTTTTGGTTACTCAAAGGGTGATAAGCTACTGGGAATGACTCTTCCTCATAAACTGAAGTGATGAGAAATAATAAGATGGATCAAGTGCAGTGATGCAACTGAGGGGAAATGGAATATGAGGAATGTGCCGGAAAATGAGACTGAGTCTGGAACGCGGGCGAAGATGAAGACGGGTGGAGGCAGTCAGCAGTGGAGCTAAAAGGGTCGACTTATCTGTAGGAATGGATTGAGCGAAGGACAAATGTGTCAACAGAGAGAGAGATGAGGAGTGACGGCGCGGGGCACGGAGACGGGCAGCAGAGCAGATTGGGGCCAGGCAGGAAATAAAGTGGTTGCACGAAAGGCAGCCGAGAGGGAGACCTCATGGTTGTGATTCCAGTCAGACCAGTAGCCGAGTCACGGATCAGTGATAGGATCTCCCACACCTCCATCAGCTTCATCTTGTGACTCTGGGAAAATCACGCTTTTGTCACATATCTGTCATCGTCTCTGATGCTAAATGTATACCACTGTAATTTATCGCAGCTGAAACAATTCACATTATTTTAAATGCCCGCGGCCGCATTAAAGGGAAGTGAATCAGGACATGAAGTACAGATGTGGAAAAGTCAGGACTTTGTGTCTGACTTTATTCCAACACATTTAACAATGTTTGATCGAAGCTCATTTCCCGCTTAATTTACCATCATTTGTGCTTCATCAAGCAAACAAAGTAACTAATAACAGATCGAAACACTTTGGAAAAGACCATCAACTCAGTCACCAGACTTTTACATTCTGGTGCAGTGGGGGGGGGGGTGCTGTGAGATTAGATCAGCTTATATAAAAGAAAACCATAATCATTTTTATATATAAAAAGATCTGAGAACAGAATGCTCTTGAGAAAACATCTCTGAAGTTTAGAGTTATTTGTACAAGTCGATGAACTTTTCCCAAATAAAACGAGACGGATGGTCTCTGCTCTGTATCGCTCGTATCTTGCTTCATGTTACTTTAGGTTGGCTTTGTAAACTCTTGAAACTGAATTTAGAAGCACTCATTCAAATGCTCACAGTGTATACTGCTGCTTTTGAAATTCTTCCAGGAGGAGGCCGTCATTAATAAATCAGTCTGTTCTAGTTTTGGCTTAGTCAGGAAAACACAAAATAAACAGCCCAGACTCAAACACACAATAATTCAGTGGAAACATCAGAGCCACGTCAGCTTTAACAGGGAAATTGTAAACTATGTGTCCTGATCAATAAGTAATTCATCACTGTTTCATATAGATTTCATTGTTATCGCTTTCTGGAGTTGCGGCGCCCATTTAAAAAATATTTGAAAGTCTTTGGAGCGTCCTGTCACCTGAACTACATGACGTATGAAAATAAATGAAATCTTGTTTGATCTACTTGTCTATATTTTCCTTTTATTTCATACATGCCTGTGCTAATCTTCTCCCAGCTGTTTTCATAGTCTCTCGTTTCTCTGCGCAGGATTTTGGGGAATGAAAGGATAAAGTGTAGAGTTTAGGCGCCTGGCTCGTTCACTAGTGACGCTCTGCAACTGTCGATGAGCAGTCGAGGTGGAACAGACCTGTAGTCCTTGAAAAGAAAGTTGGAGAGGCTGGACTCTGCATCATTATTAGCCCCTCAGCACAGGAGCAGCGTGGCGTGACTGCTGCCAGAGCTCTGCAGGAGACTCTGGTTTAATGAGGTACAGACCTATCCCCGAGAAGGAAACGGCTTCTCTGTGATTGGAGGAGGCAGGGAGACGGAAGGGTTTTCTTACCAAAGCCTCTTTTTGACAGTAGACTTTTTCTGACTCGACGGAGGACTCGGAACACACAACCAGGTTCAAACTGAAGAAAAGATTCTTTAAGAAAAAACAAGGAATACAGACATCGGGAAAGAACTTGAGGACATCTGAACACATGTGAATAAATCAGTCGGAGCAACCAAACTTAACCGGGAGGCAGAGCTGCATTGTGGGGACACTCCAGGGGCAGTCAGAGAGGGAGTCACAAGAGATGGGGGGAAGAGGATGTGCACATCACAAACACACCAGAGATGCGACTGAGGGTAATCAGAGGAGCCGAGGGGGCACGCAGGGGAGGAGTCATTAGACACAAGGAGGGACAGAAGTGCAGGAAAAACAAGTTGCGGGGAAGACGAAACAGAAATGCACAGTGATGACAAAGACGGACTGAGGCTCGGTTTACACAACATTTCAAGTAAAAATCGTTTTTACATTTTTGTTTCACGGACATTTGTATGGACAGACAACAAAGTTGGATTGCTATTACGGTGACTCTCAACTACAAAACTAACACTGTTAACACGGCTGAAGATGGCAACGAGTCAAAGCAGCTAAAATTGTTATAAAATATTTCCAGTTCTAAATCGGAACTTAACAAATGCAAACGGAAGAAATAACAAAACTGTATATCCACTTTTTGAACTACCTTATCTCATCTAAAAGTTTCAACATGTTTTACGGCTCCAGATAAACTATATTTGGTTGAAAATGGCAAAAACAGCTTGTTGTGTCATTAAAGTTGTGGACCCCTAATCTAGCGAAATATGAATGCATTATGCAGGCATTGTAACGTGCCTTTGTTAATGCTTTACCAACTGACAGCTGTAGAAATAATGTCGAGGGAATAAAGTGGAATCCAATCCATCTGATCTCAGTGTTTTGCAATATGTGTATTGTACATGTTTAACAGGACATATTTGCGCTACATTTTGCAGCCCACGTGCACACACCTCTTCCTACTCTTATTGACCATGGACGTCTTTTTACCTTTTTACACACAGTTTGATGGATCCACTTCTTAAGGCTGGTTTTTAGACTATGCTGGTTCTTCAGAGTCGCCAGAGCTCAGTCCCATGGAGCGTCCCCTGGATGTGGTGGAATGAGATGTTTTTGTTGCGTATGCGGGTGACAAATGTGAGACGCTGTCACATTACTCTGGACTAAATCTCTGAGAAATGCTCATTGATTCTCCGCCGTGTTGAATGAAGCAACTGATCACTCAACTAGAAAGATGTAGCTGAGAGCAGGTGGTGCCGATCGAGAACAGTTCGGCTTTACCGTTGCGTTAACATTCAAACGTTCGTATGATGAACAAGATGGATCGATCACCACCATTAGAATTCAGAAAAATGTTAATTATGTCTCTAAAGTCCTGCTGTGCTGATTCCAGTAAATTGCTTTCTGCTCCACAGGTTTCTCTCATCCATGCCCTTTCTTCTCCTTCACATGTTTTCCATGTCTCCTGTGAGCGTGAGGAGCTCAGGGGAACGCCAGGATGGACGTGTTTAGTGGGAAGTAGGGAGACGTCAAGATTATCTGGAGCCTGATGAGTGAGTCGAGAGATTAGGAGCAGGAGTCGATCCACGATGAAGCTGGGTGTGCGGCCTGGGGTGGGAAGTAGATCCATATAGGGGTAGATAAGCTGTCGTCCAGAAGACAGCGGGAAGCTTCATCACTTCACTGTTGCATAGTAATAAAGGGATAGTTTCCAGGACACTGTGACGATAGGCAGATGGCATCTGCTTTAAACAACTTTGGTACTTTTTTGTCATCTGTCTTCGCATTACACCACTTTACCTGACGTGATGCCTATCAAGGAATAAGATATGCCCAAATTTCAGCTTTATGGATTAGACTTAATTTGCCCGAAGGCATCGCAGGAGGATTAGTTTAGTATCTAAATCACAGTTTCTCATGTAATAGACTTACTTCTTAGATGTTTTATCTGAGAATGGATGTCTTTAATGGAACCCCCACCTTCTTTATTTATGCTTTAACTGAATGGTTCAGGCTAGTCTGGGTCCTAGAGGGGCTCTGATATGAATCACACTGTCTGTTGGTGTAGATGGATGGAAAAGCTGCGTCTTTGAACTGTGTTCAGCCAATATGTTGGTCTGAGGAGGCGGCAACAGCACTTGAATTGATCCTATCTGTCCCAACATGGTGCAGAAAGTCAGAAACACTTTCAAAGTTGTATAATAATGCTCCTTTTGAAAGGGAAGATTGTCGCTAGAAACATTGCTGTGATTGTTAATGTCAATTAATGTATTGATTGGGTTTGTCATTCTTTCAAAGAGACTTGACTGTGTGTCTACATAGTTTAAAGTTATTTGGACCGGTGTTAGAGTTCATGTTTCACCATAATTTGAGGGTCAGTTATAGTATGGTATACATTGTAAGGTCAGGTCCCAAACTACAATCTGAATTTAGATATCAAGAAACTTCCAGACTTTTTATTAGGTAAGCTTGGCTTATGCCAGTTTGGACCTTTTCCCTCTTCAGAACTGCTTTAATTTTTTTATGTAGACTCAACCAGGTCCTGAAAACTTTTCTTTAGGGGTTTTTGGGCCTGACTGACTAGAACTCTCAGTCTGTGTCCCCACAAATACTGCTCTCTATGGACTGTGGTTGCATCGTCACTCTGCTAAAAGCAGGCCTGCAGCTCCAGTTGTGACTCGTCCCTGCATTTCCTCGCTGTCCTTAACAACAGGCTTACAAGTTTTTAATTTCTGCCTGTAGGTCCAAATAAGATGAAGCACTAATAACGCTGCATGGCCAACAGGGCGATGGGAGTCTTTTGAAACTGTATAGCAGTGGTGTAGTTTGTTTTTGCCCTGGTGGAACTCTGTGTTTACTGCCTGTGTTTCCAATTGGTGAAGACTGCACAGTTAAAATCTACAAGAATGATCAAAAATAAGTATTTTCTTTCTCCCTCAACCTCTATTATCTGGGGTTTGAAGTAGTTGTAACAACTGGGTTGTTTTGGGCAAACCTGCTAAAAGTCTTGCAGCTGAATTTTGTATGACCTGAAGTCTGCCGAGGACGGTCTTATTGAAGGAAGTGAAAATGGAATTGCAGTAGTCAAGGCGAGACGAAATGAAAGCATGGATGATCCTTTCAAGGTCTGGTTTTGACAGCATCCTCCTCACTTTAGAGATGTTTCTCGGGTGGTAAAAGCAGTTTTTGGTCAGCTGTCGGGAGTGGCCCTCCAAAGACATGGCCTGATCAAATCTAACCCCGAGGTTCCTGAGGCTGGTTCTAACAGTCGAGCCCAGAGCACCAAGGTGGTTTTTGATTTGGGGAATCTTTTTATCAGGGGCAATGATCAGTTTCTGTTTTGTCAGTGTTTATCTGGAGGTAATTTGAGGAAAGCCTGTTTTTAATGCAGGTCACACGCTCCAAAAACATAGACAAGACATTCCTTTCTGAGTCAGTGAAGGAACAGTACAACTGGATGTCGTCAGCGTATAAGTGGTAGGACACATTTTTAAAACCACCGATGAGACAACCAAGAGGAAACAGGTTACAATAGAAACAAAACAGGCCCCAGGACGGAGCCCTGAGCAACCCAACAGGACAGGCTGGACACATCAGACAGTTTGTTGTTTATGGCAACATTGAAGGTTCTACCTCTTATGTATGAGGAAAACCACTGAAGGACAGACCCAGAAAATCCCAACTCTGATTTCAGTCTGTTGATCAATATATTGTGGTCCACTGTATCGAAAGCAGATGTTAAGTACAGTAAGAGTAAGAGTCTGCAGCCATCATCACGTCATTTGAGACATTTCATCGAGCAGTTTCAGTGGAGTGCATTTTACCAAAACCTGCTTGAAATTTGTCATAGAGATCATGCTGCTCCGAATATGAGGTTAACTGGATTGCCACTACCTTTTCCACTAAGTTTTGATATTGGCCTGTAGTTTTTTGGCTCCATAGGATCAAGGTTTGGGCTTTTTGAGAACAGGGTTCACCACAGCATGCTTAAAGAAGCTGCGGGCCGAGCCGGATTCAAGTGAAAGGTCAATCAATTTTATAACCCACATCGAACACATTTATGAACAGAGATTTAGGTACAATGTCAGCAGGGCTTGATGAGGGTTTTTCAGCTTGCCCGCTGAAATTTCGGCATCCTCGAGGCTGACAGGAGTGAAGGGCACAGAGAAGATCCAGTGCAGCAGCTGTTTAAGGGTGGACTGATGCTGTCCCCTGATGTCTTGCACTTTGTTCACAAAAAAGTTTTGAACTTTATTACATTCCTCCTGTGTGTGCACAGGCACGTGAGGAGTTGAAGGTGCCACAGGATGCTCAATAGTGTCAAACGGAACTTTAGGGTTTTTCTTACCATTTGAAACGAGCTTAGAGAAATAAGCTGAGCTTTATCATTTCGTTCAACTCTGTGATCATTTCTTTAAGATGGAGCCTGTGAACTTCTAATTTAGTGGCTTTCCAAAGGCGCTCCACTTTCCGACAGCTTCTTCTGAAGATAGATATGGCTTCAGAAGGTTTTTTATGCACACCAAAGGAGATTTTAGCAGGTGCTTGTGTCCAGAACAGACAAACAATGGCTATTAAAGCATTCCATTAGGAGGGTTTCCTGTTCGTCCACCATCAGCGAAAGAGAAAACAGTTCCAGATGATAAGAATTCAAAGGTGTCAAATATGTAGGAATGGTCTGATTGTGATTGTGTTTGAATGCATGCATGTATCCAGGAGCAGATCTTTGTTCTACTGCTGCAGGAAGTGCAGCAATCCTGTCCAGCAACCTGATTACACCATTAGATCTGTCACTCTGGATCAATGTGAACGCGTTAAATAAAATCTGTTACGTTGCATTTTCTCAACCACTTTTGTGGTTGTCAAGTTATTCCAAATAGCCTTCAACTCATTTTTCTGGAGTTTATCATCTTCCGTCTGAAATGCTCTCTTCTGGTGAGTGCGTGTAGAAAACACTGTCAAAAAAGAAACTCAAAAGGGAGAGTAAAGTGTTACCTTTACATTTCCTAATGGATTCAAAGTTACCGATACACTGCTAAGCCCATGATGCCATTTAGTTGTGCTTTCACTTTGTCGTCAGTTTTTCACCAATATTGATGACATGTTTTCGTGCATAGCATTTCAAAATGTCCTTGGTTACTGGATTACAAAGGCAGCGGGTAAATAATTCCTGAACATGTGCAATTCAGTTGTAGCGACCAGGATTATGAGTCAATATACGTGTTGGGAATGAGGAGGAAAGATATACGAGGAGGCAAAGAGAGAGCGATGGATAAAGAGACATATGGTACTGTCACCGTGACAGAAGGGACGCAGACGTGCTACAACATGCGGATGTGAACAAAGATGCACACTCAGCAATGGTCCACACACACACACACACACACACACACACACACACACACACACACACACACACACACACACACACACACACACACACACACACACACACACACACACACACCCGAGCTGGGGCCATAACAGCTTGGAACTCCAGTATCGACCCTGTTTTAACCCCAAATCTAACCCAAGCATTAAAATCAAACTTTAAACCCTGAATGGAAATGCATGAAAACAAGCATCTTTTTTCTTTACTTAATTTGGTCCACATAACAACAGATGCTCACACACACACACCCTACATTACGTAGTTACAGTATGTAAAGCTGCAGCATTCAAACAGTACAATACTTCCTCCCACTGAAGGGGATGAGCCGACTTGCATGGGAGCATTATGAGGAACAATGCTCATTGTCTTGTGCGATACGCCCGCTCAGTGGAACAAACACCATGTTGGATTAAACTGACATACATCTCCATGTATGTCAGTTTAATCCAACATGGTGTAGACATATTGTCAAATGCTGACAAGGTCAAAAAAAACTTGTCATCTGAAACATTTCTATATGAAACACTTAGAAATCAGAAATATTTAAAAGTCTTTAATGTGACCTACAACTTTTCTATGGTACCATACGTTAATATTTGTCTGAACAGCAACAGAAACTTGTGCTCGCTAATGAAATCTGTTTAACAAAAGTCCTAGTTTTCAAACTGTGAACAGACAACATTTATATGTGGGGTTCCTGCTTATATTTGTCTTTAAACAAATGCACAATTTAAACAACAAAAGAAATAATAAAAGAAACAACAATTTCTCTTAATAGTACCTTTTCAGTTTGCCCCATTAATAATTTATGGCATTTCTCTCAGCACAGTTTTATATTCCCAGCACAATGAGACATTTATTTTCATATGCATTTCCCCACCGTTGCAGGCGTCTCCATATCTCGAGAGATTTTAAATGGTGTCCTGCCTGAGAGGTGACGGAGGAGCTGTGGGATGGATTTTGTGCGAGGGAGGAGGAATATTGTCAGACCTTAAAAATCCCCAGTCTCGACTTTTGAGAGGCTCAAGATGACACGTCACTGCATCATGATCCATCAACTCATCCATAAACATGTCAGGGTCACATAAAGGTGACGTGTGTGACAGAGAAGACGGAGACGAGGTGAGGGACATTCAGCTGTTTTGGGGTAAATAATAACACAATCTCCAGTCCAGTTTCTCATATTTTGTTTATCAGGAAATGCTGAATTACATTGTAACCACATAATCTGGAGTTTTATTAGACCCACAATTGTGAAATTACATTTCATACGCCTTATTTCATACGTCTTAATTTAAAGGCATAATGAAACTAATTGAAAGTGCTCAAATCTGGAGTAGCATTTAGGTGTGTTAGGATGAATAAAAGACATTCCAGCTTTCTTTGTTTTGCAGACAGAGAATAATTACTTTCCTGACACAGTTGATGGGAAGCCTAGAAAACAATCCCACCTCAGTGTGCCTACAGTAGCACCTTCCAGACACGTCGGTCATTCGGTAACACATTTGTTTCCCCTGTCCACACTTGGTGAGACTGTCTGAAGGTAATTACCAGGATGCAGAAAGACATTTCTCCTCAGTGATCAGAATGACTCGGTAATTCCAGTGTAACGCTCCAAATGTGAGCGCCGCTATATGAATGGACTCTGGAGATGGCCAACAATCCATGCCTTTCTGTGGCCACAGAGCGTTGGAAAAAGGAACCAAGTGTGTAATTTCCTGGGTGAGCTGGCAAAAGGCCTGCTGACTACTGAAAAACCACTGCTGGAGATTAAATCCTCTTTGGAAAAACTGGCATGAGTCTCTGGAAGATGCCCCTGGACAGAAAAACGGTGCGAAGAGAGCACCCACTTCATAGTGCTAATTTTATGTGCAGTTGCTCACGCTCTACACACACACACACACACACACACTGTTCATTTAAAAAAAATAAATAAATAGATGGACACCCCCATGCCTCAGGAAAATTGCACTTCACGAGTGTGGAGTGTCTGCCTGAGCTGTGGTCTGGCATTCAAAAGGGGTTTGTTTTGTTCAGCTGGATTCATTTACCCCAGAGCACAAAGCCAGAGCACAGTGACTGACAGCTGATTGGTATTACAGCGCAGGTATTCATACATTCAGATGACAAACAGTCTCCACCAAACTTTAACCAATAAATGACACATCCAGAAAATCAGCAGTGTAACGGCGGTGGTTTACCGACTTACATGTTCACTCAGTAATAACGCATTAAGCTTTAAGTGGCTGTTGGGTTCAAACTGTTTCCAGAGCATTTCTCTCGGAGTGCTGAAAGACCTGCCGTTTGAAGGTGCATGTGCAGTGAATGTGAGAGACTCACTCAGCTGCATTTCAACACTTAACTGACACTTCAACATGAAGAATTCATTATGGCTGGTGCAACAGTTCTCACTCAAAGTGTTTGACACGTCTTCAATTATCAAGTGTTTGACCTTCACTTGATCCACAGTATTTGGAAGCTTTTCAACCGCTGAACATTTATTAAAGTAAAGCAGATCAAATGATGTGAACATGAAGTACAAGTTTCCTGATATTTGTTACATCAAAAACTTTATAACCTCAGACAAACTGGGTTTAGTTTTATCTTCTTTAGCAGCTTTAAAAGCTTCTGAAAACTAGACAACAATCTTGGACGACGTTATTTTGGAATTTAAACCTGTTTTTAATTGTACCTGACGCTACTTCACTGTGTTTTAGCGGCTGAGCTGCTCTTTTCATGTCAAAGTCTGGCATATCGGAGAGATTCAGGGCTGGACTTGAGTTAATCTGCTTCAAAACATTATTCCTTCGGGGCACAAGTCAGACTCTCACTTAAGCTCCAGATGTTTGTCTTTCTATAAAACCGAAGCTTCATCCCACCCGTGAGAGAAGTGTGGCGTTTTCCTTGAAGACCTCACACATACACACACGATGGGCATCGCACTACTATTCTCAAATGCTGCTGAGCTACTTTTGTTTATTGTTTTAGCTCAGTTTGTAAGAAAGTGCTACTTGAACACTTATAGTTACCATATCAATAAATGGCCTTCATTACATCTCAATAACACGGTATGTAGTTAATAATGTATAATATAATGTAACAGCCAAGAAAATGAGAGAAAAACAGTAAAATCACACTTCAGTTTGTGGCCGGTGTGGGTAAAAGTATAAGTACTTATATTTTAGCATAATATTACTGATATGGAGTAGGCATACAAAAAATTGCTTGAATAAGAGTAAAACAGTACTTTGATTCAAACCTGCCGAAATGGTATTTACTGTGCAACCTCATGAATGTGTTAAATTAGTGTGTGCTCATTCAGTCGTACTTTTAATTCAATTGGAAATCTTCACAAAATAACACATTAGGCCACTCGAGCTCAAACTATTTACTTCATTAGACATTCTGGTTGAAACAGAAAACAAAGCTGTGATTTTCTAAATTCCTGAAAACGCTGTGGGAAAGTTTCTTGTTTGATAGAATATTTGAACTCTTATCTACCCTCATCTTGATCTCCAGTTAAAGGAGTCTGACCACATAAAGGTATTGACTCGGCTGGGGAGGATTTCTGTTCATACTTTACAGAAGTAGTGAGAGCTGTTGAGGGTTTTCGTGACTTCGTTATCTCGACATGTGAATCGTCGTGTAATCCCAACATAATCTGATTTGTTTCACTGTGACTTTTCCTTTGTTGCCTTTTCTTAACAAAGTTACGTAATGATTCACAGTGTTATTTTCTTTCACAAACACTGCTCAGGATTTAGCAGAGAAATGGAACAAGAATGAAGAATTTCATTTATCAGTTGCTTTTTGTAGTTTGTTTTAAATTATAGGGACATTTTGTGGAGTTTGAATAATCAAGTTACAGTCCTGTACGTACAAAAATAGAACTAAACAGCAAAAACCTTGTTTAGTGGTACGTCTCCAGATATGTTGGCTTTAATGCCAATTACACTGTGAAACAAAGACTGCTGTTGTTTTTGAGGTTTATGGGAATCGTTTCTTTGAGGAAATGTTGTGCAGTTATGCCTAGACACAAGTAAGATTAGAAATAAGATATTCTTTCCATATTTTGTATGCAATTATTCCGATTACGTGCCTCGTGTTATCATAAATGTTTGAGTTGTACATCATCAGGTCTTTGCTTGTCCGAAAGGATCAAAAACTGCACACACCACCGTAATAGAATGCGTTTTTTAATTTATATCTTCAGTGTCCACAATTTGTTCTCCCTTGACATTAATTTAAGTGTAATCCAGGCCATTGAAATATATTTGTGCCTATAAATCACTTGTTATGCATGGAGTGTGAAGAATGCAGAGTTCATCTTCTATAAGGCTGCAGATATGGTGCTTCAGTCGTAGTAATTATTTTTTTTACAGAAGAAAAGGGAATTGAGCCTCTGTGCAAAGACAATGCCCTTTTCTTTTCATGTAATAAGCAAATAAATATTACATATATGATTCATAAGCCAGCATGCTTCAGTCATGTGTACAAATCCAAGAAAATGAGACTGCATGTGTGAAGTTACTGGAGCGACAAAGATCACTGTGTCTCTCTGCAGTGACCACAGGCCCATAAATCACTGAATACATTCTCCCGAAATCGCCCCTCTCAGAATGGATCTGAGACTCTGGCATGAATCACTTTCTTCATTATATGCAGCATCTTACTATCTAAATGCAGATTATATCACATGGCAGATGGGTGTAAAATTAAAGAGAAAAAAAAAATCCTGAATGAATAAGTGCAGAAACAGATGCTCGCAAACAGGTGCACTCAGGAAACAGGATGCAGCATGCACTGGATACAAATGGTGACCAGAATCAGGTCTGTGTGCTTTTCTATTACAAAAAAGTTAATTTGGAGGGGATTAATAGTTGATGTACAGATGGCAGAAAACCTGAGTTACTATCAAACTGCTCAATGAGCAAGTGTTTAAGTGACACCGGCATTTAAAACGACGTGAAAAGGATTAGAAACTGCAATTATTGCACTCATTTCATGACTATGATGCCTTTGCACAAGTTTATGGAAGTAAAATCAATCCACGGCAGGATCAGACTGTCTGGAATGGAAACAATGAGACAACAGCAGGTTTTAACACATAAACCTCATCAGAGATGGTTGTACATGTGAGGGTTCAGGTTTGAGTCGTACTAGCTTTCGTTTTGTCTTGTTTCCTCCTCAGATTCACTCGATCACCTCTTTGAAAGTCCCTCGAGAACATTTGGATTTGCACCATGTGCTTTTCAGTTGAAAACAGTCTTGAATGAAGATCCATCTCAAGTTTGTTACCCTCAGTTCCTGAGTTTTTACCACATTTCTGCAGTTTGTTGACTTTTGAATATTGACTCCAATAAAATTGGAACATACATGTTTCATGTTGAAGAACTGCTTGATCATATATTCCCTGTACTTTTTTTCCTACTTGGGTGAAATCTTGCACCAAGTACTGTGGTTGTACATTTTTCTACTTGTCTGAATACAATTTTGTAATTCTGAATTAAGAATTGTAAAGGGCGCCCACTGAACCTGTCGCCTCACATAGAATCGCATGCTGGTCAGTTGCAGTGAAGAAGCTGAAGCTGCTTATGTTCTCTAGATGATGATGTAAACTAGTCCCAGCCTAAAACAACACATTCAAAAGCAGTATTTAGTGAACATCAACAAAAGATTGGCTCACCTCACTCACAGTATTATTGCTTCATTGCTTAAGATGATTTGAAAGGTTCCAAAAGACTCCATTCCTTTGGACTGGTCAGTATCCTTCACATCTAGCTCTTTGTTTCTTCTGGTATGTAACATTTTGAGCACACTGACATAAGAGGACCGAAAAATAAACTCAAGAAAATGTTACAAAAATCGAAAGGCCATGGGTTTGAAGAATCAGTCATGAGCTAACGCTTTAGTTAGAAGATCTTTCTCATTCACTGATTTTAAACACTGTTGTTAGAGTCGGTCTTCACTTTACAGAGTTGAAAACATTCTATTTGTGTTCAAATAGATTGACTCTAAAATATTGACTCCCCCATTTTTTGTTGTGGAGTCATATTCACTCTCACCAACACCCCCCCCACCCCACCCCACCCCACCCCACCCCCTCAATAGAGGATTTAGGTTTTGGTATTTTGCAGTAATTTGGACCAGGGAGGATTGTAAAGAGGGTAAAATGGTAATCTTTTTTGAGAATGTGTTGTTCTTGTTTTTATTAAAAAGAATAAATCTTTGGAGTTATTTATATCTTTTCCCCAGTTCCCACAGACGGAGGGAAATCCACTCACACCGTCTGCGGGAAGAGTCACTGTGAATCAATACGGCGATGCTCTGAGTGCTCATTTCATTCTGTGATTAAAATGCCTCCGTCCTGATCTCATCCAAGACTGCGTATCTACAGTATGTCCTCATCCACAGGACAGACGGGGGTCATTCATTGTTTTATCCATCATCCCTGATACCACTTTATCCTGTGCAGGCTTCCCAGCTAACTATGGGCGAGGGCATTGGGAAGATGATGTGATGCATATGCAGTAAATTGTACGAGATCTCCGCAGGTTTGATTCATCTCGCCAAGTCCTTGAGATCTATTTTGAATCGATGCCCAGAAGCTTGTAAGAGGCCAAAACATTACAGAGGAACATGAGCTTCTCCTTCAGTGTGTCACTTGTCAGTATGTTCAAGTGCATTTGAAGTGGAGGGCGTTCACTTTATGCATCCAGTTTCTGAGAGTAAAAAAAGGAGAGTGAACTATTTGGCTTTTCTTCAGTCCCTTGGAGAAAACGAGCTAAAATGGAGTCTCTACTCGGAGGCTCTGACTAATGTTTTTCCTGTTGTCGTTAGTCTCTGACCAGAAAAAAAACAGGCTCTCCCTCACTGTCACTGTTGTGAGTGTTTTTTATTGCTTCTCTTAGTTTCGCCTTTTGCATGCACAGGATGCAGACAATCCAGGCTTGCTCCCAAGGGCAAAGAAGCCTGCATTTAGGAAACAGCAAATTATTACTGCCAAAGTAGACAAGAGACTGTATAATAGTGAGCTGCCCCGGAGAGCCACACCAGGCAGGAGCAGAATAGATTTACATGGCTAAAGGCAAGCATACCAGAATACTAGGAAATGGTCCGGCCCATACAGCAGCCAACGAAAACTTCAACAAATGATCTCGTTTAAATGAAATGGCAACAAAGAATGGAACAAAGTTAATTGCACTTTAGAATCCGGTGATTACTTTTTTTTTTTTTTTTTAATCACGAAAATGATTAGGCCTTTTTTTAGCATCACTGAAGTCAAATAATAATAATAATAATTCTTCAAATGAAAACTTTTTAAAATTACTGTGCAGCTCTTTTTTTAGCTTACAAGCAGACAAGACATTCAAATTGTAATTAACTAATGATGAACGGTTTAAATGCACAATTTGATTAACTTCAGGTGAATAAATGAGGAAAACAGAAAACTGAAGATACTGGCTACAAAATAGGCACAGAATATGTCATATCCATGTACTGAGAGGGCCAACCAATATAGTTATAAATGTTAGTTATAATTGATGACGATAGAGTCGTGGAGTTTTAATGGTTGTGTGATTGAAATATGTCCAATTGCCAGACGGCGTTGCAAGAACCAAAAGTAAAAGGAAAGGTGATGGTGGTAATTTTCAGATGTGAGCCTATTAAAAAAAATACAAACAAAAAACCCCCCAAACAAATAAAAACAAACTGGTGAAAGTTAAATTATTTCATTCTATAGGTTCTTTTTCTGAATGCTAAACTTCACTATCAGGATGAGGCTGCACTGGCACAGCTGAAGATTTCATGAATTATTCATTACAGAGTTTGTAATATTATGCATTACAATAATATCCTATGCTGCAAGTATACTGGGATTGAATATATCGTGACCTACATTTACTGACTATCCTTTTTTAAGCCTTCAAACTCCATCCACTCTGTCTTCTATAAATATTTGATGTAAATTAGGGAGATCCTTGAAGCACATACTTTTACCCTAACACAAGTGATTGGATTAAAGTAGAACATGCAAATTCCACACAGATCTGATCCTGACCTGCCGGATTTTATTCTGTCCTCAACGTCAGAAAAGTAATGTTTCTGCTGTGTCTCCTACACCTGGACGCAATGAAAGCAAATGGAATAAACTCTGCGGTTAATGGGAGGTTGATTCGGGCCACGACCCAGGGACTTGTTACCAGATTAAGTAAACGGATCTTACACTGATGTGATTACACGTCCGGCAGATTGAGATGAATTTTTAGGAGCAGCTGTTAACCATCTTCACATCAAGTGTTGGACGTGTCGCTTGGGGTGAAGGAGTGGAGGGCCGCAGTGTGTCGAGTCAGCCGACAGAATTAACTGAGGATTGAAGCAAATGTGGGATTTGCTTTGACTGTTTGAAGCGTGCAGCTTAGCGGGGAGGAACTAAAGGCAGGACGGCTTCTCATGTGTCAGTAAACGTTAGAGAAACGTCAGAGTCACAGAAAGTTTAATATGACCTTTTTTATGATGTTTCCAGATGAAATAACACACACATGCAGTGTCACTCTCAGGAACAGGACATTGTGTCGTCTTCTGGTCTTCTAACCCAAACTGTAGACATGACTTCCCTTTCAAACAAACCTCCTCCCCCGCCTCCTTGTTCTTGTCTTCCTCCTCATCCTCCTCCTCCGCTTCCTCGCCCCTGTTCTCATCCTCCTCCTCCTCCTCCTCCCGTCCTTCTCTTTCTCCTGCCCCTCCTCAGTCTTCTCTTCCTCCTCCTCACTCTCTTCCTTGTCCTCCTCCTTCTGCTACTGCTTGTTGTCCCCCTCCTCTTCCTTCCTCCTCTTCATCGTCCTCCACCATCTCCTCCTCCTCCACTCAGATCTCATGATTTATTTGGAGCTTGTTTTTCATCGTGAAACTGCACAGATTCATGTCCCTACAAAACGAGGGATACGGGAAGGAGCACACACATCTGTTAGTGTTCAAGAGGCTCCTCTTTGAGCGCTTCCTCAAGCTTAAGCGCTTAATCCAGTTAAATTTGTACTTTTCTAGGGTTGGTTAAATCCACCGTGAGGGACGTCAGCTGAGTTCAAGGTCAGCGAAATGTTGGATTCATTGACAGAGTAGCATGCTTTCTGTCATACTGCTGCCTAATCTGCTAGTGTGAGAAAAGGAAAGACGTTGCACGCTGTCTTTTTTTTTTTTATTGCCCCATCTGTTCACCAAACCCACAAAAATACGGCCGCGCTACCTTCACGCACTCATGCAGCTCCAACACTGTAAAAATCTCTCACCAACCAAAGAAAACCAGACGGATTAAATGTAGTAAAACCTATTGAGAAGAAACTTTGAATGTAAAGCAGCTGTGTGTTAATCCAGAGGTGGTATTGAATTGATTTATTCATATTAAGTTGTTTCAGGTGATGGTGTAAGCATCTTTGACATTTCTTTATTTTAAAACTCTTGTAGGATAGTTCCTAATACAATACTTTGCAGTCAAGTAATCATAATAATAATAATAATAATAATAATAATAATAATAATTAAATTTGAAGTCGCCTTTCTCGGCACTCGACACCGACACATACGTATTGCTGCAACACCAAGAGAAAATATATTGTCCAGTCACGCATTCAAAGATACAAATTGAAGTCTGTGTTATGTTGAGCTTTACTGATAAATTAAATTGAATATAAAATATGTAATATTGTTTTATGAAACGTGTAGTCGTAATATCTCATTTCACATAAGTGACTACTAAATCGCTGAGCATGGCAATGACGCACTTTAAAAAATTTTTTTTGATGTTTTTATGTTGAAACATACATCTCGGAGAGTATATATTGACAATAAAGGCATAATTTCTCTACAGTTGACTGACGGACAGTTTTTCCTCACACACACATCATTAAACCTTCTATCAGATGATGTCTGATGTTATCATCACAGCTAATGTGTCTCATACTAATTTAATACAAGAGTGTTCAGCTGGTCACCCTTTTTCACCAGAAAAAACTAATTTAATTTCTGAAAAATGTTGTGTGCTTCACCAGAGATTAGCAAGTGGGACTTATTTGTCGCTGCTGCCGAAAGCTGAGTCATGTCTTCACTTGCTTTTATAATCCACCTACTGCGGATCCCCAAAATACATACAAATTTTGCAGCTCTTCCTACTTCTCTTTTCATCCATCCAGTTGAGGGTGGCAGCAAACAATGTGTGCAGGCCGGGCTTGTCCTGAGCAGGTTTGTCCTGAGACAGGTTTGTCCTGAGCAGGTTTGTCCCGAACACAACAGGCAGAGAGACGGACAGGCACACCCACCGGAAATTCACAGTCAACTATTAACCTCACAGATCCCGACTAAAACCACCAACGTCTGGCTCTGAGGCAAGAGTGCTAACCACTACACTACACTACACTACACTACACTACACTACACTACACTACACTACACTGCACTGCACTACACTACACTACACTACACTACACTATTACAGTACCAATCTTGAGTGTTTATTGTAGCATTGCAGTGTTAGAAGGGGCCTGTGTAATGACTGCTGACTGCACACATGCACGAAACGTTTCCTCAACTAAATTTTGTGGCACATCAGTATTTATTTTATTTCAAGAGTTTAAAAAAAAAAAAAAAACACCACGAGGTTTGATGCTAGTGTCGGATTCAGATGTGGCAGCCCGGAGGAGCCTGAAGCTACACCACTGCAACAATTAAAATGTCTTCATGGTCCTTCCACACTAAATAATCCCATTTGACACAGATATACTCTTCTAAAATCATGTTATCCTATTACATGCATTGTCTTGTATCGTAATAATAAATGCTGACCGTTATGAAATTATTCCAAACGTCATCTTCCATTTGTCAACAAGAAGTTTATGGATTTTCCGTCAGGAAGAGAACACACACCCAAAATCCATCTACATAAAGAGTGAAAGTAATCCTGATCATTCTGGAACAGAAATGAGCATTGTTCTGGTAAAGGTGACTCTAGTGTTACTGTGTTATTCGGGATCTACATAACATTATGTTAGCTTAGGGATACATTTGTTTTTATTTATATAGCTCCAGTTCCAGCTGAGCCGTGACTTGCAACAAAAGAAAAACGAGCCTCCACCAGAAGGCAAAGGTGATGATGAAAAGGAAAAACTAATACCAGCATTAAACCAGACACAGTGGTGGAGACTTTCTGCTGCCCTGGTTTTTAGTTCCAAAAAGAGACGAGGACAGAGAGGATTAAACCCCAAAGTTAACATCAGACATCTCATTAAGTAGGACCAACAGTGTCCGCGAAGAGGAGAAGTGGACCCGACCACCCGCCAAAGCCAACGATCACGCAATATGCATGTGGTTACCTTCTGCATCGCATTTACGAAACAAGTTTGTCACAGCTGGTAATTAAAAAAAGTAGAATTGGAAAACCCAACATTAAATGGTAAATTGAAGCCCAGCCAGGAGTGCTGCTCATTTTGTGCAATTGAATTAATCCAATCTGAACGCGCACAAGTAATGTTCCACATGTATTCAAGAACTCTGACGCAGGTAAAAAAAAAAAGCCCCATGATAGAGTATGCAGTTATTTTATTTCATTTGTTTCTTTGGAGAACCAGTAAGTACAGTAACTCTGCTTGTTTCACTGCTCCTATAAAAGAAACTTTCCCTTTGTGCTTCTCTTTCAGACAAAACTTTCTCATCAGTAGTTGCAGCAGGCTTACGTCAACCCAGATTTTCAATTAAATTCAACTGAAAGCATTTATTGCCTTGTATTGGTTAGGAGAAGTTTCAAACTTTGAATGTTTGACAGACTCCCTTCATTTGAGACGGAAGAAAGAAGACACAACTCCGACTTTTAACTTCTCTATATTTGCACCACAACAAGCGGCAGTTTTCAAACGTGTCTCGATGAATTATCAGGCTGAAGTTAAGAGATATTATGGCTCACTTTCACTGCCTCCAGCACTGTTATCACAGCTGGAGTTACACACTGCTTCACTCATCTGATACACATGCCGCATTACTATAATGTTTTTTTAATTTTAAAGGATTCTTGAGGTTTCACTTCATAATCATATCTTTGTTTTCTTTCACCGAAAACACACGGCCTTTGACCTTGAAGCTGGTGGGTCCCGGAACCATATTTATGATTGACTTTTTTAGTTGAGATTTGGAGAAAGAAAAAACAAAAACATATATCTTCTCTCACATATCTTTTACAGCATGAGTCTTCTTCATTGCAGCGTTCATATTGGTGGTGCCTCTTTTAGATCCATTTTTTTCATTCACTTAAGTCTGATATTCTAGACTGATTTTCTTATGCCATAAAAGGTTGTAGTGTATATCCTCTTCTTCTAATCATTGTTTTTGTCAGATTACTATACAACATTGTACATTTCACTCCCATTTAATACCCCAATAGATATTTTGTCCCATAACAACATGATATTTGGAGGAATCCAGGCATTCTGATTGTGGTTTACTTTTCGCCTCTCCACATGTTCTCCAGCAGGTTCGCAGTGTGGAGGGTGTTTACTTTTCATTTCTGGAGTGATAAAACGGCAAATTAAATTTGTTTACTGAGCTCTCACCGTCTGGAAGAAGTTCCCTGCATGTTACGCAGGTTTTATTTATCATCTGAGGTTTTGTTTTTTAGTTCTGAGGAGGTGGAGGGGGCAGTGTGTGGGAAGTACATGTATTCATTATATTTAAAAAAGAAAATCTAGGTTTTAAATTCTTAGTGGAATTTGGGACTTTCTTCTGCGATGAAGACATTTCATCATACTGTGACTGTTTCATTGTGCGCATGCGTCATCTCTTTAAGTCGCTGAGGCGTCATGTGGAACAAATTCTGAATCAGCAGTTTTCAAAGGTTTGTGTTGAAACGTCATCCCTTCCATTGAGTTGATGCCGTCAGTTTAGCCGTACTGTGATCCATTTTGCATCAAGTTTTCATATGATTCATATGTTGCTGGTTTGAATTCAGAGCCGCAGGCTGTCCATCTTAGGGTTCTGATTTGTGATTCCCATTCTTATTTTTTTCACCATATTCATCCAAACGTCTTCATTGCTAAATGCTATTGACGTTATCTTTTGCAAAATTTTCTGAAATGAACCCCAACTTTGAGTTGCTCTGCTTTTCCATTTTGGCAGAGTGATTTCAGCTGAGCCATCATAGAACAGGTTGCAGTGGAAAGGTCCTCTCTGATATTTGGCCAAGCCTCCTTTGTCTTTGTGAGTTGAAGTGATGCATATCTCCTCCAGCTTCTCCCCTCGAAATAAACCTTGAGATCATCATAACAGAAGCTTTGGACTGAGCCTGCAGTCCTTCACTGGGAGGCTCGGAACGAGTAGAGGAGGGTTAGTAAGATGTCACGTTTTATTTTAGAGTGGCCCATTTCTCCATATTTTGTTTTATAAATTCATTGGTTAGTGTTGCTGCGTTGAACTAGAGGCTTGGAATCGTTTCACTGATTTTGAGTGCCACTTCAAGTTGTATGTTTTTAGGACAATTCAATTACACCTACCATTTTCTCAATTATCCTCACAAAACCTCCAAATACCTGGTTCAACACTATTAATTCTTGTGTGTTAAAATCCTTAGGGAAGAAAAAAACCCACCGAAATTGGATCAAACAGAAAGCTTTAGATGAAAGCTGGCTGGATACTGAAAAAGTCAAATCAGCGATCCTCTATTTTTCAGTCCTGTCATCAAAAAGCTTAACTGCTTCAAAAGCATTAATATTAGCACGTCTCTTTTAGCTCGGTGAGACTTTCTTAAATATTAATGGCTCTTCACTCGTCCCATGCAGACCTGCACTCATCTGGAACAGATCGTTGCTCACGTAATGGTCGTAGTTATTAACTTATTGGTCTTCTGGAGTAAAAACTGCTCGTGCTAATTTGGGTAAATAGCTGTTTTAGGATGTTGTTTGGTCTATAATGTAACTAGAATATAGTTGTGACTATTAATATCATCAGCACAGTCTTTCCAGGACAAACTGGAGTGTGGACAGGTATCATCCCTGTCTCCATCTCTGCATAACGATTTTATTTGACAAATTTCCGTTTATCTTCATCCAGTGTTTTGATACAGTTAACTGCTTCTGTATTACATCCGAATCTGGCACAAAGTGGAGAAATATCAATTTAACCTGGTCTAAAGCTTTTTCAGCAGAAGAAACTGTGGATTATTGGACTTAAGCCCTCGTTTGTGTCTGTTTTATAATGAGTCATGTTCTTTTAATGCTATTCTAGTTTTGCAGGTTCAAAATAAATCCTTTTCAGAATACATCACTTATGTTTTAACCATGAATTGATTTTGTCGTTTGGAGATGATTAAGGTTTTAAATTGATATAAGTAGAAAACTAGCACAGTGGTCCATGTCCTTCTGTTTGAAATGACAGTAATTATAGCTTCTTTCCATTAATGCGGGTGGTCTTCCGTCTTTATGGGTGCAGGTAATTGAGTTACAGACATCAGGTCTTCTGTAAAGGTTGTATACCATTCTGATGGGAAGCCACCAGTTAATAGGGATTTATTGTTTATAATTGCAATGGTTTTTTAATCTCTTCCATTGTGTGTCGTTAACATCTTTAAATGCCAGTAACAGGACATCGACACATGGACGCTCACTGACAAGGTCAGCAGAGCCACTTTGCCGAACGTCTCACGTATTCTCCATACATATACAGTATTAGATATAAATAAACTTCATCCTTAGTGCCAGATGGCTCAATTGTGCTGGGGCTCCTCTGCGATGTGAATTTATAAAAAAAGGATATTATTGTACAGTATGTCTCTATTTCTTGATTTCTTTGATTTTACCTTCATTTTACCAGGCAGTTGTTTGAGATCACATCGTCCCTTTTACACGCGAGACCTGGCCAAAATGGCAGCATTAAAACTAAGGATGATAGACAGAGACTCGATTAATAAAGACGAAATCATTGATAAACAAACAAAAAGGTAGAGAACGTCCCAGAGTCTTGTGAATGGACTATGTTATATAGTCCGGTGAGCACTAAAACAAACATGATAACAGAAACATACACTAATTCATCTCCACCTTCCACAATCGTTCATTAAAAAGTTTGTAACATGAATTTTAAAATCATTAATGATGATAAGTTCCTTTAATTATAATTGCGGTAGAGCAGGGATTCTTGTACAGTACAGTACCATAGTCTATTAGTGACATCAAAGTGCCAGCAACGAGCATCTTCCTTAGAACAAAAGAAAAACAAGGATGTTCCTGTAAATAAATCTCGTTTTTGATTTATTTTCCAGGTTAATGGCGGCCTCCAGTGTGGCAGGACTCTTGTCGATATGCTCCTGGTACGTCATAGTTTTATAGTTGAGAATTACCAGTTATGAAAATCCAACTTCATCATTGTTAATTCGTCTGTCCATACAAATGTCAACGGACATCGTTTTCAAGATCTTGCCGTGCGAACGCGACTTTTCTGAAACAAAAACGCAAAAACGACACGTTTTCACTTGAAATGTTGTTGCGTAAACAGGTCCTCAGAATGACAATGTTCTACTGCGAGCATAGCCAGCCCTACTTTATATTTGCCCTAATACCATATTCATCTTTGGGTTCAAACTTCCTGCTTACTTTTCTTAAGAGTTTGACACCTCATACATTTGTAGATTTGTCAGTCATCACCGAGAGGGAGATTCAAACAGGATGAATGGTCACAATGCAGTTACCAAAGTTTATTCTAACCCATTTTTATATGCGTTGTGAAACCTCACGTCAGTCATGGTTTTGTCAGTCGTTTCTTTTTCTACATTTGTTAAAAAATAGTGAAAGTGAGGAAAACGTTTTGGTGGGAAAACTGAATATTTTTCTCCGTTATTCCTCAAAGCACACAGTATCTCACTGTGTTTCTGCCTCCAAAGCTGTTGTACCAACATCTCTTGTGTCTCAGATTAGTGGTTCACTCCGATAAGCCAGGAAAACATACTGACTGGCAGCTTTTACCGGCGCCGATTCTCAAAGCAGGCGACCGTTCACATTTTACCTTTGTCAAAAATTATTTAATTTCTCCTGGTCATTTCATTGAAATGTGGAAGCCTTTTCTGGCTATGCTTGATGAGAGCTGACTGTATACACTGATGGTCTGTGCTGCTATATTGTGTGTATAATGTGTGTAAATTGTGACTATTTGGCATACTCATTGAGGACTATGACTGACTCCCACCCATGTGTGTTTTGTTTTGTGTTGTTTTATTGTTTGTTTTCTCCCCAGGACTGTTTTTAAGAGAAGGACAGATTTTTTGTTTTTTTTCTTTCATGCAGGGGATTATGTTCCTTTTTGCAGGCCATTGGCATCTTTGGACATCTACCTGTACACCCCTTGCCTCTCAATACTATGTGTAATACTGTTCCCTGGGTATTCTCGTCTTGTCAATCTGTGTGTGTTTTTGTTTTGTATTGTACAAAAAAGCTATAAATAAAATAATTTAAAAATTATTTTAATTTCCAAACCCAATAAAGTCTTTTATTTGATTTCTGCCTTTGTGCTGACAGCGTGTAAAAAATGTCTGCTGTGTTTTTAGTCTAGATTTTGATATAATTGAAAATGTTCGGGGGGGGAAATGTGCCATTTGTTCCGGTTTCATTACAGTGTCAACGCAGCGTGGGAGGTTTAAAAAGGAGCTAATTATTCTCGGTCACCTTATGACAGATTTGATAAGAGAAGATCTGCTGGTGTTGGATGATGTTCAGAGGACTGAATGACGAGCATAAAGAGATTAAATTAGGTTCTCTTTGGATCGAGAGTTAATCCTCCGCAGGATTTCACAGTATTCAGTGCTATTAACTCTGCTTGTTTCAAACTCAAAAGATTATTTATTTTCATGCTCTGCTGATTCCAGCCAAGAAGGAAAAAGAGAGTTTGCATTTACAGTGCCCACAGTAGCAGACTTCGAATCTCATGTGCAGACGCTGAATGTAAATACATATTGTTCTGTGATGTGATGTGGCTGTTCTACTTGGACTTTATGTAATCTATTGTGATACTCTTTCGGGCAGATAATCAAATTAGATTAATATCCTGTAAGAGTGGATGCCATATTCATGTATGGGAGAGTGGATCTTAATGTTTAATGATGAAATTAATTGTGGTGACATTGCAGTGTGATTTGATTCAATATACCACGCAGACCGTGGGAGCGAAGACAAGGACAGTCACACGAGATGAATGCTTGGTTACAGGAAGCCGCCCGCAGGCAACACATGCTGCGTGGAAGCAGGACTGAGGGAAGAAAAAAGCACAATATAGGAGGGGGGGGGGGGGCAATATAAACAAATGGGGCACCATTTTAGTGTGACTGTAACAAGAAAATGAAGAATTATCCATGAAACTATGCAGAATGTGACAAGCAGTGCTACGTGTTCACCATGAACCATTAACATGACATGTCGCTGGAAGCTTATTAACTTCACTTCAGTGCATGATTTATAGAAATGTAATGAAGAAGGATGATGCACTTTAACCCGATGTGAGCTGCCATTGTAAACAGAGAAGCTGGTGTTCGTCACATGCTCACTGCGTTCAGCCGTGTTTTCACAGGCGTTGACTGCTGAGCGCGAGCACATGCTCATGTAAAGAGTCACTTCTTTGGTTTGGATGTCCAGATAATGGACAATACAATCATAACGCTGTCAAGTTATGAAAAGACTTTCATTGTTCCTTCTTTTCAATCGACTATTGTTCCAAAGAAGTTCTTCAGTTAACACCAATTTTTTAATATTCGTTACATTTTGAACAAAACTTGTTAATCAGTTGTTGGGGGGGGGCTCATTACACGTCATTACATTTATTACACTAATGTTTTATAAATAATGAAATTCTCGAGCCTCCTGTTTGGCTTTTTCCCCCAAATAACAGCATGAACATAGTGAAAGATTAAGACAGATTTGTGTGTTATTTCAAACATTATATACTGTATATCAGACCAGGGCCTTGTACGGCCCGCAGGCTCCATGGCCTTTGGTTGTTCCAGAAAAGCCAATCGAGGGCACTGCGAAATGCTAAAAATCTATTGAAAGCTATTGTAGTACAATAGCTTTTCCTTTGTTTTGAAGCTTTTTAAGATATAGTTCTTCACCTGTTTTGCCACCAAGCCAGGTAAAAGTCAAATTGTTTCAGAATGGAAAGTTTTCAGCAAGACATCGACATCTCATCACAGTTCCATCAGTGACCACTCTTTTCTCAAAATACAACTTTATAGAATCTATTCGGTGCATCGACCTCTGTGAAATCACAGAAAAACTTGAAGCCAAACTTCTCAGAATCTTGAGTCTTAGGTTACACAAACTTTAATTTAGTTTGCAGGAGCCATTTTTTTTCACACAGAGGTTTTGTTTTTGATTTTTTTTTCCTGTTTTCTGTCCAGATTCACTCTTACCATCCTTTTCTATTCAGGGAAACATCGCAAAGTTTTGTATGATTCACACACAGCGGTCTTATACTTGGCTGAATTCCGCTGACAGTCACACATGCCTCCCCATCCTGATCTAATGCAGACCTGGCACAGTGTAGATATTTTGGCAGATGGTATTCAGCAGAGACATCTTGTTAATGCCAGGCAGTCCCATCATGTCCATCTGTTTGCGTGCAGTCCAACTGCTCTCGGCTATATCTAAATATGTGGACTTTCTGTACCAGGCCAGGTGTGCAGGGATAAGGAGATGAAGTGCGGACATGGAAACAACAGCAGGCCCATTTTTATATTCGATACAATGGCATTCTGGTCGCTTTAAGTTCAGAGATGTCACTCAAACAGTGATTATAGATTATAGATTCAAACATATAACTGAAGGAGACTTTTCACCCCAATTAAAATGTAAAGAAAGACCTTTTTTGTTTTTCCATCTAATTTCAAATTTGTTCACTATTTTACATGATATGCTCATACATGCATGGATTTAAGGTAAATTAGTGTTGAGGTAAGGATGCCCGGAAACACTTGGCTCCATTAAGCAGCCGGGAACTCTCATGATTCTCAATCAATAGTCTTGTTTTGGAGGCACAGACGACTGTGACGAAACCAATTAGAGGTAAAAATCCATGCCTGCCTGCTATGAAATCCCAGCAGGATAGTGATTTGTGTGTGTGTGCATGCGTCTGTGTGTGTGTGTGTGTGTGCATGCAGGCGCGCATGCATGTGCATGTGGTTTGTATTTCACGAGTAAAGTTGGAGCTTTTTTCATTGAGTAGAAATCAGTCTGGTTTACTGCTCATTAAACAAGTTGTGTCTAGAAGGAAACATGTCCAAATGTTTATTCAGTACATTCTAATACGGTGAGTTTTTGCTCAACAGAATTAGTAAATAAAATATACAGATCCTTGAAAGCATCTCTGGAAAGACTTTGATCCACTTTTGTTTCGTATTGTGGGATTTGAACTCGATAGAAATCATTTCCGAATTATAGCCACTCTCTATTCTATTCTATTCTAGTCTATTCTATTCTATTCTATTCTAATGATTCCTGGAGGATAAACACGACTAACTTTGTCTCCACACGCATTTTATTGCTACTATCGCTGGTCTGATTTTTGGTCCTTCCAACCTTCCAAAGAAGCTATTGAAAAGAACATTGACAATAACAACAATGGCGGCCTCCCGAGTGTCATAACTCTCTGTCCATATTATTCTGGGACTTGTTTATTTTTGAGAGTCACCCGTAATAACGATTTAACTTTGTCATCCGTCCGTACCAATGTCAGTTTACAGCAGAGTAATCTCTGGGTGCGTGTGTGTGGTTTTATTACAGACACGACAACACCTACTGCCCTACGGCAGCAGGTAAGGACTAGACACGGACATGTTTGGTGTAAAAATGGAAGAATAGGGATTTGGGAAGCTGTTGGTAAACCCTGAACAGAGCAGACGAAAGACGAAAGAGGAATTTGAAGTGCTTCAACTATGATATTGACTACCATTTGGTCCACATCTGTCCACATGATGAGCAGAAGTCACATGCATGAGAGAAGTTAATTTAACATACAGCGAGGGCTGTAAATCACCAGATGGACTGATGAGAGAGTTTAACGCAAATCTACATCAACAGAATGGGACAATGGCTGAAGTGCTTGACTGAACAGAAAAGATAAACAGGAAACAGATGACACACTGCCTCATGTGGCCACGAGTGGGAGTATAAGGACTTCAGTGGGAGGGGGTCTATGTACGGGTCGCAGGGTCTCGGCACACCTGAAACATGAGAGTATCAGCACTTTGGTCAACTGAGTTGTTTTTAATAGTGCTTTATAAATACATTGGATTGGATTGGATTGGATATAAGTATAACAATCCAGGAAACGCCTCACTAAGCAAAAAATCTGTTAAAATCCTTAAATCTGATGTGTTCAGCGTATGAAGCAGATCTTTGACACTGTGAATGTTATGAAGTGTTGTAGCGATGGCGGCTAAAGAATACACTATGAGGCTGTGTCACGAGCCTCTCTCACACCGAGGGTTTGATTCCAGGGCTGTTGTGTCTTTATTACAAGCTGGGGGGAATGGCAGAATGATTTGTTCTCTAATACGCCTGTCTGCCATCTTGGGAGGTGGTAGCAGAGGCACATCAGAGGTGAGCCGGCACACACACACACACACACACACACACACACACACACACACACACACACACACACACACACACACACACACACACACACACACACACACACACACACACACACACACACACACACACACACACACACACACACACACACACACACACACACACACACACTAATGAGACGCTCCTCTGTCATGTCTGTGTTGTGGGCTGTCAAACATCACACACCAGGCAATCTCAGCTTGGATGTTTGGGAATTGCTTGAAGCCAACAATGTGAGGAGCGCTATAGTTGCAGCACCGCTGTGGAATCTCTGTGAGAAAGAGGCCACACATCAGGATGGAGCTGATTCCTCAAAAGCAGCTTCTGCATGTTGAGTCTTTTTGACTTTTGCATTTACAGCAGATTTTGTTTTTGTTTGCCTGTCACTCATATCGTGAACAAACCTCATCTTATCATGAATGTACGGACCCACTGCTGTTTGCAAAAAAGTTTCGCTCAACTCTAAACTGTGTTTTCTGAGTCTTAAATTAAATTCACTATTCTACGTGCAGCCTGTTTTGTAAGGAAACCAACTCGTGTTAATTTTAATTGTGTCCTATAGTTAGACTAGTTTTAATTGTGTGCACATTGCTGTATTGTTCTAGCAAGGCTGTGACACGTTCACTGAGCTGTCAGCTGGATGTGGGTCAGTTTAATGACTGACTCACTCATTATGTTCAGCTGAAGTTACATCAGTTAGTGGGAGGAAGATGCTCTTTAATCTGGGATAAAACTTTATATCATTTGATTCAGAAACAGCACTGCTGTACAGCTAAGTGCAATTCACAGTAAAGAACACCCTGTGCCAACAATAAATATATATATTTAATAAAATACCATCGTATTTATCTAAAAGGAATGAAATACTCGTGCTTTGAATCCTGAATTATATTTATTCGTCATTCCATTTTACTTCAGAACAAATGATATGCCCTTCGATAGATGTACTGTATTCAACACTTTTGATATAATCCTCAATATTTTTTGAAACAACCAACCAAACAAAAACAAAAAAAGAAAGATGTAAACATTTTCACAGTGCATCAAAAACGTCACTGACAACAATGATAATTTAATAATCATACTGTAATGATATTTTTAAACCTATATAGATAGACTTTTTTTTTTTTTTTTTTTTTAACAACATACATATATATATACAGCATATCACATTCAGCCTTGTTTGTGTCTTAGAAACTGGGGGAGAAGGGCTGCAAAATGTATGATTGTGTGTGTGTTAGTATTTACAAACACCAGCCTAATGCAGTGCAGCCGAAAAGTGCACATCTCCTGAGGACAGACTTTGCTGCTGTAGTCAGGGAATCCAGATTTGTGTTGCATGTTCCTTATCGCCGCTACCTTTTATTTATTTACAGTGAATTAGCTCATGCTTAAAGACAGCAGGGAGCATGCTGTACGATTTATCACATCATTCCCACCAAGTGTAAAATGGAGAAAGTGAATTTCACCACTTTACATTTCTCAGTCTGAGCTTCATGCCAGAAAAAAGCATCAGCAAAGTCTTGTTTTTAGTTTTTAGGATGCATCTTGACAGGACAGATTCAGGCAGAGGTGAAATGACTTGGTGCATTCGATGGATTGACCTGACGCCATACGCCATGCGGACGACTACACAAGTTTTCCGAATGCAAATCTAGTGATCATGGCATCCGGCTCGAGCTGTTTGAGGCCCTTTGATTTGTTCCTAATTAGGCCGACTTGCCATGAAACCCGCTCATCCAAGCGACTGTAACTGCACGAAACACTCAGATTTCTTCATGTTAAATGCTTGAATCTTATATATTCAAATCTTGCAAACAAGTACATTCCATAAATAGGGAGGTAGAAAGAGTCACCTTCATAGAAGTGAGCGTATACAATAACATAAGATTTAATTTCCCACTTGGATTGTTGCATGTGTGGAGGCACCAACAACGCCGTGATGGAAAATGGAGCTAAATTAAGGAGGGTCAGTCTTATTGGTCATTTTACTGCGGCTGTGTATTGTATCGCTGACCTGGCCATGAGAGTATTAAAGTTCAGTCGTTCTCTCTCTCTCATGGCTGCTGAAGGCTGAAGGAGAAATGAATACCAGCTGCAGTGATTAAAGCCACTGACCTGGACGCAAAATAGGGGACATTTATGAAAACGATCAGCCAAAAACTTGAACGTAAACATAAAACCCATCATCCCCATTTCAAGACACTTCAAGGGGTCTCTTCATTCTCTATTTACACATTTTGGTGGATATTGGTTATAGTATCAGAACTGACTTTGGCATCCTTACAAACACATAGTATGTACATACATGCAACGAGTCTCCATATGAAATCCCTGACAGCTTATATACATATGCATACACAATGTGTGAATGAGTATTGAGGATGGGATTGGGGAGTGATGGAGAATACACTTGTAGGTACAGTATTTGTAGTTTAAGTGGTACAGAATAGAAAAAAAGAGACATCAGTCAGATTTTCACAGTAATGTTTCCTGGTTTGTTTGTCCATCTCGTTCCATCATGTGAAGAGCTTGGGCTCAGCTTTTAGCCAAGTCTTTGATATGTATCTTCTTTACATTGTAACCTGCATATTGATAGAAAAATATGAGTCCAAAACAGCCTTTTGGCCGTGACAGTGAGGGCAAAGGCGACGTAACATTTGGTTGCAGCATGAAAAACACAAAATTCTTCTTATATTTTACTTTTTTTTTTTTTTTTACGTTTTTTCTAAATGCTGTTGAAAAAAAACTTCAGTTGTTCTTGACTCGTGAGTAAAAAGTACAATCATTTTGTTTTTCTCGAAAGGTAACTACTTTGAGCTGGAAACAGTAATGAGCAGAGGCTCAGTACGTCTCTTCACTCCAACAAATAATTGTTGAAAACGGGAGGATGGCAGTGCTGTCTCCAGTGTCCCGATCAGAGGATTTGTTGGATGGACACTCTTTTTCTCATTTCGCTTTTTTTCCTTTGTTGATGATGGTTCGTCTTATATGCACAAGTGCAGCTGGCTGAAAATATCTCCGGCCACAGAAAGCTGGAGGCTTCCTTCAGCTAAATCATCTCACAGTTTGCTCCAGGTCAAAGATTCACAGCAGAATTACACACGCTTGACTGGATATTGTAAAGATGTTCTATGTATGCATGCTTTTATATGATGAAACTACTTTTTAAACTCTAACTTCAATGGTGTTATTAGTAATCATACTTTAGGGATAACAAGAATTATTCAGTCACTTCTGAACTAAAAATTCCACCTGGATTTATGTCTCATTCCTTCCAACAATCAACTGCTACTGAATGTTCAGATTGGAGAAAAATGAACTCCACTGGCTGGTTTATGTTGCATGAAGTAAAACCTGACCGGTATCATACAGAGGACACCTAAGATTTATGTCCAGTGCTGATGTACGAGAGTAAGTTATGCAGCAATAAGAAAGGAGATGGTGGAGAGGCAGTATATTATACTTACATATCCACACCTGCAGAGTGTTGGCATTGCCTACCGAGCCATGATTTTGAATTGAAGGGAATTTCAGGGTTAAAGAGGCTGTCAGCCGTTAAAGAGGATGAAAAGTGCATTTTCAGGTCTTGCCTGTTTTTGATTGACCAAAACAATGATATTGTTTTCAAATCATTTTTAGCTTTTTGCTGGAGGGTTTCAAACGGCACCTCCATGCCACGACGCCGTTTCAGTGAAACGAACAGGGTTTCTCGCATGCAGGGCTAATGTGGGTCTGAACAGGCCTTAAACCCAGAGCTAACAGGGATGTAAGCTGTGAGCTAACAAGGATCAGACCGCAGGGCTGAATGTCAAATGAAAAGCCCTAGTGGGGTATTAGCTAAGGTGGTGATTTAGTGCCCTTTTCTTTTAGTAGCTCTCGCTTCACCAGGCGAGAGCGAGCGGAGCAGGCAGCGGAAAACCCCCAGATGTGCTGACCTGGTTGTTTTTTGCGTCACATAAAGAACATCCTTTCATGGCAAACTGAAAGTGAAAGTGGGAAACACTTTCGGCATCTCGTCTTTTGTGGGAAGTGCACAGAGATGCGATCTTCCTTCTCACCCACTCGGGTTAAGTCATGACAGTCGAGCACAACACGCAGTCTAGCAGATCTGATTCATTTTGCTTGTGACAGGTCTCTTTTGTATTTCCATTTGATGACCTGTGCTGCCAAGGGCGGAAAGTGCAAAACTGCTTGTTGGGCAAATACTGCAGTTAAGCTCGACGATGCTCCGTGGGCATATTTGTCAGAATTATGTAAGCAGGTGCTGATGCGAAGCCTTGCATCTCTCATGTTACGCTCTTTTACTAAGAAACTGGCAGGAGGAGCATAAAAGGCAAGAGGTCCATATTCATGCATAGACATAAAGTTAATTTCTCCTGTTTTCACATGCTTTAGGATAATGGTTAATTGTTCCCACTGGAGCGGAAAAAAAATTGCTGATACGATGTTTGCTTCTCAGAGGAGCTGCATACATGTAATTTTGCCCATGAAAGTTCACTCTCACAGAGGCACATTAGAAAAATACACTCACATACTGCACAAATATATAATGTCTCATTAAAGGTAATCTGATCTAAAGGTTACTGGGACTCATTGTAAGTCTTTTTTTCCCCCCATGATATTGCACTCAATGAAAGACTAAGCAGGTTAACTGTTGAAATCTGTGAATATTAAAACAACGGATGAAGATTTGGCGTCTTGCAAAGCCTCGGGGTGGCCACATTTTAGCCTAATAGTTGTCTCTAATTGAGTTAAAGTATGTGCCCTCTTTTGTTGTTGTGTATTGTCACGTATAACCAGTTAAAATCATGAGACTGATATTTTTAAATAAGCTCTTTTTGCATGAGATGACTATCCGCTAAGTGCACGCTATTAACCAAATACCAAAAGTTTGTCTAGACAACTCTCTCTTCTTCCCTTTTTCCCTGTGTGGCATGCCGATACAAGCGAGGCTCTGTTCACCATTGACGTTTCCATGGAGATGTTTTTCTGTTTAATTTGGAATATAATGACATTTCATTTGAATTGTTGAGTTACTATTTCATATGCATACTTTTTGGATTTCATGCTATAAAATCAAAGCGAATGATTTGGGAGTCATTTACATTATGAAATTATACAACATCTCTTCTATACTATTTATAACATTAATTTGTTTCACAATGTGAGCTTTTGAAGTCTCCGAACATGTTGGATGTAGGAAATGAATATAACTCGGTGAGAGTTGCATTAAATCCTGTCCCCTCGTGGTAAATCAGTTATTCCTTGAGCCCTGGACAGGGGTTAATAGACAAAATAGAGATTGACAAAATTGACATCTCTTTTCTGCAGAGGGATCAATACAAGCCCCCTCTACCTGCCCAACCCCTGGACAATATGTCAATTTTCACATAGGTAACAGAGAACCCAGCAGGCCAGCTCTTTCTTTCTCAGGGGGCCTTGTCCATATAGATTAGTAAAGGTTGAGAAAGCTATATTTATGTTAATTGAGGCTTTGAAAGCTTAATTTATTCCCAGCAGTGGGGAGAATGCACTAATTTCCTGGGAGACACCACCAGCAACCCTGTGGTCCTTGAGTTTGGTACATAAATAAACACCCACCCGTCATCACATACAGTACTTGTAATAAACACATCACAGGTAGTTTAGAAAGTAAAAAGTTTCAGTATTTGTTCCTCCTTAGTACAGTGTAAATGTGCATTTGCATTGTTGCTCCTCAGTCTTGCTCGGTGTTGATCACGTATCGTGATGAGATAGTTACTGACGCTTATTAATTCAACCTGATGAAATATTGTTGGTACACATCTCTGGACTGTTTGGCTTGCATATCCTCCTGTATTGGCTTTTAACTATGTAGTCCTGTGTGTTTTGGCAGTATCACATATTTGAGGCATGAAACAAGATTTCAACTGAAGAAAACCTTGTTGTTGTTTTTTTGACTTATTTTTACACTTTTTGTTCAGAAGTACATTTTAACATTTCCCTACCATGCAGTTTGTCTCTTATAATCTTTCTTCTTGTTATCTTTTTCTTCTACTCTTCATTTTTGTCACCCCTTTTACCACCTGTCTGTCTGTTTCTCTCTAGAGGAAGTCACTCTGCAGCTCATTGGAGAGCTGACTCACAGCCACCTCACTGTGTTGGGATCCTTTCAGTATCCTGGCAGTCTGCTGCGGACTGTAGTCTGTGAAGTGTTCTCTGTTATCAGCGGCTGTTTCGGGACAGGGACAGTGCTTGCAGGTCCGGTGGCTCTCCGGCAGCCCGTTGGACAACCTTGTAGAGTTGCACTCCTCGTTGTGATGACGTTGCCTGCAAGTTCCCTTCTGTGCGGGACTGTCATGGCACACAAATCCACAGAGTGTCCTTCTGCACAGGGCCACATCCCGACATAGAAACTTCCGGAAATTGGGCTTGAAGACCAGGTAGACAATGGGGTTGTAAAGTGTGGAGGACTTGGCAAAGATAGCTGCCAGAGCGAAAGCCATGGGTGGCACAGTTGTTGGGTTACCAAACGCTGCCCACATGGACACGATGGCATATGGACTCCAGGCAGTCAGGAAGCCGATGCAGACTGCCACGGAAAGCTGTGGGAAGCGACACGACACAACCACATGAGCGTCAGTAAAAAAGATGAACAATTTATTCAAACTGTGAGACACAAACCTGTGTGTTTACCTTCACAATAAGTGCATGTGCATTGGTGGTCTTGTTCTGGGGGGACATGTGCTGCTGCACAGCCTGGCGAGAGCCCCGGACCGTCAGCAGGATGAAAGTGTACGACAGGAAGATTACAGTGCATGGCAGAATGTAGCAGAAGAAGAAGAGGCATACGATGTAGCTCATTGCTGCCGAGTTCTGACTTGGCGCATGCCAGTTGATGCAGCAGGCTGTACCGTAAGGCTCCGCCCCGTACTCCCCCCATCCTGACAGAGGACCAACAGCAAATACCCCAGCGTAGCACCAGATGCAAGCAACCAGCAGGCAGGCGTGGCAGTACGAGAACTTGTTACCTGAATGCAATTGAAGAGGGAGAGGAAGATGAGACCAGAGTAATTACTGAAGCAAAAGCAAACTGAGTTCCTTGAGAAAATCAAAGGAAGACAAAAGTAGTAAGAAGTGGAGAGTAACCGTCCAATAAATGATGGATATCTTGATAGAAAATCTTTCTCTGTGAACATGGAGTTTTGACAGACTTGAATTGATGCAAATTGACATTACAGGAATGTTTGCAGTGGTTTCCAGAAAATGTACATTTACCCATGGGCATCTTCTGATATGGGATTATACAGTACACAGAAATGCACGTGTGAAGTTAGTAATGTACATAATGGCAGCAACCCGAACATAAGCATATTCTGTGTGTAGAGGGAGAAGCTGCACAGCATGTTGGGGGAGAAAAAACACAAAAAACCACCACTATTTCCCTGGTTGTTTCCGAACCTGAGATTTATGCACGCATTTACAAGACACAGTCACCACTGGGAGTGACTGCTTTTTCTGCACAGAGAAAGTAATGGAAATAATTTGCTGGAAATAATCAATTAACTAAATGTTTTGATTTGTGAAAAAATGCATCTTTTTTTAAATGCACCATCATGAGAACATTAAGTCCCTCATGTCGTCTGGATTTTGTTCCTAGACTGCATTTTGTTTGCACCAGTGTTGCCCTCAGTCAAACTTTGTGAAACAGAAGGCATGCCTTTTGTGTTTTACTTGCATTTGTTATTGGTCCTGCAGAGATAGCATAATCAGTAAATTTATGTATTCGTGTCATTCTAGGGTCTGTTATATATTATCCTTTTTGTTTTTTTAACTTTTGGGATGCACATTTATGACTGTTTTGAGCAACCGTAAAATTAGACTTTTTCGCCATTCTGGACGACAGACAGCAAATCAATACATCAAAAAGATTGACATCCATCTACATTAGCTGTACAGTGGTGTGGTGGTTGGTGCTCTTCCTTCACAGTGAGACGTCCATGGATGGAGTCTGGTTGGTGGTGAGCGAGTATGTGTCAGTGTCTTAGTCTCTGCGTCGGCTGGGACTGCTTCCAGCACCCCTGCACTGATTTGAAAAGGAGCTGTATAGTAGATGGATTAAAAAGAAAAAAACAACAGTTTGAAATAAGGGGAATATTGGATTATTACAGCCTCTGGTAATGAATGGTGTGGGACTGGCTTGTTGCACTTGTGCCAGATGTAATTGAGAGGATCCTTAGGAAACAGCTTTCATCATCGTCTGCTATAATTGTTTTAGGTAGGAGCTACATTCAGTGGGGAAGGGAGCACAGCCGGCCTTATCTAAGGCGCTACACAGTCCTCTTTAGCTCAATGTCAGCTCCTCTTACGGTTGAAGGGGAGTGTTGGGGGTGATTTCGCCCTGTGGCTCACTGGACTGTGTGGCGTTGGGAAGAGTTGGCTTGTTAGCCATTGCAGATGGCTTTTATCTGATGCAGAATATTCCTGCGCTTTCGTTACACTGCAGATTACAGTATCTATTCTGTGAATGACTGTCTGCTCATAGACCTCTCATCTGATAGAAGTCGAGTCTTTTCCAATGCTTCAGATTTGCATGCCATCCTGCTTTGAGGTTGTTTAAGTCCGTTATAGGATTTTAATTGTAAATGTCTTAGTGCATCGTAAAAACTCTAAACTTGTCTCTCAGTAGAATTTAGAAAGCCTTTATTCAACTGGATTTGTAAACAAGCTTTGGACTAACAGAAATTCTTAGTAACACAAAGGTGCCATTCTTATCATATGTCTGCCGGTAGCATGGCCCAGCATCCATTTTTCTTAGGAAGACAACACTGAAGCTTGTAAAAGAAAAAAACGAAGAAAAGAAAACCTGTGGTTGGCCCGAGTGTGCGTCACAGCTGGTGAGAAGAAAGAGCACATTAACACAGAAAGACTGTTTGTGGCCGAGCTTTGGAAAGAAGTTCAAGAGACGAGATAAAGAATGATACTGTTAGCACACAAAACCACACACACCTCCTCCAGGATGTCAAGATGAAGAAAAAAAATGAGCAGAAAATTCCAATTCTGGTTGCTTAAGGTCACAGTAAACTAATTTTAGGCTCTCGTATAGAAAACTCACAGGTGATTATTCTCTTAGTCTTTCTTCTAAATGCTTCAGGTGCAGTCAAATGTTTGGAAAATTCTCCTGAAATCTGTTTTTGAAGCTTTGTTAAAGTCAGTCGGCGTCTCGCAGCAAGTTTGTGGATCAAACCTAATGGCTGACAGGGCCTTGCAGTTATTTTTTCCTTGCATTTAAGGGTATTCTCCAGCTACCCCCTTTCTGAAATCTAAGGATGTTTGGCAGACTGTGTTGTGTGTACTAAACTTTCTTGCTGTCTGTGATTTCATTTAACAGAAATCTGTAATCAAATCTTTCAAAATGTCTAATTTATGTAATAGGTTTACTCAGTAACGTGAAATGTTCTCTTTGCCCTGCGCTAAACGAACTACTTACTGTCCTGTGGTAACTTTTGCCCCCCCCCCCCCCCCCCCCCGATTAACCATGGTCAGAAAGTTCCTGATCATATGTTTCAGACCAGAAGACTTTCAGTCATGTCATTAGCCTGGCGCTTCACCTAATCTGTTAATAACTAAATGATGCATCGTTTGCGCTACAAGTTCAAGTGGATTGCTCATACTTGGTATTCAGATGAAGGTCTGGCCATATATTCACACCAGTGGGTTTGCAGATGATTTGAAATGTTCACTTTGCTCTGTGCCCATGGTGGAGTTATCGGCAGTGTTTACTCGCATTTTCACATGAGTGATGCCGTGTCCTTGTAAATGTTTTTTGTTTGTGAGAAACTGTGTCGCTGTTTGCCAGAAGGGCAGTCCACTATGGTATATGAACTAGTTTAGAGGCAACAGGACACCACATTTCTACAAAGTTCTTTGCAGGGAAGTCTCATAAAAGTGTAATTATTTGTGCTCATTTGCATTTCAAACACTTGTTTTTTGAGGCGTGTGGTCCCTCGCGTTTTAAACTTTGCATTATTGTTGTCTGTGTTCTTGTGGAAAACAGACAAGAGAAATGCTTTAAAAAAAACCTCTCTTAAATACTGTTTGTCTATTAGCTGCCTATCTGACTGAAATAAAGAACCACTTGTATCAGTAAAAAATAAAACACCACATCTGGCATGTCTTCGTCTTCTCCTGGCTGAAGTTTCTAGCGCTTATTTATTCCTTCCACCAAATCTGCTACCCCATTATGGTAATTGCACTGTGCAAGGGCACGTTTTATCTTGTTTATGAAGCCCTATAAATCGGATTGATACAGTATGTGTCAGAGTGCCTCAGCTCTGTGTACCCCTACGGTGTGTGTGAAGCGTGTAAATGGGATATCCTTGGATCCTGTACCCCAGGATGCAGATTCCTCGTTTGAAGTATCAAAGCTACAGAGTACAACTGTACAAGCATTCATGGATTAGACCAAAGACGACAGTTTGAGAGTTAAACGGCATTCGGTTGTTTTCAGCGGATGCCAATTCATTCACTATTGCGTACTCAATTATTCTGAATTCATTATGATTTATTAATTATGAATCGTGGCTGACTAGTGCTGTGACAAATGAGCACATTTTAATAGAAATAAAAAGAAATAGAATAGAATTGATTAATGAGTAGACGCGTGTGAAATTCTGAGCCTTTGGTGAGAGGGGGGGGGGGCTTTTAAAATATAGAAAAATAATCAATAGAAATATCTTTGAAAATACCAACCTTGTTTTTAATACAGATTGGTAAAACAAGGGATTTTAACTAGAAATGTATGTTACGGTGAATTTAGTTTAGTAGTGTGAATTTATTCCCTCGCTCAGTCTTATATAGCAGTCAGTTAATATTCAGGGTTAAGCTTCTGCTCATTAAACTCCATCTCTTATTAGAATGCAGCCTGTTGTATTGTTTTTCTAAGCAAATGTTTCAGCGTCAGTCAATTTGTGCATTTATTCTTACTGTGTTCATGATGTAACTTTCCACAGTTGAGATGAGAGGAGTTACACTCACAGTAATGAACTATGTCCACTGGAACAATCAATCTAAAATCAACTGTCTGTTCTGCTTACTAATGGTTTTTCCAATGTAATTATGCAAAATCTTTAATAAAAAAAATATGTATGTGCATTCCTTAGTTTCTTTGCATATTGCAGTTTTCTATGTGAGGTTCTTTGTTGAAATGGTTTCTTTGTGTCTTTGTCCATTTTCAGTGCAGCACATTTGATTGTGCTCGTGGGAGATTTATTGGTTTTGCTTGAAGAATATCAGAGGTTAATTATCAGTCCATGGCTTCTCCATACTAACAGTCCCAAGGTCACGGGGTAAATCTTCAACCAATGGAACCAAACTTTTGTTTTTGATTTTGACTGTAGAGGATTTTTACTATTTTCTCTTTACACTCTGGAATTTTATCATGACCGACCATCTTATGTGGGTGGTAAAGTGGGTGAACTTGAGCACAAAGCCACACAAACAGAAGGTCATGAATACCCCAACAGAGGGCCGAGACAGGGGGGGTCCATCCTAACATACAGCAACAACACTGACTGGTGTGGAGTCTGGCTGCATTCACACTATATTTAAATTCATTGTTGATTAATTTGTGAAAAAAATGTTTTTTTCAATCTAATGCTTTGTATCAAATAACCACACAAGCGCAGCTTTCAGGAGCAGATGGAGTTTGCTCCGCTATAATGGAGACAGACTTGTTCTGGCACCCTGTCTTTGTTAGCTAATGACTTGAAATCAGTTTGGCTTTTCACGACAACAGAACCCTACAAAGAGCAAGTGAGCACTGCCCAGTGAAGTGTGTCCGATGGGGTTGAAGCCCTGCGAGAGGCCAGTAATTGGACACTTAGTTTAGTTTATACCTCACTCCACAGAATTTGAGGCTTTGGATGGTTTCGGAAAAGCAGCCACTGAGCCTTGAATGCCTCCAAAAGGAAACTATTGAATGTGTTTAAATGCATTTTTCTCCTCCTCACGTTCACTGAGTGCAACTGGAGCTGTAAGTCGGCCCCTTGAAACTGGAGTTGCAGCTCAAACACAGAAACGTATAGTTGTTCTCAGGCTGTTATCAAAATGTCCCCAATAGTTGAATCATTCTTCATCTGATTTATGATCTGGGCATTGATCGGAGAATGTTGAAAACAAAAAGAAAAGCACCGCCTCAATGTGTATGAAATGACTGAATATATGCGAAAAAGCACTTCATTCACATATTTGTGTCCGATATTGGATGACTGTTAGATGAGGAAAAACACGGCACTAACGACCTCTCTTTTAATGGACTGACGGGTGAGATTACCACACTTTAGCATGATACTTGACTGAAGGCAAAATGTTTTGTATTGTTGGCACCATGATGGCTGCACTCAGCCCAAAGCTGAAAAAAAGAAAGCGTCCATTAGAGACACTTCCACTTCCTCGGATCTCCAATTCACTCAGAAAAGCGTGACAGACACATAAGACAGATGTGAACTCAAACAAATAAACCCGCAATTGTGTTAGTCACATTGGTACAGACTTATTTTACTCAAACATTGCATTATAAACCAAGAGCTTCTTCTCAAACAGTTTTTTTGCTGTCAAACATCCAAATGTAGTAAGTACATGTTTTCTAAATGGTAAATACACCAATACAGAGAGAAGACACATAGTTTAAACCAAGTTTAAAGTTGCAGCCATAGGTTAGTTTAGTTCTTATCGCATGCCTGCTAACAGAACTGATTGTAACTCTCACAATGGCAAAATATATTATAATTTCTGCTGAAAATTCAAAATAAAACTTTGTCTTGAGCTTCATAAACAAGAAACCAAGGGGCTGGGCGATCGCATATGGGTGATTTGTGAGTTACTCTCATATGAAGTGTTGCTGAGGAATACATTAAAAAGGAATAGAGTACATGAAAAGGCTTTGTAAACATCTTATTTACATTTGGCACTATTTAAATAGGTGGTAGTGCAGCCTTGAACACTGGTATCATTGCATGGCCTCTTTAATGAGCCCCGAGCTGCGAGCTTCTTCTGCGAGCCTCAGCATTTCATGGGCTCCCTGTTCCGATGTAGTTTTACCTACTGGGGAGAGCAACAGCCAAAATGCAATGTCCCTATCAGCATGGGTGAAGTAAAGCACATAAAAAGCAGTAATTAATTACATTCCCTTTGAATGTTGCCACAACATGAACAGTATGTTTGAGCTGTATAGTGAGAATATGATCAGTCGAGGTGCGGCCGGTTGCAAATAGTCCAAATTTCAATTCACCGGGAACGAGGGTGGAGTATTAACAAGGTATTTGTGATAAAATCTTATGAAATTCCATCTGGTCATTCTCTATCTCGCGTCATCAAACTTACAGTATTTTCTGGACTATGGGCTGCACCTGAGAACACTATGTACACACACACACGCAGGAAATCCATGACAACCTGAAGTGTACAAGGTCAATAATGAAGTAAAAAAATAAAATAAATAATGTTTTAATATTTTGAATATGTTACTGTTTTCAAAGCAGTTTCATTGAGGGGAAAACGGAAGTTGGGTTACCGTAGTTTGGGCAGCAGACCTTGAGCCAGCAGACACAGGAGAGCACGGTGAGGTTGGTCAGGCTGCACAGGCCAAACAAAACGCCACAGAAGGCGTAGCCAATACAGATTGTCCTATTAAACAACCACCTGGATGGAGAGAGAGAGAGAGAGAAAAAATATGATTTGTTTGTAACTGACACTGATATTAGAGGGATTCCCTGTAAAATCCTTGCGGTGAATTGCATCCTGCAGATGGGACAGGTAATACATTTCCCAGCTCTCCCTTGGGTCACATACTACTGTAGAGGGCAGTGATGCACTTTGACCCAACGCTGCATAAATGACATTTGTCAGAAACGCATCCTCAAGAGATCTGCCAAGGTTTGCAGATAAAGCACCCAACATCTGACAGATGGAAATGGAAACCTTCATTGCTGATTGTCAATGTTCCCTTTCACTGCATGATGGCGATCCAGTGCTCCTGTTCACAGCCAGAACATCAGCTCATCAGAAAGATTTACCCAAAATGTTTAAAATTTATGAATTTATTTAGTTCTATTATTATTATTATTATTATCTATTATTAGTATTTATTCTAACAATCTTTATTTATACACATTTGCAGTCATGGTATTGCGGCTGATGCAGTGATGTCACAGGTGTTTCTGCAAACCTATTTTTTACTCCGATAAGTTTTAATCTACAGCGTGCGATCTACACTGAGGCTTATTTTAAAATGTCAATGCACAAAACAACCTTGACGGACTCCATGCAGTATAGCACCACTTTCTGTTCACACTTTCAAAAAGTCCCAATGTCATCTTTTCTTCTTTGGAAAAAAATGCTGAACGTGCAGAAGATACAAAACACCAAGAGGGAAAAGTAAGACTGATGTATCACTGCAGATCACTTACATATGAGCGTAAGCTGAAGGAATTGCCAGTGGAAACAAGGTCGTGGTCATTCCCAGGTCACTGATGGCCAGATTAACCACAAAGAACTCTGCAGGCTTCAAGGAGGACTTCTTTCTATAGGCCACGACCAGCAGGATCCCGTTTCCCAGCACTGACAACACACCTGGGACACATAACCGGAGGATATAATAATACTCAAATGGATCATTATCGCAATATCAACATTTCTGATATACATACATGCAAAAAAAACTAACTGCGCTACATTATATTTTCATGAACTGTGTATTTATGCTCTGCATGCCAACATTTTTGGCCAATCATAAGGAGCCATACTGCTCTAGATACCCCTCTGTAGGTTAGATGTGAGGAGAGTGCATAGTGGGCATCATAAGCAGACTTTAATTATAAAGCACATTTTACTGCCTGAGCAGCCTAAACAGACTTTACATGAGCCCTCACATTCACCCATTCATGCACACACTCACACCAATGGTCCACTTTTTTTGTTGGATTTTGGCTATTTGTTAACACAAAAAGTGTTTTCTGTCCCTGAACATAGATTCCAGATGTCAATGTTTTCCATCTACTCTACTACGCCAATGTATTTATACAGTAATATCACTGTGGGTTTGAGGTGAAGGGAAGTATCAGGGCCAGCACTGTTGCTTTTTTAAAGTACTTTATATTAAGTATTTTAGTATGAAAGGCCATATTCGCCATGTATAAATTGTGTGTATCTTGGATCATAACTGTGTCTGTGGTCTGAGCTGGGATAACAAAAGCTTTCCGAAACACGTGTGTACCATATTTACACATTATTGTTTTTGCATTTTTGTTTCAGAAAAGTTTCACATTTACACAGCAACGTTTTGAAAACAAGGTCCATGTACATGGAAACGGACGATGTAGTTTTCATATTGGGTCACTAGTTGGTGCTGTTGGTTGTTTTTGTGATGAAACTACACACACACACACTCGCATGCACGGAGAACAATACACTATAAACATTAACAATATGATTATACAGACATTGGTATAGACAGACGACCATGTTGGATGGTTATTACAGGTGACCCAACTATAAAACCACAGGAGAATATGGACTGGGAGTCATGACGCTCTGGAGGCTGCCATTTCTGTTATTGTTGAGCGAATGTGCGGAAGAACTATTTACTACAGTCGTGGTACGCATGTACAGTAGCAGCGCTTCAGAAAAGTTCAGATTTCCTCTGCCTACATGGGCATGGAGTTGGGAGTTGGTGTTTTTTGAAAAGTTCCACCATGGGAGCCGTTTTCAAAAAGTGGTGTTTTGAGTGGTTTGACATTTTCAGGTGAAAATGTTCTTCATGTAACGTGAATGTAGATCAACAAAAACAATGGCAGATTTCTAAATGAACTTACCTTTTGCTGCTTTAATAAACTTTAACATTTAAAAAGTGTAGAAGTCACATTGGGCGAGGCTTTGGCTGGTCAAAGCACTCGGTGCTTCACGGTTATTCTAGATAATACTTGTGTTTCCATTACTAACAGTTGTGCTTTCTGAGCAAGAGAAAAAATACTCTTATTCAGGGACATTGCATCAAGTTGCTCAGAGAAGATCCAGCTTGTCAAGAGCTGAAGACTCTGGTCAGTTTCATCATGGAATTGATTGTATTTCACTTCATAGCTTCAGCATCATTTCATCCGTGGTGACCATTGGGTAGAAGTCAGAATCCTAAAATGCAAAAATCAGGGAAAAAATGACCAAAAACACTCACCAAAAATAATGTAGAGAGTTCCCATGAGGAAGTCATTGTCTTTTGATATTCTGGACACGAGCAGAAATGTTTCGGAGGCATTTCCCATCTATAAATAAAGACAGGAAAGATAAATGAGAAACATCTCAGGCATCAGAAAACCAAATGTGACGGCCATCACTCATTTCTACAACATGGAGAGAAAATATCATAACGTGCATGAAGAAATAATTCAGTGTCAAATAACGCCTGCATTTTAAATCATCTGGTTTTTACGTCATTTAACGAGACTTAACAAATGAAGGACACTCGAGGTCTTTTGCTTTGTCTGCTTCAGTCGCATGGATCCTCCATACAGTGCTGACAATGTGGAGGTGTATAAATTCATCATCAACTTCATCTCGGAAATCAGGCTTTGATTTACATACACAGTTAATCCTTCTTCAAGTACGTTCATGCATTGTCTCCAAAGCAAGCACCATGGACACACTTTGTAAAGGAATTAACGATTGAACATTGCATGAAAATATATTCATAGCCTTTGTATTTACTCCCTGACTTCACCGTCCACCTACACGTGAAAGAGAAGAGACATTTTGAATCACCTGAGGTAAAGAGCGGAGCTGCTTGTGAACAAACCCTTATTACCACGCGCCCCAGATTATCTTCAAAGAGGAGAAGAAGAGGCAGGACTTTTTTTTTTAAATATCATCCTGTGTGGACATTATATTACAATAAACGTTGAACTCGAGTGGGTGGGCGCCGTGTAGATAAGTGCAGTTGTACAGGCTTGGCGGAAATGTTGAGTGCATGCATGTTTGCATTTTTGTGTGTGTATCTAGTTTCGGGGGATTTCACATGCATCATATACATTTTCAGAACAAGTTGAAAAGTTTTTTACATTAAATGTAGTATCAATTGGAATTTTAACTGTTTCTGTAGTGCATAGAACTTAATCATTTCCTATAAGTGACTGAAGTATCTGAATATATATATATATATATATATATCAGTTTTTTTCTCATTTTGGTGTTTTGAGGAGTTTCTCAGAAGGTGTTATTTTGGGATGGCACAGTATGTTTTGATCATTTTTTTCCCCCTTTTTATGTGTAGCACTGATATTCACAGCGGTTGAAGTCTGCTGAAGATACAGTCGGGGTGTGATGTGCTTTATTAGACCCTGAGGGAAGCTTTAGACTTCTCACCAACGTTTGATAAATTCCACAATTGCATAAAGATGGCACTTGTTTTCATAAAACACACAGAGCAAGAATAAATTGATATTGTGGTGTCAAACTGGCACCGTAATAAAGAATGAAGACTTTTGTGCGGAGGAATTTTATCTAAAACACATAAAATTCAGCTTGTAATTCTCCAGGACTGGGGAGGATGTAGCAATAATGACTCATTGATGACTTCCCCCGTGATGACTGAGTGAGGTGGAGTCAATCATGTTCTCATCCATGAAAGAAACAATCACATCATCAGTAAATTACACACACATCTTCTCACTCAGCCTCTGTTACCTTCAAGGATCTTTTCTGGGTGCTCTTCAGTTTTTGATCTCTAAAAGACAAAAAGCTCCTCAGTCTTTCAGTCCTTAATTCATTCCCATCATTTCTACATGAACAAAGATCTGAAATGTTCCCATCAACCACAGTATGACGGTTTTCATCTCGTGGCGTACCGGAAGAGAACTTGACGTTATTCCAGATACGTCGTTAAAATCTGATCATAAAATGAAATCAATGGTCAAAGGCAGCTTTTTCATGTGGAGCCTTGTGACTGAAGCTTGCCCCTCCTCTCAATGGGGGAAAAGTAATTCGTGCTTTTACTACTGGGCGACTGCAGCTCGCTGAATGTTGGATTCAGTCCAGTTTTGTCATCCTGATTATAGGCGGTTCACAATGCGTCTGTCTTTTAACTGAGACCACAAAACATGAGCATATAATATCATTCCCATTAAACATGTCATTTGATTTGAACAAAAAATACTTGTCTTTTCTGGCCGATCCCTTTTATCCCCAATATGTGTGATTGCTCATTGGGGTCATTAAATGCAGATTTCTTGCCAGCTCTCAGCTCAAGATGTGTTCTTGTCGCTGAATGACCATTTTTCTGATTCAACCTCATCACTTCGAAGCAGTCGAACCATTTATATCAGGTCCTCTGCCTCACCCATTAGTTTTAAATCTCACTTCAAAACATGTTGGTATCTGCTAACTTTATCATTTATTAATCCTTTTTTTTCCATTTCTCCAAAATTCCAACTTGTATGTTTGAATTTGTCCTTGTTTTCAAGTGTTCCTGTGCTTGACGACTAGAACCTGCTGTTTGGTGGACGAGGCTTGAGCTTGTTTTGATTAACTACTCAACTAACACTTTGAAAACACAATGTATACTTATTATTGGTCATGACATTTACAGAAAGCATAAAAAAAAAGAAACATGTTGATCTCAGTGTATATATTTTCATGCAGTTTTATAAAGTCGGGCTCCAGAGTCATGGTCCCACTGGGTTTGTGTCAGTAATGTCACCAAAACATTTTACGGCACTTCAGTAACCATTTCTCTCCCCCAAATGATCTGTACTTGTCGATTTATGCGGCAGTCTTTGCGCTATCGGTCTTTGCCTTCTTCCCTCTCACTTTAGGGCACGTTTGTGTGGGTTTTAAGTTCATTCAACTTGGCGAGCTGCAGTTTGACATCCACACAGATAAAACTCACTTTGCCCATGTCTTATGTCTCTGCAAACTCTTATTTAACATGTTTTTAGTTTGCTTGCCTCTAAACATCTTAGGAGTTCCTCGCGAGCATCTCATATGAATGAAAAAAAGATTTATATAAATTTTTTATTCCAATCAGATGCTGCAAAAAAAAATAAAAAATACAAAGAAAGAAATGAAAGTAGCTTTTGATCAAAGGTGTTAGAAATTAGTTCTTGGTAGTGCACTCAGGCTTTCACTCTTCAATTTATGTGCAGATCAGAGTGTTTGGAGTCCATTAGACTTTTATATGCCCTAATGAATAAATATTGAGTATTCATTATTCATCCTCACTGCTTTATTCAGCCTTTGCAACATGTATGGGCAGTCACAATGCCTTCTGTGAATGTTTTTTTTTTTTCCCTCATGCAAAACATTTCTCAGCTCTGCAGCAGTCAACCTTTCTACACTAATATGTGAATGAAATGCATTTCTATGCAGAAATGGCTGCTGGTGTCCTGGATTCACTTTCTTCAGCTGCGTATCCAGGTCTTAAACACCTACATGTTAAAGTGAACCAAGCTCTGATTCACAATATTGATCACAGGAAATCATTAGAAAAACACTTAAAAGCCTGAGAAGTTTTTAGTACGTGTCAGGGAAGGTCAAAGAAAATATCGGCTGCAGTTTCTCAGAGCCAGAAACTAAAGTAATCATTTAAGATTCATCACCAGAGACTTGTTTGAAGACATTTTGTATCCAGTAAGATATGTTAGAAGGGAAAAAAAAAAGTCATTACCATTCAAGTCTCAGAGATCTTTTTTCAAAGGGATGTTGGCTGGAACAGCAGCAACATGGCACAGCTCAAATATATTCCCTTGATTTATTGCGGCAAATCTTCTGGAAGCTTCCTTTGGCGACATGTAACTCCAAACTGTGCGCAGAATGCAGATTGCGGTCTCCATGATTAAATCCTCATCGGAGCTTCAGCTTCTTTCCATGAACATTCTTCTTCAAAGACTTCAATCAAGAATCTGATGATTTTGATAGTAGATTTAAAGGATTTAGGCATTTAGTAGGAGTTTACAAGTAAATTCCAAATGTTGAGGTACAAAATGCTTAAATATCCCAGCACATATTGTAGTATTGTCAGAATACATTATTCTATATACAGTACTGTATGTGAGGACAATCAATGGACTACTTGAAACATGCGGTGCAACCGGTGTTTTTGTGATTGTGAAGCCTCAGCAGTCTGCTTGTCAGATCAATACTAAATGATGCCTTGGTCCTTTGTTTTGCCCTCCAGATTTTAGAGCTTGATCCATGTTTGAATGTCACGAGTTTCAGAAAGACGGACACAACAAGCCTCTGGGAGCATTCGCTTTATATTCAGCAGAAAGATCAATGTTTGCCTCCAAATTTAAAATATGAAAAATGTGTGAGTCAGCCAGAGGTTAAAACCACAAGCCCTGTCACGGTAACTTATTTGAAATGGTTATTAAACACAAAGTACCAGGTGGTAGTTTAGTCTGATAACATTTTATTAAATTGAGATCAGATCAAACAGAATATAAATATTTCAGGCCAGTAGTCTGCTTGCAGCCTCTCTTCACGTCATTTCAAGCTGCTGTTTTCTTGATATGGATGTATTAGTTTTATCAAACTGACACATATGCAACCATTATTCATTCTGCACTTTTTATCACGTTGGTATATGTACCAACTGTGCCATAAAAACGCTGTAAAAATGTGCTTCTTTAAAGGTTTTATGGAAGCATAAACTTTAAAAGTGAATTGGTATCACATTCTAAGTGATTTATTCAGACCATAAACTGTAAAATGTTATCATGCTACAATATAAAAAAAACACATCATTCCATAATGTGTGTATAAGAGTGCTTCACTTTATACCGAGAAACATAATCAAGAGATGAAACCGGCTCATACATTACATCAGACAATCACTGAGACTCGACTGTAAATGAGATTCAAACCAGATTCCCACACTCAAGGTCGTCCTGATGAGCCTCCATTTTATTTTTATTAAATGTTTAAGTTTAAATATTTAGATATTCACATATGCTGATATCATTATGCTGGGCCATTTCTGTTCTGCCTTTGACAGCAGTATATTTACACTACGTTCCACCTTTCTTTTCTCCTTTTATCTTTTCTTGATAGTTGATTTTCAACAACACATAGTCGACAACTATGTGTAACTCGAATTAGGATTTATCCTCAACATAGTTGTCCATCAATATAATCTGTAGCCTTCCATATTTTCCCATCACTGAGTCTGTTTACATGACCCTTTGGCTCCCCGGGCGCTGCACCAAGGCAGCCCACTGCTCCCAGAATATAGGATAGGTTACATGCAGAGAATTTCCCCAAGAGGGATCACTAAGGTTTACAAAAATAATCCCCAAATTGTAATAATGAGACCGACATGAGTCTCAGGCTTCTTGTTAATTGTCAAAACATTTTGTTTTTTTTTATTAGCTGAACATAGTCTTAAAGTCTTAAGGTCCAAATATGCTTTTTTATACACGCTGGCACCTACGTGTGTTTCAAGCTTTAGTGTCTTTATTAATTATCACATCCAGTAGGGGGCAGTGCAGGTTGTTTGTTTGTTGTGGGGCAAACTTTCGAATCCAAGCATCCATGAAATAGGTTCAAAATTGGTAAAATCAGTATTGGTGTTTATACTAGTATTTAACATTTGGTCTAGGGGGACAATTTGTTATTTTATGTTTTGACCGTTTGCTCGTTTCTAAACTGTCGACACAATCAAAGTTTTTTTGTCTCGATGTCCACCTGAGGACATGTTAGAGATTTGTTTGTATCCACAAATTCACACTGTCTTTCCTCAAAGGGTCCTTATTTCTATTTTGTCCCATTTATTTCTCTGTTCACACATGAACTATACTGCTCAACACTGCCCCCACAGGTCATCAGGTGTATTAGTCTATTTGATACACATCTGTAAGCTCCCCGAAACAAACCTGAATCACACACATAATGAAGAAGAAGAAGATGGACAGAAGCTCCATCTGTATCCATTTTAGGATTTAGAGTCACGCATATTTGATCTTTTAGCAATATTTGCATTAGGGCTTTTCCTTTCACCAATGATGAAATTCATTTTCTTGCCGCTCCAGACGTTTCATCAACTTTTGTGTTGGTGCATGTTTACATGATCACGTGATCAAATCTGACAAAGTCTAGAAATGGGATAATGATCAGATTTTTAGTGTGCATGTAAACTGTGAGCAGAATAGCCCGATAATGAGTGAGTGTGTGCTTTAGCGCCACAGAGTCACATCAGCTGGTGGTATTATCTGCACGTTTCCATTGGCACAGGTTTCACACTGGACTCCATGATTGTTGCAACCCGGGGCCGCTGAATTTACCACTACGTGCTTGCTTCCCGAACATCTGAGCCACTGTCAATGACCAAAAATACTCAGTTGAGGCCATCCCTATAATGCAATACACACAATAAAGAGGTCTCTCAACAGTCATGGACGTGGGTGTGTCACGCAAACAAAGAGCTAAAGTCATCTCCAATCAGAGCAGAACTGAGGGAGGAGGTTACATTAGTCCTGTAAGAAAGCTCTGATCCACCTGTCGGGGTCAGTAGTGTCCGGGGGAGGAAACACTGGATTAAATATGTATTAAGAGTAAGAGACTCAACTTAAAGGAAAAGGCAGAGCAGAGGGGCTGGCTGGAATGACGGACACCCAATTAGATTAAGGTGAAAAAAAAGTGTGTTAAAGAGTGAGGGAGAGTCAGTCATGAGGTGAATGGTGCAAAAGCAGTAGAGAGCTGCTGTGACAATTTAAGCTTTTCTGTTACACAAAGGGAACTACACACTCAGGGAAGGACCCACAAAAACACACACGGAGCAGGGAGGGAGTGAAGAAGGTGAGGACTGCTGTAAAAGAGGTGGAGGCTGGAGAGGATGAGCGCTAGTGAAAGCAGGAGGACAATCACACACACACACACACACACACACACACACACACACACACACACACACACACACACACACACACACACGCACACACACACACACACACACAACGTGATGCACAGAAAGATACAATCGTGAATAGATCCTCTGACCATATCTGACAGTGCAGAGCAATAAGAGTAAACCTGCATGTGGGTAATAATAAAGAATGAGCTGCATCTTATATCTCCAGAAAACAAGAGAGATTTTTCATGAATGGTGTTTCATAGCGTCACGTTAAAAACAAGGGCTGTTTGGGCTTTGCTGCTGTTGCATTAAGTGCTTGTTATGCCGAGGGTCTCGGCTTCACTCCTGTCAAGTGTTGAGCAGTTTACTGAAGTTTGGCTACCTGGTATTTACATTAATTATAATTACATGTAGATTCAGAGTTAGAGTTTTGCAGTGACTCATTAGCTCAGCTGTCGGCACGTTTTCACATTAGTTTCTGGATTTATGTTTCTTCAGAGTGGAGCCAAACGGTGGTACGCACGCACCATATTGATGTGTTTGACTTAATCATTTGGGGTTGTTTTTTTTATCCAACTGCATCTCTGTCGCCACGTGGATGCAGTTTTTTGTCAGTATTGCAGAACTTGGCATGACACCTTGAAAGAAAATGATTAATGAATAATTCAAGGATGAAGCAAAGAAAAAATACCAAAATGCAATATTGCAGTGACTATTCTGAGTTATAGCTCCTCAGGATACGAGCTAATGTTTAGTATAGTCAGACGTCTTTCGTCTGATTTATTGGTTGGGATGAATGAGATATTATTTAATGTGGTATTAGATGCTTGAGTTAACAGTGGTGCAGTGGTTATTTGGGTTGTGTGGGGGTGTGTGTGTGTGACTCCAGCATCCTGTGAGCATTACCTAGATAAATATATAAAGGCGGTGGATGAATTTGTTAACCATTAAGACTAAAGATTTGGTTTATCTCCACGATGTGCACCCGAGGCAGGACTCTCTTCCCTCTGTAATGGTATTGCATATATTGTAATTATACATTATGACACAAAAGGGAGTGCTGTTGTACTGAAGATAATACCCATCCTGTTGTCTTGATATAGCAGCACAGCACTTTTATACAACAGTTATTGATAATGTTAATGTTTGGCTCATAATTGAAAAATTACAACAGTGATTTGTTTCTTCAAATCAATGAAGATAAAGGGTCTCGGCCAAAACCACAAAACAGCAAAGTGATTATCACTGAAGTTTTTCATTCGTTATCGTATTGCTCCATTAGTTTATGGAAGGCTCCTTTGAGGCATTTATATTTCTTTCTATGTTTCTGGTCAGTGTGTATCCCGCTTTACGCTAGTTATTATTGACCGGCAAAAGCAGCAGCGCCACAGTAAAGAACAACTTACAACAACTTCCTCCTTATTACTGACGTCCACCAGTGAGGAAGCTCCAAACAGTTTTACTTGTCTGACTGGAATTTTCCTGCAGTGACATTACTTTTTTTAGAACCTCCTTATTCAACTAGACATGTTGCAGTTTATATTCATTGCACATCGGCCTTCTTCTTCTTTGGGTATTTTTTCCCGTCATGGGTTGCCGGAGCAGATCATCTTCTTCTCTCCACCTTCCCCTCACATCGCCTGCATCTCCATGAACCTCCTCCTCTTCCTCTTCCTCTCCGGCCACTCTATTTTCTCAAAAATACATTGAAATTTGTTCGGTATATTACGATGAAAAATGTTGTGTTTGCAGTGAAAATGTTTTTCTATGTTGACAAGACGCTTTCTTCCTCTTCCTCGTGGTTTTCAGACTTCACGAATTGCATTAAATGTGTTGTTGACTTCAAATCCCTGAGAGTGCCACTGTTCCTTCCACTGACTAATTTTTGACCTTTAAAGTATTTAATTTGTTTTCTTGATCTTAAGTGAGTGCTTTGTTTTTCTTTGAACTGCCAGTAAAGGCTTTTGTTCCAAGGAATGGATTAAGGAACTGTTGCATTTCTGTGCGTTTCGCTGATTATGCAGATTTTCTTTTTATTAAAAAGCCTCTGTTGTTGTGTTTGTTTTCTTAGATGCAACACATTCCTTAACATAAAACATTCCTACGTGATAGCGCGTCAGGAGGCGTGCTTGTGACATCTTTGCTCACAGCAAACTACAAAATTATACAAAAAACGAATTAAAACCAATTGTTATCAGTTTCAACATATTGACATGGTTTTTCTCACATGCGACTCTTGTCATTCATATTTAATTTCTTTCTTGCGCTCACTCCACCGTGCTGCTGTAAACCAATGCTCAGGCACTGCATGTGGTTAAATGCTGATCATTACTTTATTTCCACAAGACATCACTCACCGGCCGGCATAAATCCTCCTCATTTCAACACCATAATTCATCATTGCACGCTTCTCGTTGCCCTCATACATTACTGTTATTCTGCAGATGCTCTATCTCCAATGTGCAGTCGGTATAGTAATGCATAAAGTTACCAGATGTATAACAAATGATCGAGTGCAGTCTGCAGCAACAGCAAATTACAGTTTTCCCAATAAGTCAGAGCGAAGTGGAGAACGAAACCCTTTAAACTCTGTTTGCCACCAAACTCTGGGAAGCTCCTCCCTCATATTTTTACATTCTCATAAAGTCTTAATAATGTAATTTTACGAGTGGGTGGGTATCGGTGAGAAGTTTGCATGTTCTTCCGATACATGTTTGGGGTTTTTCCCGATGTGCTTTGGGCTTTTCCCGCCCAAAAAAATCAGTTTTGTGGTTAAATGATTAATTCAAATTGTGAAATAGCTTGTGAAAGGTACATGTAGTTATTGCCAGTGTCCAAGGTTTCAGGGACAAACAGAAGACGGACAAATGTCACAACGTGAAGCTATGAATGCCGTGAGTTTAATCATGAATGACTTGGTGATGCGGTCGGACACACGCTGCAGACTCGCTGTGTGAGAGCAAGGTACTTAGAGCTGCGCGCTCACTGAGAAAGTCCAGTTAGACTTATGAATAATGAGTCCAGATCGACTGCAATAACCCAAACTGCATTAGGGTACGATCTCAACCCTTTTGTGGATGTGAAGCCCAGAGAGAGAGAGAGAAAAAAACCAACAACCAGCGAAGGAGGAATTAACAAAGTCTCCACTCAATAAATGATAGAGGAAGCCAATTATAACAAATAAGCATGATTATGTAAACAGGACATGAGTGATTATCTTTTTCTCCCAGATAACTGATGAGGACGATACAGAAAACTGGGAATCTCTTTCACTCACTTCTTTGGTTCCATTTATTTTCTCTTTCTCTGCTGTCTATTGCTGTTTAAAAAGAAAAAGCTCAGTAATTGATCCTTACCCCATATTCTAAAAATATAAGCTTGTTCTTCCTTTCGTTATTTTCTGCTTGGGGAGTCACTCCTGATTACCCCTTTGAAGTGGGATAAATACAAGAGGTACTGTACATTGTTTTTAACAAATTGAAAGGTGACCTGAGACAAGCAGGCTTTAAAAGCACAGCAGGGGTGCCAGAAACCAAAAAAGAAAGTGAGTATAATGAGGCCATAGCTCACTGAGCCGATGTTACTTTCTAATTTGCAACATTGCCAGGAGCTCTACTTTCACTGTTGGAACCAATTCAAATTTCCGACTTGAGATAGATCACCCCTGACAGAGCCACTTCATCAATAACTTGTCCATATTTTATGATAAAGTGGAGTGTAAAGAGCCTAAAGTGGGCTCCGTTATGTTTCCATCCCACCATTCCTCAACTCGCGTCTTGGTGATCGAGGAATGAAAATGGAAATGCTTTTAGATCCGCCTCATAATTCCCCCTCCTCTCCACCATCTCGCAACCTCAGTTGCGCATCCTCATGTTCTCCCTGCGGGTGTCGGTTCATCAACACAGTTTAATGCGGGCTCTTTTACAAACTTCGCTTTTGTGTCTTTTTATCTCAGTGTTCCAATCTCTGCAGTGAAACATGACGCACATGGTTTTGCCTGATGAAAAAATACGCACGTCCTTATTAATCGCTACTCTTCAAAATCCGACGCGGACACTAAAAGTAAGCAGCGGCTGAGGGTTGGAGTGCTGAAATACAGTAACTGAATGAAGGATTTTGTTCAAAAGCGCCACGTTTTTTGTTCAATTACAAACACAAGGCTGGCTCCCGAACCCCTGCCGAAGAGATTTGAAGATAAATTGAATGCCTACGATTTACCTGCTTACTGTATCTCCTGCAGTTCAAGTAGAGTGGTAAATTTATCTTTAGCTGCTCATCGTTACGCCCGGAATAAACACCAGAGCTTATCAGCTCCGAAAGTGACTCACCGGGAGAGTACGTCCCTCCATCTCTGTGGGATCTGCTGGATCTGATCCCTTGTGACTGCCAGCAGGTGAACGCATCACCAGTCCACCACGTCACAAACACAGAGAGGCCGACAGCCACACACACACACTCACAGCCACAGCAAGTGGCACCGCTTTTATGGTCAGTAATTATCAAAACGTGCTTGTTTATGGGAGTCTTAACAGATAATATGGTACTAATTTGAAAAAGGATATTGTAAAGTCATAACAGTTGTGTGTGGCACTTTGTAGTATAAACTGAAGACGGTTTCCCACTGATTTTGTTTGTTCATATTTGGCACTAGCTTTTGGTGCTTGCTTTACATGTTGGAAAGGGGGTAGGAAGAAGTACAGACTTATTTAATCCTTCTTTTTTTTTTTTTTTTGATATTAGTTGATAAAAAAATATGGTTCAACTTTTCTTTTTAAGTGTTTCATTTATTTGTGTCGATGGAATCCCCAAACGCAGAGGAGAATCCTGTCTCACCTGAGTGGATACTGTCCATGTTAATATTTGAATCGTATTCACAGCTGTCACAGTCGACTGTGTGAGGAACAAACACAGATGGCCAAAGAAGCGGGAAAAGGTCAAAGACTTCACAGGCAGCTGGAGGAATCCTACAAATCCAAGCAGATACGAGAGGATTTAGAGGCAAACCACTCGGAGAGGTAAAAACCAGGTGGAGGATGAAAAGAGGATCAAGACAAGTTGTTTGCGTAGGTAACCTAAAATATAATGAGGAAACTTTCTAAACTCTTTTTTTTTTTGCAGATGGTCTCTTTATTGAAGTCCGTGCCGCACTTGCGTTAATAGTAAATACACAACTAAAAATATTCTGACGACTCAGTCCTCGTAGAGTCCGCAAAGAAATGGATTAACTATGTCATGTAGCACACTTCTACTTCTACACAGTCTGATTTCAGTTTATTGTCGGTCTTTACGTTCTTATTGTGCTCGCCTTGGCTGAAAGCCCGCTCTCTTGTAATGGGCTGCCTCCACAAAGCCTGGCTATCAGGCGGCACTCAAGCACCTGTAATTTGACATCGGCCTCTTCATTATGCTTGCTGTAGCAAATGACCATATGCATATATTAAACAAATAATATATATTCCAGTTAACAGTTTACACACACTAAAGGATAGATATAAGAACACTAAAATGTAAAGATCTATAGAATTAAATATCAGAAAATTATCAAATGATATATTAAATACAGTACGTTAACACCAGCATATTTAGCTGTGCACAATAATAAAAAATGCCAAAATGACACAAACTTATTATAAATCTAATATTAGAAGAGGTTACAATGACAAATTATAATTAGATTACATATGATCTATTTAACATGAGTAGCGTAGAATTAAACTTCTGATCTTGATTAAAGGCGGACCGACTACTGGTGGTATTGAGTATCCTGAGGTTCACGGTGTTATCGCAGCCAGTACTTTCACATTCACAGCACAGATGAGTTTCAACTGGAGCTGAAACATAACATTTGATTGGACCGCACGCTTTATGTGAGAATACATGCAGAGCAACATTTCTCCCCATTTGCAACAAAAGGTGGTGGTATGCGCTGTTGTAGCTTGTCAGGATCAATCATTGCTGTTTGACATCACAATCGTCCAAAGCTGAGATTGCAGACCACCACAGTTTTCACTTTCCTGTTGTTTGTACTTTCACCGGAGAATTTTTATCTCCATTTAGAACGATAAGCTCTGGGCCCAGTGGTGCACTGCACAGCTGGACCATTACTCCAGTTTTGTTTGTCATTTTTGGCATGCATATACTGCATTCCTTTGTTTTGGTTGATTTAGGGTCCTTTCTGTCGGGAGCTTCTACGTTCTCTCTTGATGCAGGTTTCCTCCCACAGGCCAAAAAAACATGCGTGTGATTTGTTTTTTTATTACCTCAGTGGTTTTTACATTGACCTGAGTATGACTTTTAAACATTCATATTTGCCTATTTAGAAATTATATTTTAAACCTCATATGCATCATATATGATGGCAACTAGTTTAGTTGTATTGTGATCAATCACAATGGCATTTTGTTTTTCTCATGAGTCCATGAAAACAGAGAAACAAATAAAGACCGTCTCCCACCACCGTAGGCCTGTCACAAACTATTCCATTAAGTCTATCAAGTTTAAACTTGTCTACTAATGTTGGGAGGGTTTTTTTGTTTTTTAACCATTTTAATTATGTTTTGTTCCTGAGTAGTGCTAAATAAATCAACCTGCCATTCCTCATCCACTCGTGCACATGAGAGTTTGTTTGAACTGAAACTTTTCATCCACTGGATGAATAAATGCAGTGTCGCATCTGTTTGGCGCAACACATCCGTTAACCTGTGACTGTGTTTAGCTGCTTCCTGTGTGGACATTTGCTATGTGATGTAACTCAGTGGCTATTTGTCTGATGCATTCGTATGCCAAGCACTGACGGACCTTTTTCTATCAAAAAATAATAATAATTCAATTCGATGCACAAATCCTTTTTAAGGTGTTCTTTTCCTTTAACTCGATAATTGCGAATACCACACTAAAGCCCAAACTATGGGCATTTTGATGCCATTACATAACAGCTTAGTCGGCAGGTAGAAGATGATCTGACAGTCCCCTGCTCTCTCGGATGGTGAACAATTGCTGTGATTGACTCCTGTTTGGAATTCGCCCAGAAAAAAGAGGGACCGATATTGTGTCTGTCAATCTCATGAATACCAATGCAGTGAAATCAAGCCAGTTGCCCCGGAGCCTGCACAGGTAGAAAATGACTAAATGGATCTTGAATTATTGAGCATATGAACATAAGCACGGTGTCACTTTTCTCCAGACGTGAAAGAAGATGGAGGTGAGAAGGATTGTGTCATGTGCTGTTAGCTGTTGATGCAACTCTCAGGCTGGGCGACGCAGACAAATCCCCTAAAATACATTCAACTTAAAGTCCATAACAGCGATGCCACAACATTTGAATTAAAGAAATTTAGAGAAAAAAAACTCCCTGCAGCATGAAGCCACAGAGAAAATCATTTTGTGCATGGATGTCACAAGTAGAGTTTGGTTGCACATGAGACCATATGACTCGTCGGTTCAACAATTAGTTACAGTCGGACCAGGACATTATCTTTTCACCATTCATTCACTCCGTCTCCAAACATATTTATCCAATTCCTAGTTATCCACCAATGCATGCCCACACCTCCCATTTTCTAAATTCAAATTACATGTTACTTTTGTCTCCTGCTCTACACACACATTTCTTCCTTCCATCATTTATGTATTCACGATCGTTCTCTTTGCCTCTGACACGATGGACCACTCAAACAATTAAATTCTCGCTCGTCGCTCTCAGTTAGTCTTTAATATCATTAAGGACTCCAGTAATTCATCTCGTAGCTCACCTCCAATCGCGCTGCTGCAAAGAAAAGCTTTGTATAAAGCGTCTCTGAGGACGAGGTTTCTTTGTGCTACACTGACTTTTGCAGATGTGTCTGTAAACGAAGGAATCAGTTAAGAGCTTTTCATTCATCTGTGGAAAGGAAAAAAAAAAAAGAAATCTCTATGAAAACAAAGATTTGTATTTGATTGTTCCATCATGCACGCTGGGGACTTTTGGACTCAAGGACCCTAATAATTCTTGCTCCTTTAAAATTGATGCATAACCTCCCCAGTTTGCTTTTTCACTCCCTCTATTCACCTGCCTCTCTGCTGATGGAAGCTTGAGAGGCGGCTCACATATACATATGAATAAGATGCTGTGTTTACATTTAAATGCACTAATCTAAATATGGTAATCACGCCCTAACAGTTTACTTTGACAGGCAATTCTCCAACCAGCCGCCGCCGCAGCAGACAGTGTCACAGTCAACGAGCAAGTGATTGGTAAATAGAAAAGCTCAAACCTGAATCTTATTACATGCTGGAAGAAGTGGAAGCATGCTGGGAATACAGATGAGAAACAAATCAGTCCCAGGTGAAGCAAATACTCTGTCAACAAGAGTAATCTCTTTATGCCTCAGAATATGTTGACAGTTCCACTGCGAGGTTACAATTATCACAAATAACACACCCACAGCTGGGCAGAACTCTAGTCGAAAATATTCATGTAAAGTGTTCACTCACAACAACAATAAGAAAAAATATTATTATTTTTATTATTATTATTTTTATAACTCTATAACTTCATTGTGTCTCACTTGATGTAAGGTGTGAAGTCAAGGAGGACCTGGTGTCCCAGTGTCCGCCAGCTTGTTTACCACCCTATTTAAAGTGGGTGTGGAAGATGTATTGATGGACAGATTGGCTTTAGGTTTTTCAAAGACCACGAGCTCAAGTGTTTGGTGCTCATCTTCATATCTTCACGGTTCAGCTTTTGTTCATGAAGCCATTTTCTAAGGCTCCGGCAGCAAGCCGTCACTGATGTCCGTAGTCTATCTGATTAAGAGCTGATGAAAAACAAATTCAACTTGGTACTTTTTTTTTTTAATTCAGCTTTAAAAGAAAAAAAATGCGCTAAAGAAACAACAGCAGAAAACAGTTGCTTTGGTTTTACATATTGTTATAGTTACATCCATCCTACTATGATACACCCTGGACAGGTCACCAGTCCATCACAGGACACTCAGAGACAGACAAACACACACACGCACATCTATAGGGACAATTTAGGGTCACCAGTTGACCTCATGTTTTTGGACTGTGGGAGGAAACCCAGGCACACATAGGAGAACATGCAAACTCCACACAGAAAGACCCTGGGTGGGATTTGAACCCACAACATTCTCGCTGTGAGGCAAGAGAGACCTAACCACTGCGTCACTGTGCAGGAATCTGTGTGACGTATTTTGTTTGCTCCACCCACTGAGAGAGCTGGAAGACACTTCCTCCTTTATTCTTCCAGCCACTCCATCTATTTAATAACGTATCCAAATGTTTAATTTTCATTCTTGCGCCCCCTATTGTAAATGTAAAAGATTGAATTACCCTTTGCCATATGACTGGCATATCTCAAACCATGGTCATTTCTGTTTTGTCTCTTAAGTTGGTCTCAGTTGAACCTGGAAGTCTATAAAATGTGTTTATCTTACCGTGTGCTGTTTCCAGGTTTACTCATCATTTCACCTGGACTTTCGTGGTTAATGATATTCTTCACAAAGTCCTAGTATCACCATAGAAGCTCAGTGAACTGCGTAGAGTCAGGGGAAGTCCTTCACTACATTTCAAAGGTGAACTTAGATCCTAACAGAACATAGTAAATGAAATGAAGCTTGGAGGTTTGCTCAGACAACAAAGTTCATTCTGTAGCGACATTGACCAAATCAGACAAGAGTGAGGGCAACACAAATCCCCAGCACACCCTTCTTTTTCATGGGCTGTATATTTAAACCATTAGCACAGTTCTCACCTGAAAGAAACGCAAATGCAAATGCTGCTGCCAACATCTGAAAAGCCTCCCTTCCACTCCAGCATGCACCTGCGTAAGCCGTGAATCAGAACTCCAAACTATGCGTGTTGTGAATTTACAGTCGGTTTCATGTTTACCGATTAATTGAAATACTCATTGGTTGGGTTAATGAGTATTACAGAAAGTCACTAATGCTTCTGTGTTGATTTGTGTCACTTGAGAAAGCGGCATCCATTCATTAGCTCTTCGGGAAACAAAGGTGGAAGTCATTCAAAGGTAAGACATGCATGTCAGGTATCGAGCTCCGTGCACATCCATCCGTTTTACACCCGGCCTGACATCTTCCATTAGGTTTAACTGTGGGTTTGATGTGACGAACAGAGATCCACTTACTAACCCCGACCTTTCCTGTCGTCACACAACCTTTGTGCTGCAGGCTGCAGGATATCAGGCAGAGACTAATGGGTGCACAGTTCCATGCTGTCACTCAACAGGTTCACAGACTTTGTCATGTATTAGTGTGACACAGTGACAACATAGTCTCTGGTGTATTGCCATCATGTTGGTGGGGAATCAATCTGTCGGTGATGCCGTTAATTCTGACTGATCTCAAAATTGTGTTTAGTTTTGTTGACGTTAAAGGGTTCGATTAGACCTTCATGCTGTGAGGAGGAAATTCAAGCTGTAGAAGCATGACCTGTGACACTTTGTCTGTTGGTTGTGGTTCCCAGCGAAGCAGCTTAGATTGTTGGTAGGTTGGAGGGTTGTAGGTATAGTGTAAGACCACCATACTGGAGCAACTCCACTGGTACACAAGTGTTTCATGTTAAATAAACTACAGTATAAGAGCATGTCTATGTCTACACATGGTAAAGCCTGTTTGAGGAATCAAACTCTCACTGCACAGGTGTTTGATTTCACAGTGAGTGCTGTTTGATTTTGCAAAGCTCATGTTCAGGTTCAGTGTTTTTGTTCTCCCTCCCAGAGGCTGCTTTTGATTTTACCCAGAGAAGCTATTTTTAGAACAAATCTTGAACGGACTGAATGTTTAAAATTGAAATGTTTCATGTTGTAAAAATGATATAGAACAGGGCAAAATTTCAATAATTTCAATGTTGAGACTTTTTTTTTTACTTTGTTTGATGTGTTTGATATTAAATTTGTAGTTTGTATCATACATTTAGTAAAAAAAAGAAAGAAAGAAGTTTGAATATAAAAACGAGTTTATGTATGTTCTTGTGGGCCCATTGTTGGGGTTTCTAAAAGGCCCCAGTCATTATTATGGCTGGTTTTATTAACTACGGTCATTGATAAAACATAATAATTCTTCTGTTTGTTGTCAAAGGTAGAACTTAACATATAATTATAGCTATAAAACATAAAGTAAATCCTTGTGCATTTTTTAGTCATTCAATCCACAAGCATTTGTAATGAATTTTTATTATGTTTATACTCTCAAATGAGGGAAAAACAGTCAATGCAATTTCAAGTTTTCAGATAGCAATCATGTTAAAAAAAAAAAGCACATAGATATTATTTTTAAATGATTTAATATGTCTGAAGGGAATTTATATGCAGTTACGCATTACCAGAGCGGGTGTAGAGATTGTAATGTTTTCTTTATCGACATTCTTTAGATGGCTGCAATTTGTTTCAGTGGGAGGCGCTATGAAGAACTTACAATGTCCTCTTCACTGAAACCAATGATTTAAATCAAGAAAACATCCCCTGACAAAAGAAAGTACTACCCCAGCCATACAAATTAAATGCATGTCGTCTAATCTAATGTTTAATGTGCCCCAAACCTCCATTTGCCTGTCCCACAGACTAATGTTCCAGTCGAACAGGAGAACGTCTGAATCCAGTTACACAAACTGCAACTCTAAACAGCCCCCGCCCCACTGCGGGCTGATCTGGACGACTAAAATTATTCCTGTGTGCAGCTCATGCACAGTACATGACATTAGTACAATTTTGTAATCTTCTTAAAGCAAAGATGTGTGACTGTAAAATATGCAAAGAAAATTGAGTCAGTAAAGGCGGCATGTCAGGGCTCTCGTTTTGTGGCGCGTGGCCGATTCCAAATCTTGTTTTCTCAGCTGGGGTTCTTTGATGTGAATATAGACGAACTGACAGCGTAAAAACAATACTGACGCAGCAGCATGCTGCCAGGACTACGTCAGCTTTTGGCAGGTTCAATGGTTCAATGGCGGGATCAGAGCAGGGCGAGTCACGGGGCAGCTGCAGGTGACGCCCGATGAGACACTGAGACACGGTGAGACACTGTTAGACCTGGGTACATCCAGTGAGACCTGAGCACAAAAGGGATAAACGCTGTCACTCCTCATCTTCTCCTCAGACCGACTTTGATTAATGTTTCAACCACTCTGAAATGACAATCTGAGCTCCATGAAAGGAGCAACTTGTTAGTAATCAGCAGCGTGACTCAACACTAATCAGAAATGTGAACATGACTGTTAACCGCCTGTCATGCTCCACGTTGCCCTCTGGGTTACCAGAGGTTTTTTTTTAGCCTTGAATACAGATCTGCTTTTCACTGGCTGATCTGAATGACCTCTTTTTGCTTGATAATAGTTCCAGCAGTTACAGAAGCCCATCTGTGACCTTATCGTAACATATAACAGACAAACAGCCGCCGTTTGGATGCATGATTCTTTCTGATTGCCTCGGGGGCTGACTTCCGTGGTGCGTTTGATATTGTGGAGCAGACATGATAAATGACTGAAACAAGGAGAAACTTCATGTTTGTCTACATTTTCTCAATGGAGCTGCTCATTGTGTGACATGGAACTTATAAAGGAGTTTTTTTATTTTTTTTAATTAAAATTTTTTTTTTTAAGTTAAACTGTTCTTTTGAATGAGCACAGCTTAACTTTTTAAGGTATGCTCAGAAGGAGAAACATCTTTACACGAACCATCCAAACTGGTCTTTGAGGTGTGACAAATTCCACGTCTTTCTTCCATTTTCACATTTGTTTGTCCCTCCCTCCCTCCATCCATCCATCTTCTTTTTCCATCTGGCTGTACACTCTCCCTTCCTGCCTCTCTTCTTTGTCCCTCCATTATTTGTCCTTTGTCCATCCTTTTTCTGTGAATGTCCATCAAAATCTTCATCTGTCCATCCTCGTTCTCTCTCTCTCTCTCTCTCTCTCTCTCTCTCTCTCTCTCTCTCCATTACTCATTGTCTTCTTCTCCATCCTTCATTCTTTCCCTCGCTTCTTCCATAAACTTCTGGGAAATCAACTGCAGTGGTATGATTAGATTAAACATCATGCACAGTCACATGGCAAAAACACTTGCAAAAATACATATTGAAAGCATATTAAATGTCTCCAATGTAAGTCATACGTCCTCCAATAGATGATTATCATTATTACTGTGGGACCAGAATAGAGCGGCACCCTCGTTAGAGGAAATGAATAGCTGGAATGTAATAACGTATTACTGTTACTTAAAAGATGGACAATAAAAATGTACTCGTCATTAGGGCTGACACACCTTTGTAGGGATTCCTCAGTGTATACTGTGTCCCTGCGGTGCGGCGCGAAGAAAATGAATCGGAGCCAGAGGTCTCCCGCTCCTCATCAAATACCAACACAGAAAGCAACAGAGGGACATTGATTCAATTTGCAGTAGAAATAAAAATGTCACTGAAAATGCAATCCAATTTTCCCACAATGTGCACACTGGACGTATGCAGAGCTTGTAAACTCCGAGTTGGAGGCTGCAATCTGCGAAGCACCAATAAAAGATCGTCTGCTTCCAGGGAGGACAGCGGACGATTACTTCATTGCACATTTTCATTAATTCTTGCCAAGAAATTTTAAAACACTAAAAGTAAAACTGTTTTTTTTAACTGAATAATTCTGTTTTCATAAAAATGTTAAAAAAAAATACGTTTGACGACAGTACATACATAAAGACTTAGCCTTACTTACACGTTAAAAGCCTGTTAACCAAAAAAAGGGCTTTTATTCCCAAAGTATCCAAACAGTTATGAAAATCTTTTGAGGTGGCCACACACTGTGAGATGTTCGCTGTCTCAGCCATGACACACAAAGTACGTCACAGTGGTCCTCGACCTCTGAATCACTGGAGAGTAACTTTATTTTATAAAGTTGATAAAATCCGTAGTGCTTGTTGTAGCAGGTAATAAACTTTTACATAAAACTACAAAAATGTAACAAACATTAAGAAGTCACCTGCTGCTTAAGTGGGATGGATGACCATAAGGAGGCTAAGGTTTTTGTCTCCCAGAAAATTAAAATAGAAGAAATAGAACTTCTCAAGTCAATAATTATCCAGTGTGGACATATAATCCTCCCAGGTATCAACATGCTGTTTTGGTAATGTTCTTTCTTCGTCATAAACACCAATACAAACTCAGATTTGTTGAATCTGGCATGATCTGATGAATAAGAGCCGCATATTATATTTTTATGTTGCACTCCAGAGCACCAAAGGCAGCAATAATTTAATGAATGAATATACGACTGACATTTTCATGTTGAATCAACAAAAAAAAACAAAAAACAAACATGATTTCCAAGTTTACTGCCGCACACCAGAAAGTAAAAATACAAAAATCTATACATGCAAAAAAAAATACAACTTTCCAAGAAAAACGGAGGCGGTCACTATCACTGTGCGTATCAACATATCATATTCACCTCTACTTCTGTCTCTGCTGTGAACTCAAAACTGTGATTGACATCTTTATTTAGCAGACATGCTCATCTAAAGTGACGCGTGTCTACGTGCATGAAGTGCCCACGGCTCCTACCAGGAGATAAGAGCCCAGGAGAGCACCGGGAGGCGTCTGGCAGTCTGTGGGTGTCAACAGACGATCAGCAGAGGCAGCGAAAGAGACACGTCTCTCCTTCACCCCAGCATCCGTATGCGTCAATGTGCTTCTTTAACGCGTGTAATCAATTAGTGCTACGGCTAATTTGTTGAACCAATTATGATGCCCCCGTTGAAGACGCTCGTTGCGCTCAGGCACAATCGGCTTTAAAATGAGGAAAACATAGACGAATGGAAGGTTTACCAGAACAGAGCAATTAACACTTGAATCAAACACGTGATTTCATGTCGATTCGATTTGTAATTCGCAGCATAACAGTGTTAACTTTGTTTTCTTATCGCCCCCGGCATTTCTCTCTTCAAATATGCCCACTGTCGGAACGCCATACACATGTAGATTAATTCCAGCACTACGCTGCATTCTTTCACTGGCTATCGACCACTCGCATACAAAGTGAGGGAAATCAATATACTAATTAAATCCCGAGATCAATTGTCATAAAAAATTGACACAGTTCATCCTTTAATAACAGAGGTATGTGGGCACACCACAGGGTTTTTATTCCTGCAAAGCTCAAAAGATTTAAAAATGATGCTCCCCACATTTGGTCTGCTTGAGGATTCATCAGCATGCGGCTGCGTTGTGGCATCTCCTGGCAGTGATCTATCAGTAAAGTTTTAATTACTGATCAGAGCATGCGGTTCACCCTCAGTACTGGAATGAGCCTGTAGCAGGATAATCTATGGTGGGAGAACATGAGATTAGAGTGTGTCCATGTGGTCTGGTAGCAAAAAGTCGCTGGAAACATGAAGTTCAGGCCCCTTTTTTTGGTGTGTGTGTGTGTGGGGGGGGGGGGGGGGGGGGGTGTGACTGGATCTGTTGGAGTAACTGTAGATATCAAACTTATGAGCTGGATTGAGATTGTAGGATTACTTGGAGAAGAGCTTGTGTCTGTTCTAGAGATGCGAACTGTGATTACGGCAGATGTAACCATGAAAGTTCACTGAGCAGTGGGCCGAGTCCACTTTATTTAGTTGATTCCCTTCAGGCAGCTTACACTAGCGGGATCGTTGTCTGCTTGTATCAGGCTGATGTGGAGTCAACGCAAACACTGGAGATAAACCACAAAGCAGCTTTTGGGTTTCTGTCCTGCTTGTGCTTAAATGATCGGGGTAGTCACTCACTACTTAAACCAGCTGAAACGCGAAACGTAATGTATGTCTGCTCTTGTAAGTCGTGCTGGGCATTTATCATCGTACTCAGTTGTTATTGATGTTTTTCAGTCAAAAATCATTTATCAGCCATTATAAAAACTGTGATCTGCCATTTCAGACTAAACTGAAACGCTTTAGTCATGAAAAACTCTTAAAGCCACTTAAGTTTTCAGGAAGAATTCAGGGAATTGTTTCACACAGTGGTGGCATTTTCCGATTTTGTCTGAGTTTCCGTATCTTTTAATTACAGTATTGTAATACTGTAATCTGACCCCTTCGTGTCTTGTCCATGCCAAACTGTCTTGGGGCGGGACACCGAACCCTGTAATTGCTCCTAATGTCGATTGAGCTCCTTGCATGGTAGATGTCATGTTAACATGTGAGTGTGTGTGTGTAAATGTGACTAACAAAGTGAGTCACTTTGAGATCGCCGGGGCAGTAAGGAAAAAAGGGAAATCTATGTGCCAAGTAATTACAACATGCTACTTAAACATGTCACATGCATAGCTGTTCAAATTAAAAGTCATATGTGTATTAAAGACCCCAGCGGATGCTAACAGGAGGGCACATGAGAACTACGGCGCATTTTTTCTCTTTCGTAATTAACATCTGCTGTGACGAGAAGCGAGCGCTGGTGTTGTGTTACCACGGAAACCAGTAGATCTGAAACACCTCTGCCATACATTTTCACCACCTCATAGCTACTTCTACAGTAAGCTCAGTCAATAAACTTGTCCTCAACACTCTTATAAGTATGTCTTGAGTTCTCGGACTTGCTGATCTGTACATAAAATAGACACATTTGTGGATTGACCCGTGATCCATCCACAGCCCCATGCTTTTATAATCCCCTCTGGTAGAAACAGTTCTAACATCTGGCTTTAGTGCAATAAACCTGTAGGAACATGTCAACAACATAAGCTTTGGCGATTTGACCTCTTTATGGATTTATTAAAGTTTTGTTGAAATACTACTGTTTTACCACATTGTTCTAAATATTGTGGATAATGCACGCTGGCTGCTAAAATTGTTCCCCTGTCCAAACTAAACATACTTTTTATTTTCAGTCTATACATGCAACTAGTAATTTATGTTTATTTTTATTATTTCAAAATATAATGAAATCTGAGTAGTTCTATTCACTTCAACTATTCTACTTTAAATGTATTATATAACACTTAGACTATTGCTGTATATTTTATAATGTATGTTTTATGATATAATGTGTGTGTTTTATAACGTTGTCATGTTTGTTGAATGTAATTGTAATTTGGTGCTGCTGCCGTCTTGGACATGACATGAAAAAGAGGTCCTGCAGTCTCACCGGGACTCACCAGGTTAAATTAAAGTTAGATAAAACATAAAAATAATAACACTATCTAACACACAAGAGCTTTTGCGGCACTGCAAGCTATTTGAAGGTCATCTGCTGTGTGTAAAACGCAAGAGAAGGCAATGAATGAATGCACTTAACACACTTGTAGATGCAAGACATTTAAGTAAAGTATATCATAAAATAGAAAAAGACTCCCAAGCTCCTTGACTTTCCGTCGCACCGCGCTGTGCTTTCTTGCACACTGATAGAGGCGCGTCTTTAACCCTTTGGAGAAAGTTCTCGCGCTCAGCAAAGCAAAACAACAACTCAACGCTTCCACCATGAATGAATCTCTGTTCCTACATTCTATGTATCGTTGAGAGGGCACTACCATCAGCTCTCAAAGTCTTTTTCTTTCAAGATGTCTATTTTTACCATAGTTATTGATTTATCCCTCTATACCTCTTTCTATCTCTCACTCTTTCTTTCCTATCTACCTATCTATCTGTCTGTCTGTCTGTCTGTCTGTCTGTCTGTCTGTCTGTCTGTCTGTCTGTCTGTCTGTCTGTCTGTCTGTCTATCTATCTATCTATCTATCTATCTATCTATCTATCTATCTATCTATCTATCTATCTATCTATCTATCTATCTATCTATCTATCTATCTATCTATCTATCTATCTATCTATGTATTTTCTGTCTTGGTATCCAAAATAACATTTCTAAGTTTGATTTGCCTGCCTTTGGTTTTGCCTGCTTTGGTTTTGCTGGGCATGTTTTTGAGATTCTGGGTTTCAGCTTCTGCCACGATGCTGTAGCACGAAGGGAAAACAAGCAGCTGAGAGACGAGTGAGTCTCAGGTGATGTTTTATTCAGACTGCTGAAACAGAGTGTGATGAGGAGAGAACAGCAAAACACCAAAAAAAAAAAGGGGATGACTCTAACCATGAATGAAGGTTGGTTTTCTTGACTTTGTCCGTGCTTGTCTGTCACCTGCTGCCCAGTACACATATCCTCTAATGCCTATCACCACCAGCTTTCATTGCTTGGACGACAACAAGAGAGGATTTCATAACTGGTGGTTCCAACATTTTGCATATTTTAGAAACTGTGACACCAGTTTATTTATTAATATCACCTTGTCTTTTGCCTTGCTTCTTATTTTTAATGAAAAAGCTGCAGAAGACACATAGCATCTGTAGCTGCTAAAATGACACCGGCTGATTGGATTTATTTGTTAAAAAAAACATTTTAACCCGAAACAACTTCAAGGATTTAGCCCTTAAATTTAGATCCATGAGACATTACCCACAAATATTCCAAAATAAACCCGGATTTAGGATTAAGGTTCAATAATTAATTTTATCAGCGCGTTTGAGTTTGTTCAAAACATCTCATCTCAGTTACTTGGATGAACATTGTTAACCTTCACACTATAGTCACAGCATCTGCAGCCATTTTTAATACTGGCCAAGAAAAATCCATTTAACGACATTTGTATGAGGGGGGCACGCCGCTGCATGCTGAAGTGCTTATGAGTCATGCCAATGAGGAGGCTAAGTGCTGCATTTCTTCTCGTCAAATCACACTGCAGCATTTCTCGGCTGTAGATCACAGCACTTTGCGTCGACAAAAAGTGCATGTCACATACAGCAGGGGGGTCTTTGCTCCGATTTACTTAAAGAGGAATCCTAACCTGTTTCATAACCAATGGCTTCTCGTGAAATGATTGAATTGTAGCTCATGAACTGGCAAAAAACTCTCAGGTGACCTTCACAACTGCACTGTCAGTCACTTTGTGTTCTCGCTGCAAAGGACACGAGTCCTTTCTGTAAGAACTTTACTGCATTTGTGAAGACAACCACATATGCCATCACCGCTGAAGGACGTTGTCTTACTCTTCCGGGGGCTTTCACACCTAAAAGGCCTGACTAAAACAGGAGATGAAAGCGTAGACTGACAGGAATATTTGACTGTATGTTGTATTTTATTTACCAAGAGCACTTTTTGTACACCAACCTAGTAAAAAAGCACCACGAGGGAAAACGTCTCACCTTCACTCTCATGATTGGAGGAATCTCTTTACCTTTGCCTCTGAGTTTTGCTCATTGTGAAACCAGACAAATGAAAACACTTCAAAATAAAACAGTTTTAAAGAGAATCCACTAAAATATTTTTTTCTTAGCGGGCGAACCTGTGGGGACTTATCAAGTTGCGGCATATTGTTAAAAGTTCATATTTGTTTCCCTCCTCTTTAGGATGAGTGACATATTTGATGACACACAAAAGCTTTTAAGGATGTTAATGAGAAAACTAAAAAATATTTTGACCTTCTAATGTTGACCTGAAGTTGGCACCAGTGTCCCCAACTGACCTCTAAAGTTTATTATGAAAGAAGATTGTCTGTCAAATAGCCTCGATCTTCAGTTTCTTAAAGCGCGTGACGGAAAATGAGATTGAGTTTCATGATTTGAAATGAACCAAAGATAAGCAAACAAAAAATAAAAACAGAAGTAAACTTGTTATCATTTTGGCGAGCAGGACAAGGAGTCCTGCCATCTGGTCCACGATGAACTATTTGGTCTGCACGAGGATGTCATAGAGTCCAGATGAAAAGCAAAACTCACAAGGGAGCTCTTGTTTCCTTGTAACTCTGAACTGCCGAACGAACCAATGTTACAGGCAAAAAAAAAAACCAAGCAGAATAAGTACCTTCAAAGAAAGCACAAGGTCTTGTGTAACAGTGCAGTGAATACATTGATTCATTCAAACGTCATACATGGACCCTGTATTATGAAAAAAAAAAGAAGATAAAGAAACGATTAATCAGATTAACTGCGACAAGTAATAAATTCCTAAAAGAAATGTTCTTTCATTGTGCTCGAAGAAACCTTGATAAGAGAGAGCCTATTACTTAACTTTCGCATGAAAGCTAAACAAAGGTTAGATTGTGTCTTCAGAGTTCCAAAAGGAAAGTTAAATGTTGAGTGAGTCAGTCAGCTGAAGGCAGGGTCGGTACATTAACGGCAATTTCCACCATCTTTTAACCTGGCTTATTTCCCAGCATTATTCCCATATTATTACATATTGGGGCTTCAGATATTTTGGCTGACATTGAGCCCGTTGCAGAAATGGAAGGAGACAAAACAAAAATCAAACAAAACAAGCTGGGGAACCATGAGCCTGACCTCTGAACTGCTTTCTACACAAAACATGCATTCAAATGTTGTTTTTGAGTCTGACTGATGGTATCTGAAGGACGAAGGAACATTTTAATTAAATTAGGGGCTTCATTCGGGACTTGTTCCCTGACCACCAGAGTCCTATTTTTTCCATTCATGTCCCTCTACTTGCACAAAATAACTGTGAAAGTCTTTGCAAGTGGTATCTTTGTTGTGGTTTTAGTTACAGGAAGGAAATCCACGGTCAACACGTTTTTCTTTTTTCATTCTCAACCATGAAAATCCTTCAGTGTGAGTTAATGTGATAACTGAACTGCAAATTGATGGGCCACACCACAAATACAGATAAAAAATATAAAAGACCACAGCAGAGACATCCTTCGGGGATAATACTCTACTTATCTATGATTTGCAAATGTACAACCCACAAGCGTAGAGGTCTGCATTCTAGATATAGTCACACTGCTGTCAGAGCACTTGTACTTGCTCACGGCCTCTCACTGTCATCGCTGTATTCCTACAGCCTGTTTTCTTACTTTGAGACGGAATAACGCTAATTTCTTGTTAGGAAACACAGAATTATGAGCCCGAAACTGTCAGTGATAATTCATGGATCCTCCTCCTATTCATGGATTTACTTTTGACTGGACCCATGTCAAACCCTCTCGTCAAGTTTCATGAAAAGTGGGCTAATAGTTTTTTTCCTGTACTTTTAAAGAAAAAGGGAGACGAACACTGACATGCACGAAAAAACATCCTGGAAGGGGCTGAAATATCTTTGAGCTCAGTTCGTGCAAAGAACAAGCTGTTGACGCTAATCTGAATGTGAAAAACACAGAAGAACAAAACCAAACATAATTTCTGCATCATCCATCCATGTTTTGTAAAGGAGGCAGATACTGACCTTATAAAATAGATGGGTTGTTTGCCAGATGTGACTAATGCTTGTGTGCCAATCTCATTGTAAAACCGAGCTGTGTTATTATATTTATGAAGTCGCAGAAGGCTGTCAGCGCTCTTTGTATTCTTTGAATAAAAGTAAATCTGGTGTGTGCATTTTAAATATCGCACCTTCTGTTAGTTCCCTATACTCATAACTTGATAAAATTGTTATTAACAAAATTTTTTTTAAAAAGTTTGGTAGAGCTCATGGTCTCCTCATTCATACACCTGGGACTTCTTAGATGAAATACAATTATACATCAGAATTCATCAAATAGTGGATTTAAACCCAAAAGGGTTAAGGGACATTTTACCAATGTTTTTAAAAGATGTTATATCTTCACCACACAATCATGCACCCTGACACTGGTGGACGTCTTACAGTTCCAGTGACTGACTGATGGAGGGGAGGAGCTGTTATTGGACCAGCACAGTGTCGAGCATGTATAATCAGCTAATCCAACCACTCCCCACCGAAAAAAAAAGAAAAAGAAACGTGCTGGGCCCCACCGGGCAAATGCCCAGTAAGCCAGATGGCCAGTCAAGCTCTGATGCACAGTTTAAGTAAAAGGGTATAAGTGCACTCTGCACCCGCCCTTTTGGGACTGGTAAAGTGAGCTCAGTGTTTTTCATCATTTACTCTAATTTAATTAGAAAATGTAGGTTTTTTTTAGGGGGGGTTTGTTTGTTTGTTTCGCATCAATTTTTACAGGAATTTATCCAAAGAAAATCCACTATGTCGCTTTGGTTTTTCACCCTCAACATGCTGTAAACGCCATCCCGGGTGTTTGTGGGATTAAGATTATCTGTCTGGTCGAGTGTTGTCAGTGTGGGTGTGTCTGAGGAAGAGTCACATCGTCTGTGTGTCGCAGAGTGAAACAATCATGTGTGATGTTATTAGGTGACCCAGGGGAGCGTTTACCCTGAAGAATCTCAATCTAAAGCGCTTCATCAGACGTGTAGAGAGAGATGAAGGACAAGGGATTACATCGTGTTCCACTATTCATTTATTTTATTTTTTTTTTTCATTATTTGTTTCCATAAGGGACCGTACCTCATTTGTTTGCAAAACCTGTTCTACAGTGATGTATTGTGTGGGTAAAAACCTTCAGCAGAGGCTCTGTAAAGCATTCGCTCGCTAATTTCTATTCAAGCAGAGTGAAGGTTAATTATCTAATGTTGTGTAACTCAGATGGAACCTGGAGGTTTCACTCCTATTTTTCGTTCCTCCGCTCATATTACATTTTCTTGCTTGCTCTTGAGACTTTTTCTCATTAGGTGTTAATTATTCACCAAGCGAGAGTTTCGCATCAAAGCAAATCCGATTTAGAGGCAGAGTGTGAAGTTGACAGGCGGCTTGATCTTGGATCAATTCTGGTAAGAAACTAACAACAGCCTCTGAAGCGACTGGGAAGGTCAACAGAAGAAATGAACAGAAAGTCCAGAAAGCAGAATGAGGAAGTTTCAGTCGAGGCGGCTCATATCAGTGAAATCATCATCATGTACATTTCATCACGTCTTTTCAATCATTAAAGAAATCCAGGTGACATGAAAATAGCTTAAAAGCTTCAAATAATTCAAACTGTGCGCTGAGATATCCAATCCTAGTGATTCTGGACAAAAACATTGTGCTTCCATTTGTTCAATTCCTGCTGTTCAACCAGTTTGTCTCAGATTTGGCACAGCTTGCATATTGTTTTTCTAGTCTTAGCGGGATAATTTCATTACGGTACAATCTTTCCATTCGGCAATACTCGTGTCATGCTGTGGACAAACCAGCCTGCAGTCACAGGGTCGATGCTGGGAGATTAGGCTGTACATCAGCAGTAACATCGGACAAAATCAACCAAATTTTCATTAAATTTCATTGTAGTCTCTCATAAACTGAAAGTGGGAGAAAGACTTTCATCAAACTCTAGTAACTGTAGTTTAAATATCCTGTCACTAGAAAGCAGAGTAGACTGCACTATATAGATCAATGCAATTCCTGGAATTACTTTCATGGATGAAATGAGATTATTCCTCCCCCCCATTAGATGCGGTTCATTTACTGTCGCAAGTGTAATACTGCCATTAAACATTTACTGTGTTTATAAATGTCAGTCTGACTTCTGGCCTGTTGCCTCCACTTATAAAGTAATGTTTAATGAATGAGCAGAAACCCAATCTGTCGCCGTGGGATATTTTATTCGTAAGATTTTCAGATCGACTACGCCTTTTCTTGTACTTCCTGTCTGGCTCGATCTCTTCTGCTTCCACTTCCTACTTTTCCACGATTGTCAGAGGAGTAAAGCACCGAGCCGCAGCCAGTTGAAACATGAACGTTATACAGAATCGAGCCGGATGCAGCTGTGTGGCTGCGCCTGGTGTAAATTAGAGATTAACTGAGTATTTTACACAATCTTTGCATCACTTAACAAGAACTTAGCACCTCTTCGTATTGCTTTCCTTTAACGCTGCTAAAGGAAAAAACAACAACATTGTTTTATTGTCCCGATCAACAATCAACACAAGCCTCACTTTTGTCTCTGCCTGAAAACCCCACGGGATCATGTTCAAAATAGAATTAAATAGATTAACTGCACTGAATCAAAAGTTTCATAGCTAAAGAACCGTCGGTCTTGACGTTGGTGAAGAACTCTTGTTGCGAAGTGGATGTGTGATGTCTGAAAACCAAATGAAATACAGTAGCTTAATCATTCAGTCTAAGAAACTCATCACTGTGACTCATTCAGTAGAAGTGTGTATGACAGCGGCTTTTGCATTGTCTTTTTTCTTGTAATATCAAGTTTAATAAAGGTTTAGGATAAACGTCCAGAAAGCCCTTTGAGTCGCCGTCAATGATGATTGTAATGGAGAGATGTCAAGGTTTAAGTACCAATCATGTCCTGATGTGCTCTGTCGTCAGAAAATTAACAGCTCAACCCAAAAATAAGTAAAATATCGACTATAATTGGAACCCGAGTCAAGCGCCACACAATGCCTGCTGCTGTCTAATCATTTCAAGCAGTATTATTGAGCAGTGTTGTGCAAGCTCTTGAAAAATAAATGTAATTGATTGCAGTTTTAAACAGGGAACAGTTGGAAAAGTTATTCTTGTACCACTTTGAAGTCTTGATATTTGGAACAGAGCTGTGTTATTTGTAGTGTTACTATTATAGATTAGCTGTCAGCACTTTGTAGGTTCATTTTACATAAGATCGAAGTTCTTTAGAGAACGATGCTTACATTATGGATGTTCCAGGTTCCTGGGATCACTCGCTAAACATGAGGGTAATGAAAAGGTAACAAACACTGTATTGAATTATGCTGATCCTGAAACTGGCTGTTTAGGAGGCAGGAAAGAGGGAAACAGAAGCGCTTCAACTGTTTTCATATAGTCAAAGTAATAACGATCGGACAGAAACTTTAGTAATTCTAACTGTATTACCAGTCCTGTTATAGTAATCCATTACTAATCATCACTCCCTAAAGAAGCAGTGTTGAAGTGATTTGTGATTTTATATCGCATTCATCACATTCATTTTTATTATTTCTTTTTTTCTGTAAGGTTTGCTGCTGTGACGTAATCAATTTGGTCTGATGCTTGTACAGTTGTGTTCTGTAACCATCCCACCGTCTACATTCCTCTCTGTTCTAACTGACTCGGTGCTTCGCGGCGCTAATGAGGTCACAGCACTTCACTTGCACAGCAGTTTGCTGAAGGGCACTTTGTCTGTTGGCTACATTTGACTCATTGTGCCATCAAGCTCATGTGCTCCTCGCCAGGGATTCATTCATCAGCCGCTGCTAATCAACAAATGCTTCCGACGTCTAAACACATGCTGCGTTCTCCTCCACCGCTCACGCGTTGTGTCATCAACGAGTCCTGCACTCTTTCCACAAAAAGACATTTACAAAATCAATCTCATCTCAATCAACACAATGTAATGTCATGTGAAATTTCTCCAATCACTCCTCTTGGTTCATTTGACCTTTTTTTTTGGGGGGGGGGGGGGGGGGGGCTTTTAAACTCCAGTATTGGCACCAACACGCTAAAAGACACAGTTGATTTGAACTGATTGTTAACAGATGATGTTAATTGTAAGTCTTAATCTGGAATGTTTCTGCCAATTTATTTCTTTGGATTTGAACTATTTCCCAGTTTTCACAACCTGTCCAGCGTTTTGGTTTTGGAAAAGTGTCGCATTTACTCAACAACAATGTGAAAGCGATGTCCGTATACATGCTGTGACAGCCAGCCTGTCCAGGCCCCCTGTGATCATGACTGGTGCGCTGAGCGTATCAATACTGGGAGGCGCTGCCTTTAAACTCTCCGCCTCACTTGGCAGTGTTGAGGGAACGCAGGGAGAAGCCGACGCGTCGGAGCTCCGCTTCCTAATGATCTTTAAGTGAGACGTAAATCCTCATACGACGTCCGGCTGTGGGTTCCTCTGTGTCTTCATCCAGCCCACTGCAGCTCCGCCATTCCAACACAGCGCCCCCTCCGGGGCGGTTTGGGAAGCAGTATTTCTGCTCTTGCATTGTTGTTAATGAACTTTCCTGAGCTCCTCCTGAATTATTTCTTTTGCTCCCGAAGAGATTTCCCTTCTCCCGTTATGAGTAAATTTTCTTTTTTGATGAACTGAACAGCATTTTTTTTTTTATTGGGACTATTTAAGTTTGAACGAACAAATACAGCTTTTTCTTTTTTAATCAATGTTCTGTGGTTGCTTTGTTTGGATTATTCACATTAGTAGGGTGTACATTTAAACTGTATTTACCTTGTGTACGTACGTTTGATGTGGGGGGAAAGAATCAAAATGTGATGGGTTGTGTAAACATATTAACTGAAAGCCCGAACTGACTAAAAACCATCTTCAGTGTCAGGAGAGAGAATAATGGCGAATACACAGGCATTTGCAGGGACATATGACCAAGTTGGATTGTTATTACAGATAATTTTAAACTACAGGAGTATATGGACTTGGAGTCATGACACTCTAAAGGACGCCATTGGTGTTGTTGTCCATCTACTCGTACATGTACAGAAGGACTATTCACTATGGCCGTGGTGTGCATGTGTAGTCGCAGCATTTCAGAAAAGTTGCATTTTCCTCCATCTATACAGAGACGGAATCCGAGAGTTTTTGAAAAGTTCCACCTTGGCGGCCGTTTTCAAAAAGTTTTTCAGTGACACCCAAGACACAATGAACGTTTTCCATTTTCACTTGAAAACGTTGTCGTGTGACCGTGCCCTGAGACTGCCCACTGATCTACAAGGAAAAACTTTCAATAAAATGTCACAGCTAAGCAGAGCGTCTTCAACAAATTCTATTAACCCCTCGCTGCGAGGTCGTGGCGTTGATGAGCTGCGTTATCTTCACACTGCAGGAAGCCTCCATAAACAAAGTCAGAGTGGTAAACCTGAGAGTAGCCAGCATCAGAACAGAGCTGGTCGTCACTCCAGTAGAGTCTTGTTTTTCTTAAAACTCCATGTGCTACCTCGTTTTCAGTTTCTTGCACGAGTGTGATGACAAACCACGCTGATTTTTAAAGAGGAGATCTCTCTGGATTCCCACTGCTCTGTTCCGGGCTTATCTTTCTGTTGGCTGCAATCAGTTCCGGGCAGCCGTACGGCAGTGGAGCAGCTTTGTAAATGAATAAAACACAAATTGGTTTAACTAATATCTCTGGTGGTAACTAGCCAGGGAGCAGCTATTTAAAAGTTTCGTCGAATTCCCTCGCTTCTCACTGAATGTTACTGAAGCAGCGTGATGAATTTTCATTTCCCCTTTTGTTTAATGATTCAAGAAGGGTTGTGGTTTCCAACAGCTTTATGTATAGAGAAGTGACGGAGTTGCAACACTTACCGTGTGTGTGTGTGTGTGTGCGTGCGTGCGTGCGTGCGTGCGTGCGTGTGTGTGTGTGTGTGTGTGTGTGTGTGTGTGTGTGTGTGTGTGTGTGTGTGTGTGTGTACTCCCTGGTGCTGGCTCACACATTCACACAGGCTCCTGTAACATCTTTCACACTAACTCTGAAGGCGTATCACAGATGGTGTAAACTCTTCTACCGCCCGTCTGCACTCGTTCAAACAGTGGGGTATAAGAAGGGCCCGAAACAAAACCACTGCTGTTTTTATTTGCACTAGATACGCCCCTCATACCCCATCAATATGCGCTCACTACTTTTGACTGAGCACCACAGGAGCGTTGTAGTCCTCCAGATGCTTCAAGTCTTTGTGTGAAGATTTCAGCTCAGCAACAGATTGAACCGCCTCTGCCTCGTTGCATACATTACAGTGTTTGTGAAAGTGCTGAAGATCTGAAAGGCATTGGTGAGTTTCATGTGAATCCATCCTGTAGCCATTGAAAGGTTTCATGATAGACATTTCCTTCCAGATAGTCAGTGTAATATCAGCATAAAATCAGTTTTCTACGTTCTTTTTCCAAACTGATCCCATGTTTGACAACGGAAATGAACCGGGTTATCTGATAGTCAGATTTTTTATTTTTTTATTTTTCAAATAAACACTTTTGTAAGCAGCACAGTGGGCCTGATGAACCATCTGCTTCCAGAGATCTTTCCAAATAATCACAAGTGAGGTCAAGCAGAAAGAGCCTGCAGACACACACACACACACACACACACACACACACACACACACACACACACACACACACACACACACACACACTGCAGCGGGTTAATTTAGAATTGCCCTGAAACACACTGACACTCTGTTTTCTTTTCATTCGATAAGTGGGACAACAAACCTGCTTTTGTTGCCACGTCTCTATAAACTCTGACAATTTATGGGGTTCCATGCTGGCTCTTACAGTAATTACATTTATAAAAAAAATTCTAAGCTCAGTAAATCATCTTTGCTGCTTTATTTTCTGACCTTTCAAGAATTCACCATAAAATTTAGTTGATGATGTGCGAGTTCACAATCCTGGCACCAGCTGCACGTCGACATCTCAGTTTGTGCTTCGAGCTCTTGAGTCCTTCTTTCAGTTTTTTGTGATTAATGCTGAAGTCCCTCTCCGGTCAGAGTCTGTGAACATGTTTGCTGCCCTCTTTTCTCACTGCCTGCTCCAGGAATCACTATTTCGGGTAGTTGAGACAACCATCAGTAACATATGACCGGGGTTAATACTAGTTCAGAAGAGTCCTATTCAGCATCACAAGCACTTCAAGGAGAAATGCTTTAGGAACCGGTGACAGGCCAAACACGAGCTAAAAAGAAATATGATCTGTGACGATCTTGCAACGAGATTTAAATAGTTTGCTGCTGTGATCTTCTTGTCAAGTGTTGCACAATGCGTCTCTTGTGAGGTTTCACTAAGCAAAATCTAAATATTGGGTGAAGGTGGGCAGAAGGTGTTTTTCTTGTTCACTGTGTTTCTTGTAACAGTCTGACATCTAACTTGGTTTTCCGTTTGTATCATGTATCTCCGTCTGGGTGTGTTTTAATCAAATTAATTTAAAGTCTCTCTTTCATAAGTAGTTTTTGCTATATTTCAGAAACCAAAGAGGATATCAGTTATGATGAAATGCTTATTGCTTGTATTGCACATTCATGTCTCTCGAAGGCGTGATCCTCATATTAGAGTCATCAGCGTTGAGAAAAGGAGGTAACGTAGCTGAGCTTCTGTGTCAGACAGACATGAGACTATAGGAACAGTGACAGGGAGATGTGATGTAATCTTTCAACAGACAAAGAGCGACATGTCGGAAGTGAGGTGAAGCGACAGCAAAGGATGTGGCCTTTTCCACTAGCTTCAAATCTAAAGAGATGAATTAATGAAGGCTAATGGGAGCTGAGAGCACCTCAGGCTAATTCAAGTGAGTGAAGAGTTTGAGTAATAATAATAATAATAATAATAATAATTATTATTATTATTATTATTATTATTATTATTATTATTATGATTTTATTCACGACGACTATTACTGTTATTATTATTATTATTATTATTATAACTTATTGTGTGTGTGCGTGCGTTTCGTTACAGTTTTGATAATCAGAACCACTATGCAATTTGCTTATTTAACGACATTAATTGCTGTCTGCGGTGTACGTATACGTTACTATTCGTCCAAAATGAAATACATGCAGTTTTATACAGGACTATATTTTCAAGAAGCCAATATTTACAGAGGAGTGGAGGCGGACTTAATGACACAACTTGGTAATATGGTGGTTTCACTCTAGCTGTTATTCAGTGTGTAAATGCTTGTTTGTGTATTTTGTATGTATTTTTTGTGTGTGGTGTCCATGTGAGTGTGTACATTCCTGTTCATGTTGTTCTTGCGGTTTAAACTGGTAGTGACAGCCTCTTCCATAATGCATGGTAACATGAGGATAAGGATAGCTGACATTTGCTTGCTCGTCATTTAGGATCTATCTTCCCTTGGGGTATGACCATGTTTGCAGATAATCACACATGGGTATTTATACACACACACACACACACACACACACACACACACACACACACACACACACACACACACACACACACACACACACACACACACACACACACACACACACTGTACAAAGGCTAAAGCATATTTCTCTTCAGGGTACTGTAAATGGCAGATGTCCCTGCCTTTGTCAAAGCTTTATTTAGCTCAAAGACAAATCACTCAATCTCCATCCAACGTCATTAAATAGTACTTATTACTCATTGCACAATGCACTGTACAGCTCAGTACGGGCTCAGGCAAATAACAGCAAAGTCATGGATTTAAATGACGATTCACAAGCAGCTATAATGTAGTAAAAAAAACCTAAAAAACAAGCAGATGATAAAAATACAACATTACATACAAACAGTCTGCATGTTCATGATTTGTATTGTCACAAAAGTGTGTGTGTGTATGTTGTCAGACACACACAAACACACACGCAAAACACTAGGATGATGGAGTCATGGAAAATGCAGCTGCTGGGTCGAGGCTTACTGTTGCAATCACACTTATTTTTAAACTTGCTGTTTGTGTCACTTCAGTAGGAGGAGAAGAGACGATGTGAAGTCACAGCCAAGCTTCTGGACTCTGTAGAGCCGCTGAAACATTTTGGCATCGTAAATGTATGTTTAGGTCCTGCCTGTACAGTAGTGTTGTATTGCCAGTCTGACACTGAGTATTTAAGAGCCTGGTGTAAATTTGTCCACAGTGTTGTGAGTGGACTAGTTGAGTTACTCACTTAATGTTTGTACTTCTAACTTTATCAGTTGTTTTTAAATGCAGTGAAATGTCAATGCAGGTAAAGTTGTTTGTGTGTGTGGACATGAAGATATATAAAATGTTATAGAAGTATTGGATAATGTATTTTTTTATTAGTTTTAAATACATTATATGTGAATATATAGATGTAGTCACAAATTAGTAAAATTAACAACACATTGTTTTTGTAGTTTGTATCCGAAAAGTTTGGAAAACGATGTAATTTTCATATCGGACCAGCAGTGGGTGCCGATGTTTGCGTTTGTATTGAAACCAAACACACGTTCACGCAGAGAACAATACGCTATGAACATTAATGATGGTGAGAACACGGACATTTGTATGGACAGACAGCGAAGTTGGATTACTATTATAGGTGACTCTCAATTGTAAACCTACCAAATCCCAGGAGTGATGTTATTGTCCATCTACCCGTGCATGTGCAGAATTACTATCTACTACAGCCGTGATGCGCGTGCGCAATAACTGTGTGCAAAAAGTTGTGTTTTCGCCTGCTTATACATCGACGGAGTCAAAGAGTTTTCAAAAAGTTCCGCCTTCGGCGCCGTTCTCAATAAGCTCCATTCTCTGTCGCTTCAACCGCCATTGTCATGGAAACGGGTTCCCAAACCACAATGAAAATTTTCTGTCACTTTAAAACGTTGTGTAAATGGGATTCCGACTAGTTCCTACGCAATGTGCTCCGACTGAACCTGATCTTGTGAAAAAATTTTAGACGCATCAAAATTTGGTACAATTCCACTTTTAATCCCATCTAAATTGAGAAAATAAGCCTTTCACTGATCCATCCTTTATACCCATTTTGTCTCAGTGAGTGTGGCAGTTGTTGGAGCTTCATTCAAGGACATGTCGCCAGTTCTTCACCAACACACACACTCCCACATGCAGCTAGAGTCTCTGAACAAGCTTATATTTTGATTGTGGGAGGAAGCTTGAGTCCATCCATCCATCCATCCATCCATCCATCCATCCATCCATGCATCCATCCATCCATCCATCCATCCATCCATCCAAATCCAACTGTGGACTACTAACCACCACTCCACCGTGCCAATCAGAAATGCCTTTGTATGTAATACAGCTTCATAACTTTACTTGCACAAATTTATTGAAGTTAGGTGACTTTTAAGCCCATTGAGTGACAGAGTGAGGAGGTATTTTGCTCAATCTGGGGAAATTATATTACAGGCTCACAGCTAAGTAAAGGCGAAAAAAATTAAATTAAAGTGGAGTCACTGACGCCTCAGGAGTCAACAAGGTTGGGTCCAGTCTCGAGCTTTAGGCAGAGAGTCAAAAACTCTAATTGGGGCATGTGGAGCTGTGAGTAGTTATGGTAATACGCAATCACCATAATAAGAACAACCTTAATATCCATAGAGAAATTGTACCCCGTGGCAACTTTTCTTATTTGACATGCGAGAAATGGAAGGATCATTCAGATGAGTGCAGTATGTGACTAAACAGTACCAGAAGTGTATGCTACAAGTTATTCAACTAAATCCCAAAGTTACACCTGAAAAACAAAAAAAACTCTGCTTTGGAATATATAGATTCTTTTTCAAACTGAAATGCTGCTGCGCTGCGGGCAATAAGCAGCCTTCAGGGTTCTCTCGAGTTCAGGAAAATAAAAAGCCCTGAGAATTTTTCTAAGCATCAGGATGTAAAGAGTCTGATGGAGTTAGCTGAAGGGCACCTCCACTTTGCAAATGAATGAACAAATAAACAACAGATGGGAAACACCGTATAGATATTATGGACCCGGTAGAATTAAAACAACAACAACAACAACAACAAACTGCTAAATTAATGACAAAAAAGGCCCAAATCCCCTCCACAAAATACAACAGATTTCCAACTAAATTCCCTGTTTGTTGCTGCTGATGACCGAAGCAAATGTTAACAAGCAGACTAAGGCCTTTATTTACAGCTGCTCCTTTAGACATCCCTCAAAAATATCACAATTTACCTCAGTTTGAAGTAAAAAAAAAAATAATAAAAAAATACTCATTGACACTTCATAATATGGTTTATTACCAATTTCAATACAAACATCTTTAATTCACTGTTGTGTCTTGTGACAGCAGTTGAATTCATTCTGTTGAGCATAGAAGGTTTCATTTGAATGTTTTGTTGTATTCCCTGCAGGTCTCAGCCAAGAGGTCGTCCTCCCTTATGTAAAAGTGAGTCAAACAGGGTTAATAAATGTCACAGAGCAGTGACAAATCCAGAGGTTAAGGCCCTACAACATGTCCTGATTCAGATCAGATGAAATGCTCTCACTCTCAAAACTCAAGCATTACAAGAATATTTGTGCCAAGAATTACATTGATTATGTAGATTTAAAAAAAAAAAAAGAAAGAAAAGAAATTTATCGTGAAGCTCACAATGATTTCAAAGATGATAAAGTTACTGTGATCAAAATGTGTTAACGGTGGGTTTTTATGTAGTAGGGCCAATGTTTCACCCGCGGTTTTCCAGACAGAGGAAAAACAAGGTTTTGAATCTGCTGTATCCAGCGTGAATTCAAAACATGCCATTAAACAATTCCAAAGATCATGTGTTATTTACAGAAAACACCAAGGTGTGACTGGCTTCTCTCCACTATCTTCATGATTGCTAACATTGCATAAAATGGTAAAAGTAAACAGGGAACGATCTGGGTTAGAAATGTCACATACTTTGCGGTGAGGAGCGATCACTTCAGAGCGTGGATGGTGATGCAGGTGAGGGAAGCCTGAGTAATGAGCTTTGTAAATAGACACATTTTTTTTTTTTTTTTTTTTTCTCCCCCACAGGGAAGACAAATTGACTTTGCCATGTGAAAACAGATCCTGTGTTGTCTCTCAGGGACTTTGTGACACAGGGGGTTGCATTTGTGTATAAAACTCTGCAGTGTAACTGTACACGTTCAAATAAACAATAGAGGGTGGAAGCAATCATTTGTGTTGTGATATTTGAGATAAGTCATGTTCCCATTGCAGCATTGTAGTTTAACTTAATAATAATAATAAACTCACACATTCTATAACTCTCACATATTATAAAAAGAAATCTGCAGCAATTGCTCTCATGTCAATGTGGCCAAGAAAATCTGTGGTGGCACAGAACCTTGTTGAATCTGTGCCACCAACAATGAAGACAGTTCTGAAGGTAACCTAACAAGGTACACCTTTTGTTTTTGGTCAGTTTCCCAGCAACATTTGTCTCCAGGAGTAATGTATCTGGGGAGTTATGAATTGGCCTCTACGGTATACTTTACTTTATTTTAACAAGACTGTACATTTAAACACAGCGTAAAGCATGTCTATGAAGTTAGTGTCAAGACATCTTTTATGGCATTTTAGGGTAGATGGCAACCTTTTACACCCACTGTCTTTTTTCCCCCCACTAAATGCTATTATATAATGTTGTTTCCACAGCATAGGGAATAACTATAATATAATCTGGAAAAACTGTACTTAAACCATATAAAGAGTAAAGAAAAGCAACCAACAAAAATGCACACAACAATTGTCCCTGCTTATCTTCATAATACTGCATTACCCCAAATCCCATATGTTCTTTACCATCAACATTAAATAGAAATGGCCACAGATTTTAAACTAATGCATCTAAAGCATTAGATGCACTAGTTCAAAACTTGCAAGGCAAGGCAGACTTATGCAAGGAAGGATTTTACGCCCCTCACTCATTATACATTCACCAAATCCAGCATCTTTTGAAGAGTTTAAAGAAATACCTGATGGCACAGAGCCTCACTTCCTGCTGACTGCAGTGTTTATGTCGCAGTGTTGCTTCAGACCAGACGTGGATGCATGTTGAAGAAACTTTACATGCTTTTTAATATATTACTTCATTTTTAGTTTAGGAAGTTTTCTTAACTTATAGGAATTTTTGAAAAAAATGAAGTGTACGTTTGAGATTTGGGATTCACAACAGCATCCAACAACCCTCAACTTAATAATGCAGAATGATATATGTCAGTTGAATGATAAAACCTTCTTACTCTGTATCTGACTGCACCCAGTATTAATAACACACTAACATTTGTGATTTTAATGCACACTCCAATAGCTTTTGTTGGATAATCAGTGGAAATTCAGCCAATATCTACTTTTTTTTTTACAAATATCCTCTTTACACCCGGCAGCACCGCCTATATAATGAAGGACGTTGCGTCAGTTTAAGAGTGAGGTAGTGACCCCGACTTCGACTTTGGGGAATGGTTGTTTTCGTAAGTCAATAGACAGATGACCCTCTCTGTAAAGTTATGCTCGGATGTATCAATTGTGTGTGTTGCCATCAACCCACACTGCAACTAAAATAATGATGCTCTTTCATTATGCAGTCCTACACTGTGGTAGTGACTTGTTTTCCTTTTTTTTTCTGTGTACTAAGATGAAGATAACGAGGCACATCTGAACAATGCATTTGTGCTCGCATGTACTTTTAAATGCATGCACCCCCGCCCACCCACGCACACAATCAAGCATATGCCCTTGATTGTTGTTCTTATATGTTCACTAATAATTTTACACATTATGCACATCTCTTTCCGTAACTTGTTATTGGCTATTTTGTCGTAACTACAACAACATATATTAGCCAGGAGCATAGGGTTTTATCTGGCACAAACCTGATGTAAGCACTATGGAGCACGAACCCCTGCGGCCACAGGGCAGTGGTCAATAAAACATCTCCTCCCTGATTCAAAGCTACACAGGAGTTCTCCTTCATTGGCTCCATAAATGTGATTAATTGGAGGCAGCATTTCAAATTCAATGGTGTGTCACTGACAAACGCTGTCCCACCCACAAGAATGGCAGCTGCTGCTCACTAGTGACACCTCTACATGGTCACACTGGGTTACAGCACGGACGAAATGTACATACATGTATACATTTCAAATGAATTCATATACTGTCGGTACACTCCTTTATATAATTTCTTAATGAATCATAAAATGTGCAGTCTCTCACCAGAGCCTAAAAGGGAATCGCCCTATCTGTGTGTTGAATCTGCTTCAATTAATTATTTAGTCAGTTAATCTGATGATCACTTTCTCCATTAGGTGCTTTATCATTTAGTCTGTTGAATGTCAGAATAAAGAGACAATAACAGAGCCATTATAATTCACCAGGTGACATCTCGAAATGTCTTGTTTTATCCTAATTAAGAATGCATTTGTGGGCCAATCTTTGTCAGTTTTCATTGTCATAGATAAGGAAGCAGATCCTGACGCCACGCAAGCTGGAATCAGCAGTAAATCTACATGTATCATGAAGGCTAATTTGAATAATTGCTCATTCCTTCTTGAAAATCAAGTAATTAATCATTAACTGACTCAAATGCTTTGTTTTGTCAGAACTGACAAAAGGCATTTCAGCTCCTTGATTGAGAATTGTTTCTTTTCCTTTTTTCTTGGTTCACTTAACAACTGTTTGTAACTAAATACTGCTTTTTTCACTAAAACTAGTCCGATCAGCCAGAGTAATATGACCACCTGTCTAATAGCTTGCTTAATGTTTTCTAGGTCTCCATTTGATTCTCAGATGCCACAACCCCGTGATGCACTGTGATAGCGTTCTGTCGAATTGGAGCGACAGTAGCTTGTCTGTTGGATTGCGCAAAATGGGCCAGCCTTCAAGCATTGATGAACATTGGACCTGGTTCACCACTTTCCCTCAGACCACGTGAATGGAATTAGAACAAGAACCAGTGATCACAGTCGGTCCCTCACTCAAACACATGAGCTCTGAGGACCAAATGTCCAGTTGCTACTTATTATCATTTACATGTGTGATGTTAAGATGAATTCACTGATATTCAAACCACCTGTCTGTTGCCATAATGTTCTGGCTGATCTGCAATCTTTCAGCTTTGTACAGCTCTTTGATACTTCCATGTTTTCAAAAAATAATACATGAGATACACTTTTGAACTGAACACACACACACACACACACACACACACACACACACACACACACACACACACACACACACACACACACACACACACACACACACACACACACACAGCAGCTGTTCAAGTTCCGTGCCTCCTGGAGACATTGTGATGACTAATGGCCATTACTGCAGATCTTAACACACCTGTAAATATACTTGTCTAACCCTTATCTAACCTGAGTCTAATCTCAAAACATCTCCACACAACAAGAAAGAAAAATCCTCCAGCTGTCCAGATTTTTTGTCCAAACAAGGTCTGCAAGTTCCCTTAATGTGAGTGTGTGAACAAATCTACATCGCTAATATCAAAATCAGCTCATGTCAATGGCAGACGCACACAAGCAAACCAAATAGTTCTGCGAAAGCCTTTGTTACATGCAGAACATCACTTGTTTCTCTCATGTATTGTGGCTCAGTGCAGTCTTTGCTCCCGACAATATTTTGTTCAGGACACATTTGTGGTTCAGAACATCACTGTGAATCAAGGACGACTTGACAGAAAGCAGTGTGCTTTACATATTTTCTACAGCAATCTTGGCAGCAGGGCATGACAAGGCTTGTGTCTAATGATAGATATTGGATGTGGACTGCCTAATTATTATAATGGCTTGTAGAGCCAGTGAAAGATATCAGCAGCATATAGGATGTTTGTATGTCTGGCTCTCTGCCTAACAGGATACATACTGTTTACTGAACATTCTCCCCCCAAATAATCACATGGCCTTTTGAAGGGCAATTGATATGTGTTTTTTTTGTCCTTTCATTTGTCCTGCCGTATCAAATTTACAGTCACGTTGTATGACAGCTCTGTCAAACTTTCTTGTTTTATAGAAAAGCTTGAGCCATACGTTCCTCATGATGAATTTTTCCACTGTGATGGACTAAGACTTATAAAATGGTAGGCTTTGCTTACTTGGGTGTTATGAAACAGCCGGAGAAACCTTTATTGAAACTGAGCAGAATCAATGAGGGAAATTCAATTACTTGCTCAATTCAGACTACAATTTGTTTAGTCAATTAGACTGTTTATGGAGGATAAAGCCACCGTCTGCAGCACATTAATACTCATGAAGAGCTTTAGTTCCTGTGTCTATGTTATATAACGTGCTAAAACAGTACGTGTGTCTGTTTAGGAACACTGCTGAGGGAGTACAGATTTTGAAGAATTGAGCTCATTACTGGTTTGAATCTCTGGACCGCTTTTAGTGGGAAAAGTGGAAGCCATGGCTTGTCCTCACTGTTGTACCTGTGAGTCCTGGACCAAGTTCCTTAAAAACCAAATAACTCTAGTGTAGCCACACACTGTCCCACCAAATGCTTCTTGACGATGGGTTAAATAACGTGGAACAAACCTTTCTGTCTTTCTTTCACTGCAACCTTTCTCTTTTTCTCAGAAAAGTCTTTTCCTAAAGCGAGTCATAGGGATTGAGTAGTTAATTAAAAACACCTTCATCAAAGCTCATGGTTTCCAAGTTTTAACTACATTACCAATTTGGACAAACATACAGTACAATACAGTATGTTGTGTCACGTGTGTATTCCCAGCGAGAAGTCCACATCGCCGACTCCCAGTAACCTCAACTCGATAAACTGTACAGTCTGTATGATCAACACTATGGACAATGCAACCTTTCACACCGGTGTGCTCCGGGAATGCCAAGACATGGTCAAGGGAGATGAAAACAATCATCTGACAGCCTTTTTCACTGGTGACACACTCAAAAGGCAATTACACGTGACCAAGAGCCGTTGAGAGATAACACATGGGGTCAATGCATAAAATAATCTAATCCATCAAGGCATTTTCATAAATGAAGCAGGTCAAACCAGACACAATAAACAGTGAAACTGGAGCGGTGAACAAATGCAATGTGATATGTGTTACATTCAGCTCCACAGCGGCTCCTTTAAATTGGCCAAGCATGCTTTAGTTAATGAAACTTTATTTAGATCCAGAGGAATTTTTGCAATTATTATACATTCACGTATAAACATTTACATCAGAAAGTAAACAGCGTAACTTTAGAGAAAATGTCACACAGAGTGAGCAAAACACTTCATCTTGCTTACCTTAATGAGAGGGTATGCCAGAGTTGGCTGGGGATCATGGGTGGAGAGTCAAGTCCAGAGCGAAGCTGTTCAAATCTTCCCTCGTGTGGCAGTAGTATAACCAGTACTGTTGAGCTCAGACCTGAGCGGAGCCGCTGGGAAACTCTGCTGTGTACTACGCACTCAGGCGCTCTCGTCATGCAGCCACTGAGCAAGAGGATCCACTCACAAGTCGGCAGCTGCCTGGCAGCTGTGCTCAGGGAGATCCAGGAGGCGACGGATCGAGACAGACAAGCTGCTGGTCTCTGCTCTCTCCTCCTCTCCTCCTCTTCTCCTCTCCTCTGTCTCTAAGTCTGCAGCTCTCACTCTCTCTCCACTCTCTCCCTGTTTCGCTGGTCCTCTGCTCTCCCTCTCCACTTAAATCTCTGTCTTGTACACACATACATTCCCCACACTCCATCCCCTTTCTCTCTCTCTCTCTCTCTCTCTCTCTCTCTCTCTCTCTCTCTCTCTCTCTCTCTCTCTCTCTCTCTCGCTCTGTCACTCTCTCTCTCTCCCTCTCCCGCCCTCTCTTTTCTCCCCCTCGCTTATTCCCTTTCTCACAAACACACACAAACACACACACCTCTGTCAGTGTCAGCTTTCATTCTTAAGATTTTTTCTTTCCTCAGACAGCATGCTCATACTCATAGTTCCCACGTGGAAAGCGGCTTTCCATTATACCACGGATAGCTGTTTGGTTTTTTTTAAATCTTGTACTAAATATGATTTCTATATCGAAGAGAAAGAAAACTGAAGAATGTTAGATGAGCCTTCAAAGATCACAGTGAGGTGTAATGACATCAAACTAAATGTACAGTATGTCTGTATGTGGAGAGTTGTGCAGTGTGCAGTTGAAACTGGGCTCGGCTTTGAAGTGCAAGTGAAAGCAGAACGTCATGGTTAATCTTTGCAAGCAACAGCAGTGTGTTGCCACCAGCATGAGCAGAGCACACTGGTGTGCGAGGACTCGGACAGTGGTTTGTTTACGCGCAGTTCCACTTTGGGACTGGAAGCGTTACTCAGATCTGGGAGTCTGTACGTACGGAAGACATCACATTGGCCTTCATGGTTTGGTTGCACATAAAAAAAAAGGTGTGACAGTAGGGAATGCACTTCACTGTATGAGAGGTACTGAAAAGGCTAACAAATTTTTGCATCCATGCCTGCATGTCTTTGATTGTGAGAACAGGATGTCATTTATTGCAGGTGTGGAAATGCAATACATATATAGATATAAAAAAAATGAGAGGTGGAGTCCATTTGCAGTCATCCAGTCATCTTAGAAGTGTGTGTGTGTGTGATTTTGAATACATTTTAACGTCAACGAAATAGATGTGCATTTGTTGGTACCATGACAGCTCTGTTAAATAATGATTAATACCTTTTGAGACACTTATACAACAGTTATAATCTAGCTTGAACTAAAGAAAGACTCTTAGAAAAGATTTGAATTAACAGTGGAGTGCTATTTCAAATTAATTCCGTTTCAGCTTGAAATATGACCTATTTTTGATATGGTATTCAGGTATTTAAGATACTCAACTGAAAAAGATGATCTCTGCTGCTCTTTCATAATCCTGCGGCACAACATGATCTACGACAGAAAGCTCGAAGGAGACCCTATCCAAACGGTCTGAGTCACAAAGAAGTTTGAATTCACTGGGTTAGAAATGACATTGATCATGGTCTGTCTTACTCAGAAGTCATGGGTTCTCCAACAGGATGATCCAAAACACACACCTGGGAGAATGGCTGGGAAGGAATTGTACTATTCTGAAGTCAATTTTGATGATTCCTGAACAAAAAACGAAGTAAAACAAAAAATTTGATATCCTCCAAAAGAGCTGAAAAGAGAGAGCACCTTTCAGACCTGAGACAGACGGAGTGGTTTTGTTCAGGAGGATTGGGCTGCTGCCGGCTGGCAATTGCAGAAAAGTCTCTGAGGAAGAAGCGAGAGGCTGTGAGGGATCCTGAAATCTGTTCCTACATTTTGTTCAGCAATGAAAAAACAAATGATGACTAGTATTTCAATCTTTTTCAATCATCACTGAAATTGAAAGGTAACTACTATTATATCTATCTAATACTAAATCCATCCATCTTCCGTACAGCTGGAGCCGACGGCAGCTGACACTGAAGGGAGGCAGGGTGCACCTCGGTCAGGACACACACAGAGAGACGCTCTGTCACATGCACTCACCTTCACACCTCCAGGTGTTCTGGAATCACGTTTCAGGACTGTGGGAGAAAATCCAGCCGTGGTCAGGGAGAACATGCAAACCCAACCGCTCCAGCACTGTGTGGCTACAATTTCTAAAAAGCAATTCCAAAAAGGCACATTTTTTACATTTCTTACACTGCCACTTTGATAAGGATTTTTGGATGTATTCAGTTGGTTATTTTTCTCCACAGTTTGCTTGAACTCAATTTGTGTGTCATCTTACTCTTCCACCGAACCATCTGCTCAGTCCTGGACACCACAGCTGGATGCTTGGCCGAGCCAGCAGCAACAGAAGCACACCTTGTGAGCACAGTGCCAGCTCGCGTCACACCATACCCATTGTCTCACATATGCACGAGAAATCTCACAGAAATAGGATTTGCAAGCGTAAATTTCCACACTCAAGCTTGTGGATCACATTTCAGCATTAATGAGCATCTTTGGCTGTCTGCCATGATTACAGCGTGTGAAAGGAACTTTGACCCGTCATCTTGTTATATGAATTGATTCCGTAATTTTGTGAATTTACATGTAGGACCGGAGTGATGCAAACTAACTGTGGATCAATGAGTGTGTGTTTGAATGAATTAGTGTGTTCATTGAAGGCGACAACCTTCGTTTCAACCGACATGAAAATTTCTCTTGGGTTATCCGATTCCAAGTGGAAGCCTCTATCTACATCACATCGCCCTCCACAGTAGCTTTTCCATGAAAACGATTTACTCGTGAACTTAACTGCTGATTAGCTCCCTAACACACGCACACGCACGCACACACACACACACACACACACACACACACACACACACACACACACACACACACACACACACACACACACACACACACGCACGAGCTGACACAGTGAGCTGTAGGAACAGTGACCACCACCGGGCTGATAGAACTGGGTCCGAGGGAAATGTTTAAGTTATCTCGAGGTTAATAGCTTATATTAAACAAAACATAAAAAAAAAAAACACATATTTTTGATGGCTGCATGCTTCACAATTTACTTACACAGTGACATTACACATGTAGTCTTTCGGGTCATTTGTGTTGGGGTCATATGTGCATGTGGGGATGAGTGGATGACTTCTGACCACAGGGACAGTAACTGTGTGTGTGTGTGTGTGTGTGTGTGTGTGTGTGTGTGTGTGTGTGTGTGTGTGTGTGTGTGTGTGTGTGTGTGTGTGTGTGTGTGTGTGTGTGTGTGTGTGTGTGTGTGTGTGTGTGTGTGTGTGTGTGTGTGTGTGTGTGTGTGTGTGTGTGTAATATTTCAAGCGCCTGCAGCTCTCCACTGCCTCATTCCCACACACTTGAGCATGTGTCTTGCAGGATTCATCCTTTATTTTCTCACACTGTGTCCTTGTTGGAAATTGTAGGTAGGATACAGCAAATAAATTACACGTGACTGTGTAGACCCTTGTTAGGATCGACCAAGATGTAAAAAACAACAACATCAAAGCCCTTTAGAAATGATTTAACAAGAGGTGATGAAGAGTTCATAGACTATGATGACTGTATGTCTATCGCTTCAGAAGAAGATAGTATGTTTGAAGAGCAGGTTCGAAATGACTCTCACCTCCTCACCAAGGAACGGCCCTGCTGAGGCCAGCCACTGGACCACCAGCATACTCTTCCCACAGTCTCCTCCATCCGACCCCTACAAGTATCAGCTATATAATTTATCACCATTATAGACGCATATTATCATCCTGTACTTTGCAGTTTCGATGGGATTTCCTGGAGGAAATGGCATCAGCTGCTCATCAGCAGTGACATTAGACTGAGGGTTGTAAAACGGGGGGAGGCGTGAGATTCACTTGTCCAACAGTGTCTTGAGTGCAGCCAGCTTGTCTCTCTGCCATCGAATTGATCTGCTGTCTGTATTAGTTAAGCAGTTTTGATGAAAGAGCAGATGGAGTGAGGTCCTTCTGAAAGCAGAGGGCAAAATCGTTTAAAGTGTTGTGTGTTAAAATCTTTGGATGGCATTCACAATCCTTTATTTTGAAATCGTTCCACATGGACCGAATGCAAATGATGCCAATCTGCTTAAAATGTGTTTGGCTCCAAAAAATTTAACCAATTATCTTTTTTCAGGAACATTGTTCTACTTGTTCATAATAAAAAAATGAAAAAAAGGATAAGACTAGATCTATGAAAGCGCACACACACTCACACACACACACACACACACACACACACACACACACACACACACACACACACACACACACACACACACACACACACACACACACTCTCACACACACACACACACACACACACACACACACACACACACACACACACACACACACACATGCACGTGAAAGCTGAAGGACAAACACTATCCGTTGAGCAGATTTATCTTAGCGAATGTGGAATATCAGGTGTGTGCTTCTTCAGATATCACAAAATACTGGGAGAACTTCATGCAAATACATTTTTGTAAGACTCCTCTGAAAACGTTTGATCACTGCATCTATTCATAACATGTACCGTTATAAACAGTAGAAGTAGAATATCCCCGTAAAGTAATTTAAATATCAAAGCTGAGCGGTAAGTGATCTGAAATTGACTGGAAGACCAAGCCATTAGATCAACCAGCAGGTCTGAAAGCCTGCGATAAAACTGAGGACACGGAACAAAACTGCTATGGACTCAATCATCCAGCACGGCAAGCCATCAGACAATTTAATTTAATCATGTGAAAGTAAATTTACTGTGCGTTTTTAATCCTTTGAGTCATCAGTAGTCTCCTTATATTGTCCCAAGTCTTTCTTTAAATCAACTTAATATTCTAGACCTTATTAACATGACACAACCAGTACACAGACTCAGTAAAAGCAAATATTAAATAGCAACTGTGATGTACCGGTACGAGAGCAGAGTACACTCTATCTGTGCACATATATAACCAGCCAATGATTGCATCATGCTTATCATAATGAATCATCAAGGTCATTATGGAGATGATCCTCCATATGCATGAAGGGGAGGGCACACTTCAGTGATCACATGCCAGTACAGCCTCCAATGTCGTATTCATCCTGGTTAAAAACTACCACACTTAATTGTGCATGTTTAGATTTTTGCTCAACGTATTTTTCACTGGTACACAGAAGCAACCTAAAAGTTTGCTTTTAACAGGAGAGCTGCATGTGATCTCATCTCTAAAAGGATCACATTTCTCCTTCTTTGTCTTTGTCTCTCCATCTGTTCCACACTCACTCTTTCTCTCTTTGTCTTATTCTTGAGTTAGCAGGAGTCCTTTCAGTATGTGGGTCAGTGTTCACTGTGTGCTATTTCATGAAAGCTGGGAGGAGAAAGAACGAACACCCAAGGAATGAAAGGAGTGAAAAGTGTTTTGTTGGAGGGGGGGCGTAGTCACATGCCCATACACTTTAGCTGTAACTAATCAATAATCCTTGTTCCTCTCACAGCCACTCTGTCAGGAACATTTCATAAAGTCCTGGAAAAACTTGTTGTAAGTCGGCTATATGACTATTTGTTTACAAGCGACCTATTTGAGTCTTTTTAGTTACGTTTTGGAGCTCGTCATAGCACAGAGGCAGTTCTTGTCTAAATTATGCATTTTACAAATGGAGTGGATCAGGACAGATTTCTTGTTTTGGATAAGAAATCTGTCCCGAATCACTCTGCTTATGATGACAGCCGATCAGGTTTATTGGTCTAGATAGGACCAGCTCCAGAGCGATCCTGGCCATATAAAAAATGTAGATATTTCAGGATTTGTCTGGGGTGGTCCCGGACTAAAATGTGTTAATCCTGCCTGTTTGCGATGGTCCAGGACTACTCGGGATGGATTCATAGGTCAAGGACCATTGGGAGCAATACACAGAGTCATATGACTACGCAATAAGCTGATACCGATGGCTATGCTAAGAGCTGATTGATCCCCGTGGCTAAGCTTAATGGCCGACTGATGGAGGCGGCCCAGTACTCGAACATCACTAGGCGGGATGCGATCTCAGCTTCCGAGACGGTGGAAAAGAAATGAAAACGCTGTGCGCCCTGGACAGAATGGGACAGGTACTCACCCTAATACCAGCTGACAAGTTGACGGGAGTGCAGGACTAGTCGTGTCCAGTCCTACAGGATCTGGTCTCTTTGCTGCCCAACTTTATCTTTACAAATGATCTTCTCATGGCCTCAAAGAACGGACTCATCTCTGTTCTTGTCCTGTTCGATCTCAGTGCTGCATTTGATATTATTGATAACAACATTGGGATTAAAAATACAGCACGAAATTGGTTTCGATCATATTCATCGGACAGGTTTGGCTTCGTTCATGTGAAGGATGACTCTTCAGTTCAGACTAAACTTGGAGTTCCACAGAGTTGGGTTTTAGGACCTATACGTTTCATTTTTCACATTAATTGTGCTTTCTGTAGGCATGTAAAGATTTCTGCCTGTTAAAAGAGAGCTTTTACTTTCCACTGTCGCTTATGTTTGCTCGTGTGGAATTGTAAGGTTTCCTATTTTTGGTTGTGCCTTGCAATGACTGTATTATATTTGACACCATATGACTAAAATGGAATTGAATTGAAAATTTGATTCAATAGGACATGTGCAGGCGTGACTCCGGTGATATTACAGGATATGGTTATTGAGAAAGCCATGTGACTTTAAATGGTTTCTCACATTGATAGATAGAAGATCACAAGGACTGTGTGAATATCTCTGCTTTCTCATAGATCAAAGCTTGTTCAAATAAGCATGGAGAGTGAATATTTTTTAAAGTATTGCATATATACTGCATATCCCGAATTGGTTATTCCAATATTGCATGCTGCAGCTGCAGTCACTCTGCCTGTGTCTTTGTAGTCGAGTGTGGCGATTCTCATTATTTGTCCAAACAGCATTGAACTACTTCATTACGGTAAGCCAATAAATTCAATACATGTGATCAAGCTGTGGAAATGACTTTTAAAGGTTAACATTGTCTTCATTCGATAACAAGACAGGTATCTGCATAGACATTTTTGACTTGTCATTCTGTTTGTGCTTTTGGGAGTTATTAAACTGTTTAGTTAATAAACATTAAGATTTATTGGACTATTCATAAAAGCATATAGGTGGGAAAAGAGGTTCTACAAGATCTGTATTTGAGGATTTCTCATCTGAGTGGATAGAACATGAGTTAGAAACCACAGTTAGACAAACAGTCGATATAGAGAGCAGATTATTTCTATTGTTGCTCCTCACCTACCAGAGAACTCTCAGCCTAAGACAATGTGGAGTGACAGAGGAACCACTTTAAGGCACCTGCAGATGGTTAATATCTCTGTACATGGTCAAACCAGCAGAAATAATGGAACAGGACATTGCTTTCACACGATAATGATACATATTTGGTGATAATGCTTTATGGTAAATGGATTTCATTCATATTGTACTTTTCCACTTTTGTCAGACACCAAACCACTTTACCTTGTACACACACTCACACACCAATGGAGGCGGCTGCCTTGCAAGGAGTTCTGTGCAAATGATGAAAGTTTGATGATGTAGAAAGAATAACTAATGATCAAATATGTATTTTACATATAAATGAAGGTGTTCAGTACAGCAAATCATCAAGAATACAAAAACCCTCAAAGCAACACCGACATTTTCTGCTGCCAAAGTCGGTTTGGCTAGTGAATTAAGAGAGACCCACAGGTATACTGACTGTAACCACGCTTTTGTTTCATAGAGACACATAACAGTATGCATATTGGGCTGGCCACACATAAGAAAACCGTTCATAAAGTCCTCTTATTTCAAGTCCGGATCCTCTACTTGAGTGTCTTCAAGCATTTCAGCCTTATATTGTCTTTCAGCATGGACTGGTTCGATTTACTTACAACAGCAGTGTGTTTTTGTCTACTCCAACTGTCTTTATATTGATCCGACAGAATATTACCACAGGTCAAAGGTCAGTGCAAATCTGCATTTAGAATGCGGCTTTGGGTTTTGGCATGGAAGCAGTTCAATTTGAAGAAGTGTCCAAAAAGTTGGAAGCACAATCATAAACTTGAGAAGGAAATTCACAGAAATGGGATGCAGTCAAATACAGAAGACAACAAATGCATTTTCCTGTTCAGCAGCTTAGGCAAACAAAATGTGATAGAGAGCCTTTCGGTGACAGAACAGTTTTTACATTTGCAACAGAAAGAGATTTAAAATTAACAATAGACAATACCCTTGTTGGCCCTATAATGATATATACGGTTTACGGTTCCCACAAAACACTTTTCTTCCGTTGTGAGATTAAACAAACCAATTAACTGATTATCAAACAGGAACATACAGTAAATCCTCTGATGTAGGGACGCCCTAAAATCCAATGGCAAGTGTCCCCTGAAGACAGGTGTCCTCTCTTCAGAGGGACAGGTCACGAGGACAAATTGCAGGACCAGTTGATATTGAACGAAACAAACACCAAATACAGGCCTTATGTTCTGTTAAGGGAAAGTGAAACCTTCGTGCCCAGAGTACGTCAAAATCCTCCCCACCCCTGTGCGCTAGGGTTCGCTCCGACCCTCTGCGGTCGACCGCGCAGCCCAAATATTGTGACCGCGCGACCTGCACGTGCATCAGAGCCTACTGGACGCTTGTGCGAGGAGATCCTCCGTTTCTCCGTTTGAACAATCACAATATAAAAGCAAATTTAAAACCAGACGGCTCAAAACTCCTAAAGTGAAACATAAGCTACTTTAGGAAAGGTGGAGAACGCCGGGCAGCAGAAGTGGAGATAGTTTCGGGATCGTCACGTTCCGTTACGTTATGGAACGCCCACTGAAGTATACCCAGAGTGTAGTATGGATGCAATCGTGCGCACCCGCAGCCCATGCACAGTCTACAGACATGCAATGTGGAGAGCATTGAGGGGCCGACGGAGAGGAGCTTCATCGGCGCAGCACCGTGAAGCGGGAAGCTCCGGGAAGCGGCAATTATTCAGATCTCAAAACTAATCTTCTGACACCACCACAATGTCTGAATAGTCCAATAATCCAGCCCACCTATTTTGGCCATTTCAGTGTCGCTCAGCTTGAAATTTGCCAGGAAAACCTGTCCGATGTCCGCGTCAGGCAGGTTGTCCGCTCAATAAGTTGTGTTAACAGTTAAATATGTCTCCGTGCACAGTGACGTGTCCGCCCGGTGTAAATTAGTTCAGCACACACATGCTGCTGTTATTATGTTGAGGCGAACTTCATCTAGATCCCAACAAATTTGATTTCTGGACGTTTTTATATGATCTATTTTCCTGTGTTGCACCCCTTCTTAGGTCTTTTTCTGATTGTCTTTTATTGCTCTTCTTTTTCCCAGAGCTTTGACTTTGGTGACAAATCATGTCCCATATTGCGGTTTTCATTCTTTCTTTTTCTTTCTTTTCTTGTTGCCAAATTCGGATTTATTGACTCAGCACTCCATCAAATCATTCCATAGGCAAACACAAGCAAACAAAAGCCCAAACAATACAATTTAGAACTTTCTTGTATATACAAATGATTGACGTGAAACGTTTTCACACAGTGGTACTTCAAACAGGATGTCAGTAAATCAGGGACATGTTCAGATATAATAAAAAGCTGACGTTGAGCAGGTTCAACGTTCATTTTTTTTTGAAGTCTTCGTTCATCCTGACAGGAAAACCGACAAAATAACTGTAGTTGTTCGTTTTAACAATTTCCAGGAGAATATAACAGAGAAACAGTTATTCGTCATTGACAGGGAAGCGCGGCCTATAATACAAGATCACAGTGTTGGATAACTTTTAATCATACGCGCACAGCAGAGAAAAAGTTTCATATTGTCACAGAATGAGACAGGATCCATTTCACAAACCACCCACTGCGGTGAAGGCACTGATGAATTAAAATGTCAGTGTGAGTCAAATCCCACAGAGGCTGCTTATCTGCTCAGCCTACTGAAGCAAAGTGATAAAGGCCTAATTGAGTTTTACAAATTGACATAGGAATGACAGTGACCTTCAGCCGGAGCAAACACGCACACGAGTCTTGCCCCTAGTTGCTAACAACCCAATTACGCAAGTATGTTCATGGGTGAGAATGCCAGTACTACAAATAGTGGTTTTGTTTTATTTTGTTTGGAGAAGCATTGTCTTATTAATAGTCTCATAGACAGTCCTATAAAATGGATGTTGTCTCTCCACATAAATTCTATAATCCATTCAATCCTTGAGGCCATATGGAGGATATACACATCAAGCATATTAAGCATATTCCATTTAATGTCTCGCAGTTTTAACCAGGAGGGGGGGGGGGAGTCAATGTATTGCATTTTGTAACCACCGTCCTGACATACTGTACTCCAAATTAAACCTGTAGTAGAGTGAACCTTTCCACTTACATACCCTCCACTGTTTCCTGCAGCATGCCAGGGTGTGACCCATACAGGCAGCGAGAACAGGGGATGTGTTACCACTGCTGTTAATCTTAGTCTGGTATTTAAGGCGGAGTCCACAATGTATATTCAGTTGCAATGCATTCATCTTCAGCTGTCTGTGGGTTGAGCTCTAAAACGAACCATAGTTTAGCTGCCGGTTGTGTTCTTTTATTGTCTTTGTTTAATGTCATTTCATGTGGCCCTCTCCCATGTTCTTACTGCGGTTACATAGTTTGTACCCGATGCACGTACAAGTTTTTTTTTTTTTTTCCTTTCTTGGCTGTTCTTGCTTCTCAGACAGTAGAAACTGAATTATGTCCTCCACTGCTTGCTCATCCCGTGTCTCTGTCTCTCTTTAACACCACCTGGGTCTTTCCTTTAGTGTCCTTTGGCCAATGGTCACACAGACATTTACATATTCTTCCCTTGATATAACTTGCCATTGGAGAGTGAAATTCCTGCACATGATCATATTGTAATTTAAAGTGCATTAATGTGCAGCTCTACAAGCTTTGGGCTGCGGCTGAAAATAAATCTTCAGGAGTTTAAGGGGATGCCATCATTTCCTTTTTTTTTTTTAATCCATTTGTTGACCTAAAGGCTTTTTCATCTTGTATTCAATATACTGCTGTATACATTGGTACATTGGCATGGTAACCCAGCAACATTAATGGTTTGCTGTCCAAACCGCAGGCCACATCGATAATCTCAGCTGGTTGAGTAAATCGGGGGAAACACTCAATTTATTGTGACAGTTGACAATAAGTACACAGTGTACAGCCGCTCTTGTGTCAGTCTGATTCATGTTTCAAATTAGAACAAGAAGTGGTGAACAAGTGATTATGAGCACATCCGGTGGGATGATTTTCTGACTGTTTCTTGTGAATTTTCAAAGGAAAGGTGTGTACAGTCGCACTGAGCATTAGCAGAGCCTATTACTTACACAGGCAATGTCTTTTTTCCAGGGAACTCACCACATGATACTCCTTTGCTCCTTTTGCATATTTCCAAGAAAGAATGAAAAAGAATATATGATCTGAGGAAGGTTCTTTGTGAGTGTGAATGTGTTATTTCAACCACAGCTATTATAGGTTGGTTGGGAGGGTAAAAGGAGGGGCTTTGCAGACTGTAAACAACTTCAGGCACATGTTAGTTCCCGGTGATCGTATTCGTCTCTATCTTCAAAGTCTTTTTTATCAAGCTGCAGTTCAAGTCACATGGAGAACATCTCGTCATATCAGGAAATGGGTTTTTTGAACGATTCAAGTCGCAAACGGTCATAAATGTAAAACCATAAACAATGATAGCCAATTGGAAAGAAATAGATGGGAAGCATGTTTGCACCTGATACATATTTCCCTCCCTGCTGCTGCAGTTAATCGGTTGTCCCCAAGTTATACAGGTAGAAAATGAATACAAATGATGTTGGGGTCCACAATCTGCTGGTTTGCTTCAGAAGGGCAGGCTAAAAAGAGATGGATGTTGTTTCTTGTCAAATTAACCCATGCCGTACAGTACAGTGCATTAGAAGAGAATAAAATAAAATAGAACAGAACAGAAGTTCTTTATTGTCACACAACAATGCTGAAACACTGTTAGCAGTGAAATGTTATGGCAGCTACCTCACTGACAGCACTAAAACACACACACAAAATGGTAGAAAATGTAATACAGAAGTTAAGCTATAAAGTACAACTGAGACGTATTTACAAGTTATTTGCAAGTATTTAGAAGAGAACAAAAACAATAAAAACTGCAGTAATATGTATTGGAAAAAGCAGGAATGTAACTCAAGAAATGGAACAAGTACTAAAGTGTAAATATAGTTTATTAACTTGATCAATAATTAAACTACACTTCGATCGTTCTCCCTGTTATCTGGGTATGTGAAATCAAATTGACCAAATCTTTCTATCTGGGCCTTATTATTTCATCATGTTGCACAATGTAAAAGCAAAAGAGTATTAAGTTGCATTGATGTTCACTCTATTCAAATACAACAATGTGATCCTCACAAATCGAGGCAAGGCAAATGCATTTAAATAGCACTATTCAGATACGAAGCAATGAACAGTGCTTTACAAATAAAAAGAGAAATCCATTCAAGTGAGGCAGATCTGCAAATCTCTCTTACTGTTTTAGTTTGGTACATTTTCCCTATTAAATGGTATCAATTATTTTTAACACACAGACATACAGTTACTGTCCCTTCAGTCAGAAGTCATCCACTCCTCCACAACATTCAATCATTCGCTCTAAGTCTTCTGCAGTCAACAAGCCAATCGACTTTGTTGTTTCCCTGTTGGTTCACAGTTTCCTTATTATCTGGCCTCTCGTCTCCCTGCTAACTCTTCTCCATCCATCCACACTGGCAGGTCTCCTTTTTTTTCTTTATAGTTTTCACCATGCAGTCAATCGAGTCTTTCAAAGCTTCAGTGTCGGCGAGCTGCCTCTTCTGATGACATCCTCTGGCTCACCTTCAATCTCTCTTCTCCACTTTCGTCCTCGAGCTCCACACCTCAGAGATTGGTTTTGTATTTTCTTGTTTCCTGTTCTGAAAGCAATGATGTTTGTGTTACTATAATTCCATGAAATCTTTTGCCTCTTTGTCAAAATGTATAAACGCCGTGTTCACCAAATATTCGCCTTATTCTATTTTTCAGTAGAGCAGTTTAAAAAAAATTAAATAAATAATACGTTTTTATTTTTAAAATACTAAAGACCTGCAGTTGTTGGTCATGTACATTGTCGTGGGTTTTGCTTGTTTCAGGTTGTAGTCACACACTGGTGTCCTTCTGTGTTTAGTCAAAGGACTAAACACAGAAGGACACTAAACTCTGCTCATTACTGGGCTGTTGTGTTGTCTCCGCTCGTCAAAACCCTCACTGTCTTGCAGTTCTATATAACGACTGCTGGAGGTTCAGAAAGTGTCGCCCAGTCCCATTTATCGTCACTATCACCCTCCGATTGGGACTCAGTCACTTTGTCATGAAATCATCAGCAGGAAAAGAAAATCGGACCAAATCAGTTTGCTCTGCTAATCTTAATCCACTTATTGCGCCATGCGACGTATTAATGTGGCCCATCTAATGTCACAATCATTTTAAAACATTAACGTTATTGTTGCGTTAAGCGTTGCAATGCCGTTTTTCCTGATTCTGGATTTCTAATATCACACCAGAGACGTTGACTAGTCTTAAAACACATTCGATGCAGCCTCCACACCTCTATTGCAGGAATAATGAAAGAAACACCATCAATCTCTTTGTTAATACAACTCAGGCTGATCACAGCCATAGCTGACTGGACAAAAGCAGGTACGACCTTGAAAGGTCACCAGTGGAGAAACAGGGGTTATTGTCTTCTGATAATACAATTTCTACTGCGAGAGGAAGTCAGCATTCTCAGAGGAAGCCCATGTGGGCGCAGGGAGAACATGCAGACTAAAGTTACTGACACCCTGGAGCTGCACTACAGTGGTTCCATCTTTCAGTAATTAATTTAAGGGAAAACAATGTTTTTTCAAAAGTTGATAGTCAACACTAAAAAACAATTTCTAGGTGTATAGTGTAAGCTCAAGATAACATCTAAATATAACCCGGGATTTTAGAAACTCTGTTAAGCTTTATTACTTTCGAGTCATCTGAAGTCTATTGAGGCTCAAAGTTTGTCTTTCCTCTCTTATCTTTTCCATTAGCTCTCCTGTCTGTTGTCTCCATGAAATGGATTAGCCGTATCAGGGGCCAATTCATCATTTCCAAATGGTTTTGCCCTCCTTTTCACCACAGCACAGCTGCTGTTCCATATGTCACTGCTCCCATATCTGCCTCCTGCTGTAACTCCCATTTCCCCCTTAAACCATCAGATAAATCAAGTTTTGTTAACCTCAAATTATGTATTTCCTTGTCCTGAAGTAAACTTACTGACCATTTTAATAAGTCTGTGACCACGTTTATAAATTAATAAATCAATAACAACAATATTTCATAGGCAGTAGTATGCTTCAGATTGAGGAACATGGTTTTAGGCAGAAATCTGTGTTTTGGGTTTCCAAAATGTTTTGATCGGCGACCTGTGTGTGTGTGTGTGTGTGTGTGTGTGTGTGTGTGTGTGTGTGTGTGTGTGTGTGTGTGTGTGTGTGTGTGTGTGTGTGTGTGTGTGTGTGTGTCTGGGGGGTCTATATATTAAAGAAAAATAGATAGAGATAGGCCTTAAATGGTGCATTCTAATGCATTCTGGATTACTAAAAACTACATTGTGATATGTAGATTTTGCTTCTTAAAAGTAATATATTTCCTTTTCTTCTTGACATTTTTGCTGATGCATCCCATATACTTTCTTCTTTGTCTTTTTTCTTTTAAGGTAACTGTACCAGTAGCTGTGCCTGACTCAAACTTCACGACATGTACATGTTAATGCCCCCTGTGGTTGGCACATTGCTTCTATCTGCACCCCTGAACTGAGCACCTGTAAACTCTGAACTCTGAAATAGTTTCTATTATCCTCCTATTAGTTTATAATTGAATATTGGATGCTTATTTGTTATCTGCAAGCCTCCTATCCCAACAATTTGATCGATCATAGGTCCATAGAATTAGTCCCACCGGTGTGGATTCTGCATATATAAATCCTCAGCATTTTGGAAAGATAATTTGTTCAAATTCCTCCCCTCTGCCCCAGCGTTTGAACACATCAGGATGAGACAGAGAATTACGAACCAATCAGAGGCCGCCTTTCAAAACGTTTATACCACATGGTGTCAATTGACCAATCACGCTGCTCGTTACTGGGCGTAATATAAACCGGAAGTCACTTAATACACTATATTTTGGCGAAAAAAGATGAATTTAGGCAAAAATAGACGGTGACAAGTCGTGATGGCCATTATACACATAATTTAGAGGGCTTTGAGCAACACGTCTGCTATTCTTTTGGCCGTCTCACTGCCTAAAACTATGTTGGGGAAGCAAACTTGTAGCCAAAAGCGTTCAAATCTCACTGTCAACAGGTCAATGGTGTGAGCTCCTGAGCAAGATCACGAGTCCCCAAAGTGCTCAGGAATTAAACCTGACTCAGATCAAACACGAGCGTCACATTATCCACTGTCTGGTTAAGAGCAGCCAAATCCTCTCACGCTCATTTCATTCATACTAAACCAATAATTATAAACACTGTTTTACTTCTACTGAGAAGCAATTGCTCTATTTAATGAGAAAAAAAGGAAACTTCATCCATATTTAATTTGCAGACTTGAAGTTAATAAGATTTCAACAAGCAAATGTGTTTTTTTTAATTTTTTTTTTATGGTAACTGCCAATAAAGTGTTTCTCATGCTGGTTCTGATGAAATCTCCGAAGGCCAAAGTCGCAGCTCAGAGTCTGAAAACTGAAAATTCTGCTATGACTGACCATGTTTGCGCAGTGATGATAACCAATAATATTTCAGCATTTTTTAATTATGTGGGAAACGATTTTTCACCTTCTTTGAAAAAACGTTCACCAACTGATTTTTTGAGAGTTATTCAATTCAATTCGACTTTATATAAATACTACCAAATACAACAAAGTCATTTCTAGGCGCTTTTTACAGAGAGATCACCAACAGATCCACATGAGCAAGCATATCGACTGTGGAAAGGAAAAACTCCCTCTAACAGGAAGAAACCTTTGCAGAAGCCAGACTCAGAAGTGGCGGCTTTTCTGCCAGTTATTTGCTGATAATGAAAACCTTAAAACAAAATAGTGTTGCATTGTTTCAATATTACCTACACGCTTATATATGAGCACATTCTAAAAGCTGCTTTTTAAAATGTTTTATCATTGGGCTGTCTTCTGGTTTTTAAACGTGGCAATTTTTAAAGAACTTTAAGTTCAAAAACACTGAACATAAATGTTTCTATTTTTGACTGAGAATTATACATATTCTCTATTACAGTGACTCTCAATTATAAAGCTACCAAGTCCCAGGAGAGAAACGACTTGGAGTCATGTCACTCTTGAGGCCACCATTGATGCTATATTCCATCTCCTCACGCATGCGCAGTAGTGACATTTCGGAAAAGTTCAACATCATTTTCAAAATGTTGCCGTGTCAACAGCAGGACTTTTCTAAAACGAAAGTGAAAACACGATGCATTTTCACTTGAAGCATTGTGTGTAAACGGAGCCTTAATCTGACTAAACCTCAGAAGTGGTTGTTTATCATTAGAAATATGTTTTCAACTTCCGTCAGGCACTATCACATGGAGCTGTTAGTCTTGTACCAGGTACTGCAGTGAAGTCCACAGTGTGGGGCAGACACATTTTCACTGCAGGCAATGAGAAGAAGGGGTGACTTTACACTTTGGAGCTGTTTTCTCAGTTTGACGGCATGTTATACCCTCCGCATGCAAAAGATTATAGTGAGAAGTAGGGAGCCGAGGGTGCAGCTGTGGCTTGTTATCCATCACTCAATGTTTTTCATTTTGACCATTTTTCGTGAACTTCCCTCAGGCTTCCACTCTCACACTGTCTGCAGCCCTATTTCACTCTAAACCTATACATTAAGGAAACATAAGCTTTTCAATTGAGATGAATTTTGTTTTGCCCTGCAGTAAATGAGTAATGAATAACACTGGAAGAGCTCAAGATAGAGTGAGGCACGGGAAGAAGCCTTGAAGAAGAAAAAGAAAGCGCAAATAATCCTCTTTGAGCTTCACTTTAAGTCATTTTCCCCTCGACATGCTGATACCCCAGTAAGCCATTCACAACCTCACACTGCAGCTGCTTCTCCTGACTCCTAAGAACAATAATCACATTTATAGTCAAACCACGGTAATACACACTATGAGAAAACAACCAGTGTTTGGGCGGGGCGGTGGGGTGGGTGGGTGGGTGTGTGTGTGTGTGTGTGTGTGTGGGGGGGGGGGGGGGGGGGGGGGGGGGGGGGGGGGTTATAATCTCAATGTTACTAATAAAATGACTGTGATGAAGCGGGATTCATGAGAAATGTTACATGTACATAACCTCACTTAGTTGATGTAGTCGCCCATTTTATAAATGCAAATACAGCTTGAATGATGTGTCCACAACTACATTACATCTTTCTGTCACCATAATAAAGAATATTCCCAAAAAAAGGTTTCGTAAAAAGCTGGATATTTTTCAAGAAAATCACTTCGACTTTCCCAGAATTATTTTCTCTTTATGTGAAGGTTTTCGGCTTCGGGTTGGATAAGATCTTTTATACAGAAAATGCACATCATGACTCAGGGCATGAAATCTATTGAAAACTGCTTTTCCTTAAGCCTTAACTAAAGAACGTTTGTTGCAGATTATCACAAATGCAAACACAGGTCTCTGGTGTTGGTGTCATACTCTGCGCCTTTAATGCACCTGAACCAACCTCCTGCTGATTCATTCAATGTTTTTCATGTTTGGATGTTTGTCAAACAAAGACACATTTTACACACACACACACACACACACTCACAGAGTGCATACTTATACTCCATTCAAAGGTGAGAGAATCACAGATGTAAAAGTATTAAAAGGAATAAACTGAGAACAATCTAAGAAGTCAGATTAAAAAAATCATAGTTTTGACCCGTGTTTATACTCTTTCTTTATCATCAGAAACACATGAGAAGTTATACTGTGATGATATTATAGAATAGAATAGAATGGAATGGAATAGAATAGTTCCCTGTTTCAGAAATGAATTTAAATCTTTTTTAAATATTGATGCTGATACATGAGAAGACTCCTGTTTCTAACCTTCATACTTCATTATTTCTAGAGCAACATATCCTGTGTGTATTCTTCCTTTTTTTCATTTACATCAGAGAGCTGATTGTGCTATTCTGTGTTAATGAAATCTTTTGTTGTATTTGAAGGTTGTATTTGTACTCTATACAAGCCACTGACATACTGTACACATAACGATGTGTCCCTGTTGAACAAACCATTGTATTCTCAGCCAACACCCATTCCACTAACAATTGAATCTGTCGAAGATTTTTCTATAATTGCCTGGTTGTGTACCCCGCACAATCAAGTCAGAGTGAAAATGGTTTTATTGATCATCAGCAGCACAGGTGTTTGTTAGTAGACGTCAGCATAAAGATGTTATTCACGACAATACTACAGTTCAGCCTTGCATTTACCTTCACCGTCTGAATATATAGAATGTATTGGCATTCATAGACTCACTCTGTGCCATGCAAACCCTCACTGCACCATGTTCTCCCCATCATTGCCTTGTTAATGCGAGTTAAGCCAAGTTAGTTGTGCAGATTCATGATGCGGCTGCCAAATTGTGAGCCAGCCATCTGCAGTCCTAACAAACGTCCAGATTTTTCAGATTCACCTATGTTATTGTAGCCTCGAGCTGCCCAATTTTGATGAGTGTGTCCCCTGTGGAGCTTTAGATTTCTCCTTCAAGCAAGTACGACCAAAACCTGATTTCTTTGTGTGTGTGCGTGCGTGCGTGCGTGCGTGTGTGCGTGTGTCCACTTTTAGTTTTGATGTGTTATTCACTTTAAGCTGTTTTTTTCCCCCGTTACCACTATAAAGACTTGTTGTGGTTCGACCTCCTGTCTTCTCTCCTCTGGCATGTTTCACCACCACACATTTCCATTTTAAAGCATAGGTGCCACTCACATGTTTTCCCTCCACACCTTCAAAGTAAACCTTAGAAACTAAAAGGACCGAGAAAAATACTAAAACCCGCCCTTGTGACTTTCAACAATCACGCCACGATCAAAGTCGCAGAGATCAGATTTTTTTTCCCTCCGTTCTGTCGTCTGATGAGAATATTGAGTAAAACCTCTGACAGCGGCGGCGGAATTTGAATGCAGCGCACTGCAGCTTCATGATTGGATGACTGAGCAATGGTATAAGTATAAATGAGGTGTCCATCACATTACCCAGAAGCACCAGAGACCACAAGAGAAAATGTTTCTTCCCCTGAAAAACAGTGAAAAGATATTAAGTGCATGTTACATCAATTCTACATATATCATCAAACGGAGGGTTATTGTTTTTATCATAAAGCATTACTTAACTATCACATTTTGGGAACACTTACATGGAAATGTGTTTAAAAAAAAAACAAGATGTAGTCGAGCACAATACTTTTCTGCTAGAGTGATGTATCGCAGGGGGGGAAAGAGACAATCGAGCAAAATGCAAGCAGCGGTCGAAATATTTCTTTCGCAGAGAGGTTCGACACAAAATAAACAACGGCAGTGACACAAGACCAGAAATAATGTGACCCAAGAGTGGAGAAGTTAACTGTGAGGTGACAGGGGGATAGGGGAGATCACGTAAAGAACATAGTGTGGGAGCAATTCACAAGCAGCCCATTATTTCCTTTGTATCAAGCATCCCCATTTTACAATTCCAAACACAAACCCATTGGTGGGCTTCTCAGGTAGTGCGACGGCTGTAGATGTGTACAGCTGAAATACCTGGGACGATGGGGAAAGATAGAAAAAAGTATCAAAGACAAAATGACGAAACTCCAAAATGATGGCACTCATAGAAAAATACAATCATTAGAAAGAACAAATAAACGAGATAAAGAGATTTTATATTGGCTTTAGAGGAGGAAAAATAGTGTCCCATTAAAAACATGTCAATGATGGCAAAGGGCTGTAGTCGATTGGAGACTCTCACACCCGACAAGGTCATCACTGTGGGCGTCTGAGCATGACCTCTGACCCCCAGCAGCCCACTGCACTGTGGCGACTCACCGCTCCAAGCATGTGTAGTTGAGGTTAACTATCAACAGGAGGTGTTAAAGGTAAAGAAAGAGTTTCCTGTATAATAATAATGGTTTAAGCTAATAATGAGGTAGAAATGAATAGGAATTGTTCCATTTAACATGAGGACCAGGAAACGGGTGCACATTACACCCGTTTTAAAGACGTCTGCATTGGCTCTCCGGTGTTTCAGGATTGATGTCAAGGTCCTCGACATTATTTGAGGGGAGGTCTATGTGAGGATGAGACTGGCTCCGTTTTTTAACACTTTAAATCAGGGGTGAAAATGTCTATATTTTCACAAAAAAACTAACGATTACTACTGAAAATGACTACAATCTCAACATAATGCCAACTTTAACGATGCCTTCTGGTGCAAAACACAGTGAAATGTCCAGAAAAGTTAACTGTTTCATTATGCATGATTTTACAATACTCCTCCAAAAAAAAGATATGTTTTCTTTTAACAATTTACCTGGTGGTTTGGAACATCTGACACTTAAAAAGCACATGCACAATATGGTATGAGCTAACACAAGCATTTCACCAAATGGATGTATCAGTAAAACTAATATATAAATGGGAGGGGATGAGCCTTTTTAAGCTCGCTTTGTATTCTGTAATGGGGTTCATCATTCATATGTGGCAGACAAATTCCCAAATTTTCAGCGAAAGGAGAAACAAAATGCTCGTCTGTAGCTAAATTGGGTTTGGTTTGTGTGGTTGTATAAGCTTTGAATGGTATGGTTTGATTTGTATACATTGTTTAGTTCAGATCAAGAGAAACCAAAGCAAAGACAAAACAAATTTAAAATAGAATAAATGACTCAGCGTAAAAAAAAAAAAAATCCCTGCTGCTTCTACTTTTCCTCAGATCAGGATGCAGACTTGGACAGAAACAGGCAAGCATGAAATGTGTTTTGTCATCCAGACGAGAGGAAAAGAAATACCTTCTGTGCTGGGAAATCAACATGACACCACAGACACCAGAGAAGCCTGTTGTTGATCTCACAGCCTCAAACTTGTCCTCTCACTTTTTCATACAGATTAACCTCGGCCTTGTCTTGCTGTTTATTCTCCAGTTCAGAGTGGTTTATGCTTGTTTCTCTACCCTGCACTTCTCCCTTCCACACAACACTTTTTTTCTTCCCCAAATCTGAATGATGCATAGGATATTTCCCTGCATATTTACTTTTATCCATTTCATTAGCTGCCCTCCCTCGAGCTCTTCGGTCTATTTCAATATGAATATGACTCTTTTTACCCCGTGTGATGGGTTGGCTGCCTTCCTGCATCTTTAGGTTTAAAAAAGGAGAAATCCAGACCAACAGCAGGTAATGCTGGACTTTAATGCCCTTGTACTTATACGTGCAACACATATATAGAAAAACAGATTATATCTCTCTTTAGTAATATTGCGTGTTTCAAACTGACCTCATCTCACAATGTCATTACTGTGAGATTACGACAAAGATGGAGAATTGAAGCAGTTTCTAATTTCAATGTAGTGACCGGCAAGAAATCCTTCTACTTGAGTTGATTGGCATTTTTGAGATCATGGACGTAGTTAAAAAATACATCCTGCACACCAGTACTCTTTTCTTTTTTCTTTTTCTTTTTTTCACCAGCATGAAAAAGGATGTGGGATCTTCTATGATTCCTTATTGGACAAAATATCACAGTGAAGCCGTATGCTGGCAAACAGCCACTCTCGCTGATCCTCCAAAGGGCAGTTTTCTACTTTGTAGATCAACTGAAGTGTTTTGTTGTTGTTTTCTTATACATTTTACTAACCTGGGAGAATACAAAGCCACGCTCCTCCGCATGTCATCTACTGTACTGCACTGCATAAAGAAAAGTGTTCAAACTAACTTTCACTTATCTTATTCAAGTTAAACTGCTGGGTCAATTTTTCTGCAACAGTTGTTTTGATTCCCCCCCGATCAGAGAAATGGACGATATAGACTCGTCACTGAACTGTAGGTTCTCCAAGAGTTAAGAGGCATTTTGTTAACGGTGCAGTGATTATCACATTTCCATATGAGCGTATTATTCTGCCAGAAGCGTTTGACAACCTGAAGTCAGTATGCACTGACCTTTCTCACTCCCATAGCATAGGATGAATCAGTTTTTATTCACTCCGGGAGTTTGGGGTTTCCATCAGTCATGACAGATGAGGCCTTTCAGCGCTCCGCCACTTACTGTGACAGGAAATTTATCACGGATGGCTTACAATTGTGCTACGATCATTATGCAACAGTTGTGAAGTATGTGAAGTTGCGAGCTGCAGAACAATGATAAAGACCAAAAATCTTAAACCGTCACATATTGTTTGACTCCACATCACACCAGCCACACGGCACTGTAACTTTTGGGATATATATACCCTCCTATGAAGTTCCCAAACAAGATTTATTTTTTTTGCAACGTGAGCTGTCTGTTTTTTTTCCTACTGAAAATGCACCGCACACTGATTTCCTCTGAGAGTACTACGATACTGTGTATTATTGCTTTCTTACACTGGCTTAAAGGAGTCATTCATTGTTTCCTTTACATCAGTGTAAGATGTTATGTTGCATTTTACAATTCTCGAAAAAAGAGAAAGCACTTTAAAAATCATAATCATGCAGAGGCAGCGCTTTGCTACAGAACTTGATGGAGCGTGTACTCTCACATAAAGTGCACAACGCCTCCAAGGTCATCCATACTGTCCTCGCACAGAGTCGACAATAGAAAGGTTTTCACTGTTTTGTCTTCCCTGGTATATAGGGAGATTTCCACCTTAGCTTATGGCATTGTCAGGGACAGTCAACACCAACATATATAGAGGAGGTCTTCATTACAAAATGTACGGTTCACAGAACATTTGACAATCATGGGTTTACTACATGGACAATACAGTCACTGTTAAACCTGAAGCCCAGAATAACACCCTTCTTCCGGAGGAGCACCAACTATAATCCATCACCACACTTTTTAGAAGTATATTTAGGTTTTCAGAAGAAAATCAATGTGACTCATGTGTTTCAAACAGCGAAAGAAAAAAAAGAAAACACCAGTTATAAGACAAAGGTCTTATAACTGATAAACCACTGCTGATGAAGATTGTGAATGCTGATATCAAACATTTGCGTTATAATTTAGCATTTGATTTGTTTTGTCTTCTTCTACCCTGTACACTCTACGGAATGTCCAATGTTTTGTCTTTGAAGTAAATAAGCCCCAATGGTCCTCATCGCCTCACCTCTCTGGTGCCCACTGAAGATCAGCCCTGGAATCTGTAAACTACTGACTCAAGAGCCTGAGGATGAAATGACAGACCATAATTACATAGAGATAATCCCAGGTGACTGCGTGTGAGGGCAGGCAACAGTTTGGACAGCATGTTCGAAGTCACCAATTAAACTTAAAAACCTGTATTTTTGGACTGTTGGAAAGAACTAGAGTCAAACCAATGAATGCGCAGGTAGAACAGGCAACCTTCACCCTGAAAGGTCCTCAAGCTCAAACCTGGGAGATCCTCATACATGAGGGGAGACGTGTTGCCATACATTTAACATTTCTTGGATAAAAGTTGACTCTTAAAGAGATAAGAAATACGTGCATGTGAATAAATCTATTCTCTTCTTTAGATCCAACTCATACTCACCGACATTAGTAAATAAATAAGTTATTGCTGAAGTAATAAAAACATTTAACCAGCTGAAGAGAAAGATATTTTGGGAACTGCTAAATTAAACCTCAATGACGTGAGTCGGTAATGAATCGCCGCTCACTGAGAGATAGACAGCCTCTTGTTTTCATTAAAAGAAAGAATGTCTGCTTCAACATGTCCCGTGATTGTGTTTTGTTTTTATTTCCAAGCAATGCCTTCAGTCACACTAAGGCTGTGCATGCTGAGCACTTTTCTTATAGATATGGTTAAAATAATCAACAGAAACCCTGGTTGTCCACCATCACTTTGATTATGTTCTCTGTCAGTCACACCCATGCTGCAAAAGGCTGCACCATGCAACAGTCTGGCCTCTCGCTGTTTGTCACCTTGTATTTAATGCTGCGATTAACATGATCAATGTGGCACCATGTGAATGACGCAACCCGGGCGAGTCGCTTTTACACCACAAAGTATCTGAGCTCATCTGGTCGCAGTTTATTCTGTCTGCATAATTTACTGCAACACATCATTTAAATATGATCGGCTGCATGAAAAAGTGAGGTGCAGTGCCAAGATTGTTGGCATCATTGGCCTGTGACAGCTGCAGTGACCCATCTTTAATAAATGTGCGCACATAAAGACCATTTGCTTTATTTAATTTCTAATCAATCAGTCGATTACCAGGAGAATTATTATCCAACAGAAACTGTGTTTTTATTGCAGGAATGATAAACACAAATTCCCTCCGGTGGACTCTTTTCACACAGCGTGCAGGTCAGAGGATCTCACAAACTAATCAGCACCAGCTTCTAGAGAAGTTCACCTTTTATCACCGTGAAGTAACTGTACTCTGTCGCTGCTCAACAGAGCGGGAAAAAAAATGACAGATAAAGAAAAAAAAAAAAATCCTCAAACGCGTTCACACCTTGAGTTACATCTGTAACTGTAAAGTGTTTTTTACGGTACTGCTTACAAAGACTAAACTGGAATAAACCCTGTAAGTATTGTGGGAAAGGACCCTTTGTCTTTTGAAACTAGTAATTGCTCCAGGCGGTGGTGTAGTGGTTTGCATTGTTGTGGCCCAATAATAAAACCTTGATTGGATTCAGGGCTCGTGGTTTTTCTCGGTGGAGTTTGCATGTCCGTGAAAATTGGTGTGTTTTTCTGGTGCGTTTCCTTTCACAGCCTGAAGTCGCTTCAGAAACGTTTCACGTTTACACAGCAACATTTTGAAAACAACGAGAACAATATACTAGTATAAACATTAAAAAATGACAAGTACTGCACACAGACATTCATTTGGACGGAGGACAAAGTTGTATTATTATTATGGTGACTCTTAACTCTAAAACTACCAAATCCCAGCAGGATATGGACTCGGAGTCGTGCCACTCTGGAGGCCGCCACTGTTGTTATTGTCCATCAACATCCACATGTACAGACAAACCATTTACCATGGCTGTGGTGCGCATGCGCAGCAGCAGCATTTTCAAAGAGTTGCATTTTGCTCCTGCGCCCCAGAGATGAAGTTGAAGCACTATCAAAAGGTTCCACCTTTGGAGCCGTTTTCAAAAAGTTTTCAGTGGCCCTGAGCAGCGCTGTCGAACAAACAGACCCTCAAAACACAACAGAGGTTTGCTTTTTTCATTTGAATATGTTGTCGTGTAAACAGGCCTCAGTGATACTCTGCTGAACCCTGCCTTCCGACACCATTGTGCAGATTTGAGAAAAGTACCTTTTTTCATTTATGTCCTGTAGCTGTTGTTGAATGGGGTTCATCCTTGTTCGTTTTCCACATGGTCTGTTTTACACTGTGTGACTCTGCGGTGGACTTCTCCTCTCATCCTGCTGGCTGGAGAATAGAAATGAAAGGACGAGAGTAAAGGGAAAATACTGGATATCAGTTGAGTTTGTTAAAGAGCAAGGCAGTAATTAGTGTGTGTGTGTGTGTGTGTGTGTGTGCGTGCGTGCGTGTGTGTGTTTTAGCCTTAGGTTTTGGCTGTGGAATAAAATGTGTTAATGTCATCAAAGAAAATACAACTTTTGCGCTTTTAACCTGAACTGTGAAAACCTGCAGCCATCCTCCCCTCTTCCGTCTTCATTGAGTTTCATTTTCAGTAGTGAATGTATAACAAGAGCTGTCGTGACAGCGATGCCAATCGGACAAAAACGCACTTTGAAAAAGGCTTTACTGAGGGGAAATTGAATTAGTAATGTGGCCGTAAAGGTGGTGGTGGCTGCATATTTAATGTTTTTCTCCACAAATCTGCATACAAAGACGTGCACATTCATCACGTGTATCTTCAGATGACATCCACCAGGCAGGAGCTGCTTGTGCGCCCGCTGAAAGCGAAACCCATAAAAACCGCATGCATGTGTTGCGCCGCCGCTCTCCTGCACACTATCGCTTCGCACAAGGCTCTCTCTTTAATTATGGCGCATTTATAATGCAGTGGGAAACTTTACAGGGAAGCAGATGGATTCGACGCATCGGTGACGTGTGTGAGCCTGCACTACTGTGCACTACCGTGCGCAAACGGAGCGTTTGATATTCGCGTGCAGTGACAGATGTGAGCAGGATTGAGTAACCATGCCACTTTGAAGATATGATGACCTTTGATGCAAATGCAGCAGCAAAACCAACAGATGGATTGTTGGGCTTCAGTCAACATGTAAGAGGTTTAAACTTCCCTGGAGAATAAGTGGCAATAAGCCCTGTTTCAACTGCCCTAATCATTTATCTGCTGCTTCACCAAGCTGCTTCTGTACTGCTAAATAGTGGAAAAGCTTAAAGCGTAAAGGTCAATGCTGCTTTGTGCCTGTGTGTGTGTGTGTGCGCAAGTGTAAACTTCTCTGCTGTCAACAGGACTGCGTGTCGATGGGATCGGGTTAAGTGACGGTTACTGGGATGAATATGATATAAATAGGGCTGTCAGATGCTTTGTGCAAGTGATGCATTTGACCAGCTTTTGTCAGCTTGTAAATTGGTTCCACTGATGCTGAAAGATTCCTGCTGTCCTCTCTGAAGAGACATCTTCACTTCCAGCCGTTAAAACGGACATTTCATTTAGCGGTTAATAATGATGTCCCACACCACTGTGGACACCGATGGCCAATGGTGTAGAATTGAGTCCTATTATGATGGATTTTAAAACTAAAATGTGTACTTGAACTGCGAGCACAATCTGGTAGGCGACGCTATAGTGGTCAGCAACTCAAGAAAACTCTGGTTCAGGTCTGGTGAGAGTTCTTTCTGTGTGGAGTTTGCATGTTTTCCCTGAGCACATGCATGTGATTTGTGCGCAGGTTAACCTGCCTCCTCCCTTAGATATTTGAGATCTGCTGCATCACTCTGAGTTGGATAAAGGAAAAGATGGATGGATGCATTATTGATCTTTTTTTTTTTTTGCAATGCTTCTCCCACTTTAATTCACCACTTCTTTTTCTTTTTCTTTTTAATTTACTGAGACAAGCGGAAAACCAGCGGTAGCTTTTATGCCAGATTTATTTAACTATGCTTGTTATGAATGGGTCTCCATAATCTCAGGTGGTCAGCATGTTGCAGGAAAAAAGCTCAGTGGCTGAGTTGCCGAGGGGCATACAGTACAATATGAATTTTAGAACATATGCACGGTTGTATAATGGAGAATTGAATACTGAATAACAAGCTGGGGCCTCATCCATTTAAATAAAAGCTGCTCAGTTGTGCATATGCCAGAAAGGTTATCTAAACTACCCAGAGGCAACTCATTCACCGAAGTTGAAGCCTCACGAAAAGATAAAAACAAAACAAATTACACGCCAGACACGTCAGTTTGAGTGGCATTTAAGTACTGATTCCTCTCTGGGGATGAAACAGACAAACTGACTCCAGAACCAATCTGTGTCCATGATTATCTCACCTTATGTGTGCTGGAGCACATGCTTCTTTATTCTGTCATCACATTGTTGTGAAGATGCCTGTCAGCCTGAATTTCAACAGTCTGATCACAGGCATGACAATCGGCTTTATTATTTCACACTTTCATGGTGGGAGCTCAATGCAATAATCCTCTAGTTTTGTTCCAGTCCATGCTCCATGTTCCAAACTATCATAAAAAAACAAAAGAAGCAGATTGTTAACGCTTGTGCAACTGACATTCTATCCTTCTCAATACATTCCCAAAAAGGTTTGCTCAAGTTATGAAGAAGGCTCATTTCAATTTACTTTTTCTAGGAGCTGAAAGTATATATCATTTTAAATACTCATTACTTTTGAAATCAACCGACGTAAAAGGACTAATAACATGTGATAACACACAGCGTGTGGAAGAGCTAGAACACAAGAGCAGATGTCAGATGACGATGTTTCAGTCTAATGGTTTCATTTGACGAGAATGACAGTGATGGCCGTGTGGTTTAATGACTTCAACCAGCCAATGAGGAGAGAAACCTTTGACTCACGCGTCCAATGTTGCATTGGATCTTTGCTGGTAGCCAGTATTTTACTCATCATAAATCAATTAGGCTGTGATATAAGTGGGCTGACATTTCATTTGTTTGTTGTTGTTTTGTTTTTTTCTCCTTTCACCATTCAACATTGGTTCGTTCTTCCTGAGCGGGAAAAAGATGAGGTGATGAAATAATGGTTAAATATCTTTCCTGGAGGCAGTGTGTAGTATGTAGCTCAGCTGGTGACTTATATCAGCACATATCAGTAAATCAGCTCATATTGATGAACCATCATCCGAAATACCAACATGTGTGTCCGTCTCAGCCAGTTTTATGTGTCTTGATATGCGGTGGACTCAAAGTCTCTGTCCAATCAGAACAGTCACAGGCGGTATTTTAATTAATCGTTCCAATTCATTTTTTCTTTCTTTTTCAAATGATGATTTGTGATAATGTTTAGAGTACAATTCATAGGGCTATTTCTAATAAATCTGTCCACTTCGGTGCTTATGCGTGTTGACCGACGCACTCCATCCAGATAATGTCAGCTCTTAACGAATTTGAGCACGCAGCTGTGTAACTGTATCTGACATGCCCATCACAGGCAATTTTCCAGGATTTGGCACTGGGTGTCCAATTACAATGTAATGATCTGAATCACCACCAACTGTGGCTCAATGACCTGTTCAATCCCAAAAAGGAAAATTAGAAAAATCAACCGGCTGACCTATGGGCTGCATTTTCTTCTTTCACTCCGTGGTAGCTCAGCGTGTTTAAAGCCTCACAATGACAAATACATACGGTTTAATTGTATGCAGAAGTGGAAAGAGCACTAAAATGGCTCGAGTAAAAGAACAATTAGGTTGATAAAATGTTACTCAAATACAGGTAGAAGCACGTACCAGTCTAAATATTTATGCAAGTAAAAGTTTGTTATTTTTTGACACCGGGAGAATGGTGTCTCCTGAGTAGCGCGGGACAGACAATTGGATTTAAATCTGGAAGTAGTTGTTCTTACAACTTAACAAAATGAATTGCAATGGCAGTGAAACTGTAAATCTGTAATGCAAAATGGTTGATAGTCACAAGTGCTGTGATTTTCCCTGAAAGACCCAAAGAGGAGCCGACCTCCTGTGTCAGGTACCGTCACCATGTTTTTAAGATTAAACGATGGCATTCTTCGATATGAAACTGTGCTCTACCTGTCAAATAGTGTAGCGATCGCTCAGCCGATTGCAAGGACTGAACTGTTGTGCTGCAATGCACCATGGGGAGTTTAGACTGTTGGGACTTTACATACCGTTATTGTAGGTTTTATTCAGTGACGTGCAGTCATGGTAGGCAGTGCCTACCCAAGGCTGAATTGAAATGAATGAAATATTAATTTTGAATAGTTGTTTTAATTAGGATATAATTCAGATTTATTTTTCAATTTCTGGTAGCCTACAGTACCTGTAGGTTTGAAAGTGTCAACATTTTGTGCTTTTCATAGCCTAAATGACTCAGCACAGCTATTTCCTAATATGGCAGAGCGGCTGCACAAGTCTCTCACTCCTGCAATTGTTTGTGCTTTTCCACCGTGAATGGTAGAAAAGGAAGGATTGGGTGAATTTAAGAGGAAGAGGTGCTGCACAATTTGGATGCGTGCATAAGCACGAATGTGTTAAAATATAGATCTACTGTTGACATAAGATGAAGTGCTTTCTCACAGGCAAGGATCTTCCATGTTGCTTGATACATATGTATATGTGGAGTGCAATTCCCTGAATCCGTGAACTTATTGATTGAACTTGCAGTCAGTAACAGATGCAACTGAAATTGTAGCACAGTACACTACGTTTACTCAAGTAAAAGTTAGAGTGCTGAGTTTCAAACAGACAAAAGAAAAAAGGACAAGTACACAAAAAACTACTCAATTACAGTACTGTGGGTAAAATGTAATTCATTACTTTCCACCTCTGATCCTATGCATACTGAGAACACGTTCCTTTCTGCAGATACCGCACGGAGGCATTAAGCTCATACCTTTATACGTTTCAGTGGCGACATGATGCTGGAGTATTTTCAGCCATGAAGCTACGGCAGAACGCACAACGCACTATTGTTTGAGAACTGCAAAGATGCACTGCAGTTGTTCTCTTGTTGCTTTGTTCTTGAATACGTGTCAGTGTCGCTGTAATTTCTAATGCACGAGCGTCGGCGCGCTGCAGATTGCACGCTTGCTTTTGTCCACAGAGGAGTTGAAGGGAACACATCTTCTATTGTGTAAGTGCACTTTTACTGTACCCATAATATCTAGTTATGCCAATAATTCTGTGGAAGGTATGATTTACAGCCTCAATGCAAAGCTTTCCCTTGTGCCTCTGTCTTTTTCTTTAAGCCATCAGTGAGCAACTTGTTGTAGGCTGTGTATGTAAATGTCCACATGATTTTTTGCCTCCGTCTGGGTATGGGTATCTCTTTACAAGCGTGTGTTTGTCAGTGGATGTTCACATCCTCAGTGGGGTTTCTGTAGTCTCTCAGCAGGGGATCTAAACTTGACTATTTAATGGCGTGAAAAATCGCAAGAACTATTATGACTGTTTCACCCTTCGGGGATGAAAAAGATTCAAATGAAAAAATTCTCAAAAGGCTTGGGTGCTCTTCGGATTTACGTCATCAACAGCCGCCATTGATGCATCATTTATGGTGAAGCTGCGCATAATTTTACAGGGAAAATGAGTGACCGAACAGAGGATGTACTGTAAGAAAAAAAAATTACTCGTAAAACTCAGATTGTATGTTAGACTTTCTTCAACTATGATACCATTATTTAATGACAGAGGTCTGGAACCCGTCGCTCTGCATTCACAATCTCATGTGAGCAAAGTAATTCATTTTTTTCCCAGTTGTTTGAAAAGATATTTCAATATCTCATCAATTAAAGTATATTTCACATTTGAAGGTTTTCTCAGAATTCAGAAACCTAACCATAAATAAATTGATACAATTTAATGTGGACAATCGCAAACTGTTTTCTTGACATTTATTCTAAAGGAGGCGGCTTGTTATTTACGCCCATCTAATTTTTTGGTGTCCTCTATACTTTATTAATATTAAAGTTGGCTTTCGCATGCCAGTGTATTTTGAATGTTTTACCTTTCTCAACAACAGTTTGGTGTTTTCTTAGTGTAATGGATAAAAATATTGATAAAATGCAATTGCGTAATGGTATCAACAAAACTGTACTTTATGTGTATAATGGGTAAAGAAATATCTTTTAGTTTTTGAAGGTTTCCGTGGTTTAGTTAGTCATTGCAAGTCCATTAAACACAGGAGCCACATAATGAACACCCGAGTGTGTAACTACAACTCATTATAGAAATTCAGTCTTTCCATGAGTTCACAGAATCGACTTGTGTACTTTAGCAGCCAGACGACACAGGGGTTATTAATGGAAAACTCAGACTCAAGACTCCTGGTTCAGTATGAAGTTGTAAGATAAAATAAGATATCCCTTTGTTTATCTCGCATGTGGAGAAATTTGCAGTGGTACAGCAGGATAGTACAGAGAAAGAAGCACACATAGCAGGAACTAAAACAAAGCAGATAAAAATACAATATAATAGAAGGATATGCACACAGTGCCTATAAGTGTGGACATGTACAGAATATGGGGGTGGATGTATTTTACATAGTAAATACGTTCTTATAGATTTGAATCATTAATATTCATTGATTGGTTTCACCATTTATTCTATTTTATTCTCACAATTCAGTTTTTCCTCTCTTTATTTCTACATTTTACATTGTATAGTTGGTGCAATTTCTGTGTGGAGTTTAAATGTTCGAGTTTCACCTCACTGCAATGTACAACGTATTCTCCGAAGACTGAAGGTGTGTAAAGTTTCTTTTATTTTTTTAATTTTTTTAAATGACGTATGTTTATCAAGCTTAGAGCAGTGAAAGCTCAAATCCATTTAGATACTCTCTTCTTAATGAATCACAATGATATCAATGTTTAAATACGAGTGTGATTAATTAGCCTAAAACACACAATGTTTTTAGTGTCTGAGTAAACCTGTAGAAAACTAAATCAATGTGATGCCCTCTGAAATGGTGGAAACACACAGACACACACACACACACACACACATCCATGAAACTGCTTTCTTGCATATGTATGTATGTCAGCTGAAGTCACATGTGTGTGCCTGCGCTCTGGTTACATAAAACCCCAACAGAGAGCGGGAGAGAAAGAGAGAAACATTACACAAGTCATTATGAGATGTGGCTCATTCTCCTCCTGGCTCAGACCCCAAAAAGGCTGTGAGTAAGTCAAAATAGCCCCACGTGGTGTGGAGACCATCGGCAGTAACACTCTGTGGAGTAAAGTCAAAGATAAACCAGCAGCTCGACGTGCGGATGATGTTTAGATGGAGGCTGTGGAAATATACACGTGTGGAGCATTCACATGAGCAGATCAGCTATCAAAAGCAGATGTCCATTCTTATTAGTTTCATGATTGCATGAAAACACTTTTTACTACAAACATTTGATTATTTGTTCATTTCAGTCAATTTTAAAAGGATTTTTTATTTTCACAAGTATGAGGCTACTGTTGCCTCAGGAGTTTGGAAATGGAGGACTGTAGAACAAAGACGTGTACTTAGTCTGACTCTTACTATCAAGTGTCGGCAGAGTTCATATTTCTCAATAATCTTCACTCTATCTCTCTGCACGTGAAGGGTTTGGATCAGCACTCCTGTTGTATCATTTCTGACAATGTTAAGATGTTCAGCCTGAAATTCAGAGCGGACGCAAACATAAATGGGATTGAAAAAAAAATAAAAATACTGCATAGGTCAGTGGACTGAAGTAAGCAGTGAGGCGCAGGAATAAAACAGAGAGGGAAGGTGAAGCCGGAGAAATCACAGAGCAGAGCAGTTCTGCCTGATCTCTTCCTCAGTGACACCTTCCTCCTCGGGGTATTGTGACATCCAGAGGACACGTCGAAGCTACTCTTATCAGCTTCACACACACACACACACACACACACACACACACACACACACACACACACACAAACAGTTCCAGGTCCTAGCTCTGTGCTCTGTGAAGGTGTGCGAGGACAAAACTGCTCCATGAGATTTGTCTGACCCGTTCCATATTGATCCGTGGCTTTTACGTTTTTGACACAAACTCATAGTCCCTCTTCAATTTCAACAGACAATTCTGTAAGACAGATAATGACTTTAACGTGAGCTCAATACAATCTGTGCAGACATGCATATGTGCGCAGCATCATTAGGAAGCCTCTCTATCTTCAGACCTCCAGTAAGCCACTGTTCATGGTTCATTTAAAGGGGGACTATTTCTGTCCTGCACATCATGCGGAAAGCCCTTCAGTAACGTGTACGAGGGGACACTTCACACGTGTGGCCATCATGCGCTATACATACGACACTTACAGTACACGGCACTATGGGGACTATATGCGGCTGCTGCTAAAGCACAGATACATGTTAGTGCAATTTTAGGCAGTCTGCTGTGTGGGAATGTGAGAGGCGAGGCAAAAATGATAAGTGAAAGAGATGGAGTAATGTTTGTTGTTGTAATGCTGGTATGGTTGTGGGCATAGGAGGGGGGACGACGACAGAGCATATCAATGTGTATGTGGTTCATTGCACAATCAGAATTGTTTAAAAGTGCTAATGTGTGAGGCAAATGAGAAAAAAAGCTGAATACATTCCTGTAGGTGTTTTATCTGCCATGACAAGGCACAAAGGGTTCAATTATTCTTTCAGATTTCAGTACTTTCTTCTGTATTTTGGCTTCAGAGCTCCTCTGTTTGTCTCACTTTGTTACAGTCAAATCCTCTGAATAAACTCACCGATTATATTCTCACTTTTGTAACCTAATTCTTGTGTTTATTATAAACTCATGTTATCGTGGCACACCAGGTAAAGTTTTGACCTTGCGTCGGGGACCTGGGTTCAAATCCTGGTTGTGATAGTAAATGGCATCTGGTTTAAAAATAAGGCAAGTCTCTTTTGAGTTTGAAATGACTTGGAGCCATGTAGACACTCGTTAAACTATCTAGCAAAATGAAATTGTTAGTCCACAAAGAACCTGCACCACATCTTTACATAAAGACACAGTTTGACACAGCTTTACAGATGTATGATAAAAATAGATGGATGAAAATACAGTTTGAAAGCTGCATGCAGAAAGATATTGGTTATGCATACCCCCATACAAATGCGAATACCGCCCTAACACGTAATTGCCCCCCGTCGCCTAAATAAAGATGCTGTGCCGTCCAATCTTTCTGATTTGGTATGAAGATGGCGAGAAAATCCGATTAGATGACTTTGAAACACAGAGAGATGGCGTTTCAGTCACAACGGTTCTCAGCGGGAGAGTATTTCAATAAAGCAGTGATTGATATCACATCAGCATGTAGATCTATAAGAAAATGTGATTTACAACACATAATTTAGTTATACGTATATTCAAATTGTGATAAAAAAAAACAATCGCCAAATTTAAAGACATGTTTTAAAACCGAACATCACAGCTGCCAAGGATTTATATGGCCACGTTTCGGGTATTTTAAAGGCAAAAGCTTCCAGCAAGCTTCCTATCGCCCTTTTTATTTTCTTTGCAGCCGTTACTATCTTTTCAAGGGGGAAATATGAGAAATCCACTCAGTGAGTTTCACCATCAGTGAAGTGAGAGTTTTCTACAGAGACTTATTTCCAAATTTGTTTATTAAATTTTTTTTTCTTTGTTTGTTTTGTTCTTCAGGTGTCCATCCATCCATCCATTCATTACATCTATTCCCTCCATCTGCAGCTGCTGCAGCTCATCTCCGCCGACATTGAACCGACACGTCACCAGTCCATCACATGACTAACACACAGACACATGATCTTTTGTTGCAGGACATCCTACATGGAGGGATATTACTGTCAGGCCGTAGCCCATAAACACCTCGCTGTACAGGAGAACTTAAATGACGGAAATGGTCGGCGGTCATTTGGCAGAAGATGATTCGGTGAGATAAGTCATGTCTCGTCGTAATCTTAACAATGCCAGATCATGTACCTCACCTGAAGAAGCAGTAGACCTGAATAAACGGAACGGTTAACGCAAACAAATGCAGTGTTTTCATTGGCATCCCTATGTCAAATCTTTTGATGTCAAGGGGTTGCCCAATGGTTTGATAAGTAGTTACATCGCTCCTTATTCTGAAATAAAAACTAGGAGATTTTGAACCAATGTCCGTGCTGTGGAGTGTCAGAGGTCCGTCGAATCACCGTGAGACATGCTTCATAGACTCGACCAACATATTTGAAAAACACCTTATTCTCCCCAGGTTGGTTTCTGCCTACATGTGTGTTCATTCCCACATTTCTTACCTGTACACCTGGAAGCTGCGCGGATGGAGCGGCTGCCATGGAAACTGATGGTTGTGATCATGCTCCAACCCCTGGTTCACTGGGGACGCGCGGGGTTCACTTGGATGTGTGAAAGTGAGAAAAATGTCAATTTGCTAAATGTGACCATTAAGCTGTAACATGTGGCTTCATTGATTGTTCATCAATGACGGTGTCAGATCCCTTTCTGAGTCTTTGTAAAGCCTTACTTGTTTCCGTTTCTGTTTTATTTTGACATTCACCCACCTTGTCCGCTTTGCTGCGCACGAGTCCTTCCTGTCGGCTCCCCCTCTGTGTGTGATGGTGTCAATGTGTCACCTGTGTCTTTGCTTTCTCCTGTGTGTAGAAACCCCTTTCCCTCCAGCGTCCGTCACCAAATCGTCTTCATACGTTTGTGTCAAAACATCCCTCATTCTTCCTCGTGTTTTCTTTGTGTTTCCTCGTGTTGGGCCTCTATGTGTTTGAAATCTGCTTGCGTTTTTGACTCTCTGGATTACACTTTGCATACGTCTTCCTTGCAAGTTTTAACCAATAAACCCTCTCAAAACTGGACTTTGACTTGTGTCTACCGTTGGGTCCGATCATTATCTGTGACAGACAGCTTCCACACGGAGTCTGAAGTAGCCTAGAATAACTTTCTCCCTGGTTTTCTTGTCATTCATTCACCAGTGCATCAGCTTTACGTTATACTTAACGTTTTACATTTAACGCTTTACGTTATAAACGCTAATACTCATAAGGGTCTCATAACTGGTGTTAAAACAACTGCTGATTGAGGTCAAAGTTCATTACATTTTATTTGGTAACCAACCATGAGAAATCGAATGCATCTTAAACACCTTTCCAAGTGTTAGACCACCTTCGTCTGTGTGCAGATGAGGCTGTGTGGCCCCGGATGTTCCATAAATCACAGTGGCAAGATGACATCCAACCTGCTTTCCCATGCACCCCTCTGTGACTCGAAGGACATCCTGTCCAAACCGCAGAAATCAATTTTGCTGCTGACTTACTATTTACAGTGTATGCAGCAGAGCTGTCACTTGTAGCAGGAGTTATTCTGTGCGAGCAGCACACCTCTGGGAGGTTTTGATCTGACTTTGATACCCAGCAACTTCTCGTCCAGATTAAACTGTCTGCAGTTAAAACTTTCACCGCGGCTGTTTAAAGAGGCAGAGCTGCTTGCATGGACTGAAAAGTTGAGTTAATATAAGAACGCAAAAGCTTCCCATCACTGAATTCATATGAGCAAAACCTGTTCCAGACAAAAGAGTGACGGTCATTTATTACTTGCAAAATGTTTTATTCCAGATCTCACATTATGATTGCTGCTCTCACCAATCAAACCAAGTATTTCAATGATTGACACTGCTGCTACACCAAAGAATGATTTGTAGATTTCAATGGATTTAACATGCAAGACAGCCTCCTTATTCTTTCTCTCTGTTTCTTGATTGCAGCAGACGTTGATGTACGTGACATTCATCAGTGTTGACGTAGAGCAAAGCGTCATCGCCTCTGAGTCAGTGCACATCCCGTAGTTAAGCTGAAGGACCAAGTCTGTGAGAACAACATCACACACCGTCGTTTGTGTTTGTGTTTGTGTTTGTGTTTGTGGGCTGCACGAGACTCCTTCGGGCTGGGCTTCTTCTGCTGCTTTGGCTGGGAGCTTTAGGGATAGCTCTCCTTCACCTGAGACTCAAACAGCACTCATAAATGCACCTGAGAAGCTTTAAGATGTCTTCCGTTGTCATCAATGACAGCTCCAGCCTGTTGGCTCTTTGAGACGCACCTCTGTGCACACACCATCTGGTGGGGAGTGAAGCCTCTCTAACGACTGTGGTTTTTCTGCAGATTGGCGTTATGATGCGTCCTTCTGGTTCCGGATTAAAAAAAAAAAAAAAAAAGGCTTCTAAGATTGATGAAAAGTATTTGCTTTAATTCATTTTGTTTGCCTTAGCCACATTCATCTCACCCATGCATGCACGCAGCTGCGCTTGATCTCGGCAGACTCCACCGCAGCTGGAGGGGGGCAGATGTTACATGGTGTACCGAGGGGTAGCAGGAGGCCACGCATCATTTCACATCTCCCAGTACTAACACAGACAGGCTGGTTTAAGGTGAGGATGAGACAGGCAGCGTAGTGCAGGGGACCCGGGCACAGAAACCCTCTTATCACTGACGTTAATTAATGCTGAGAGAAGCATCGCCGCAGACTGTAAGTCCACCTCAGCTCATTAAAAATAGCCGGCGCTCATGTTCTGTCCTGCTCACTTCTGCTTCTTGGCCTTGTTGATTTTGTCTCTCCTCTATAATTATCAGCCTATCCAGTTTTATACATGTGAGCCTATATTATCATTTTCTTCACCTATGCCGTGTTTTTTTATTCCCCCAAACTGGAAAAGCTTGCTTTTTATAGTTCCGAGATTCAAAGGTCAGAGTCTGAGTATTTCTTATGAACAAGTCAACTGAACATTGTGACATTACAAAGTAATTAAACTACTTACAGTATAACAGTGACGTCTTTATTGAGTTTGCGGTTTAATGGTTTTGAAATTCACAGCTTTGAAATGTGTATTAAGATATCGCAGTAAATGTCACATTAATACATATTTCCAATTAAAATATTCCTCAGAACACTGTGTACTTGCTATCATTTTTTTTTCTTCTCCTTGTTCAGACTTCTCGGTTCAAAAATCAGCATATTCAACTGTACGTAACCATCTTTCAGTCTTTTTAGACTTCTGTGGAGGGGATCTGGGCAGCTGGTATCCTTTACATTGATTCCTGTCAGACGTAAACCATGTATGTCATTTGTGTAGGAGGACCAGTACTGTCAACACTCACTGTCAACCCCCAACAGTGAACATGTCTAATCCATCAAGTGTGTGAAAAACATTTAATCTTTCGGAATCCAGCAGGTACAGCCCAAAGCATTACTGCTAACGCTTAAGCAGACGTACTTAAATTAGCACCTTACTCTGCAGCATTGAATCTCGGCGACCAATTACCTTCATACAGTTCTGGTTCTGATATGTATAGGGTAACACGCTGATGCACACTATAAGCCCACTCCATACATTTTCATTATACCAGCCGACTAGAGAACAATCCAACCCTGTAATGTGTGAGCAACACTTCATTTCACACCAATTAACCCCAGGGGGTGTATTTCAATTCGTGATGGACAAGTCTGCCACTTGAAAAAAAAATTTTTGAAATGCCTTTGCACGTTTGTGTGTAGCACATGGCTTCCACACGGGACCAAGGTGTAATGTGCCCACCTGACTTTCTGTGCACCTGACTTTAAGCTCATTGTGAGTCACATCACTCCTCGTGGTAATTTAGCCAGTCAGCACCCTGCACTCATGGTCAATTGTGATTCCTCCGTGCTTTATGGGGGGCTGTTGGGAGGAATCCAAGGGGTGTTTATGTTCAAGGGCAAGTCCCCTGAGTCAATGACACCAACCCCCCACTGCCTTTACCCACCTCTCACCTCTCCTCCTCCCTCATCATTCATCAAGAGCGGAGTCAGTAAACCACCTTCCTGATTTCTCTGTGTCGAGCGACAACTTCCAAATAACGTTAATCCAATCAAGCATAATCAGACTTTGCATTCACTTGAAGGAGAGCTTTTTTATTCCACTGACTCATTATGGGAAAGGTTCCACCCTGAACCTGCTGTGTATGCGTCAAGAACACCCCATGACAGGAAAGGTTTTGACGGAAAAAGTGATGATGGAATTCATACTTGTTTTATACTTTCAGAAAGAAAAGACCATACGCTAAAGCGCTCTTCAACTGTTGGACATACATTTCTTTTTTTCAGAGCCGTCTTCCATTTTTATTCTGATTCAAATGTTATTCCTTATTGTCCTTGATATTGAAGTTATATTTGAGTGTTAAATAAATGTTTAAATGGAAAATAACCTGTAATTGATGTGCATTTTGTATTTACAGTATTGTTCTTTATCATTGTCATTTGCATGTTTAAGTCAGTAGAAGTCAGGTGACAACACTTTTCTGCAGATAGTACAATTGGGCTCAAAATATGGCCAAAAGTCATCTTTCATGAATATCTTTAAACGTTATCTTAAACTTTTGATCCAGAAGTCCTGCTGGGATCTTCCAGTGAAATGATGAAATACACGAACTGCGCATTGATTCCATTAAATGCAGTTAAGTGCTGATAGTATTTTCCACTCCAAACTCACACTGAAGTCGAAGACGATGTCCAGACATCTTTGGTCAGAGCCACCTGTCCGGTTTAAACTATTATCCTTTATTCATGTTCCTAGATAAAATCTCAGACTAAATGATACACGATGTCTATCATTGTTGTTTGCAGATCAAAAAACTGTAGAAATAGTATTTACATGCAGAAATGCTGAAATGTCAGGGACAAGCCAATTAAATAAAAGTGCTTGTTGCACTCGATAATTTCTGGAATATGAGGATTATATTTGACTTCTAGAATTTGCTTCAGTACCTTTTCTGACCAATAACAGTGACTGAAAACATAAATTAAATCATTGGGAATTGATAAAATCTTCTGTTATAGCCATCAATCTCTTCTTTCATTGTGAATCAAGTAGAGAGGATGACTCGACTTGCTTTGCTGGTGTCAGATACACGAAAAGCCAACTGAATAGTTTTATTTATTCAAAAATATGCCTGTGGATCTGATTCATATTCAGTTCAGGAAAACATACATACATCTCCAGAAAGTGTCGACTTAGAATTCAATGAAATAGACTGTTCAACACCACTGTTTTATCTTTAGTAAAATTATACCTGCCAGATCCAAAATATCTATAGAGGAGATATTGCAGGGAGAGAGAAGATGTCTCTAGATAGGCTGGTAATGAACACTCCAGCTTTGTTATGGATGTTGGAATATTTCTGATATTATGACAGCGTCTCAGCGATTTTATGAAAACTGTATTTTTTCAATAAAGATTTCCTGAAGGAAGACAAAGCCTTGGTATATGTCATGCAAAGGCCTAATACACACGAGCCAAAGCCGGAGTGACTTTCTATTATAAAGTCACTCGATTGAAAAGCTCTTTGAACGACCCGTTGTCTTCCCTCAAGGGCGCTTTGTCGCATGCGCATGTTTACTGCACATTTTGTGCTCCGTGCGCTACATAAAATGATATTTATAACTCACAGTTGATGCGGTTTATAGTCTAATTACCATGTGACAGAGAGCGAGTTCAGGTATTCAGGTACAGAATAGGAACAAAGCCAAGCTGGACAGTCGAAACAACTTTACTTTGGGGATTAACTTTTGCTGTGTATCTAAAAAAGCCCCCAAAAAATGAATTATCTTGTTATTCATCCACACAAGAGGGAATACAAAGCATTTTCTTAAATGTGCAACTCAATAAAGATTTAGGTCTAGCATATAATAACGTGTTTAGTATAAAGACCAGAAATTAAGTATTTTCCCTATTTTTTGAATAAATGTTTTTCTACAGGTTTTCCTCTTAGTTCTTGTACATCTTTAGTAAAGTGTGTCACCTTTCTGATTTGTGCTTCCATACTTTTTGTATTCTTTGTGCTCAGGAACAGCCGACTGGTTAAAAAAGAAAGAAAGAGAGAAAAGCAAACAGCAGCTGAGCTTGTGAAGAAATGAATAAGCACCGGAAAAGGTTCCTGTCAATAACTCACAGACACAACAATGAAGACGGGAATAGTCTAGAATGCAGCAAACACTAAGCTCCCGTTTGCTAAATGTCATGTTGTGTGGTGAGCACAGATTGAAAAGAAGCTGTGACAAATTATTTTGAATTCAAAGTTGGATCAAGCTGGACAAAATCCAGAAAGCATCCTGTTACTGGGTGACTTTTGGCTTTTTTTTAAGGTCATCACTGCCTGTATCTTCTCCAAATCCTTTCATTAATCAGGGTTGTATCATTTTTAAACACTTAGACTCTTTGTTTGGCTGACAGAATATGATATGCTGTATCAGAGCTGTTTATAATCTAAAAACATACTTAAATTACAGGAGTGCGCAATGTGGATCAGCTGTGGGGCTAGTTAAAAACTAAATGTGCAGTTGATAGAAAGTCAAATCATGATGTTTAGGTTCATCACACATGAGAATGAAGTGTTTTAAAGTGTGAGACTTTTCCTATGAGGGCCATGTGATTTGTCAGTGTTAATCAACTGATGCTTAATACACCTTTACGCTGACGATACAGCTTTCCATCTTGTAGATATCTTGACCTTTGTTATTTTCCTGGCCTGATAAAAAATATCTTGAACATTATACACTATTATCATCATATGCACTCTATTCTCAGCACAATAGTACTCTTTCCTCTCAACCTCTGGAGTTACCATTGATGCATTTCATCCAGCTAATATCATAAATATAATCCTTTTTTTTCCTGGGTCATTTAATCAACACCACTGAGATTAGATGGTGAATTTTCAATTATTCTGCATTATTAGATATAATAATGTACTGCACAACTGTATTCATGTTTTGTCAGTTTCCCTTCATCTGGGTTGAAGTAAAGCGTAGTTGTGTCTTTTGCAAAGAGGATTATGAAACAGAAGCAGAACTGAGATAATAAGTGAAGCAGATGGACAAGTTTAAGGACGTTTCGTCCATAAAAAATAATTAATAAGGCTTTAGAGAGGTACATTTGTAGCACAGGAGAAATTTCCCCACGTGTCCTTGCGGCATGACAACATACAGAGAATCTCTAAGGTGAATTATAAAAGACAAGAAGGTCGTGACCTCAATTCGCACTCAAATGCCCGTATTTTAGTAGCAGAATGATGGGATGATGATTTATTTATAATGTGCTCTTCAGTGTAGTCACATGACAGTAAACGGATACACTAAATCTCTGATCTATTACTCTGAAAAAGAACAGCTTCATCATGGTGTCAGCTGTGAATATGACCGTGAGGGTATGTGACACGGTGGCCTTCGGAGGCAGAACAAGTCACTCTCACACTCTTCTCCTCTCCCTCGTTCTCATTGTGTTTTTCTTTATCCGTCATTCTGTCACTCTGCACATCCCTCTTTTCATCACCTCGGCTTCCCACTGACTCACACGGTCCGGATGGGATGCGCACAATAGCACTTTGTCACCGTGTTGGATAAAGCAATTTGTTGATGATGCAAATTCCAAGGTTACTTTACCTCTGCGGGTGCTTTTCAGGGGACGGTTTAAAATATTCAGCTGGGGCATGGTTGTATGAAAAGCTAAGGATGCACACGTCTCTTAATTTATTTACATTCCTGTTGTGGCACATATTCATGCCTCCTGCTTTGTGCTCTGGAAATGAAGGGCAACGTCCCCTCAACATACCTTGAGGGGAATGAAACTTTAACATACATTGTAAATATGTGCATACATGTCTATAGTCACAGCGCTGCTGAAGGTACACTGCTTTATTTATGGGCAACCATGTAAGCTGTGCAGCTTAGAGACAGCGATAGGGGCCGCTGACCCCAGGAACGCCCGAGCATGTGAACCGTGGATAAAAGTGGTACCTAATCAATGACTTAGACGTCACACTCCGTGCTCGGAGACGAGAACAATGAGGGAATAACACGCGAGGCAGGAGATTAGGTAACGCCTCAATTTTCAAAATTGAAATTTAGTGAAGGTTTTCTCTGCCTACAATTTTAATATGTGTGCTCACATACGCTGCCCCCCCCCCCCCCCCCTTCTCCACCCCCACATTTACCATCTCCTACTGCTGACAGAGGAGGTTTGTATCTGTTATGTTTCTTAAGTAGGAGATTGTTCTTGCAGCCGCAGTAAGACAATTACAGTGGATGTGGACATATTCCACTCCCGAAGAGAATGAGACTTTAATCAGCTTATTATGGGCTGTTGTAGGCTACATGTTCCAGCTGACAGTACCCATTAAGGCTATTCATACGGGAAAAAAAGTGCACTAAAAGATGCATATTTTACATTATGTTAATATTTTTAAGCATCAGAACCCTCAAATCTACAAAATAACTATTTTATATTTATAGCTCAAGAGCCCATAACTAGGCTGGTGGATTTGATTTGATTTAACATGCAATTATTCTTTAATTCCAAATTTAATTCCCCCCGGCTAGCTCAGTTGGTAGAGCATGAGACTCAAAATCTCAGGGTAGTGGGTTCGTGTCCCACGCCGGGTGCCACCTTCCCGTGGGCTCACCACCTGCAGGAAGGTTCTTAAATGGTGCATTGTGATCTGGGTGACGGTGCTCAGACTGTCACCCCTGCGACACGGATAAGCGGAAGAAAATGAATGAATGAATATTCTTTAATTCAATTATGAGACAAAATCAACCTCCATAATAATACTGTTTGTGTGTACAAAACCTTAGAGGGTATTTTGAAGTTTATGAACTTGTATGACGAAGACACATGTATTTTGTCATTTCTTTGGTTAGTTGTTTTTTTGGGTTTTTTTTAATTTCTTAACTGCATTTGAAGCTGTGCCCCATGTTGAGCGATGGATCTCCACCAAAGCACCACACAGAAAAGAATGTCTCCTGATTGTTTTCATATAAAAATCCCCAATGTTTGTATACATTTATTATTACGAAACAACATGACTCGCAATGAAGGTTCATAAGACACTATAAAAAATAAAGTAAAAGATTGAGCTCGGTTTGATTTGGGATTTTTGCACACAACCTGGGGAACTTGTGGAATTGTTTAGATACAAAATTCTAAAAACTTACACAAGGTTTATCGCATGTTCTAAAACAAAATCAATGGAGGCAACCCTTCCATCAAAATCTTCAGATCTTCCTGCCAGTACATGGCAGGAATGCCTTTCGAAAGATTTTGAGGATATTGGCGCCATGAAGAATTGGCATGCGTCTGTGTGTGTTTGTGTTCCGGAGGTTTGTCCGCCCCATGTGTGTATTTATAGTTGAAAGACAAGCGTCACATGTTTTCTGACATGAAGCGGTTGTGCTGTATGGACCGGCTTCTCCTCATCCTCCCCCTTATGTTTCATTGTGATAAAATACAGCTTTTACAAACATTTTTTTTTTCTTCTATTGTAGATTCTATCTTGGCTCTCCCACTCACCTTGTGGATTTTCACTCATTTATTTCCCACGCGTGTATCTTTTCATCAGTCGGCTGTTAACATCTCCTCTCCACCAATCAGTGAATGATGCTGGTCTTTAAAAATATCTTACTCATTTATTGCGCAACTCTCCATCTCCATCAGGATTAATATTATCTTCAGATTGTCTCTGGTGATTCAATCAAGGAGGCTCCATCTCCCATCTGGTACTAATTTGCCACCGGCAGCTTATATACTCGTGCTGTGAGCTGTGTGTACGTGTTCATTCGTGTATAACTTTTTTCTCTCCCTGATGGATTTTTATGTTATTACGACACTATGATCACATCTTAACTTATCAGCTTCATGAGTGTTTCTATGACATGAACATATATATATATATATATATATATATATATATATATATATATATATATATATATATATATATGATATAGTGAAGGACAAAAATGCAATAAGTGGTTTTGGAAACAAATAACCTCTTCAGAAGTGAATGTGAAGTACAGTAAAAGTAAATGTTGTGAAGTGAAACTAAAAGTCCAGAATAAGCTAAAGTCTGCCAAAAGTGATGACGGCTGCATCCCTAAAGCAAATAACATCCACTTTTAAAGTAAAATCCTTCCAAATGCAACACATTTTTATTGCCTTATTATAGCCATTAAAAACAAACTAATCTTGCGCAAACACACAGAAGCTGATCCACTAACAAGCAAAAAAACACATGTTTGCTTCCATGAATATGAAATGAGAGGCGTGATATCCGGAAATCCGGTGAAGAGTTCATGCTAATAGAAAAATTTACAGTGTCCTAAAGCATTTGCATAGTTGCAACATGCTTCAAAATCATTTGAAATCAGCCCAGCTTTTGGAAGAGGTGCTGCTGTTATTGTAGTGAGAGACATTTTTTATCATTTTAATATTCAAGATTTATTTCTTCCAAGGAAATAACCTTTAAATTGAATACAATTCTCACTGTCTTTAAAAAAAAAAAAAGAAGCTTTCATCCATCCTGTAGACTACTGTGCCGCACAGAAAATTAAGTTTAGTAGTTGGCTTGACTTATAATGGTTAGTTTTCAAGAAATTAGAGAAATGCCATTGTGTAAGTTATGGTGTACCGAGTACTTATTAAATGCCATTAAGCCTAATTGATAGCTTTGGCTCGTTGCCAAAGCTATCAGTCAGAACTGAGTCGTGTTTAGCATGTAGCGTCACTGGTGTGTGAGCCCCAAAGCTCTTTAGCATGTAGCATATAGCATGGCTCAGAGTTCCGTGCTGAGCAGTTATATTATACGAATGAGCAACATCAGGCTCATGCTGCTGGACCAAATGTCTCTGGTGATTAAGTTGCCGGTGTTGTACAAACTAACTTTTGCCTCATCTTGATATTTTGGCAAATAATAGTTTAGAGTCTGCCGTAAGTTTGTCATTCTCCTTAATATTTAGCAACAATTTCAAAACCACCCATTCTCTCTTGGGTACCGGCGGGCAACGTTACTGACGCATTATGTCACGTTGTACTCTCGAGGTTTAATCGGGATGTTTTTACGAGTATAAGTACTCCGTAGATAATTGGACCTGATACTGGCATTGGTGTTGTTGAATCCCGAGAACAAAGTCCCTTTCCCTATAAAAGCCTAAGATGCTGTTCTGGGTTTTGTCTGCAGAAAGAATATAGAATACAAGTGTAAGTTAGGTTTTGCTGATTATGTACCGGGAACCTCTCACTCAATATTGTGGGGTTTTATAAGAATTTTTTTCTTTCTACCTTTATCAAAGAACTATGAAAAGGAAAGTAAAACTTCTCTGAGTGCTATGTACTTTAACCGAACACAAGAAACAGAAACCTTTTCCAGTTGATTTAAGTGGCAAAGTCGAGTGTATTTGTATTGCTTCTGCCTTTCAGAGAGAATTTCCTGACACAGTCAAGCTGATTTCCAAATGACATGCCTAATTTAGAAAATTGATTTGCAATTGAAAGAACAATCTCCATGTTAGATTCCTTGTAAACTCATTTGTATATCAAATCAATCCACTTTCTGTACCACTTCCTTCAACTCTAGGCATTGGGGCACAGAGAAACCCCAGATCTTTATCTTCTAAAAGTGTGTGTTTTTCCAGGTATTTTTTGTGAAGTGCACCACGACTCTGAGTTGGATCAAGTGTTATATGAGATATGAATGGAGTAATACTTTCAGAGCTAATTCTAATAACTGAATGGGGAAGTTAAGAATGTTTGTATGAGGTTGCCTTGCATCATCCCCTGACGGTACAACAGCATTCGCTTAGGGCATGATCTTGATGACTTGAGACACCGGTGTGTGTCTGTTCACAGGAGCTGGACTTCCTACCTGCCAGGAACATAAATCATGTTTTCCACTGAGGTCCTGTCAACCTGGCATGAGATGGATGGTCTGATAAGAAACTTCTTTCCTTCATTAACCTATTGTGCATTGTGTCCTTCTCGGTAGCTTGTCAAGTGTGCAAAAAAGACAGCAGTTCAAGGTCACCGAGAGCGCCACAAAAGAGGTAAACCCATTAAGTAATCCACGGTACCTGTCTCACTGCGTGCCACATGAAAGGTTCACAGAGAATAGCTGTCTTTTATCTCACACAGGATCTCAGTTTAACACCAGTGCTGGATTTATAATGAACACGTTTTAGGTTGGGATCATTGTGTGAATGTGAACTTTTCAACTTTTCATACGGACTTCAAACTTGGGCAAAGAAATTATGCATGCAGTCGCAATCATTCTGCATTAAGCAGGTGATGAACAGTCAGGTGATGACATATTTCCTGAAAGTGTGATACCAGATGGTGGGGAAAGAAATTATAGAAATGACTTGCACATTGAAAAATGATGGTTCATTGCAGGAAAACAGAATTCATGGAGAGTTTTGGTGCCAGGTGTTTCAATTCTGTGCCCAACACACAACTGGCGAATTTCATTCATTTGATGGACAGGAATGAAGCGTGAGCCAGTGCTACATATACTATAACAGGCTTCATATCCTAAACTCATGTGCATTATTCATCTATATCAGTGTCCGAACGTTGATAAGATGAACAAAGGAAGGAGTGAGCACCTGCAAAGTTAAAAAGGACCTGCAGGATGAAAACGAAGTCAAAATGTAGATATAGTAATAACAGATTACTATTTGAACCATTTGAAACGCAATCTGGAATTCACATCAAGTGAGGTGTACAAGGAGCACATCAGGGTGGGAACATGGGCAAGATACACAGCCGTGGCACGTGAAGGAGATACTGAGTCCCAACACTTTGGATTTTTGTACACTTCAGTAAAAGTTCTATTGATATGTGATCGCAGCATGTGACACAAGATAAAAGAATGCTACGACGCTCGCTCACTTCTCACCAGGAAAAATCACCCCGGCAACTTACGCTGAAAGTCTAACCTGCTCCGGAACAGGTTACGTTCTTGATAAGAGGTCAGAGCTCCGCCTCCTGACCAATCAGATCTTTTGGAAAATGACCTGCCCATTCTTAAATGATGGTGTTTGGTGCGCTGGTTCAGTGCTGAGCTGCGGCTGAGTGGAGACGAGAATTTAATTTCGAGCGATCTATTTGACGTAATAAAATAAATCCTGGTCACTGAGGCTTTGAAGGATGTTTTTGTTCTTGACTTTTTCCAAGACTGTTTCGCTCCACAAGGGTTGATCTGTAATGATGAGGTTGATGATCACACCTGACAGACCTTCAGAAACATGAATTTATGGAACGGAGAACTGCTCGTGCCATCGTGGTGATGAATTAATATTCAAACACAACAAACACTCATATAAGAGAAACTCTGGATGGAAAATATAAACTAAAAGAAGAGCAGTCCGACATGTTTCTGCCGTAATAAAGTGAAACTGAGTGATCGCGGTCCGTTTATATCACAGATGAATTAGTATTGTATAATCTCAGGAAGTCACGCATTGACAAGTCGGGAATGTTCCGGCTTTGGATGCGGCAGCAGTGTTGCTTTTAGCCTTGAGGATGTGTCTTAATTTTCTCAGAGAAAAAACTGCTCCTTCAGCAATCTGCAAACTGCGCTGCAGAGGTTCTCCGCGTGTGTGATTGGTCAGACACTGCAAACTCCGCCCCTTTCGTGTGAACTCGCACACATAGTGACTGGGTTGAACTCGCGAGTTGATAGCCTGCTTCGTGGTAACAGTTATCAGGATCGCATGTGTCTGGATAAGTTAACCAGAGAAAGATCCTGGATATGTTTTATCACGGTAAGTAGTACAGGCCTCTGAGCAGCAGCAGTTTTTTTAAAAAGTTGTGTTTTTCGTTGGCTCTGAGCACCATTGTCACGTAAACAGACACCCAAAACACAACAAAAGTTTTCTGTTTTCACTTCAAAATGTTGTCGCGTAAACGAGGCCTAAGGTCAGCGTTCATCTGGGATCAGCTCCAGCATCTTATATTCAGAAGCAGTGCAGCAGATGAGTGGATGGATTCAGGTGGAACGGCCTGTGGTGTTGATCTAGAATCTATCAGACGATTCAACAGCAGCTGAAACTGCATTAGTCAAAAGTGTGAAAAGTCAATATTTCAGCGCAGAATTTGTTTTGTGGCGCCTCAGGGATTCAGGCGTCTGTTTAATTCTTAACTGAACGATCACTGAATGATTTCATAACATCCTAATATTGATTTGCTTCGAAATCCTAAAGACCTTTTTTTCTATTTGAGTGATTCGCCGCTCATAAGTTCTCACTTTTGCATCTTTTTCTATTTGTTTGTATTTTAGTATTGCTGTAGGATCAAAGCAATGTTTTTACTTTATTCTTCTTCTTTCAGTTGGAACGGGGAGTTTATTTAGTATGTTTGTATTGACTCTTTCTCGCCTAAATGATTCCCCTGAATGGACGAAGGTCCGATGAAAAGTCAATATGGTTAGTCACCATAAGCCTCCTAATCCTGTCATCTAATTACCTCCAAACATTAACTGTCAGTCTGCACTGTGCCGGATCGATTGTTCCCATTGAGACCATTGACTTTGTGTCTTCTTCTGCTGAGTGGTCAATTCAACCGGTGGACATACACTCTGTGGTCTCCTTCTCCAGTGTTCATCACTTAACCACACACACACACACACACACACACACACACACACACACACACACACACACACACACACACACACACACACACACACACACACACACACACACACACACACACAATCATTCACACGTCACAGATGTTTCATCTCTCAACTCAGGGTGACGAGTGTGTCTGTCGGTGTGTGTGTGTGTGTGTGTGTGTGTGTGTGTGTGTGTGTGTGTGTGTGTGTGTGTGTGTGTGTGTGTGTGTGTGTGTGTGTGTGTGTGTGTGTGTGTGTGTGTGTGTGTGTGTGAGACCTCTATTTCACACCTCAGCCACTTGTAGTCAGGTTAACACAACACGCTTAGTCATGTGTAATCATTATTCTTTCAAACAGTAATGAGAAGCAATAGTTCCTCCCAAACAAAAATCAATAAATGAATAAACATGTTCATCAGCAAATTTCAGATCTTTCAGATTTTAGAATTTTTGGAGCAGAAATGTGCATCATGTGTGCAAATCCAAAACAGTGTATGCGTCAAAAAGGCTGATGTCGGTTAAAAAGGGTTTTTAAAGGGATGTTTTGTCAAATTGACAGTTTTTAAAAAGGTATTTTCAAACACCAACTCACACACAAGCGAACAGCAGAAACACGACTTCACTGAAGTTAACTTTGAAACAAAGGTTTTGTGTCGCACTTTGCTTAATTCATTTTTTCATACCACTGAATCACACAAAACACATTTTCAGATGTGATCGCAATTTGTATTGTGCTGTCAATACAAGGTGGTCTGACGGCCTGCCTGATTCCAGGCTGAGGAGGCTCTTGGAATATTTACACGTGGATTTTGTTTTTTTTGGTGCCAATTTCTGCTTCAGGGGTTTGTAATCGTGCAGTGTTAAGAGTGATGCTCGACTGTAACTGACTATTGACAATGCAGTTACATGAGTGTTTTTATAAACTCATATAAGTGTCCAGTTTTTATTGTTTTTTTCAGGGACTGTGTTTAAAGTGAAATGTTGCACAGAAAACTCTTTGTTGCGTGACTCGTGACCCCAAGAAGCAGCCCGACAAGCAGCCCTGCACTATGAGAATCTTTGTGAGGCTGCGGTTTTAGTCAGGAAGAGAGTCTTCTTAAAGTTGGATTCTCTAAAACAGAACTCAGTTCCCGTCCCGAGTGTTGAGTGTCCGGTTACACGACAACGACGCTCAAAACCACTGAAAACTGTACTTTTTTTAAAACAGCATGTGCTTGTTTGGTGGAGGCAAAACAAAAATCTTTCCTTTGGGCACCAGCCAGGTTTCTGGCCTCACATTTAAGATGTGTTATTTTTTGTATTTTTTTTTTTCAGTCAGTTAATTCTTAGGTTTGTCTGAGTTTTTTCCCTTTCAGTTAAATTGTTTTATACAGCTCAGTAATTTGTACAACTACTAAATGTGAACATGATGGTGATTTTGAACATTTGAACATACGGGTACAAAACAAGTTCTTGGTCTGTTGAAAACACAGAGGATGAGGCTAAACTAATAATCTGTTGCATAATTTTAGTTTGAGTAACAGGACACAGATGAAAACGCCACACGGGGATTACTGCTGTAATCGTGTTCCTGTTGCATGTGTCAATAGGTTGCACTCCCCATAATTCTATTTAAAGGTGACAATGTCAGAGATGCCCCCCCCCCCCCCCCGCCCAGCTTAGTTCCTCCCAACTGCCCGTGTTTTCTTTTTATTTGCAGAGGAGGGGAAGTTCAGCTTCAACTTCAACTACTTACATGATTATCTAAACATCCCTGTAAAGCTCTAAAACCGCCGAGTTTTCTGACAGCCCTGAAGCACAAAGCCTCAGTTCTCTTTAACTGGAGATCCTTACATAACTTTTTGTGTGTGTGTGTGTGTGTGTGTGTGTGTGTGTGTGTGTGTGTGTGTGTGTGTGTGTGTGTGTGTGTGTGTGTGTGTGTGTGTGTGTGTGTGTGTGTGTGTGTGTGTGTGTGTGTGTTGACCTTGTCGTAAACTTCCTCTGTAAGGATATTTAAATCTCAACAGCATTTTTCTGCAATCAACCCATTTTAAAGCACTCCAAAAACTATATGGACATTGAATAATTATTTTACATTTAAATGGCGTGCCATTTGTAATTGATAAAAAAGATGACCAACACAAGATATGTCATAAAACACGACTCCCTGAAGACAGAAGATAAAAGATTAATTCCACATTTGACTCACTGGAGTCCCGGGTCCAATAAGATAATGTGATAAGTGCAAAAATGATCCTTAAACACTTTGTTTGCAGTCAATGAGCGTACATTTGAAACTGCACATACACATACATTTCACCACCTTAACGCTCACATATAATCTTTTAGGGTTGATTGCTGGATTTCTTAAATTTTTTTCACAATATGAAATATAGCTTTTAATCATGAACCTGAGGGGTCTTTATACATACATATACTTTATACCTCACCGAATGAGGTCATCTCATGGTTTTCTACTAAAGCTTATTTCTAATACTAATTCATCTCTGACACATTTACAGCAAATTCAATGAATCACAAGATGATTTAATTAATGGTGTCTTGGCCACTTCAGTTTTACAATAACAAGAAAAGATGTGAAAGATTCACAATATAGTCTTTGCTTGATAAAGGGGTAAATCTTTTATTTGACTGAAGTCTGCCACTGTTGTTATTGTCCGTCTACTCACGCATGTGCAGAAGAACTATTTACCACATCATGCCGTTCAATGGTCGGACGCCCAAAATGCAATGAAACCTTTGCGTTTTCACTCAAAAATAAAAACACCCGTACTCTTCTGTGTCCGTTGTATTTCTCTACTTCAGAAGAAATCCACATTTCTGCAGATAAAATCAAAACTGCCTCGCACACATCTGCTATGACACGTTGTCCTGACTTGTGATTGAGTGCTAACTCAACAATGTCTCTCGTTGTGAGCTCTTCGGGAGCTGTAGTTATGTTATCTTTATTCTGTACACAAAGGGGGAAAAAATAGTAAGCTGCAATCGAAAATCAAATTGAAGATTACTGAGGGCAGCTGGAAGCTGGAGGGCAGCTGGAATATTAACAAGTCATGTCATTCCATTTAATAACGTAAGAAATTGAATCCAAAAGAAATGTAATCACAAACGTGAACATATTTGATCAAATCTGCTTTTCAAAAGTGGCGAGTTATGGATGGATTGGAGGATTTAGTTCTATTAAACACAGAAAAGGGGGCTGCTTGTGAAAAGGTGAGAATAAACAACACCTCTGCTGTACAACATCTCACATTATCGCACAATAACGGTGGTGATTTGGTTTTGTGCTTCGCCAAAGAGTGTCTTCACTCCTCCAGTGCACCAGAGGTCAGCGGTTGCCCCAAGCGTTGCCCACGACAAAGTTATGTTAAACAAGTAATACAGAAAACATAAGAGATTCCAGGTGATTCCAGGTGGCTTAGTTCTGCTTCTGCATATTCAGAAAAGTCAGACCTCATTCATAAAAGATTTTCAAGCGAAAACAGTACATTTTCATTTCTTTTTTTGGATGGATGAATGGACTTTCTTTTTTATAAAACAAAAAAAGACATTTTATCATTGCAGAGCTGGATTCAGTGCTAAATACTTTATATAGCTGTCAATTTTAAAACTCAAGCAGTCTGAATTCAGACTATTCTGTTTAAACTATTGAGATTGAAACAGGTGATCTGGATTCATTGCACGCCGCACACTTAAAAAGGGACAAGAGCCAAAATTGATAAAGAGAGGAATTCTTGAAATACATCCTAAAACCACCCCAAGGGTGGAAATTTCCACAGATTTCACAGTTCACCTTAAAGTGGTTGAAGTGAATTTTGCTGTGATTTAATAGAAATCCTCTTATTGTTTTTTTTTTTGTCAAAATCCTGCCACTTTCAATTACCCGAGTTATTGAACAAGTCGATACCTGAAGACGGCCTTCGGGAGAGCCGACTTAAAGAGAAACAGATAGCAAATGGAGTGAAGCTTTAATATTAAAGGGAATGATGAATTAACAGTAAACAGACAGATAAATCTGCCCCGGGAGGACGCTGGAGGACCGTGTACCCTGAAAAGAGCCACTCCAGCTGTTTCTTTAGATTTCAACGATGATGTGGTACCTTTTGTATCAGCCCGTGTTAATCAGTGAAACCCCCCCCGCCGAAGCCCTGCGGCTCAGTGTTAAACATAAGGTCCATCACACACGCACGTTTACGTGCAAGCGCTTGTGCATAATCACAAAGCTGTCAGCCCGCCAAGAGTGAGATATTAATTTATCACCTGTGGAACAATTTTTTTTTATTATATGTTCTCATTAGCTCAGCCAACATATTTGCATTTGCTGTTCGGCAGTAGATCAGACTGCATCCACTTCTTCTTTAATCTTTCATCCGATCCCAAAAAATTTATTATTGTTAGGAAAAAAAAAAAAAAAAAAGTGTAAGTCACCACCTTGATTTTCTCCACCTAAAACATTCAGCTCAGGTGGAAAAGAGATGCATAAATTGCATTCAAGGTTGGAGGAAAAAAAAATCAATGAAATATTCGATGATCCAGCTTTAAAGGGTCAAGGTCAATCCATGCCACCTCGGCCCCTTTGAAGGTGCTTAGGACACAAGACAGAAAGACCATTTTGGAGGATACGGAGAAGGAAGGTGACGTTAATAAATTACGGCACATTTTGATGCTTATGAGAGAAACGTCATCTCTTCCTTCATAAACTTGAGATTTAACTACCTCTTGCAAGAAAATATTATAATATACACATTTGCTCTTCGCGTACACCTTTATATATGGATTTGGTTGTTTTTAATGGTTCTTTGATGTCAGGCTATTTCTTACTTTACGCTGTGACTTGAATTGCCCCTTGAGGACAAATGAAGCGATGGACATGGAAATAGAGAACAAAAGAGTCCCACCCTGGGGGTCTGTGGTCCATCAACATAGAAACCATTCGCATATGAAACCTCACACCCAAAGAGTTAAAACCATGGGCTCCACCATTTAGTCAGACGAGTCAAAAGAACAGCATGCAGGGATGAAAAGGGGCGAAACCCGATTCACCTGGTTTGAGATGAAGGAAAGAGACAATCTAGCAGAAAATGAGCACCTGCCCCCGGCTGCATCGGGAGGGTGCCCGGCTTAAAGCTTCCCCCCATTGAAATACGAGACCCGGGTTAATAACAACTGCCAATGTCGCTGTTAGAAAACTGAGTAACTGTAGACTGAAGCAGGACCCGGGGAGAAGAAACGTTTAGGAGAGAACATGGACTGTGAGCGTCAGTATTACGGATGGTAAAAAGGGAGAGAGACGCCTGACTGGTAGGAGAGAAGGAAAAGTAGATGTTAGTGTGTTTTAGAGGCAGGCGAACAAGAAGCGAGAACCGCCTGGTTTTCACTGGAGGTGAGCAGAACAGAGCAGAACAGGAATTAAACGGCCGGACAGTTTGAGATGATGTGGTCACGTATGAAGCACTGATAACTCTGTAGGAAAGAAACGATGGGTGAGGAGGAAAGAGAGGCCACTGAAGAGGTTCAGGATGATTGAGGAGACGGGACACATCAGAAGAAGATGATCCACTCCCTACTTCAAACCCTCGACAGGAGAAAAAGACGACAAAAGAAAAGTGAAATAAGAAAGATGAAATACTTCTCAAATGAGGGGTTCTTGGTGAGGATGTCTGTCTTTGAACGGCGCAAACTGTAATATTGTACCATCCATGGAAGGTGATAGGAGCTGAACACAGCAAAGGTAATGTCAAAAACTTGTTTGAATCATCTCTCTTGGTAAAATACCGCCAGATAAACCATGAAATAATGTCCCACTCGGAGGCAGATTTTATTAATGAAGAACTGTGTTTTCAATAATAAATACGCATAGTGGCAAATTAGTAGCATATAATGAAGCACTGTGACCCACTGTTATCTGAGCGCATTAATCTTTCATACATCACTCCAGTGGATCTGGACCCCCTCTACTGGTAACACACAGTTATTACAAAAACATGTCAATTTGGGGATTTCTTCTTACGTAATCCCATCAATTCATGGCACTTAGCAGGAAGTGACTGAAACTGAAGCAAAAGTCTGGCTTTTTTAAAAAAAATTTATGTGTTCAGTCAATGTCCAGTCAGTAGAGATCTGCATGTTCTGGCAAAATGTCCTTTTCTCTTGCTGATAGTTTTAATGAAGCGCTAACTTCAATGTGCGACCTCCTTCACACTCGGCCCTGAGACATGTGCACATCCAACTGCCAACACAGACTCGGATCCTCCTCATAAATAGACCTAATGAGGTCCCGCGAGAGGCTTCAAGGGTACGACTGCTCCTCGGAGCGGGACGCGAGGGTTTGGACTCCAGGTGACAGGACATTCTCCCCAGCAGGACCACGCATTAACCTTTTTAGCGATTCTAATTACTCGACAGACTGACCTGGCTCCATTTCTCAGTCAAGACGCATTACAACCTCCCACCGAGGCTCGCTGCAATCTAGGAACCAATTCTAATTAGCTCATGCAGCTTCGGAAGAGGAAAGTGAAAGGAAACCCCATTAGAAAAACCAGCAGTGAGCAATCATCATTGTACCTCATCGAAATATGGAAATGTTGCATTAAAACTTATTCACCTGAGACACTAGTGAGCGTACCAGAGATGTCAGGTATCTATTACTCTCGTGCCGTCTTTCCTGCACGTAGGATGAAATTAAAGACAAAAAAAAATTGCTTTCGACCCAAGACCTTTTCTTTATTAATAAAGAATGATTCGGTGCAGATAAAATCTCACATCATTTTAATATATTTTTGTCTTCATCTTGTAATGTTCACAGCGTGTGTAAAAAAAAAAAAAAAAAAAGCTATTATCCCACAAAGAACACGTGGACGATTTATAAATAAATAGAAAAATAAAAATCATAAAACATTTGCCAGATTTCTTTCACATTCATTGGTACGTGTCTGCCATTACTAATCCAGAGTGAAAATCACATCAGAGAGACTTGAACATCCTCTTCAGACAGTTTAGTGGCATAAACCTCCACAGAGAATTCCAGTTTGTTTCTTGGACTTAAATTGGATCTCGGAAGGTAATTTCAAGTTTCCAAGGACAAAATTATCCTCCTGCAATATTTCTATGTTAAAAAAAACCCAACAAAAACACTTATTAGTTTTTCATTTCCCCAATTTTTGCCGCCTGGTTAGTGGAGTGTAGCTCATTTGTGACTTGTATTTAATCATATATGTGCTGGCTTTTTTTTCTTTTTGTGACAGAAAATTAATTCTGAACTCTAATGCATACAGAAGTGGAGACACTGAGACAATTAATTCTATTGAAATCTGTGACTTATACAAACCCCACACTGAGCCCTGCAGCCGCGCGGTGTTAAATCCCTCCCCTGAAACAAAGTGAAACCTCCAGCGAACACCACATAATGAGAGCCAGATAGCAGAGAGCATTACAAATGTGAACGGAGAAGCGTAGAAAGTGCTCAAGTATTGCTTTAGACAGATAATTTAGGCCACAAGCTTCACTGCCGCTACCCTTTATACTCGCCGTCGGGAAACGCACGCTGGGAAACGTTGGGGAACAAACCGTGAAACGTGCATAATCGAGCAAAGTTTCCTCGGTGACGAACAACATGGCAGAACACACATTTCATTCGCTTTCACAGGAGTTCCGCTTCGTCCTCGTCGTCCTCGGAGCCCGACGGCCCCTGGCGGACTTCTTCGTACCACTTGTTGGTCAGTGTCTTCATCTGGATTCGACCGTGTAACAAATCCTAAAGCACAAACAACAACGTGTCCGTTAATGAAGCGTCGTCGGGCGGAGAAAGTGTGAAGGATTTTCTGTCCTGTTGGGGACTCCTGCTCCGACAATCAATGCAGAAATCACATTCGTATGGACTCCAGCAATAATAAACTATGAATGAATATATAGCAGATGGTGCACAATTCAGTAAATAAATCTATATTTTTGGAAGTTGGCATTAGAAAGAAATAATAAAATGAAACGATGCAGTATTGAAGCGTCACATATTGTCTTGTTTCTTGAGATACATCACATAAACGATCAGTAAAGTATAAATAAAAGGCTGCAGAACACAGTTGAAAGTATTAAAAAAAAAATAAAAAATGCAAGGCTTTTACTTGAATTGTGACGCTAATACAGAATTAATCTCAAACAAACCGACGATATCAATATTTTTATCCCCTGGAGAAAATGATGCCTTTGTGTGAATTAATAAGCAGGATTCCCACTGAGTGTTGCAGCTCCTCCCTCCTCTCTGTGCCGGCATGCCTGATAAGAGTGCAGCAATTATTTCACTATCTTTTGCTCAGATATTAAATCTCACAGGCAAGAAGTCACTCATCGCTCACAAACTCTTTGCTCCTACATGTACAATGACTTGGTTTATCTTTAACGTGTAGAACTCATTTTATTTCTCTGGCCAGACTGGCGAAATGAGAGCAGAACCACCCTGAAATGTGAATTATTGGACAGCTTTGTTTCCCTTTATAACATTAGCTGGTTTTCTATGCTCGTCTGTGTTAAATGGTCAAATGTTCAACAATCATCTACTGAAAATGCAGCACTAAATTCTCCATCACAGTGCAGATTCATGGCTTTGATGCTGCAGCGCTGCTCTTTCTCTTATTTCCCTAATGAAAACAGTGGACGAATCCAAAGGAAATTATTTGTTAAATATTTCTGGATTGCTCGATTGTAAACTCAAAATACAAAGACATCAAGTTTTGTAACTAGAATTAGTCCCGTCACCGACACAGTTCACATCCGATGGGTTTGCCAACGACTCATATTAATATCAAATCAATAACTTGGAGTTATTTTGTAAATAGAGGCAGATCGCTCACTTATAAAAGAAGGCACCTAAAAAAAATTTAATAAAATGAATCCAAGCAGCTTAATTATAATTATAGTCCTAAGAAGGTTAAAATATACGGAGCAGCGGGATGATGATGGGGAGAATGATTATCTGCGAGATCAATATTATCAGTCGTGACAGAAGCGAATTGACTCTGTGGGTGCCGTAATGTGAGGTGTCTGTCTGTATATATATATATATATATATTTTTTTTTTTATCTTAATCGAGTGAAAGTAAAGATATAATCCTATAATCATCCTACAAAGGGGACATTTGCATTGTTGCATCAGCAGGTGGACAGTAATAAAAGAAAAACAAAAAATAATAATAATAAAAATGTGATAACCATGATGATATTTTGAATTCTGGCACGATAATGTTGGTAGTGATTGGGAAAATTCTAGATTTGATCTTATTATTGCATAGAAGGGAACAATGATGCACATTAAAAAGTGCAGCATCAAATTGTCCGGGCGAAACATTGTGAAAGGACTGTGAATACCACGCAGTGCACAGATCTCACCGTGTACTCTCTCTTACCTCCTGGGTGAGCCGGCGAGTGAAGAAGGGGTTAAGATATTTAGCATCAAGCCACATAAAGCCTTTCAGATCTTGTCTCTGGTAGATGTGAGCCTCGTACTCCTCCTCTGTCAGCTCTGATAGGTGCTCTGACTCGATGGTATTACCCTGGAGACAGAAGATGAGGAAGGAGAAGGGAGGCAGATAAACAGAGAGAACAAAATGAAAGAAGAGAGGGAGAATTGAACGATACGGAGGAGTGGGAGGTGAGTGCGGGGAAAAGATAAAATGACAGGACAGCGGCGAGGGTGGTGGAGTCAGTGGAGCTCTTACGAAGAGGAGGGAGAAAGAGCAAAGGGACCAAAGAGGGGGGATTACATCAAAGAGGGTATGAGGGCCATGAGGAAGACAGGGGTCTGATAGATGAAGCTGCTGGTACCTCAAGGGAGTACCACTTAGCTCTGGAACACATCAAACATGCTAATACTTTATATACAGGTCATGCAAACACACCACCGTGACCTCAATGGTGGGGTGTACTTCAAAAGAACTGAGCCGTTATTCAGATTCTGAGCCTACACAGTTAAATGTATTATTAAATAGCTCGCATTGTCTGAGAAATGGTATCAATGCCAGCTGTCCGAGTTTCCACGATTCCAAGAGTGCATCGTTGTGATGCGAGTGCTTCACTCCCCGCTGATTCACTGATTCACTGTCTTTCAAACAAACCACAATCAATCCCTTCATGTTTCTCCCTCTGAAGTCAACAGTAAGAGCCTGATGGCAGATGAGAGGATGGCACAGCAAGTATCAATGCAGGCAGCAGTGTGTGTGTGTGTGTGTGTGTGTGTGTGTGTGTGTGTGTGTGTGTGTGTGTGTGTGTGTGTGTGTGTGTGTGTGCCGCAGGGCTTCATCCATTACCATCTTCTCTGTCTTGCTGAGATTGATGTCTTTCTTGTTTTTACGACGTGATTGGCTTTCTTCGATGTCCATAATGCGGATGAGCGGCATGGTCCCGCCCCCGAGGAGGAGGATGGTGAACAGCACAATGATGATGGTGGTCGTGCCGATTAGCTGACGCTTCTCAATCGGTTCAAGGCCCAAATGAAGGCTGAGAGCGTAGGGGATGGCGCCTCTCAGACCTGGGAAGAGAGAGGAATCACAGTGAATATTTACAGAACACATAATCGCCTACAATTTACAATTGAAAATGTCAGAAAACGTAATCAACAGCTGTAATTTACATGAGAAAAACTGGAGAGCCATGCTGTCAGGGTGACTTTGTAAAAGCTATAAGAGAAGTGTTTTGTATTTTGTACCAGGAGGTTTCATTAACATTGGCTTTATGTTGAGATCGTAGTCAGTTTCAGTAGCAATTCTTCGGTTTTGTGACAATATTGAAATTTTCATCACGTATACTCTGCACCACAAAAAAAACTTTAGAAAATAAACTTACGTTGAAATCAAAATATTTTTAGGAATAAAACGCATTCACGCACACCAGAAAGCTTGTTATTCGACAAAGATATTCAGTAAAAGTTCCCCCATGTTGAGTCATCTCACCACTGAACCACATGATGAACATCATTTTGGGTGTGATCTTGTGATCTCTGAAAAAGTTCAGCAGGAAGGACAAAGGAAATATGTTGACAGCTCTGCCCAGAAGAACCAGGACCTAAAGAGAGGGAAAAGAAAAACAGATTCAACAAATCGGGTTACACAAAGACCAGCCTGAGATAATCTTTGAATAAGAGAGCACTTACTATGCACCAGATAACAAAAGATATTTCAAATTTATGAGGGAAGCTGAAGATGGAGAGACCGAGGAATGCGAACACGCACGTCTCTGAAAGGGGAAAAAAAGAGACAAATAGTGTTAAAAATCCTGCTTGAACGACATTAAACAAGTTACGACTTCAACACATGAAGTAGGTTTTCTCTGACCACACATGAAGGCCACTGTGCGCAACGTCTGCTGCATGAGGATCTGGGTGACAGGAGACAGGTTGTGATGGGTGTAGTGAGACATCGCAATCCCCGCAAACAGGATGGACATTATTCCTGAAAGTACAGAAATTCAGCTGTGAGTAGAGGCCAGCGGGAGAAGCCAAAACAGGAGTCCTTTTGTGGTCTGCACACTCTCACCGGACAGTTTGATTCCCTCTGCCAGACCATACGGGAGATAGGCAAAGATGATCATCATGCCAAACTCCAGCGAGGGCGTCTTCCTCAGGTCAAAGTGTTTCAGGAACTGGCCGCTGATTTAAGGAGCCGTACGGCAGGTGGGAAGTGAAAATGTGCACAGAATGAGACGAAGGAGATGCGACTGAGACGGGATACAAGAGCCGAGATGAGTCCTGTGAGGGTTCCCAGGGCAGCAGAGCCAAAAAACATCTTCAGGAAATAACCCAGAGCTTGAACAAAAGTCTCCCAGCCCGTCACCACGGAGTTGTCGGAGCGGGAGAAGAAACCCTCCGCTGTGCTGAAACACAGAGCAAAAAAACAACATTACAAAAGACGCCACAATACCTCAGCAGCAGATTTAGTGTTGTAATATCTGTACTTGACTCTAGAGGGCAGACACACTCCACCACCGAAAGCATGAGAGGGATTAAACAGAGCATATGCAGATTACAGTGGAAACTGTTTGTAATCCACCATCAAAATCCTGTAATCTGAACCGAGATTAGCTGTATGATATCACCACGTTAATAACTAAACACACCAGGGAGGCGATGGAAATAGAATGACTTGTGACAATGGAGATGAATAATCTCATTGTCTGTAACTAGTTTTAGTATATAAAAATAGATTTTATTATAAATTGTATGTTTGAAGCACTTTTATAAAAAAAAAAAAAAAAAGAAAGCAACAAAAGACAAAAACAGCACACAAATGTTAAAACCATACTTTACAACACCAATAGCGCCACAATATATAAGCATGTCAGTCATAAACAATATCATTGATGTTATTTTCACAACAGTCAAATGATTTGTTTTGCTGTATCCGGAGGAGAGACAGCTCTTTTTAGTTCTGAACTTTAAATCCTCTCTTTTTGATTACAATTACCCACACAAGCAGCCAGACACAATCAGTACAATAAATAATCTGATGCTAATGCTCATTAACAAAGCTCCCACGCAGAGCATTAGCTGCACAGCTGTTAAAAAACAAACAAAAAGAAAACAACAAACTGTAAAGTAGCTTTCTAAGAAAGCTACTCTGCGAGGTGCTAACAACAAACAAACTGCCAGGGCTGTTGGGCCTATCTATTATTCATACCTTCATTTACTCTACAGGGGCACGCAGACACTTGAGATCACTTTGCACATTTAGCTGGCTGTGAGAAGGGGCAGATAAGGCGGCGTTAGAGCGTACAGAGTCGGAAGATAGAGTGACAATGATGCCGACAAATGTTCCTGTCAAACTCGTCTGTCGGGTTTTCTGCGCGCGACTGTGTGAAGGTCGGCCGGTACCGCGGAAACTCGTTGAGAAAGAGCGTCCCCCTGAACAGACTGTACCTTATGTCAACACAGAGTTTGGTGACGAGAGGAATCATGGCGTCATGTGATTATTGGAAAGTTTCTGACAGACGGGTTGGTCTGTGAATGTCGTGTATGAATTCCACTTTCATCACATCACACTTCTGGCAACCGACAGAGTTTTTCCGCTTATCAGCAGTACTACCTTAAACACACATCGTCAGGTATCAGCGGAGGAAGCGCAAGACAATGGTGCTTATTCTTTAACGTGATAAACTACGTCTGGTTTATTCATTTGTTTTCTTTTCCTCTCCTCCAGTCAGAGTGTGACAAGTAATTTGCAGAAAGCGGGGAGGGTTCAAAGGTCGGGAGACGGCCGCTGATATTTACTACTGGAAGCACCTGCTGTGCCTCTGTTTATCTAGGACGGCTCGGAGCCCAGACACTGTTATTCTTGTGTTTTTTTAAGGATTTCTTACAGCTTTTATGTCTAATCTGGCTTCACTTGGCTGTATTGTCAAGTCGTGCTTTGGTCCCTCTTACCTGCAATATAGCGACATGTATAAGAAGCTGCTCAACAAATTCAAGGACGTTTCTTAAGTTTCTCTTGATGCCATAAACCTTAAGTAGTTTCACTATATTTGGACAGTTAACATTTTACTCAATCTCCTGTTAAAGCGTCATTTAGATCTCATCAGAAGAAATGTAGGTGTGTTTCAAAGTTATCTCGCTTCCTCTTCCGGCACTTTATACATGTTTTAAATCTGATGGGAACACATTAATACTTGTCTTCCTGTTTATGAACACAAGTAAAAATAATACACTTTCTTTATCAGCACCTTTCAAGAAACCCCAGGATACTGTACAATACACATACCGGTATAAATAAGTAATAAAATACAATAAAATACAGGTAATAAATGTAAATCCATCAGACAAGCTGCAGTTATTATGTGAGCTGCTATATTATTGTTTTAGCCTCCATTTGTTTTAATTCATGCTATAAATAGAGTGTTGAATTAGTAGAAGTACTAGCAGTTGACGTTTGTAGTGTCTCGATCAGTGCAGTTATTAAAAGGCCTCCTGAGACACTCTAACAAACAAAATAACTACATTTCATTTCCGAGGAAGCTCCAAGGAAAACATTGGTGGTGCTGAGGAGCTTTTCTTTTTTGGCTCATGAATATCCCACAACCCCCTCGGCTACTAATAACGACCGCGTATATGTGTGTTATCTTAAATTTTGCAGAATGAAGAAAAAAAACGCCTTATTTATTTTCTTCTTATTGGCACCATTAAAAAAAGTGATCTTTACAAAAACAAAAAAAAACAAAAAAAAGGTTTATTGTAGTTGTAGTGGATAAAAATGCCGCACTGAAGTGTATTAAATAGAAAGATGGTCCCGAACTTCTGCCTCCCTCTTGTGTTTTGTCTTTGTATTGCTGTCCAGTGCCATATCTGGATAAATGCAGTATTTAAAGATGTTGTACGGGGATACCCGATGAAGCAGCAGGTTAGTTTGCTCCCTGCTGCTGTGTGTCTCTGCTCCCTTCATAGAAAAGTCTTTGCATTTTGTCCGTGGGGCTGCCGCCGGTGAAAGGCTGTGTCAACATCATGCATGGACAAATGTAAATGTGCCTGCATGTGCACTGGCGAATAAACAGCCCATGTGGGAATAAACAGAGAGTCTTACTTGGTGAGGACAATGGAGACGGCGTCGTTGAGGATGCTCTCACCAAACACCAGCATGTTAAGGACCGGGTCCACGTTGAGAGCGTTAAATATGGCGATGGTCGCTACGGGGTCCACGGCTGAGATGAGCGAGCCAAAGGCAAAGCTGCAGAGTGGTGTGAGAAGGACGGGGGGGGGGGGACTTTAACCGTGTTAATGTGACACTTTCACAGGCAAGAATAAACGTGTGTGGACAGCAAAGAGGGAAACATTAACATAGCCCAAAGAGACACAATGTGCATAAAGCATGTTCTAGAACTGGAATGTACTCCGAGCACAAGACTGAAAACCATTGTTTCCCTCTTTTGTTCCCATCAAGGTTTTTACTGAGGATTCGATATATTCTTATCGTGGTTCCGATTCCATGTTTTTATTGCTGGCTTCTTATCTCAGATGCTAAGCAGGGGCTGCCTGTTTGTCCTTTTAGCCTTGAGCTCCGTCATCAGTTTGTGTGTGTGTGTGTGTGTGTGTGTGTGTGTGTGTGTGTGTGTGTGTGTGTGTGTGTGTGTGTGTGTGTTATACTGTAGACAAAATTTACCGACACAAAAGTACAAAAGTAACCAAACATAAGTTAACTTGTAGTAAGGTTTCACAGAAGATTAAAAGTAGCAAGATTCTGCATGCTTCCAGCTTGCGACACGGAATCCAGGACTGTTTCGAGACTCTTTCTCAGTCCATGTCCTAGATTGGCCTGCAAGTGTCACCGAGATATGTTCAGTGGTTTAAGAGAAATACTGCGAACACAGTACTGGCACTGAAAAAAACATCCTTGCCGGAAATTAGCAGGCAAAAGCCTGGTGTGAAAGCTGGACCCACGCACAAGGACTTGAGCTGACTGTGCAGGAAGGACAACATACAACAATGGTAAATTCCTCAGCTAAAAACACACGGGTGTGGAGTAACAGACTTTATTTGTGTCAGCACCCGGATTATCCCTCCGTCTGGAACTCCCAAAAAGATCCACTAAGTTACAGAAGGCTTAACTATTTAAATCTCCACCAGTAAACTTTAGATGTCAGTTGGTGATGAGACTTGAGTAACAATAAAGAATTTCCTGTTTACTAATGTTGGGTACAAGACTTATATTGTGAGAGGTTCATTGAAAACCTGTTTTTCCATTGTGGTGAAGAGAAAAAGGGCTGTTGGTTAACGGCAGTTTAGAGTGGAAGAGCCAGTACTCACCTATCAGTCATTGTCATCTTATAGATCACATCAGCCTTAGGAAAAACATTTGAAAACACAAGACACCCGCATGAGTTCAGACAAGGACATCTGACCTCACGGAAAACAGCAGATCATTTTTAGAAATATTTCTCTGACAGTAGCACATAAAACTACACTAAGAAGCTGAAGCAGGAAATTAAACTGAACGTTTCCAGTCACACTCTTTCGGTGAGGGCAGCGTTGTTTACGGCGAGGATGCCTCACCTGGCCTAGGAAGTAGATTCCTCCTCCAACTATGAAGGCAGAGATGGCCGTGCCAATCACAGCAAAGAGGGTAATGGAGCCGATGTTCTGGAAGAAGTTCCCCTGCACATACGTCCACATACAGCTTAAGAATTCACGGGTTTGGTAATATGCCATTTAAAAAAACAAAAAAAAACAGGAGTGTTGCATAACATGTTGTCAGTGTTAAAACGAAAAGTGGGGCGCAGTATGGGAACAAAGACAAATCCAAATTTGTGTAAGTGTAAGAGATGTCAAAGACAGAAAAAGGCTCTGAACCCAGCGAGAGTCGTTCCAGAACAGAGACTCACAAATAAATCTAAAATGTTGGGAGTCAAAGAGCATATGAACGAGATGGGCTACATTATAAGAAGTAAACAAATCTGACGTATAGCAGAGCTGCCTGTTTTTGAAAAATTCAATAGAAAAGGATATTTGGGCACGAAATGATGTTTTCTTTTGGTGCAAATATGAGAAACTCTCATTTGCATAGTTGTTTATTACACCGTTTTTAAATCATGTTGAAAACATCTGTCAGCTGTGTAAATGCAGCTTTATTGACACGATCTGCTGCTGTACCTTGTGTAAAGAATATCCAGATTCAAAGATGATCGGTGGCAGGATCAAGAGGAAGAACATGTTGGGCCGGAACATTTCTTCTTCCTACCAGAGAAGAAGAGAAACAGTCACATACAGTCCGATCGCTGCAGTAAATAAACTGCAGCAGGTGGGCAACGGACCACTGAATCAAACCTTGGTTTTCAGCAGGACGCCGGCCAATGGCAACAAACTGATGAGGTATAAGGAAAATACTCAGTTCCACATGAGTGAAGCTGGGAGCATTGCAGATTAAATAAAAAGCAAAACCCAACATATATTGGAAGCGGAAACATAAACAGAAAGCTAAGGAAACATTTTAAGCAAGTAGATCGCTCTGTTACATGCCATCTTCTCAAACGATCTATAACAGGACACAAAAATCCTAACTGGCACTGTTAAATCATGCGCGGGGTCACACGATGGTGTAGTGGATCGCAAGGCCCCCGGTTTGAGTCTGGGTTGGGGGCTTTTCTTCAGGTATTCCAGTTTTCCATGAGAGCTTAAAGGTGACATTAACTTCCTCGTATGTGTCCATTTTGAGTCCAGGGGGTAATGAAGTCTAGCATCCCCACAACCCAAAGCAGGATAAAGCAGTGCAGAAGATGGATGGACATCATGGGCAAAGTATGACTAATGAGTGGAAATAATAAAACAACATATTTCAATGCTTATTACACAATCTCACTTAAAAAATACCCTTCTGCAGTCTGTCTCTGTGTGGTAAGATTTCAGTGACTATCAGCTGATCTGAAACTTAGTCACAGGAATGGAAGGGCTCATGGGTGGGGTCACACATACACACGGTGCTCACTGCCTTCTTGATGGTGCTCACAACAAATAAATTTCACACATTCTGCAAACATGAAAACGCGCCTATATCTCCAAGTTCCTCATTCATCCACTCGTACACCGACAGCAGCCCAGTGACCTTGGCTCTCTAATTATTGCTGCAATATAATGAAATCATTGTTGCTTCTCAGCTAAATGGGCGAGCCTCCAAGATCAGACATAAGCATCACGTGCCCGTGCATTACGCCCCGGCTGCCAATGTGCCTGTATGATGCATCACGAGTGTATGTGCGTTTGTGTGCTTTGTGCAAAATCCATGTCAGTAATGTAAACGTCAATACGCAGTATGCATTAGTGCATGTTCATGTTGGAGGTTTATTTCCGGGCTGCAGTTGTTTCCGTCAGAAACATGGAAGAAGGCAGGGCAACGTTTCACCTCGTCAACAGTCTGGCTCTTTGTACTATGTGAGGCAGTTTTGACAGTTGGTAGAGCCTGAATCTCCACCCAACAGGCCTGCAAACCAGATGACATGGAGACAATTACTTCCACATTTGATGTGGGTTTCCTTTAAGGTATTGCAGGTACATGGAGCCGTGGTTCAACTTTGTCGCACAAGCAGCGTCATGCTCTAATTATCTGCCATTTGACTTAAAAACAGTGTGACTGGTGAGTTTAAAAGTTCAAATGGAGAACGCAGGCAAATCATCATAAAACATGATGACATAACTAGTTTCCTCACCTCCAGAATTGATTCATTTTTTTTGCCCTTTTAACTATTTCCTCAGGGCTAAGATCTAAAAGAAGTGGGAAAAAAAGAGAAGAGAAAACCACTGAACAATATTTAAACATTTCCTCAAACAGTCTTTTAAAGTCGTCATTGTGGGCATTATGTCTCGAGAGAGCAGATTTAAAAAGATGTGAATATCCGTCAACAATTAGGTTGTCAAGCTCTTGCAAATGCACTGAGCACACAGGGAACCAATGGAAGATGTAAAAAGACTTAGGTTCTTGCTTGAATCATAATCTATTCAGATTTCAGGAAGGAAAGTAGGCCAACTGTCGCTTCCAGCTTCCCTCTCCTGTTTTAACTTTTCTTTTTCCAGCAAAACTCCAGCCTTCAACACGGGAGGTGAGGAATGAGCACACCTGAACCATAAACAGGTACGCTGTATCTGACTTTGATTGCTGTACAAGAGCGTGCATTTTTAACAACCACACATAAATAATGCCGGTTTCAAAATGTCAGAAAAGAATCTGAAAAACTGCTATGATCTCTACAATTACAGAGGAATGTTTATTCATCGCATGACAAGTTTCAACAAAGTTCTGGAGCTATGGAGGCTACACATCCCTGTTCATCCCACATTCATGATGAAACAGATCCAATGACACTTCTCTAACATAAATGAATTATCACCATGTTCAAGAAAGTAGACTGAGATGACTGGGACGTTGGTATTGATTGGCTTTTTAGCGATGTTAAGATGGTACAAACAGAGACACAGTGTGCCAAGAACATTACCAAAGGTGCTTTCCCGCTGTTTTTGCTTAGTTCTGACCCTGAAATCTGAAGGTGGCCACAGAAATTCAGACTCATCAGACCAGGAAATGTATTTTATTCGGTAGGCTGGATGTATTTTTGCTGTGCCTGCTGACAGTTGTGGCACCTGGTTTGATCTTTCGGTGCTGCAGCCGATTTCCTTCACAGTGTTTTGCATAGGGTGACCTCCACCTTCAAGAAGGCCTTTCTGCTCCCACTGCACATTCTATGTTTTTTGCTTTCAGATCGGTCTTCACGTGTGATGGGAAAATCCCAGTTGACTTCCAACTTCTAACATGCCCCAACCAGTTCATGCGGCAACATAAACAATATCATTATCATCATGTTCAAGTCCATTCATATCGCTCTTCTATTTCCACCCTCGAATATTACTTGAAGGTCAGTAGATCTTGCCATATATTCTTTAACGAGGACACAGAGTGGCCAGTGACTATGTTACAAGAGAAGAAAAGATGCAATGGATAAAAACCAGAAAGCAGAGGATGGATACACTCTGGAGAAGTGCTGAGACAGAGCTTGAACTAAATGAGAAAAGATGAAGGGAGCAGAGTTAAAAGAGGGTTGAGAGATAAGAGAATACTATGAGTGGGGACACTGGAGAGACCTTCGTTCAGAGTATAAGCCCCCTGAGGCTCAGCTTTGACAACCAGTGACATCACAACATGGGAAAAACGCCCTGAAACCACAATTAAAGCTTCACTCCTTATGTCACTCTCTCCCCCAATGGCGTAGGAGAGATCTAATAAAAGTATGCACTGCCCTTTGGGGCTTAAAACACACCGCTGCTGCTGCCACCAAAGAAAAATGGTGAGCCCAGATCAAACACTACAGACCCCTACATCTGAACACAGACAAAACTAAATGATTATTTGGAGAGTAAATGCATTCACCTGTTTCTCTCTACTTTGTCTTGGAGACAAAGTGCTTCAAATCATCATGCTATTTCTTTTTGTTCTACGATCTGTGTCAGAGCACAGGGGAGAGACGGACAGATGAGAGAAAAGCAATTGAGGATCCTTGAAAGGAGCATGACATGAATCCCTGGTTCATATGTTAATTTGTGAGGAGGAGGAGAGAGAGGGAGGGAGGGTGGGGCGGCTTGGCCAAAAGGAAGACAGACTGGCAGTAAAAAGGAGAGGGTGAATTTAGCAATGACAGCGAACGCTCCTAAAGGCCTGCTACACCAGCCTCAGAAATATAGCTCAAGGAGATGATGTCCGCGCTTTAAAAAAAAAAAGATTATCATCATTTTTGACAACGAGATCTGAGGTGATTCCCAGTTGATCAGGGAGGACAGATGCCTCCGTTTGATTATGACGGTAAGACGTAAGTGAATGAATGCACAATTGAATAAGCACAGCAGCTGAACAAAAATGACCCTGGCAGAACCACAGTTGTGCCACTGGCCGTGTTAGTCAGTGCACAGGTTGCATGACGCATCCTACTCTGAGAGGCTTTCTCTCAAAAACAAATAGGTCAGCCATAATGGATTTACATTATGGGTCTTTTCAAGACTCCAATAGGCCATAAACCTCGACATGCCTCCTGCAAGAGCTGCGGCTGCATGTCATGAGTGCTGCAAGTTCAGCTCAGTTCTTCTGGAGCGTCACAACCAACATGAGCAGGTGTGCAGGACTGTTTGTTTCATGTTGTCTACAGATTCACAGGACAGAGGCAACATGGTTAAAGGGGCTCCGGGGGCTCTGGTTACTAGTGTTGATGACTCAGCACCAGCGCGGGGGCCCCGGGGCAAATAACAATGGACCCCTGTGTGCAAGAAACATTGACACAACCTATAGTCATTTGCTCCCTCCCCCTCACTCGCCATCTCTCTACCGCTCTTGTTCACTCGCTCTCTCACTCACTGGCAGAGAACAAGGAATGTTAATTAAAGGCTGTGAGAACCCGAAGAAGAAGAAGAAAAAGCGAGGCTCACTGGGAACGAAGAAGAGTGTGTGTCACTACTAGTCGATAAAAAATACTGAGATAGAGATGAGATTTCTAACAAAACCCAGCAACCAGGAAATGAATGACTGAGCTGAAAGGCCTCGGAGAGATGGAAAAAACACACACACACACACAACAGCACATGGACGACAGATGTTTATTGAGTTGGGATGTTGGGGGGTTTCCCGGGGAATTTGGAATGAAATAAAGTGGCTCATGCAAGAAGGAAGAAAGGTGCCCACTTTCTCTTGTCCCTCCCTCCTAGCTACACTGGGCTGGTTTAACAGATAGTAAAATTATTAACACTGATCTTATTTAAAGGCAATTTAAATGACTATATAAACACAGGGCCTGTGAAAAATGCTCGTCTCTTGTTATGCTTCACAGCTTAATGGAGAGTCCCACTGAAAGAAAGAAAGAGGGTGTGAACCACACTGTACCTTCCAATTGGCCAGTTCCTGGAATTCAATGATCTTTATGAAGCCTCCCATCAGAATCCCTAGAAAGAGACAGAAGAGAAAAATGATAATAAAACTGATTAAATATTTCACAACATCCCTTTAAGGGGAATTTACTGCGATCGCCCTCAAATGGATTGAAAACCTGAAGCAAAGTGCTATTTTAGTGGTGCTATTTTAGTGGGCTAGGGAAAAAAATTGATCGCCGGCAAATGTCCACCATAGCTCATGAATAATTTAGGTGTGAATAGTAAAAAAAAAAAGGCCATTGTCTTAGTTTTTGACTTTGAAAAAGTCCCCTTGGGCCGTCAGCTCACTTGCAAAAGGACTCAGTGGAGCATTAATTAAAAGGGTGAGAGAAAAACACAAAGCCGGGTAAAGGGCACAGAGAAAGACTGATAAGGTGGAGAATTGAATCCAATAAAAGCTACCGAGAAACACAGGGAGTCCAGATATATTGTCAGATTGAAAGGGATAGCGCACAGGAAGACATACAATGAGTAGATGGGAGAGAGGAAGTGATGAGGAAGGAAAAGCAGATTTGTAAGCAGAGTGTTATCTCTTGCCAGCAGAATTCCCCACTACCCCCAGAGACTGGCCAGGCAGGAGGAAAAGACCTTCAGGGTCAAGATAGATGTGTGTCGCCGAGTCTGTGTGAGCAAAACTGTGCAAACATGAACAGAGGGAATGAGATGAGAGGGTCAACTTCAAGTGTCTCAGCAGCACATGGCACTGACAGGTTCACCTTCATTCATCCATCCAGACGGAAAGACACACTTTCAGTGTACTTATTAGAAGTATTCGAATAGAGTATTCTGAAAAACGAAATAATGTCGGAGTGCTATTTGATTTCTCTGTTTTTTTTCTCCTCGATATTTCTGGTAAAAACCCTTCAAGGTAAAACAGGCATGGAAAAGGTTTTTATTAATATATTCAGTAGCCAGTTGTGTTGCATGAACAGTGTTGACATCAGATGCTGTTGATATACTGTTTTACTCAGGTGAAAACTTGGATTTATTTTTTTGATTTTTTTTTTTATATCATTATTTGACAGAGATCAAGAGACACCTAAACAAGGCCCAAACATTCCATAGATATTTACTTCACTTTTCAATGAAAGTCACAGCTGGTTTACAAACAGACCAGCAGTCCAACAATGAAATTATAAAGGTTTTAATCAGACCAAAGGAAAGCAGTGTCGAGTTACACGTCTGGACTTTGGAGACAGTGGTAATATGGAATATAATATTCTATTTTACTGTTGGACCTAAGACTCCAAGCGAATAAAGTGAATTTATAAATTAATAAAAAAAATTAAATAAAAAAACACATCCACTGCGTGGTTTATAAATGCACAACAAAAGAAAGCTATTCTGGTTAAATGTGCCGTAGCATTAACTTGTGCTGAAGTCCAGAAATACTTTATATTTCAGGATTCCCAACATGCTCTAGGAACGCTACTCACCGAGAGAGACGACAGCCACACTCTCTGGAAGAAAATGCAGCTTGAACTTGATAAGCAGGTGCACCAATATGATGCAGATACCTGAGGGAAGATGGGAGGGCAAAGACCACTGAATGAATATTCAGGACAAATACATCCATGCTCAAAAGAATCATGTCACAACTACTCAGATCAGCCCCAAAACATCCACCGCACCCCACTATACAATGTTCTCAGTCGTTAAATATCCAACTGAAGACAGGCCTGGAACGCCAAAGAAAATATAGAACCGAGCTTGGTTTTAATTTCCATTGTTCACATAAATACAGCCTAATTCACTTTGTTCCAACTGCACAGTTACTTCACACCAAATAGTTCAAAGCTATAAAGGCGAGGCAATTGTTTGGAAAAAGTCTCTGTTGTCCCATTTCAAATATCTGGTGACATTATCTGAGGCAAATTACTCTGTGTAAATCAATGTGTACACATATTAGCATTATTATGATGGAAAATACCAAAAACCAGTTATATTGTTTATTGTTAGAAAGATCTTAAACTTTTAACCATTGAAGTATATACATTTAAGAATGGAAACATTCCATAATGATCAATTGGATTTCAGGAAGAGCTGCGTTTTCCCAACGTGTTTTAGTCGTAAATTGTGAAATCTGTATCAAGCTATTTCATGTGTGCATTTTTGTTAGTTTTCCTAAGTGCATACTTCCCGAAAACATGTAGTTCTTTTCTATGTTTCCACACAACAAACAAGTCTGATCGGTAACCTCATGCATGATTTATGCCATTTCCTTTGTCTTTATTGTTACAGTGGTAGATTGAACTAATGTGGATAATGTGCATATTGTGCCTGAAAAAGCACTTCATGACCTTGCAACGTGTAACCACACCATTTCCTTTTCCCGCTTCCATCATCCTGAATCATCATCCTCAAGCTTGACTGAATGAAACACTAAAGTGGTGGCACATTTGCCTTCCGTTATTAGCAGTGTAAGCTCAAAGCTATGCATACTGTATGAAGCAAAATGAGCATTCTTCCTGTAGTGGCTCCCTTTAGCGCTAACGTTCTGCGCCGTGTGCTCAGATGGAGACTCGACTACATTCCTCTGAGAAAATAATCCTCTGTGAATGGGAAAGCTGCACCAACAGAGTGCAACACTAACAGTTGACAGAGAGAGTAAATGTCCACTCACCAATTACAAGCAGGCTGAAGAATATGGTCAGCCCGCTGGACTGCTCTTCTTCCTGTGCTTTGACCCCCGTCTGGACAGGCAGAATGGGTTTGGGGGTCGGTGGTGCCGGGGTAGTCGGCTTGGTGTTGGCTGTTGATGAGTGGAGGGTCTCATTGCTGTAGTTTTCAGTGGTGTCATTGGACTTGCTGCACGGTGACAGGACAGGAGAAAAAAAGCACATTAAGAGTGGAGAGTCAAGCCGATAACTAAGCCCATTAAATGTGCACTCTTTTATGTTGACAGTTCTGATTAGTCAAAGCTGAACGTGTAGAAATAACGATTTGTCACTTATAGCCTGTCGTATCCATGAGACAGTGCTACTATTCTAAGGAGTCACAACTACTTCCAATAACTTTGAGGTTTAGTCTGTTGATGTCGCATTGAATGTGAAATACAGTTCTCCACAGGTAATTTCCTCCAGACCATGTAACGCAACATGATACAGAAGCATGATACATGCAGAGAAGTTCTGTCGAGACAACCAGGTTGAATTTGAGACTGAAAGAGAGGACTTCTTAAAAATGCGGTGAACGGGGTGATGATCTGGGCACACCAGATGAGAATGTGATGACAACAGTGCTTTGGGGAATACAGTAAGCTATTTTCATAGAGTTTTTGGATGAGTGTCACATATTCAACCTTGAAAACAATGTTTGCTCCACTGGAGCAGCTGAAGCAGGTCACCAAGACCAGCGGGCTGAATTAAAACAGGCACTCGATTCAGCTTTATCTCAATAGTGAAAGACCACATTCGTCAGTGTTAGGGGCCAAACCCACTGCTATATGACCATGATGTGAGAATTTACACAATGTGTTTTTGCTGATCCTGCAGATGCTCTCCATTGTAAAACAAATACAATGATAAATCATATGTGACTTCATTGGTCAGGAAGTCAACTACAGATATTATTATTGGATGGGACGGAGACGGCTGCGGCAAGAGGGTGATCTACAGGGAACTTCAGGGTGACCGTTAGGACCTGTAGGATCAGTTCCAGCCCTCCTTGACCCTGAAATAAATAAATATATAGAATGAAGGGATGGCAAGTAATATGCTTAACTGAGCTGCAATGTTAGTCTAAATTTGAATAACAGACAATGACTGAACCAGGGAGTTATCGAGACATCCATACCAGTTACATGAAACACCTGCAGGAGTCTCTTGCCAGGGAGTCACTGTGTCCCTGAGATAAGAAGGACTGCAGAATCCGAGACTCATTAGTTTGCCTCGTTCGCATCTCCGGGCGAAACAACACACACACAGTTTCATCAAACATGGGACGTCTGATTTCAGTTGGTAACAGATGTCAATCCCAAATTGACCGATTGCGAAAAGACCAACCCAATGTCGGGGCCAGGCCTTACGCCCAGAAGAAAACTGTCAATCCCAGGAAGTTCGACACACACTTCGCGTGTCCTCCTGCGTGAGTTCACCTGGTGTCCAGTTCAAATAAATGTTGTTGGAACCCTATGGCTGGGTTCCAACAAGAATTTAAACAGATGGGCACTGTGGAGCAGTGGTTAGCTTTTTCGAATGCTGGCCAGGCCTTTCTGTGGTTGTCTGTCTATAGCTGGGGCTCCAGTGCCCCGGAACCCTGCACAGGATAAAGCATATAGAACAGGGGTGGGCATTCCTGGTCCTTGAGGGCCACAGTCCTGCATGGTTTCATTGTGTCCTTACGTCAACACAGATGATAGCAATCATTGGCTCATTGGCAACCTTTCTGCAGAGCGTCATCATGATCACTCAGGTGTGTCTGAGCAGGGAAACAATGAAAACATGCAGGACTGCAGCCCTCGAGGACCAGGAATGCCCACCCCTGATATAGAAGATGGATGGATGGTGAAACATGCTGCACTTTCTTTGAAACATGAGAAAGAGCTTCCTGAAGAAGGAGGATGTTTATGTTGTAAACTATACATACAAGCAGACATACATCTATGTACTCTCCTGGTATGATTTTCAACTTGTTCATTTTATTTTTAACAGAATACCTTATTAACGTGGATTCATAACGAGAAACTTTGCATTATTTTTTAATTGATATAAAAAGCTTATGCTTGAGCAAGTACGACTAGCCTCCATTAAGTTCTCCGTTAAAAGGCCAATATATGACATAGAACCTGACAGGCGGTCCGTCCTTCAGGGGGTCGCTTGAGTCCAGGTCACCTTCTTTATCGGGTTTTGTTGCTGCGGGGATGTTTTCAGGGGGAGTCTTATCCTCCTGGTGTTTCACATTTAGCTCATCGTCAGCTCTCTCACGCACATCCAACGAGTTGTCCCGTTCAGCTCGCTCTGTCACGCACAGATTCACGAATAACAGCAAAAACAGCAGCGACAAAACTTTCAGACTAACTCCTCTCATTCTCACTCCACGACCCGAAAACACGAAAATAAGGTTTTGTAATAAAAGAAGACAGACAGTTTCATGTCGACAGCTTCGTGCAGCTGTTGACATCACGACTGCACTTCCTGGTTAGGCGTCTGCTGGGAGTTGTAGTCTTTTAAACGTTTTTGGGTTGAATGCGTGGAAAATAAGCACACTAAATCGACACGTTTGACCCAGTTTGTGTGTGTAAAATATTAAAGTGTATGTTTGTTTCAGAGGGAGAAATCCTGCGTTGAAATGTTTATTTGATGCATTAACGCTGCATGATGAAAATGTAATCAGTTTCCCATGAGCTGCAGCAAGCCCACGTTTTGGTGGTGTTGTTTGGGAATTGTAGTTCTACCGAATTTAGCAAAATCTGAAGTACCTGCAGAGGCAAAGTGGCTCTAAGAATCGTATTCATAGTGACTCATAGTCGATGAGCGCGAGGCTATTTATTGATATAAGCCAAAAGTATGCCCTAACGTCATTAAAAAAAACTTTATATTAGTCTGAACGTATAAATGTGCCTCCCTGCTTCGTTTTTACTTGGTGTAGGCCAGTTTAGAAAAATCCAGGCTGTACATTGAAAGCCCCAATGGTAACCCGTATTAACGTTTCATTTTAACGTGGTATAAAACGTTACGTGCACTCAAACGTGAGGTAAACCTGACCCGTCGCTCCTTACAACCGCCGTGCTGTGACTCCACGAGCTAAGGGGGCTAACTGTGCCGGGGCTCGTGCGGGTTGCCATAACGTGGTCACGAGCGGAGCAGGGTTACGTTTTTAGCGTTGAGCCGCGTACGTGTGTGTGTGTGTGTGTTGGGCTTCAGCCACCGTTAACGCCCACTAGGTATTGCTCATTTTTTTTTGCGGAGGGAGCGCTCCATTCACACAGGGCTGGGCAGGCGGCAGGCGAAGCGCAGGAGGGGCAGAACACCATAGCGACGTAGCGTGGAACCCAAATGATGGTCTCCGTTTGAGAACACAGGCCAGGTCCAAACGCTTCGACGCCGGACACAACGTCCGTACCGCCGCAATCACCCCCACCCCACCCCCTCCAACAGGAATGAAATCGGAGTGTCTTGATTGAATCTTGGAGGCTCCATCCTATCCCCCGACCTGCCGCGGAAATATACACGGACTTCCTCGTCGCCTGGCTCGCCGCTGCCGCAGACCGACTGCTCCGCCCGGTTCGTCGAATCCTGGCTTGTCCGCGGACTACCGGCTCCTCATCCGGACACATCAGGACTGTACGCTCGTCGGAGATACGCAAACGTGCCTGTGTGTGCTTTTGTTGCCTATATGATGCCGACACATTTGCGATTCCGGAGAAGGTCATTCCTTGGGCTTTTATTCCTTTTTTCACTGTCCACCTCGGCGTTATATTTCATCTACTCCGCCCCGGGAATCGGTAAGTGGACTGGATGGATATATCTACATTTTAATTGAAAGCTGTGATGGGAGGATGCAGGAGGCTCTTTGCATGGCTGTTAGGTCATGTGTGACAGCTCGGCCATGCGCCTGCTTTCTGCCTTCATCTCTCCCAGTCGATGATGAGACTCGGCTGGATGCTGCTGCTCAATCCCATAATGCCCATGTAACTGGCCAGGGCAATAATAGTCCCACTGATGAGCATGCTTATTACGACCTGAGGCCTAACGGGCTCTGATTAGACTGCTCACGGTACCGTCTGTACCGTCGGGCCAAACGAGGAAAAAAAAATTATAATTTAGCGTTGATTTTGGGTGCGTCTATAAAACATTCCAGCTGAACGACTGTATTTTGCAAGTAACCGCTTGGCTGTGTGTGTGTGTGTGTGTGTGTTGTTTTTTTATTTATTTTTTTGCATTATGATTCATAGGCCTAAATAGCATCTGTGATGTGAACCTGAGCATAGAGATCACTTACAGGCAAGTCATTCCTCACATCATGTGCTGCCTGTAAGTCACATGCAGCTGTGCAACATCATTGAATCTCCCCATTCCTTTTCACTAATTCATCACGCAGAGCCTTCTCTTATTTTATCACCCTCATCTCTTCCTTATTGCGTGTGGGCCTGCATGTTAGCTCACTGTTATTTCACAGTATTTCATGTCTATAATCACTGAATCTGCGATGGCCTTTCACAGCTCAGGCCATGGTCAACTCCTCTTATCCAGTTTGCCGTAATATTCTGGCTATTTCAGCAATCATCACCCAAACATGAATTAATTTATTGCATCCGAGGGCTTATCTTGAAGCATAGCACTTGTTAAAATGGGACTTTGCCTGGCTCCGTCCTTGACTGTGTGCCAGCAGATCTGTTATAACTTTCCATTGACTGGATTTTGAGAACACTGATGAATGTGCAACTAAGCAGCAACAGCATGGCTGCATTTAGTCTATTTTGGGACCCAGAAGAGGAAAGTTCAAAAGGAAACGCTCCACAGAAAAAAACAAAGTGCTGCTAAAAATTGGCCACTGGGACCTTTTCCTATTTACTGTCTAAAAGACACCGGTGGATGGTATGCTGTTATGCTTGCTGAACATGCTTTTTAAGGTTGGGCCCGATTGAGCCTTAAGTCTGTTCGAAACACTGGAAGGCCTTGATGCACATGCTGGATAAGTAGATCTTGTATATGGTGACCATATGAGTCACTCAGGTGTAGCCTAAAACATCACAAAGAAAGCTTCTCGGTCATTAAAATCGTTATTGACTTATTCACGCTTTTTACCAGCTGTGGACAACTTGATCAATAAATGAATCAATTCTCATATGGAAGACACATTACTGACAGGAATAGCCTGTGTAAGTCCAAGCGACTCAGCTCAACGATTTCTCTAAATGCGAAAGAAATGAACGTGTAAATCGTTGAGTACCTGAGATAAAAATATTCTGTCGTTTCAGTTTTTCATTGTTTTTCCTGCTCAGGTATTGATGCCGTCTGGTAACTTAATGAGAACTGCAAAAGGCCATATTCATCCTCCCAGGTTTTGACTGTTGTAGGGCTGTAATGGCCATGTGGAATACTGGGGGTGAGTTTAGAAAAAGGAACAAGGACCAGCAGCACCAGTCCATTAATTATAGATGGTAACCAAGTACAAGGCAGCTTTTACTGCTGTTACCAGCTGCAGTTAAGTCTTTTACAGCGAGCCTGACTCTGGAAGTCATGTGACGGATTGGTGATGCGTCTGAAAAGAACTGGAAGAAGTTCTTTGTCAGAAGGTGGTATGATTTACTCACTAGTTGTGGTATTGATTCGCAGACATTAGCTGAGGTTTCAGAAAGTGTGGTCAGAGCACCAGCGAGCCGGCAGCTTGTCAAAGACGACAAGGAAGCAAATGGGGCTGGTTAACAAAAACATTTGAAACCACAACACAGCATTAGCATTTGATTTAACCATGCCCAACAGAATGCATTATTGTTACTGTCTGCCTGGCACTTGCTGTTTCACGATCCATCCTTCTATCCACAGATAAAGCACAGATCTTTAAAAGATAATTAATCGAGAAGGGTAGTCGTATTAGGTCCCTTGTAAAGGTGGCTGTTGATTTATACCTAACAAAGTGAATACTCCCACTCCCTCCACGTTATGGTCTTAACCTCTTCCATTAGGTAACGTCAGGCAATCTATCGTCTGCATTCAAGAGGAAGGAAATGAAATGCTATTGTCAGAGTTAGATTTCCTGATAGTTCATGGTTCCTCTTTGAGTATTTGGTAAACTAACGTTACTGGTATTTGTAAAAATAAAGAGCATATGAGCCTTTTTTTAATCACGTTGTAATTTCTTATGCAGAAAATGCTCTTCAACTACACACCAGCAAATATTGAGCTTTTGCTATGATTTTACTTTTAATAACCGTTTTGCTGGAAGAAATCATTTGCATGAAGCCACAGGGGAAAGATTTAGAGGATTTTTTTTTTTGATTTTTTTTTTTTTTTTTGGTGTGTGTGAGAAGGCAAAAGGATGAGGGCGAAATGGACAGTAAGGGATGAAAGACCTTCGCTGAGCTGCTTCCCTTCTGCTGGTTTGCACATCGGGGAACCCATCCAGAACACCTGAGCAGGGCTTCCTATGACACCCAGGTGGCAGAGCACCATGCCCCAATTTCTCTCTCTGTTTTCTGTTCATGGTCTGCCGCTGCCTTGGTGTTTCTTGCCTCCAATGTACTCACATGCACTAACGCCTCGGCCCCCATGTCGCCCGTGAGCGTGGATGCTGACTGATGCAGGCTGGGGATGCAGGGCACAGCTGGGCCTGATTGCAGCAGTTTATTTAATTAAAACATGAGAGGATCCCACTGGGGTGAGGGCTAGGGAAGACGCAGCCTCTATTTATAGGTTTGAGCATAGATACACACACGCACACCTCCACATCCATGGGGAGCGAGCGAGAAACCAGGTGCTTGCCTTTTGTCTTGAGAGCCCAGGTTCGTACTGCTGTCTGAATGGCTGTGTGGGTGTAGGTCTGCCTGTAACGCAGCATGTATCTTATCTTGTACCTGCTAAATATCTAGGTGTGGTTTTCTGACAGTGCAAAGTCTTTATAGTGTTTTTCCAAGTCGCCTCGCAGCAAGTGAGGCAATTCAGATATGGTTAGCGAGTAACCCAGGGCTCCACTTGTGTATTACAATACATTTTAACTAATGTATTTGTTTAAAAAATAAAAAATATAAATGTAATTTCAAGTTGTCAATTTGACTCAACACGCAACACTATTTGTTGAAGGCAGTGTAGGATTTGTTTTCCTATACCTGCTGATGAAATCTATTTGTTCAGTATTAATGCAACCTTACGATACCTTTTACAGCCACTTATTAGTTTATTGACACCGACGCGTGCTTCGTCGGCCTATCACCCTCCACTAACGGTCACCACGGAGATTGCTCGTAAGTCAAGAAATACATTTTGTCCGGCAGCGCTCACATACTGACAGTGGCTAATACATAGGCTTTTTGAACTTTTCAGTTTGCCTGCCCCCATAAGTGTAGATTTATGAACCCACTGCATATTTGATCAACTTATTTCAATTGCTGCGTCACTATTTCCTGTCAATATGCTGTCAGCGGTATTGTTGTGTGTGGGAATGGAGCAAATTTATGGCTGTTACTGGATGACGATATTTTTAAGCTGTTCTCCTTTTTTGGGAGCGAACATTATGAAAGGTCATGGTTCCACAACTCACATTATGTCATCTATTCATAAAGTTATACGAGTAAGTGTCATTGAAATTGTGCAACCATAAAGCATTTCATAACCCAGGGTATGACTAGGACGAGCCATTTCATGGCAACATTAGCCGAGTCACATCGTCAAGAGGTTCTTAGTTTTGTTTACTTCAAATATGGGTTTGACTTAGATTCAGCCATTATCTTTCTGCATTATGGGGTTACAGTGGCGACGAGAACATTGTTTTTTGATGCTTTACTTGCCTTATACTCTGCCGTCATGTCAGGGACCGGGCCTGTGTTCACAAGCTGCTTTTGACACAGTGTGCCTCTGCTCGGACAAACATTGTTTACCAGTTTTCACGTTTCCTCTCGTCACACCCATTAAGCGCTGCAAACGGGCACATATCCAGAGCTCGGTTCACTTCTCTGTGCATTTGGTGGATTTTTTTTTCGCAGTGGCTTTCCTGCAAAGCAAGCTGTTGCGAAGTGACAACGGGTGCCCGCCGTACCTCAGGAACATTTGAATCCTGATTTGGATTTTAAAGAAGAATAGAAATGATAGGAGTTGTGGGGAAGCACGGAGGCCAGGCGGATTGTTTGTGCAGCTATGCAGTTTGCTACCATAACCCTAACCTCAGCCTTAACCCAGATCAGCAGTGTTTATGACAGCACTGTTTTAGACCCCCGACTTGTTGCTCCAACTGCCCTAATGGGGGTAAATCATTAACTTTGATGAGGACATGGGGCATTCTTTATGGTAATCTTGTTTGGGTTTTATTTCAACCTAGTTGAAGACTTTCATTTACCTGCATCGTAACAGTTGACCTCTATTTATTTTACAGTAGAAATGGGATATTTGAAGTTCCAAATTCTGGCTTGCCGTCATTAAACAGCCTTTGTAAAGTTGGTGTTTTTCACAAGTTCGGGGGCCTCAAAATTTCAAGCATTGTTTGTGGTAACCATAGCACCCGGTATTGGCTGGCTCTGGGTTTTGACTGCAGCACTGTCTGTGCATTGTGCATTGCAGTAGGGAGTGACTGTATGTCTGAGTATAGGCAAATGTGCCTGGAAAGTTGAGATTGGTTTCTTTGATAATACTTGAGCTTGGCGTGTCTGATGCCTCGCCGCCACGGTCTCGTTTGTTTCAGAGTTTGAGTTTCATAAAACCATCCATCTCTGGCCCTGAAGGCCTGATTTAGTGCTGCCCTCACTCCTCATATCGCCCTCCTTCTCCTCCTGCTGCCTAATTGATCCGTCCATTTAGCTCAATCCAGCTCGCTTCCTCGGGCTAATTTCCACAGGCTGGAGATGGCCAGGGTGAAATATTAACTTTGTGCCAAGCTGCTTCAGATGGATTACATTATAAATAGGCAAGCATGAAAAAATGTTACTAAATTATTCAGCTGTAACTTTTGTAACATTCTTTTCACTATTTCAAATTTGATCCATGATTATTTGAGTGTGACTATTTGTATGAATAATAAAAATCTATAAAATTGAAAGTGAAAAGCAAAGAAAAAGTTAGATACGCAGCGGTTGAAATCCTCCTGGCTGGAGCACTTAAGGACTGTCGTTTGACATTTCCACTGCCGTTTCCATGGTTCCCATCCAGGACTGACTTCTTTTTATTGTTGCACCAACCCCAGAAACATGCCATCCTTGTTCCCATGATGATACGAGTGGCAACAAATCCTCAAAGACATGGTCATTTCAGTCATTTGAGACATGGGCTTTTCTCTGTCCAACACGCTTTAGATGGGACACCTGAGTAAGAGTAACCGCAGCTCACAGCTAGTAGACAGTAAAGAGTCTGAAGTGGATTGGCCTTGCTTACGTACTATTGATGTGTCCAAACATCAAGTAAACCCACATTTATCCAGCTCCTCTCTAGACCTTTTCTGTTTATGCAAAACGACTGGCGGTAAAAGTGTCTCATGTCCCTGTATGCATGCCCAGGACATGTGACTCTAAATACTCTATTCACAAAGGAATTTAGTTAAACATCAATAGAGTGAGAGTTCATTGCACCTTGTGAGCTCAATCAGAGGCATGAGCAATCCTCTTAAAGCCTTCCACTGACCGTATGATACCCTGCTTACACACACACACACACACACACACACACACACACACACACACACACACACACACACACACACACACACACACACACACACACACACACACACACTCCGTATATATTTCACTAGATTACTCAATGCTAAGAAATTACATCAACAAGAATTACAAATCTCAATTGTAAACCATTCTTTATTGTAATATTACTGAATTTAATGGACTCTGTAAGGTTTTTTTGGGGTTTTTTTCCAGTCTTGCAGTGTGCTTGTTTGATGCTTTGGCAACACTCTCAATGGCACAGTCACTCCTCAATGTCATTGTGTTTAATGAAGGCGTTTCTAACCTTTTCCTGTATTTTATGCCTGCATATTCATCCGCGGCAGTTTTATTTATACACCACAAACAGTGCAATTCAGACGCATTACTTAACAAATCCTCAATTTCACAACAGCGATAACTCTGTCATGGACATATGCACAGTGCTGAAGTGTGAATCCACTTCCTTTTTGCTGTCCTGCTTTAACAAATCATCTTTTAATTACACGAGTTCCTTATTGTATATCAACTGAACAGAAGTATAAAGTACAGAAAGACTTCCCTGTGACGTTAATTGTCTGCTGGCAAGTTCCTTTAAAAAAAAAAAAAAAAAAGGCATTGATTGCCATGCTGCTTCCTTTTCAGTATCTATCCTCGAACTGTGTTGAGAGTTTGCCATTGTCGATTGCGATGTTGACGCCAGCTCTGCTCACCTTCAGTCCTTGTTTCGGTCATAGATACTGTAACGTTAGTCTGTTTGGCATATCTGTAGCAAGACATTGCAGTCATGGCTGATTCAGGAGGTGATGCCTACACACACATAGCTGTCATACTGTTGGGACTTGAAACGTTCAGTAAGATGACCCGGATCCACCCCTGATGTCTGGATATCTGACCACAGACAGATGGCGGAGCTGAGTGTAGTTTAGGTGGGGGTGGGGGTAGGGGGGTGAAGGTGTGCCAGGGGGTCTAGATGGAAAGCTGTGAGTCACATCAGAGGCCAGCTGAGGGTCTTGTGTTGAGCCACTAATCATTTATGTAACCTAATCATCCTGAGGAGAATCCCAGTCTTTGTTGACCTGGTCTGAGCCTCTCTTTGTTATTGAGATGGTTACCATAGTTACTTCAGTCATGTGTTTCAGGGCCGTCCAACTGTAACTTGTGATAAGCCGGTGTACTGCACTGATATTGCCAGTGAGGTATAATTCAAACACAGTGTTAATGATGGGTGGAGTGCTGCTGATGGTAGGAGATTATTATTGTGAGGACAGCAATGGTTTTAAGCTTTGGCTGTAATGAGTGTTTACTGAAAGCGAGGACGCTCTAGTCTGTATTTCTGCAAAAACACAGAAAATAGATTGCTTTCCAGACGGACAACACCTACTTGTGTGCATGTACCCCCCCCCCCCTCCCAAAAAAAAAAAAACAACCTACACACATCCAAAGTGTTTTTGCTCACTTTTAAATAAGGACGTCACAACAACAGAGCTCCTGCACAGCGCCGAGCTCCATCTTTAAAAAGTAATTTTCATGAATCACCCTCATGCCGACACTACTGCATCTACTAGCCGCAGAACTGGATTGTTCTAATTTAGAAGCGATTTAGTTTGATTGCCACTTTTTGGAATATTTCCATACATAGAGAGCTATATTGTATTTTGTGCTCGAGCGGTCATAAGAAAATAGCCAAATTCTTTTCCAAATAAGGAATTTTCTTTGGAGTCATAACGTGTGCATCATAGAAAAGATAATGGAGAATTGCTTACACGGGCAATCGCTCTTTCCTCACAACAAAACGGAAACAGTGTGAACTCCTCTTTCAAGGTTAAACTGGGTATTTTCCACCCAGAGGCAAGAAACATAAGTACTTGTTTGACATCGACTATCCCAAGCGGTGCATTTTACAAGCGTGGTTTAAATGTGCTGCACAACAGCAAAAGTTCACTCGTCTTCATGTTGTTTGCTCCGTCGTAGCATCCTATGGTCTAGACTTGGCCAGATAGTTTGACCCAGTGCTTTTGTCCGGGCGAACACGGCCTAATTGACAGTGATATCACCGCGCTGCCTGCCTTCCAACACCTGTCGCATTCTCAGGTATCCAGATCAGCACCTTTGGCTGCTTCTGGCAGCAAATACAAAGAAGACTACCTCACAAGCTGGATTACACCTGACCTTTGTTTGAAACAATGGAGGGGGTTTTAATATAAAACGGGTAGAGGAAGTCATTGCTTTTGGCTGAGCAACAGTGTAACTTTATCACTCTGTGACAAACACTCGCCTGCAACGATCAACACAAGAGAGAACTTCTTCATGAGCTTCCTTAGACGGCTCCTCAAATAAAACCTCATGAGGGCAACGTAGTTGATTAACGAAGCATGGCTGTAGCCACGGCTGATTTACAATCACTGTGCTATGATAATAGTGCAAATGTATAGCGTACTAATTACCAGCAGCTTTATTTTATTCTTTGGTTTAGCCACAGACCACCGTGAACTTTACAAGAAGGGGGAGTAAGAAGTAAAATGCCGAGCAATCCACGCACTCACTATCCTTTTATACTACATCCCATCATTCTTTAGATTAAATTCATCAACTCTATTTTTGTATGTACGTTTTAATGTAACAGCCACCAGCTCTTTCTACAGCATGTGTATTATTTTATTTTCATGGGGAGTCAACAGTGTCGCCGTGCTGACCTGGATCCCTGTTGGCAGAAATTAATAGGTTTGTAGATTATTTAAAAATTTGCTAATCAGTTTACCGCCACCTTGAGTTACTCACATAGTCCTCGCGGTATCTCATCACGTCAAAGCACAAAATGTTTCTGCTGGAAAATTGACTTGCAGGAACTGAAGCAGGTATTATTATTATTATTATTTGACGTAATTGGCCAGATTCAAAAACTGGATCTTAAAGTGTTTAGTAAAACGGCCGTGTTATGTGTTTTGAAGAATACCAGAAGCATTTAGTTACTGCAGCTACGTAAGTCTGAGTGGATTTAAATGTGGAAATCCAGTGGGAAGGACATGTGTGTTTTTTTTCTGCATTTTGCTCCTCTGTATGAATCCGCTGTGGCAGTGTGATATAGTAGCTGCCCGCTATGGCCCATTTGTTCAGTCAACAGGAGTAACCTCCAGCTGTGAAGAGACCTCATCTTTCTGCTGGGGGGAATAGGAAAATGGAGCAAGCAGGAGAAAATAGGCGGCACGGTGTGTGTGTGTGTGTGTGTGTGTGTGTGTGTGTGTGTCCGTCCGCGCATATATATGTGTGTGTGTGTGTGTGTGTGTCTCCTCTGCACTGAGCCACTGCAATAACACAAGAATGTTCTGGACAGCCACCAAATATAAAAGCAGGCGGAAGTGGGCAGAAGGGAGCAGCGGGGGTACCGCAGGAATGAAACTGTGCTCTGGGCCTCGATCCCAACCCCTGGTTCTGCCCTCATATTACCCCAGTCCTGCCCCGATCCTGCCACTGTCACAACCCTCTCCTGTATGTTCTGGAGGTGGAGCCATGTTTATGCAATGTGTTGTGGTTTTCACAATGAGGGAGTTTAACTGATGGTGTTAGGGCTGTACTTGTAAATATTAAAGGAGACATATCATGCTTTTAAATCCTTCCTTTTTACATATAAATCATACAGTTGTGGTCTATACAACGCGGAACTGCAATGCTTGGGTCTGAATTCCTCATTATTAGAGCTCCACAGGCCCCTTTTCAACCCCTTTTCTGATGTGCTTCTGAGAGCAACTCGTTTTGGGGCGGTCTCTTCAAATGCAAATGAGACACTTCATACCCCGCCTCCTCTCCAGGTTGCAGAGGTGATACTCGGTTCAACGCCACCCTGTTCGGCCATCTTTGTAGTTTGATAGAACAGATACAATTATCTAGCGGCGCAGAAACTTTATATTCACACATTATTTACAAAATGTCAACAACGGAAGATTTGTCCATCCAGCCATACATGTTGGAGCCAGAGTCGGACCCGGCGGAGCGAGATGAAAATGACGATGATGCACCTACAGAACAACGTCTTCATATGGATGTAACGCAATGGTGTGTTACTATATTTACACTAACTTCTCCATCCATGCCCACTACTACAATACTGCCTGTATTACAACGACTATTTAACACAGAAGTTACATTATAATCTAAAACGAGCACACAGCGCTAACATATGAAGACGGTGCAACTGCTAATGCTAACAAAACAATGACAGGGACGTCTTATCATCACACCTTTTAGCGTTATATACAGCTTACCGAAGTGCTCTGTTCGTCGTCTCCATAGATAGAAGGAACTGACCGCTCAATCAGACCAAGTCTTTCGGCAAATCCTTCTTTATACTGGCGGAGGTTGCTGAAGCAGTCGTCCTTAAAGTGCTTCGCGCACACAAAAATGACCTTACCCACAGATGTGGGTACATTTCTGTGAAAAATAAAACTCAACCAGGCACTTCGAAAAGGTTCTGATGCTGGGAGACGGTGTAACGAAGCTTGTGGGTTACTACATCCAACAACCGAACATTTCGACTTATCCTCTCGTAACTTCGGTTGGACTACAAAATCCCAGCGAGAAACAAAAATGGCGGATTGCTCGAAATGTCGATGTCCTAATTTGGCAGTTCCGCTGAGAATACTGTGACGTCATTGTTCAAAAAACGTAATAGAGAATAGAAAAATCGAAACCGATCGCAAAATATGACCAAAACAGAATATAAAGATATCAACGGAGCACCTGAAGAGACTACTTTGAACTTTTCTGTACTTCTAAACACTCTAAATATACAACAAAATGCATTTAAGGGCTAAAAAAGTGGATTTATCATGATATGTCCCCTTTAAGTAATGAACACTCTGTGACATTAGCGATTGCGAAAGCAGATAAGGAAGGATTAAATTAGATGCGTGGATAGATGAAACCCGCAGGAAGAGAGACCCTGAAAAGCTGCAAGATGACGAAAAGCGTAACGGATACATTGAAGGAAGAGACGGAAATGAATCTGGAGCTGAATTAATGAGCTGCGTTGTCGTGGTTCTGGCAGGCGCTGCTCAGAGGTAGTCAGATCTTCTCCATACACTGCACTTGTTACATAACACAGACTCAGTCAGGTGTGAGGAGCCACAGTGGACAGACAAAAACAGGAGTTAAAGGAGACTCAGCAGGACTATCGCCACCAGCTGCAGGCAGACTGTAGGAGCAGCTCTGAAGCTTATATCCTGATATGTTTCACTCATTTCTAGTGAAAATAAACGGGTATGTACCAGACTGCTGCAGTTATTTTTGTCATCTGGATTTACGCATCCAGGAGTTACAAAGCAATCATCAGTTAGTTTTACCCTGCTGATCATGTGATGGTGCAATTGCAGTTCTACCCAGGTATTTATTGGAGGTGCTCACTTGAGGATCCAGTGGTGCAAGGCCACCATCTGTGGGATTATGTCTGAACACCTGCAAGTCACAATCCTACCGAGACGTATTGGTACGTCACACTGCCAAGCCTTTGGTTGGCTTTTTCAATTTTCCAATTATCTATTTTCTTATTTCTTAATTATCGCGATTTCTTTTCAAAAATAAAAGGAAAAGATCTAATGCTTGACTTCCCCCTGACCCCCACATTTTTCTTTTGCAACAGTTTTCCCACGCTCATTTAATACTGTTGTTATTACATTTAAAAAAAAATTTCTTGATTTTGTTTTGTCGGGGAGCTGCACAATTCAGCAAATACACTCATAATGGAGGTAGTTCCTAAACTGTCGTGGGTGAAAATGATATAGTCCTCATGTTTAATCCATTTCAGTTGCGGAGAGCAATGTTTTGCTCAACTTTTCCACTCTTGATAAGTCCTTCCCCCTCGATCGTTGTCCTCCAGGGATCACACATCCCCACTATAACGGCAGTCTCTTTTTCTTCTTCTTTATTCCCATCTAAGCATCCATCCATTCATCATCTTCCCAGCTTAGGCCACATGGGGTCACGGTAGCAATCTTTTTTTATTTATTTATTTTTATTTTTTTGTCTTGCGCTCTATTAAATCCACTAACACGCTTTTCAGACCAAGGATAGAATCCATTATACTCTGGCATTTACCACTTACATGAATGATTTGACATTGACAGAAATAACCCCTGCATTACTGCCCGCATTCTCTTATCCACCCAGAAAATCAAGCGGCAGCAGAATAGAGGGGGGAAAAAAAAGATTTAAGAGAGTGTACCAGGAAAAGAAAGTCTCTCGCAGGAGCTCACACACATACATACCCACAATCTGTCGGTCTCTATGCCTCTGTTCATCTCTCACTTTCATTCCCTCAGATCTGTTTTTCAGTGTTTGCTTGCAGCAGAGTGAAAACAAGGGGTCCTGGCACCACAGTGTCGTTTATGTAATTCTCCTCACCACGTCTGGTCCCTGCGTTTCTCTGCCATGCCGTGGCTCAGCAGACATAGGGACTCAGGGGAGGTCAAACACACACACATGCATACATTTGGGACAGCAGAACAGATGGAGGGACAGAGGGACTAGTGCAAGACCAATAATGAACTCAACTAGACTTCATGTTGTTCCTACTGGCATGTGTTAGTGTGTGTGCCGTGTCTGAGCGCCATATATTATTTGGCCAATTTTCTTTTTTCTTTTTTCTCTTAATCTCCTACAATGCATTTTCCATTACAGAGTTTTCACTTATAAAAGGCACACAACAAAATATTACTGCGCTATCTTGTAATTGTACGTTATTAGCTCCACTCTCTTTATTTTTTTCTGTGACATTGCGGATTATCAATTCAACATTCTTATCTAACATGCGAAACTGTGCTTTTGTCGGTTGAAAATTAATCGGTCAATTATTGTCATTGATTAACCAGCAAATCAACCCGAAAGCTCAAAGGTGAGGAAAGAAGGAAGTGTCTGTAGAAGGCTGAGTGTGCGACGGTGCAGTGAAAATACAGTCGGATCCAAAATGATTCAGACACCTCCTGAATTTTTAGTTCTTTCTATAGAAATGCTGCTGATTGGCCCCCATGATCCATATTTATATCAGCAAACAACCTCGTTAAACACATTTTGACTGTTTTTAGCAACAACAAAAAAAAACCTTAATGCACCGAACTACTTTGAAAAAAGGTGAAGTCTATGGATCAACAATTGTTCAGATACGTCAGTGCATGTGTTTCCCTGTTGCTGTATTTTCTAATTCTTGTTCCTGCCTTAACCCTTCAGGCCCTAATTGTAAATGTGCCTGTTTTCACCACTGTTGGATTTACCCTCATGTAAGGGTTTAACTTGAATATTTGGTGTCCCTTATTTCAGCACAACCGCACCTACTTGATTCTACTATTATTTATTAATTTTTGACATACTGGATGGACACACTAGACCTAAAATTGCAACAAAAAACAAAAAATGTTAATGAAGTTTTTTTGTTTTGTTTGTTGTTTTGTTTGTCTTTCATATTTGGAGAAAAGAGCATGTTTCTTTTATTAGTTAAACAACTTAGAGAACATATTCAATTAGTTGATTTCACAAACCAATGCTCAAATTTATATATCTATAAAAAATGAAATGCAATTCATAGACAATTGTGTAAAGTCACAGTTTTTTGCTACCTTTGATTTCACTATTTGATGCTGAGCGTTTGGTATCATTATTTTCAGTACAACCTCGCTTAAGTGATTCTACAATTATTTATTCATTTCCACCTACTGGATGGACATACTGGATGTACAATTGCAAAAAAAAAAATAAAATACACAATTCGATTTAAAAAAAAAAAAAAAAAAAAAAAGGATCGATTTTTATATTGACACCTTAGAAGATAATTGAAGGCATATCAAATCTACATTTTACAAAAAAGTTACAGGTTTTGTGTGTAAATGAGTTTTCATGGTACCGGCACGTGTACAACTTCTCAGCGGGGGGGCACAGGCTCTGCCAGCCGGCTGTGTGATACCAACTGCTGGGTGGCACATGTTGGCATCTCTACCTGTACGGCTCCAGACAACGTTTTTCAACAAAAATTTCTCCACTGTACCACGAATGTCGACATATCCGATCAAGTTCTTATAACATAGTTCGAAGTTTTGATGTGAAAAGCGGTTGTTGCCTATATGATGCCGACACATTTGCGATTCCGGAGAAGGTCATTCCTTGGGCTTTTATTCCTTTTTTCACTGTCCACCTCGGCGTTATATTTCATCTACTCCGCCCCGGGAATCGGTAAGTGGACTGGATGGATATATCTACATTTTAATTGAAAGCTGTGATGGGAGGATGCAGGAGGCTCTTTGCATGGCTGTTAGGTCATGTGTGACAGCTCGGCCATGCGCCTGCTTTCTGCCTTCATCTCTCCCAGTTGATGATGAGACTCGGCTGGATGCTGCTGCTCAATCCCATAATGTCCATGTAACTGGCCAGGGCAATAATAGTCCCACTGATGAGCATGCTTATTACGACCTGAGGCCTAACGGGCTCTGATTAGACCGCTCACGGTACCGTCTGTACCGTCGGGCCAAACGGGGATAAAAAGTATGGATTAAGTTGTATAGTTTAGGTTTATTTTGGCGCATTAAGGTTTTTTGGGTAAAGACCGTCAAAATGTGATTAATTAGGTTGTTTGCTGTTGTATGAATCACAGAGCCCAATCAGCAGTATTTCTACTGGAATAAAGAAAGAAAAAAAGGAAAGAAATTCAGGAGGTGTCTGAATAATTTCTGTTCTGACTGTAGTTGTTTATTCAGGCTCCCTTCCGGTCTTTAAATGGAAACTGCTCTGCAGATAGCCAAGAATAATTAAGTTGAGTAGAGTCAAGGATAACTCCGCTGAGAAGTAGCCACCATGCAGTTAACTGTCGATGCAATGCAGCATTGTGGGTGGCAGTTAATTTTTTTGAAAGCTGGGTTTCCCCCTCACCAGCATTACTCACATGCTGGTGCTCACAAACAATACTTGTTGAAGCGGATCACTTTCACTTGTCTGTCGAGGCTGAGCACAGTCATACCAAGCTCATAATCATGTGCATATGCTGACTTTCCACTCTTTTTTTTTTTTTTTTCTCTCCACAGAAGTAAAAGGTTGAGTTCATGTTGTTTGAATGGGATCGTAGTTTCAGTCAGACAGATACTGTGTGTGTGTGTGTGTGTGTGTGTCATACCTGTTTAGTACACAATAGCCGCAATGTGCAATGCTTGGTTCTGTTTTCCTCAAAGCGTTGTGTTTTTTGTGAGTGCGCTGTAGAGTGCTTTAGTGCTATTATACAGTTGACCTGAAAATGAACCCTTAGGGTTTACATCAATACAATATTCTTTTTTTGTTTTTATAGACGCACTCATTGAAATCTCTCTATCGTTAATCAGTTATTTGTTTTACAGAATCAAGCGTTTTTGATAACTAACTTCTTTGTGTTTCTCGGTTTTGTTTAGTTTATAGCTGTTTATACAGTGTAGAACGTGAAGCATTCTTGTCTTAATCAGATCTTTACTCAGACTCGTCACTTGCTGTCATTTTGTAGTGACACATTGAAGCCATACTGAGCTTTCATAAGCCAACTCAGACTCACTCTTACTCCTGCAGGCCCATACAGACCTTTGACTGTGGAATAGCTAAAGAAAGTGACCCTAGATTATGTAATCGCTCCAGTTGCTGACGTCTCACCGTTAAACGGGGATGAATTATCAGATCGTATTCCTAAAAGGGTGTATGTATTCTTCAACATGCACGGTTTGCTCGCACAGTGGTGGTCGCATGTCTTCAAGTAGCCTCCATTGATGGGCAGACCTAACAAGAAGCATGGCGTTGAGGAGCGGCACAATGTGTGACATACGTGTAGATAAGTACGTTTCTCATGGTTTAGTTCACGCTGATATAGTTGTTCTTTTCCTCTGTCAGCATGCGATTTTTAGATGACCTACTTTCAACACTATTCCATGTCGCAGAAGATAAAAAAATTATCTTGTGCATTCGGTGGCACCACAAAGAGAAACTTTCAATTTTAAGGTTATTATGTGTTTAATAAAATCAATAAAAAATGTGTTTAACACCCCCAAATCTAGATGATTAAGGAAAAAAACATGACTGACAAAATCGGAACCAAAGAGGAAAAAAAGCCAAGTGATTAAGAAAATCATCTTAACGTTTTGCCCAATTTTCACTCTCAGACTCTTCCTCTGATAATCAAACAGCAGCAACACTGGAGAGACGGATAACGATTGAATGAATTAAAATATCGAGAGGAAGTGGGGTGTCGGTGGGGAGGGAGCGGGACTGCGCGTGGTTGGGATGCTCTCAGGAAGTGGGCAGCCTGCCAGGAACTGTGATAAGAACTGACGTCACTTCTCTTGCACTAAGGCGTCTGCTCCGAGAACCTTGTCTGTCATGGTTCATGTTTCTTCTTTTTCTTTTTTTTTTACAGTGGTGGGTACTCGTTTCTTCTGTGTTCTGTCTGTGAGGACTTTCCTGTGTGTGTGTGTATGTGTGTGAATGTGTATGTGTGTGTGTGTGTGTGGGTGTGTGTGTGTGGTTTCAGAGAAGACTCATGATTCACTTATGAGTGTCATGTGATCATAACTAGCACTGGTCTGCTGTCGTGCCCATCCTCTACGTGTTCTCATGCTGGTCGTCCTCCAAAAACTACTTCCCCAAGCAAAATTAAAGTTTAACCGAACGGAGGGTCTTTGTCACAGTGGCCGGATGTGTTACTTGCTCCTCTGTGGTGGCTCGGGGAGGATGTCACCTTGCTAAAAATGTGGGTGTGACGTTCTCGTCAATTCTGAGAATCGAGAACTGAGGAAAAAAAAGATTTTGTACCAATGGAAAAAGACGTAAAAAAAAGAAAAAAAGCTCAGTAGTTCAATATTACAATCACTGATGATACATCACTTTTTAAAACTTCAGTGATGCTCGTGGCTGCATTGGAGACAATTACGACTTAATGATTGTTTATTTAGCAACAACGTATTAAGCTGGTACCTCCAGCACGGGAGGGTGGGAAAGCCCTTCTGAGAAAGCGTTACACATTTGTGCTTACTTCACCTGAACTCAACCATGAATGCCCGTGTTACTAAAACTGTCGTCAAAATGGTATCTAATCAGCAAAGCAAACATGTCTGAATACCAGTGCTGTGTATGCTTCCTGATATGGTGCATTTGCCGAGTAGCATCAGACAGCACTCCTAACAGCAGTCTGAATGTGCACAAAATTGTACTGTGTTGGTGTGGCTTAGCTTGTATTATTTTATCTCTATACTGAAGTGTTCAAATGGCCTCAAGTACATGGTGAAAATATTTTAAATGTTCTGCTGTTACACCACACGGTGCAGGAATAATAAAGTAAGTTACATGGCCAAATGTTTGTCAAAAGAAAAACAAAACAGGACAGTGTGGTTTTGAATGACAGATGAGACAGGATGTGAGCTTGTTTGGTCATCTGTGCCTCTGTGTGAAAGGTAGTTAACACCATGGTCTCTCTACCACGGAAAACACAGTTTACAAAAAGGAGGAACCAAGACGAAGAGGCATTCATTTGATTTGATGACATTAAAACATCAGCCAATAAGGGAAAGGGAAGGTACCGTATATAAAACCCTATATGGTAATGCACACCTCTCTGTGTGAGTGTGTGTTGCATTAATCTGCTGCAGCCTCACGACAGGTCGAAAGAGGTAAAAGTATAATTCGTTTGAGAAACCGTAATCCACAAAAAGGACACTTTTGTATATTTATATCATCTCATGCCAATTCTAACCATCCTCAATAGATCAATACCTCTGAATTACAGAGGTTGTTCCAGTTAATTGTGAGGGATTTAGTGTTAATGCTCAGAGTAATCGCCTGTTTATTTTCCAATACGCTATCGAATTGGACCTGCTTAATCATGTGTAGGCAATTCAATGTGTTACATTACTGATAGTGTAATTAATTCAGCTGCCATCTACACCAGCGGAATACGCATTTAGCATTTGCTGTAATGTGACGAGTCTGCACCCATAGTTCCCCACCTCGTGGGTTTCTCTTGTGTATGTGTGGTCTCTGTGGGTGTCGCTGATATGCAGTGGCATTAAAATGACCGTTTCTGAGAGTGACAGCTTTAAGCCCTGAGAGGAGTGTGTGCATAGAGGGAGCACTTCTGCTGTAAGGAGGAGGGGGGGGGCTTTCAGCTTATCGGGGAGGGAGCAGCACAGGACCAATCGCCTCCCACTGCTGACTTATCAATGTGCACTTAATTGCCCCGCAGAAGAAACGGAACAGAGTTGTGTGTGCGTGTCTTTTTTTTCTTTTCTTTTTTTTTTTTCATTATTTGTGCTGGCTTGCTGGCTTTTTCTTTTTTTTTCCATTAACCTCTACATACAGTATGCTGAAGGTCTGTGGTCTGTTCCCATCAGCCTGCAATCCGTCATTTGCATTATTTACTTAAATGACAGGAACAAACAGACTTGACTGAAAGTGATAGAAGCCGCACAGAGATGGCAAACGTAATGGAGAGGAAGATAGAGGGAAGGATAGATTAGTGGAGAGAGGGAGAGATGTGGAGATGTGGGCTGGTCTTGGCATGGGGACAGCATGTTCTGTGAGCCTTATAGAATACAAGGTCGTTCAAGGTCTCTTGTCATGCTTGATGGGTGGGAGTGGTGGGTGGCAAAGCGGGCATGTTTGTGGGTTTTCGTGGTCTACATGTCTGTCATCTTGTACACATGTATACACCTTAAAGTCTTTTACGTGCTGGGTGCTGTAACGGCCTTGCTTTGCGGCCCACTGTGTTGGTTTCCTCTAAAGTTGAGGCCCGTCAAGTGTCATTGCATTTGTCACAGTTTGTAGCCTTGAACACCTCTGCGCTCACCACCACACCGTCTTTGGAGCACACGTTTGACGAGAGGAACTGAGGAGCTTTTTGTGCAGTAGAAAGGGTATTGATGGGTCTTCGCATCTGTGCTCAATGGCTTCGGCTAGTGTTTCCAGGCCTACCTGAAATTCAAAAGTACCAAGGCTTTTTGAAAAAATGACTATAAAATGTGTTGAAAGAAGACTGAGTTTGAAGTCACTGTCGCAATCTGCCTGGCCTTTGAATTCAAGTGTACACTTTGGATTTGTTCTGTGAGGCCGATGCATAGATAATGTATCACCATATGCTCGGCATGGCAAGCAGACATGTCAAAATATGTTGCTGTCTGCTCTGGGTCGCACTCCAGAAGCCTCTCAGCATTTTTCCATCATATGGTGCCTCAGACGTGTGTGTGTGTGTGTGTGTTGTGTGTGCAAGTGGACATGTGGAGATCTTTCTGGGCTCTAATATGAGCAAACAGGATCTGGTCTGTGCTTCCTCTGTTATTATTTTATGAAGCAGGTTTCCTCTCATGGCATTGTAACATTTGCTTGTCACCGACATGAAATGAGAGCATCGATTTCAGTTACCGCTTAGCCACTAGTCTGTAGTCCTGCAAGCCTGGCAGTTTGGATCAAACAAGATGAATGTGATGGAAAGTGTAACACAATTACCAATGACTAATCACATCCCGTGGATCTCTAGCTCAGCAGTAATACATACACACACACACACACACACACACACACACACACACACACACACACACACACTCGCCCAGTCGTGCACATCTATAGAATAGTGTGGATCATATCAGGATTGCTTTATGACAAACGCTGATTCGATTAATGACCGGTGATTGTGCAGTGGGACTCATCAACGTGGCAGCACAGTGTTGGAGTTGCTGCTCCGTACGAAGAGAGCTTGGATCCAGAATCTCATTGCACAAGTTGGGATTTTTACCTTTTACCTCGGTTGACAATTAAAAAATGATGTGACTCGCATACTAAAAAATGTACTCATTTTTCTGTTCAGAAAAAACGAAAACAATTCAAGATGAGGCAAGTTGCTTGAAATTCGAACAATGACGAAGGATTCGGGAACATTTGGTTCCTGCCCCATGCTACTCGTCTTGCACTGTAGTCGTGACCGTCATCGCGAACGACTCGAGACATGCCGACTTCTCATGAACGCACAGCTGCTTTCTGTGTCTTTCTCCCGCGACTCAGCAGCGGCAGCCAAGACTTTAATAGCAAAACGTAACCACGGCAGTGAGAACGTATTTAACCGCGTGAAGGTTAAAATTTGCAGTTAATCCGTGGTTCACATGCCTTCTGAAGTGCAAGGGGTAATCCCTCCAGATCCAATACGATGCCCTGCAGCAGTACTGGTAAACCGGGGACACGGCGTGTTTAGCGCTACTGCACGCTGGTGTTGGATTGGCTGGGTATAGGATGGAGTTGGGCTGGCCTGTCCTGGTTATTGTTTGAGATGTATGAAGTGGCTCATTCTTGGCTTCTTGTGTTCATACATCCAGGAAACCGTCACTCTTTCCTCAAATGCATCAACAATTGTTGGAGATTAGAGTAACAAGGCCAAACAGTGCGGTTGTCCTACACCGCAGGCAGTGACCATTCAATGGATTAAAATTCGTGGTCTCGGTCCCTTTTACCCTCTTAAATGAGTTTTGTTTTCCTGTTTCCCTCTCCCTTCATGATAGATTAACATTCCATTACTTGGCTTCTTTAGGCCGAAAGCCCCTTGATGTGTGCTTGGGAAATCCCCCTCATTAAGTCACCAGAGCAGATAATCACTTTGTGCCACATCAGGTGGAAGACACTTGGACCCATTCTTATAAAGTTGAATATTATTCAGGTTTGTTTCTCAACGAGGAAAAAACAATTAAGTCCTGCTCAGGACAATTCCCACTCAGTTTGTTAGTTCTAAATAACAGTCCTGTACAGTCGCAGGTTATTTCAGCTGAGCGGGCATTACTTTGAGCTATTTTGCTGTTGGTATTTGGTGTGCTTACTTTTTAAACCAGTTTCCTGAACTCCTGTGTAATACCCAAACAAAAACCAAATGGCTTAACTTTCTTTTGTTCCTTCCTCTTTCCACAGTGAATGAATATGTGTTTATGGTCCAAGCCAGAGGGATCCAGATCAAAGAGAACGTAAAAAACATTGGGGCTCAGGTTCTGGAGCAAGTGGTGCGAGGGGCCTACAGCGTCAATGGCACAGGTAAAAAAAAAAAAAAAAAAGAAAAACATACACCCAAATGCAAAGAGCAACCCTTCACACTCATGATATTATCCAAGTATGAAGGCAGCATCAAGCCTGGTTATTTTCAGGGGTCAAATTTACAGCAACTGTGGAGTCTCAGATGTAGATGATGTACATATGTGAAAACATTATCAGGCGCACCGGTGAGGCCAGCGAAGAGTCAACTCTAACTTTTAATTAGTTGAGATGGAAGTCCTGACAAACCCTTCTGTCCGTGTGTGATTTCAGATTATTCCTATGACTTCAACTTCAATGACAGTGATGCCCCTCCCACTACATACCTCCCCGATGGCTTCACCTACTTCCCCTCGCAGATTTGCCCTGAGAGGCTCCCCTCTATGAGTAAGTATGCTGTGAAAGGTTTGGATTAACTTTTTTTTTTTTTTTTTCCACGTGCCGCTCTCCACTTTGTTCCTCCTTTGGTGGCATGGCTCTCTTTCACTTTCTGCTCCTCACTACTTCTTCTCCTCCTCACTTTCTCTTTCTGCCCCACACACAGAGGGCAGGTTGGAGGTGAATATGAGTGAAGTATCTCTGGAGGATGTGGAAAGGTCCTTGCTGGAGGTGGAACCGAGCATGGCCTATGGGGGCTACTGGAAGCCCAAAGACTGTATACCTCGCTGGAAGGTGAGTGTGAAGCATGCATGTGCGTGAAAGCAAACAGAAAAACAGGTTAATCCTCGTTTCATGAAAATCGAATATGCACTCGCTCAAAATGCTTCATTTCGTCTTATCTTTGATGTGACGCCCACTATGTTACAAGTGAATGATTTCCATACGATGTATTGCATTTTTTTCAGACGTGAGCAGCCAGGCACTGCAATACATTATTGCGAGTGGCATTTGATTTGTTAATCTGTTAAACGGAGCCTTCGCAAAAACGATCGTAGAAGTGAAACGGAGGAATACGGAGTGTTTCAGGTTCCCTACCCTGCATGATCATTGCGAGGCTGGTGCAGCACCTCTCTTCATAGTTGTATGCACAGTTACATGGAAGCAGCTTTTCAGGTCATCTGGAGAGTACGCGAGAGGTGATCGTGGGGAGGATTTCTCATGTATCCCTGCAGTTACACCAGTTTTCTATTATTCCTGTGCCCTGTTTGGATGCGACTGTCCAACATTCAGATGCAGAAATATTCACGGTCTCGCAGAGTAGAATGGAGTCTACAATTACTTTGTGCTTTGTAGTGGTGTTTCATGTTTACACCGGGTTCCTTCACTGTGTATGTATTTTTGGTTGATCCTTTTTATGTCCACCAGAGCAAGTTAGTCTGCCATCTGTTTATCCCTCACATTCCTGTTTCCCAAGAGACTGTTCATGTCCTGTCAACCAAACTTCTCTCTTTCAGTCTGTGATTACCCAGCAGTCTCTCTCTCTCTCTCTCGCTCCCCCCCCCCCCCCCAAGATAACGTCACAGTTGCGTTTCTGAGCTCAGTCATAGTTACCGCTCCATTATAGAAAAAAAGATGCAGCTCTTCAAAACATTTAAAGCTTCAGTGCTTCTGACTGTTGACGGAAAAGATCACACTGTGGAAATGAAGATTTTCAAACCTTCCTCCTTTTTCATCTGGAGTCTTCTTGATAATTTGTTGGTGACGGTGCCACCTTCACCCACACATTCCCATTTACCCACTGCTGAGAGAGCAGAAAATCAGTTATACTTTGCTTTCGTGCCCACATCTAGTTCCTGTATGACTCCTGTGCATATCGATGCGTCTGCGTGCCTTTCTAATCCAGTTTTTCTGTTCTCTTTCACTTTGTGTATGTAGGTGGCAATCCTGGTTCCCTTCAGGAACCGACATGAACACTTGCCCATCCTCATGAGACACCTGGTGCCAGTACTTCAGAAACAGAGACTCCAGTTTGCCTTTTATGTCATAGAGCAGGTATGCACACCGACATTCAGTAGTAGAATTGTCTGTATTCACTTGCTAGAAATGTTAAGAGAAACCATCTTGTTCGACGTGACTGTCATGTTGGGAGAGTGCAATGCACAAAGAATAGCAATGAGGTGGCTGTTTTTCTTCAGGGTGGTACCGAGCCGTTTAACCGAGCCATGTTGTTCAACGTGGGCTACAAGGAAGCTATGAAGGACCTGGACTGGGACTGTTTGATCTTTCATGATGTCGACCATCTCATGGAGAACGACAGGAACTATTACGGCTGTACGGATATGCCCCGGCACTTTGCAGTCAAACTTGACAAGTACTCTTACATGTGAGTCCTCATTCTGCCTCTGTGGGAGTATTCAGCAAATATATCCTTAATTAAAGTGAATGTAATGTATGTGATTCTCCCTCCAAGGCTTCCGTATAATGAGTTCTTTGGAGGTGTGAGTGGCCTGACAGTGAAGCAGTTCAAAAAGATTAATGGATTTCCAAATGCATTCTGGGGCTGGGGAGGAGAAGATGATGACCTCTGGAACAGGTAAGACACACACACACAGTATTGACTCTTGAGGCGTGCTCGGACAATGAGCTGGGCCAGTTGGCATATCGTTCTGTTTAATATGAGTCTGCTTTTTCTCTTTGTCCATTTGCCTTTGCCTCTCTACGCCCCACAGGCAGCTGGACACACAGTGCTCTCAGTGTACATTGCCATCTCTTTACGATTAAGCTGTGTATTTGTTCCTGCCAGCTATATGAAACCCCTTTTGTCTACAGTTGTGATTTATATTTCTCTGTTTGTGTGTGTGTGTGTGTGTGTGTGTGTGTGTGTGTGTGTGTGTGTGTGTGTGTGTGTGTGTGTGTGTGTGTGTGTGTGTGTGTGTGTGTGTGTGTGTGTGTGTGTGTGTGTGTGTGTGTGTGTGTGTGTGTGTGTGTGTGTGTGTGTGTGTGTGTGTGTGTGTGTGTGTGTGTGTGTGTGTGTGTGTGTGTGTGTGTGTGTGTGTGTGTGTGTGTGTGTGTGTGTATAGAATATTATTAACTGAACGTAATGTGATAGCACAGCTGTTAGACTCGTGATTATTGTGTGCTTTTGATGTAAAGGTTAAAGCCTGAGTCATCACTGCATTGCTTGATCTGCCCAGCTATGTACAATACAAATAAAGCAGCCATGGCATGTTTGTGCAGGGTGCAGTTTGCCAATTACACGGTGAGCAGACCACGCGGAGATCAGGGACGCTACATGTCGATCCCACATCACCATCGCGGAGAAGTCCAGTTCCTGGGACGGTCGGTGCACACATCTCACCCACACACCCTTTGGTTGAAAGTGGAAGCTGATAACTGCAGCAAGGCTTTGGCTTTTCATGTGACTGGCTTATATCACATGAGCCTGAGCAGTGACTTTGAGAGTATTTCAACTCTTTTAAATACTTTGCATGTGATGTGCTTGTATGCTTCAGGGTCGAATTCTTCGGTTGCTTGAAACAGACCAAAAAAAAAAAAAAAAAAAGAAGAGCGAAGTATATAGCAGTTGGATTAAAATTCATCCATATAGCAAATTGACTTTTTAACGGTTCTTTGGAAAAGCCCTCTGTATTTGTCAAATATCAGTCATTACTCCGTCTGTGCTCCTTCTGTCTGAAACACACACAATAACAGCCTGGATCGTGTTCCTCATGTATGAGCCTTTTTTTTTTTTTTGTCTTTTCTAAAGTAGCAGTCTCATTTCACGGAGCCTAATGTGTCTGTGCTTGTGCTGTTATCTCTGTTTCCTCTTCTGCTTTTCTGACTGATTGTTTGTACTTGCAGGTACAGTCTACTACGTCACTCAAAAGAGAGACAGAAAGTGGATGGTCTTAACAACCTGAACTACTCCCCGCTGGTCTCCAGGAGGCCCCTCTACACCAACATCACAGTCAGCTTGAGCAGAAAGCTTGCGCCTGTAGCCGACTACTGATGTAGGCAGAGCTGGACTGCAAAACACCTGGGAATCAAAGTCCTCTGGGACATCAGCCATATCTCACCGGTTACAAAACTGCATAGGACTTTTCCGTTTATTCGTTTGCTTTTTTTTTTTTTTTTTCTTTTTTTTTGTTTGTATGCAAAAAAAAAAAAAATATGGAGACTCAAATTAGTATGTTTGATAAATCATTTTAGAAAATAGGGATAAATGCTGCACTTGTTTGTGCCACAGTCCATCACTCCTTTCATCTGGGCTTATCTAGACTTCAGTCTCCACATGCCTTTTGCACCATTTTGGCCTTCAGCATCCATTCATTTAGTCATTTCTTCTTCTGTCCATTTCGCTCTGCCCTATTGGGCTTGACTTATTTAAAAAAAAAATAAAAGAAAGAAAGAAAAAAAAAAAAGTTATGATACATACTGCACATTCAGGTGCACGGACACCCCACACACGCACGCACTCGAAAGCTTGACCTAAATGCGCTGACATGATCCTAAGGCTTTGATTATTTTGATTTATTTTTTTTTTTTTCCTTCTTCTTCTTGCACTTATTAGTTTGTTAATGCAGTAAACCTGTGAAAACATTTGCATGCACACAACACCAAACAGCAACGTTAACCGAGAGGACTTGTGCAGCTGGCTCTGCATAAGCTATGCCAAATCTACAGGTGAAGAGAGCAAGAAAGGATAATGAGATTGAGTGTTTTCAGTCATATATATATCTCTCTCTATATATATATATATATATTGTATGTGAAATAGTTTATTCTAAGTTCAGAGAATATTAATTCCTCAATCATCCCTTACTAACTCTGTTTTGTCCCTGAACCATACCATTTGGAGACTGTGATGTTTGTGTTTGCATAGTTGCATTGAATGTCCTGGCTGCCTGCACGTGGTTGTATGTTGAAGTGCAATGTTCATCCTGTTAGCAATAAGCTGTGATATCAGACAGCGGAACTTAGCCCTGACTTCCTCACAATACAGATGCAATAGCACGGGTGCTAGCATACCCTTATTGGACGACACAAAAGGAGTGACTGCGTATGCAAACTTCACATTCAGCTCAACTTTGCCTAAACAAACATGCCACCCTTTCAGTGCTCGTGTCGGCGAACATGTCCGCCTGTAAGTGAGGGAGAGCTATGCAAATGGCCTGTATGTATCTCGCCGTCAGTGCAAGGGTATCGGTGTGGCCTCCTGGAGACTCGCACTCCCAAACCGACGCATTGACTTTTAGACCTCACTTTGCTTGCAGCGTGTGAAGTCAGGCCAGGGAGAGATAAACGGTTACTCTTTTATTTTTAGATCCCACACCCTTAATGTTTACTCGCCTTCATTTTTATCGGAACAAATTGGAGGTAGAGAATACTTGATTGCTGTCACTGTCACTGGTGTTTACAGAAGCTTTTGCTTGGTTATTTTCAGATTGTCGAGTGTTAATACTGCTAGTCAGCCCTTCTCCACCATGGGTGCTGTAAAAATTGTATCTCTTCAACAACCAATCTATGGCTGCCTTTATTTTATTTTATTTTATTTCATTTTGTGATCTTTATCTAGATTTGGATATGGAAACGCAGATCTGAGTTCTGATCTCAGATGTCGGGTATGTTAATTTGTGGCCAGGATTTGGCTTGTGAGGTTTCGTTTTGTTTTTTCTGTTGTTTTATTTTTTGCGTGAATCTGACTTCGGGGTGTTAAACCATGTAGATTATTTTATTTTTTTGTTTTTTGTTCAGCTGCCTGCAGCCGAACGCTGTGCCCGACATAGCTCTCTGAAAATACACAGGAGTGTAATACTCCTGATTTATGTGTTTGACAGTGTTGATTTTGAGTAAAATATCCCAATACTGTAAATGTAGTTTCTTTTGAAGATATCGTGCAGACATACTCTCCTCACTGTCTGTCGTCTAGTCATGCAGCTACTTCATTTCACACAAATCGCCTTGTATGCATTTCTAAAGATGTATTGTGTGGGGGGGGGGGTGTGGGTGGCTGATGAAATAAGAGGTAAAGAGGCTGGACCTCGATTTATTTATTTGATGGATTAATTTCCTTAATTGTTGAGTTTTTATTTTTCTTGCGGTTGATGTGAAGATTTAGTAGGTGACATATGACAGACTGTGTTAGATGCACTGAAACGTAGTTCTGTGTACTTGTGTGGGATGCGAGGTTCAGGTCTGTGAAAACGAGGCTGTTCCATTTCATTCGGACGCAGACTTCCTCCTCAGACATAAGTAGCTGGTTCTAATGAAATGGACTCGGGCCTGTAGCCTGGTGTTCTTAATCTTCTGAGCAGACACGTCGGAGGAGGCCATTTTGTGTGACAACCACAGGAAGAGCAAGACACAATCACAACCTACTTGTGGTCTCTTGTCTTTCACTGATCACCTCCATTATCCGAATTGATAATCAATGGTGCTGACCTTCCACAGTCCCATTACCGGGACCCATTGGACGTGCTTACTGGAACCAATCCCGACACCACAGATGCTGGTATCAACAGGCAGAACATCCCTCCAACCCGTGTGGCTGCTTCCCTCGATTCTGCATACGAGTAGAGTTTACATCCATACATTTGTAAACCCGTTGCCTTTTCATCCTGCCAGCTGAAACCCAACCCATTGTATTTTATGTTCTGGTGCATTGCCGGAAGTGGAAGCGCGTGTTTACCTCCTCTCCAGTCACTCAGGAGGTGAGCAGTGAAAGTCATGGACAGGCGCAGAGTTTGTGTCAAAGGTTTTCTCTTTTCCACGTGTGTTCGAGTGAAATGGCTACAAACCTTTCAGAGGTCGAACTGTCCTCCATCCGCATTTTGAAAAGTTTGTCTATTCTTTCATTTTCTTTTTTCCAGCACTGATTTGACTTATGATTTCTAGTGACTCGCAGGTTCTCTTTGGAGTTCCTAACACCTACATCATACACTGTATAATATCTTTTTTTTTTTTTTTTTAATTAAAAAAAAAAAAAATGTTGCTTTAAATTAAAAGCTAGATGGACATTTAGCAAAAGCCAAATGGTCTTAGTACGAGTGTTCAGGTGATGATTTGGCCATCTGGATGATCGAGATATTCTTAGAGTCCGTGTTTGGCTCTATACTTCACAATGTAGAAGCAGCTTCATCAGCAAACACCATATATTTAGGAAGATGTTCTTTTTGTAACTACTAGACAGCTTTTTGTCCACTAGATGAAATAGTAACGGGGCAAATCGGTCAGCACTCTCTCGCTTTTATCTAAAATGGGAACTACATTGATTTCAGATGATAAGAGCATGCTGGCTAGTCTTGTTCCTGCTATATATTTAATGTACATGGTCTCAATCCAGACCAAGACCAGGACTGCTGCTCACTAAAGAGGCTTCATCGTACCATAATCTCACCTGTTCTGATCCATTATGTGCCAGTTTGAATGAAGGGACCATTTTCTGGGCATCTGACAAGACTGGCAGCCTTAAAGCTTCTTAATTTATTGCAGTGTTTTTTCACTCAAGTTTTTATTTTATTTTTTTTTTATAAGCAACACTATTTAAATGAAAAGAAAAAAAAAAAGTGCATATCAAAATATTGATCATTGTAAATATTGTTGTGTGTAGTGTTTTAGAAATTCTATAAGGTCTTAAATCACTACAGATGCTCGCATAAAGAACAAGGCTTCAGAGGGTGTTTGGCTGGAGGTGTATTTGGTGCCATTTCAGTTCTCGTGAAGCTTTACACAGTGACATCAGTGTTTTTACATCACTGCTTCCCAGCACAGGTTAATTTCTTTTCCATTGATTGAAAAAAAATAAAGAATTCCAATCCAATAAATTTTAGATGCCCTTCACAACCTCGGAGGTGTCCTGCCATGTCCGCGGTGGACGTGGACATCCGACTTCAGAAGACGCTCCCTGTTTCGGCGTGCAATGTCTCTTCGAAAGTGACGGCAGTTGCGAGGTGCAGGTCGCAGGATCAATACATGGAACAGGGGAGCACAGGCACCCAAACCAGCGACACAATCCACTCCAAAAACCCACACAAATTATTTTTTTGTATGAAAGCCCACTACTAAAAAGACAAACAAAAAAAACGACAGAGGTTGAAAAATTTAAAAATAGCTCTTCTCTTATTGTAAGGAGAGAGAGATTCTCCTTGAATTGAAGCCATTCGAAGCCACTTGTCAAAACTTGATGTCAGCCTTATGTGGATCTGTTTGTGTATTGGCATATTATCTTTTGATTATTGAGATTTGTATGATGGAAATTTTCTTTTATACCATCATTGTTATTGTCAAAGTACACCAATAAAATGAAACTTGTAAAGATTGATGCTTTTTTTTCCTCCCCCCCCTCCCCCCCTCGTTCTGTGTCTTATTTCTGGTCTGCCTGCTTCAAATTAGCTGCCTGGAATCGGTGTGGTCACTGACTCGGTTTGTAAATGTAATAGACAATAATGTGGTTGTGCTGCATACGATGACTGCTGAACAGAGTGCAAACATGCCCGGCCATGCTTCCTGTTAAGAGACATTTCGTTTACACTTCATTGCCTGAACAAGAAACAGAGCCCATCCTGGCCACCGCTAAGAGCGGGAACCGCTCGTTTTAGAGCTCTACTGCACCATTATGTTGTATTTTCAAAGCTTTTCCAGAGTAAGCCTGGAAAATAGTGAGAGATGATGGTGATCAACACAAGGAACTTATTCAAGTCTAAATGTCTGATGGTCACAAATTGATTTTACTTGGAAGATGAAATGTTGGCATTAGTATAAAGAAGTTTAAGCAATGATATAGGCACCATCACGTCCCCTCTTAAGCACCTTTCCCTCAACAGAGGTTTATTGTCCGTCTTTTGGCTCAGACGCCTGGCCTTCATTTCTTGTGATCCACATTTTGCCAAAAAGCTGCAACAATCTTGAGAGAAGATTCCCTCTTTGTGATGCTCTTTTTATTTTTTTTTTTAAAACCATCCCATTTTCTACTCTTGCCAATGACTGCTGTTCTGACCGGGCACGTCCGGCTCCGGAGACAATGACAACGCTTGTTTGGAACCTCCAGCCTGTCACGCAGAGAACAAAATAAGATCCCGAATGAGATGCTTTGACGAGGGGTCACTTAAGATTCATTGAATCAAAGCAGCTCCAGCCCTTTGGCAGTTAGCACATTAGCTGTGCATCTCCGCCGGTTAATAGAAGTGACAGCTGATAATTTAATTATGCTCTCAGAAAAGGGAATTCTAAGTGGCAGGAATAGGATTTCAACGTGGGACATGGATGCATTCCAAAGCATTTGTGCACCATTGTTCACACACATAAAAAAAAGATTGTGACATGAACTAATATGATGCATTGTATTTGAAAATGTGCAAAAAAAACACCTGCATTTATCTTCACTAAAACACACCCGCCTGGCTCCTGCTGGGAAACTTGTGCATGTGTGTGTGTGCGTGTGTATATGAGATTTTTGGCCGAGGCTCAAGCGGCTGGCTGGAGAAGCCCCGTCTTAATGGAGTCTGGAAACAGAAGGCTTTGGTATGCTAACACTAGTGTCACTTAGCTGTCAGACACACACAGAGGGCAGCTCTTAAGATCTCAAGAGTTGCCTTGGCATGTGTACGCACCACATGGCCGCGCGCATGCACACCCATTATTAATTCATCCGCACGCACCCCCATGAGTGTTGTGCCACTCAAAGGCTTTGATACCTTGTGTGGCGCCTTTGTTTCAGTGCACTTCTCTGCACAGAGTGTTGTAAACTGCAATCTGCATCAGGAAATAGCTGAATAACTGAATATGTGGGTTTCAGTGGTGCAGAATGGTGTCACCCTCTATCCACACTTCCTCTGCGCTCTCTTTGTGCGCGCGTGTGTGCGTGCTACTTCTAAACATAGGCTCAACAAAGACAAGAGGCATGCCCTTTAGCTTTCCACAGTTCTTGAGCTCTCTTTGTACCTTCTATATGATATACGCGCGGACAACATGCATTTGAGGGCCCGTGCTCTCATATCTGCTCAAATCAGTGAGCAGCAATGCCTTGTGGGATGCAACCTTTGTGCATGTGAGTGTGCGCGGCCTGATGTATGTGTGAAAACAAGTGGCAGAGGAGGCGAGCAGTGCTCATGTGTTGCTGTCACATGAATATGTCACATTCTTTGGTATTACATAACAGTTTGTCATGGTCTCAGGTATAGTTATTACCCAGTATTACAGCAGCCGTCTTCTCCCTCTCCTCCTCCTCCTTCCTCACATCGCTGTCGCCGGGTCACCCACAGGACAGTCCTGGTGTAGTGCAGCTTCCCATGGGGACGCAGAGCGCTCAGCTGCAGTCGGCCCGGGGCTTTAATCCCACTGCTGCTGTTTGCCCTGTTTTAGCTCCCTCTTTGTGTCGCACACTTATGCTGGCAGGACATTTTCAACATCCCCTGTTGTGGCTTTTCTGTCGGGACACAGGACATACAGCTGGGAGACGGGGAGGATGTAAACACATCTGTTTCCACTTCTCACATTATTCATCCCGCTTGACTCTGTTGTGCTCTCGGTCTCAGTGTCCATCCTTTGTGTCCCTGCCTGTCGTGCCCCGTCACATCATCGTCTATCAGCCTGGCGTTCCTCTTCCTCTTCCATTTTATCAGCTCTGCTCCTGACTGTCACGGCCATGCGCCTCCCTCTTCTGCTTCTGTGCCTATATTTTCCATGTGATGCCATTTCTCTGAACAGTTTCCACCGTATTTCTCGTCTCGTGCTCATAATCATCCCACTGTCATTCCCCTGTTCCCTGCTCATCTCTCAGCCACACATCCAAATTAGTCTGTGCCTGTGACCTCCACCCTCTCCACCCGCTCTGCTCTGCCCCTCCAGCTACTTTATTTTTATGTCTGGCCTCTGGGTTTCATTAGGCTGTGATTGCGTCGTCCTGTTCTGGTTACAGGGAGATGTTGTCTTTAAAAAAAAAAAACCTATGTGCTGATGCTGTACAGAAAACCTGCTAAAAGGCGCTTCAGTGCTGCAAGGTCAACTCATTTTCACGGCTCATTTCCCTCGACTTCATTCACCATCTTTGGGTCTCACCCAAGCTTTGACGTTACAAGACTTTAATGTGCAAACTCTCACTTCATAGCTTCACTTCTTCACCATGTGACTACGGGCTTGTGAGCCGGTGTTTTGTGGCTCTTGCAAGATGCAGTCAATCTGTTTTAGTTTCTTCTTCGACCAAATTGAATGCATGAATGAAACTGTGCTTTTCTGACAAAGAGCTGGAAGGGAAATGAATTCCCGTCATAAAATAGCTTACTGTGTGGAGTCACGCCTCGGACTCCTCCACCCTATATGCTGTACAGCATGAAGTAATGTATATTTCTGGTTCCCATTAAATGCTGACAGTCAGTTAATCAGTGAAAGATGTTGCTGTCTGAAACTATGTGCTGATATTCTGTGAAATCTGCAGACAGTGCAGCCTGATGACGGGCATACTCATAATTCTGTCATAAATCTGTGCCAACAGACGCCAAAAAACAATTAAAGGCTCTTTTTTTTTTTTTTTAGCTCTCCGTGTAGAGTAAAACCTTCACTTCTCATTTGTAATGTTTACATAGTTTTAGGTCATTGCACACTTTTGTCCCTGCTCCAGGTTTCAGGTACCCTATGGTCTTTATTTGTTGCCTTTCTTGGCCTTTGATTTGGAGTCATCCTTTTCCTTTATTTCACGCCGACAAAAAGCCCGAACAACATTATTTTCAAGATCTGCTGTGAGATTATCAGCGCGAAACAATCTCGACAAGTTAATTTGTATCGCTGCCCTCAGTGCACTGACATCTGCTATCTGACTGCCAGTAAAAAACTTTTTATTATTCCCGTGTTACATCAGATTTCATGACCCTTCTGATTCTGTGAGCTCACTTCAGATGATATTGTTGCATTATTTATTCTCATGGGGATTTCGGCGATGATGGTGAGAAAGGTCGACAAGACAAAGAAGAGTGAGATGTCGGGAGTGATGACGCTGCCACCAGAGTGGAACATCTGCCACCAGAGTGGAACATGGAGGTTAGTGTGGCTTTATTTCCCCTCATGTGACATGCTTGAAAATACACCGGGCCACACAGTGGAGTAGTGGCGAGTGTTCTCCCCTCACAGCAGGGAAACCCCCGGTTCAAGTCTTTCTCTTGGGAGTTTGCATGTTTTCGCTGTGAGTGTGTGCGGTTACTCCGGAGACTTGTGTGTCAATGTGTCTGATTGTCTCGTTCTGTTTGCCATGAAATTGACATGAACTCGTCCAGAGGAACACGAGCCTTCGACCATTGTCCTCTTGGATTGGCACCAGCTTCCCTGCCACTGTAAAGTGGAAGGAGTTGCTGAGAAACTGGAATGAGGAAAATTCAGTGACTCTAAAATCCTTGTTGGTATTAACAGTCAGAGAAGTTTGTGTCATCCTTATATGGTCATGCTTATGTGCAAATAAATTAGTCTTAAGAAATATTTAGAACACCATCATTAGAGTTCATTTCAGAGATTTATCTGATCATCTCATATTTCAATACCTTTTGGATTATGCTTTAATACATGCATTATTACTTTGTGGAACATGTATTGTTTTTGTGGTAGAATAATTATTGAACACAAAGGAGCTGACTGGCTCTGGCTATTTGATTATTTGACAAGTGATGAGAGCGAATCAGTTACGTCTTCCTAATCAAATGTGTATTTTCTATATTTATGCCTAATAGTTTTCCATGATAATGATGGTCATTATCATTATTGTAATTGTCCTATTATATTTTCTTCAGTAATGCCTAATTAAACACATTCACATCGTGCATAGCACTTTTCAGGGTCTTCGTCATCAAAATGGTGCCTTAAAAACACACAGGTCCAACCTGAGCACAGCTCTTGAGGGTTTCTGATTTTATTTCTCTTTTGTCGATCAAACCATGCAGTGTGTTTTCACTGTCCCCCAATGGTGAATCCTGGAATTTCCCTGCAACTTGGAGCATTGCGGCAGAAAATGAACATGTCTGTCAAAGCAGTACATATGAGCCCTTCATAAACATGTGGAACACAAACATTTATGGAAAACGTAAATAGCACCGAGTTGGCATACAGTATTCTTCAGACGAGTGTCCACACAGAGGATGTCGAGGGTGCTTGTCAGCAGAAACCCGTAGCAGCGTTTTGTTTTTTTTTTTTTTTTTCCATCACTTCTCTAATACAAACAGTTTGACATCAACACAATGCAGTCACTCCATATAAGTTAAAAAAAAAAAAAAAAAAAAAGGTAAAAAGTCTAAACAAAATAGTCGTAATCAAAGAAAATAAACAAATGCCCCATAACATAAAATCTCAAGGGAAAATGTTGCCCGGCTCTTTAACCTCAGGCATGTCTTTGTATTCTGTGTCTGTCTCTCCTCACATCACTTTCACTACCTCAGTTCACTTTCATCTGTGCACATGGGAACTGGACGAGAGACGACAGAAGTAAAGGAAGTCAGTGGAGCCTAATGAGAAGCACACGTAAGTCTCTCTTCAAAATAAAATCTGTAGCTCAAATGCTACTGGTCTCCGTTTTGGCTGGCCTCCTTGTTCCCGCAGTCTTTGACCTCTCCTCTCAGCGCAGCCAGCTGTTCTGAATGCACGGCCAGGGTGCCGTTCACCTCAACCAGGTAGGAGTCCGAGTATTTCTCCAGCTCGCCCCTGATCCTCTCCAGGTGCTCGGCCAGCTCGCTCAGGCTGCTGCACTGGCCCTCCACCTGGCTCACCCTGCTGCCCACGTTCTTCACCTCCTTCTTCACCTCTATGGCCGTGCTGCGGCAGCCCTGTAGCTCGCCGGCCAGCTGTCTCTTCAAGGCCACCAGCTCTCCCTTCAGCTGGGCCAGCCGCCGCTCCCCGGCTCCCAGCAGGGAGGTCTGGTGACCCATCAGTTTGGTGATTCCCTGCACCTGGTTGACGAGTTGGTTCTCCCTCTGCTCCCACGAGGCATTGGCATGCCCCACTTCACTGGCGATGAACCTGAGGGAGTCCTTCAGGCCCTTCAGAGTTCTATTGACAGAGTTGATGTTGACCTTCAGTAATGTGATCTCACCCTGAATGGCTCCCTCCGACTCCTCCTGGGTGATGTGGGAAAGTAGGTTCAGCAGGGTGTGATTCAAGCTGTCCAGCTGGTTCGAATGGGAGTTCAGACGGTCTGTCATCTTCTTCTCCATCCCTTCGCACTCCTCTTCTTCCTCTGTGCCAGTGACACGTCCTGCCGACGGCGTGGAGGGGGCGCAAGAAGATGTGCAGAGGAGCTCCAGGTCTATTAACTGCTTCTGAATCCCGTCTAAATCTCCCTCCACTCTCCTCCTCACAGACTCGATTTCAGTCTCCAGTGCAGGGACCACCTGACCCTCCAGAAGTGCCGGGGCGGTGGCGTTGCTCAGCTCCTCCACGGCCACAAACACTCTCTCCTCCAGCGTCTTCAGCTTGTCCTCCAGCATCGTCTTGAAGCCGTCCAGGCCACCCGGGTGCCCCTCGCCCCCGTCTGCTCCGCCGTCGGTTGCATTGAGCCGACCTTCGATGTCCACCAGGCGCGTCTCGATCAGGGTCTCTATGTGGATGTTCTGGTCGCTGAGGGCGGTCTGCAGCTGCCTCTGAGACTCCGTCAAACCTTTAACTGACTCCTCCAGCAGCAGCACGCGCTGGGACAGGCTGTTCACCTGCAGACATCAACAAGTACGTCAGACACCTGCACACCTCCAGCAAAACAGATCAACATGCAGTGGATCCGGTTTAAGGCATTTTGTGAAAAAATATGTTTGTTTTTTTCAAGGGATAAGAAGAGAAGATACTTTTCCTAAATGAGTCTAATACACCTGCCAGAGACAAAACTAAAAGCTGGGGTTTACTTTTCCTTCCACTGCCGGTCTAATTAATTCTACAAATAAACCATAAATGCAACAACAATTGAAGGGTATTTATGAAGATTCATCCAGACTCATACTTTCAACTCCAACCATCACATGTCAACAAATGATAGTCATTACATATGGATTCCAGCAGCCATCAACAAAAATATCTTGTGAAGTGTAATGCGATTGAAAAATTGCTTTTTGACCACAAATTGTAATTTAGCTTGAGACAGAGTTGATGTGTGTGGGTGGGAGTGGGACATATAAAAAAATAAAATGCTTTAATGAATTTCACATGTATTTTCTGGTCTGCTTATATGATCAATTCAATCAATTTGAAATCTTGAATAGAGCATCTCCTTTGCTTGCATGTATTTTCATGCTGTATTTATTGCAGTAACAGGAATGAACCGTACCTGCCCGCAGCAGCTCTCTGTCAGAGTTAGACCCTGAATCTGAGCTTGCAAAGAGCCCAGCTCCTCCCTGAGTCCAGTTTCTCTGCCGTCCAGTGACTGCTGCATCTGCTCCTGACCGTCCATGTGATCCCTGTGGCACTGCCTCTGCACCTCCCCGATCCTCTCGTTGCAGTGCGTCTCCATTCCTGACAGCCGGCGTTCAAAGCCGTCCAGGATGTCCGCCCTCACCCCAGCCAGCCTGGCATCTAAGATCTCATCCAGATGAGAGCTGGAGCTGGAGCTGGAGCCTAGAACCGGTCTTCCTCTGACTCCGTCCTGCAGCCTCTTCAGCTGGTCATCGTGACCCAACACCATCCCCTACAGACACAGAGAGTCGACGTCAGAGGTTGGTACAGGAAGGGGTGCGGTGTGATTTAGTCGAATTGCTCAGAGAGCCTCAACCAATTTGTTTTGCACAAACACATTTGCACAGCACCTTAATCTCCTCCAAAATGTGAGTCTTGGCTCGCAGCTCATCCTTCACTTCTGTCACTCTCCCGGCTAAGTCTCCAAATCCAGTGAAACGTCCCCCTCCTTCCACGCCATCAGGAGTCCCATCTGGGATCTCTCCAAAGCCAACTGTGGAGTCCGGGGCCTGGGGGGGATTGGGCAGCAGCGACACCAGGATCTTATTGGTGTCTTCTCGGAGGGACGTGCGCAGCCGCTCTTCAAGTCCGACCACCAACCCGTTAAGAGTGTCCAATCCCTGAGTGAGCCGTCGCATGTCGTCCTCCATCCGGTCCAAACGTTCACCGGTCACTCCCGAAACGCCAAATCTGTTTCCTGTAGTTGCAGAGGACATAACAAAGAGGAGATTTCACAAAAATAGTTTTTCATAAAGATCCTAGGTGGCTACACTGACACACATACTCTTCACATTAGAGTGGCCCGCAGCAGAATGAGTGAATACATCAGTCTGGTCGCAGTCTGTCCTCACCATAGTTTGGTTTTCCCGTCCCAGTGGGCAGTTGTCCTGAGGGGATTGGTTTAGCGTCAGGCACTCCAGGGACCGGTCTTCCTGGTTCTAGCTGGCCTCCTCCTGGCTTCTGGTCCACCGGGGGTCGAGGACCATGGGGGAGGCCCTTCAGACCAGGCCGGCGAGGCAAACCTTTAAAAGGTGGTATCATGACATCCGGCAGCGACGTGGGCCCATCATAACAGTTTTCTCCAGAGTAGCCGGGGCAACACCTCCACTCAAGCTCAGTCACCGTCTTAAAACCGACCTTGTACTTTGGTTTGTAGAACGTTCTGTACCTGAGGGAAGATATGAGGAGGAACTAAGCATGTGCATGTAGGGTTCTGTATGAGTCATTCTGCTTGTTACTAATTAAGAGCACATAGTCAGAGCACAGGAAGATAGTGCAGAGAAGAGATGAAGACATGAGCGTGTTCTCAATGGGATTAAATGTGGATGAGAGTCAGATTAGGAGATTAAGACAAAGCATGCTTCAGATGATGTGGCATCATGTCAGCACCTATTGTGTTGTTTGAACTGAAATTCCTTTTGATTGTGATCAAACTCTGCGTGCTCGCACACACACACACACACACGCACACTCTCCCCCTTCGTCTGCGTTTTGAAAGGTAACCTGAGGGCACTTATAGTTTAAAAGCAGATGACATACACTTACATCCGTTAAAAAAGTCATTTAATCTCTTAGAATTTTTTATTGCAATCTGCAGAATGATTGTAAAGGTGTATTTATGCTGACTACTCACTCCCGTTGTACTTTCATTGCTTTTTCACTATTGTTCATGCGCAAATAGAGAAATGGTCCCGTATTTCGTTTTTAAATGTTCAACTGACAGTTTTGTTGAAGAAGAATATAAACACATTTTCAGCTGAGCTTCGCAACATAAACTATAAATCGGCCATATATAATCTGTACAGTAGAGGGCGCCATTCACGCAGACTACATTAAACACTGAGCTCTGTGTTGCAGAACCGACAGCTAAAAGTGACCTGAAAAACTCATGGGACTTGAAATTTGAACAGAACAGATTTACTTTGATATCCAATGCTTTCCTTGTTCTCATTTGTTTAACTTACATGACGACGGGACATTTCTGACCCCAGATGCACTTGGTGGTATACTCGGCCTTCACATAGGTAGACACGCCATCCTGCATGGTGCATGTGATGTTTCTTTGGACCACGTAGGCACAGTGGTTTCTGCAGGCACAGAGCAGACATGTTACAACAAACCACAAGCTGAACAACTCAAATACACACGCCGCAAAACCTCAGTCACTGGGAAATGACCATACTGACTGTGGTACATGTTATTGCAGGCAGTCTTCAAGTTCAAGCTATTTAACTGCAGTGCATATACCATTTGAACTTTTGGTTTATAAAAGGAAACAATTTGTTTTCTTCAGTTCAATTCAAAGGCTTTTCCCATAATGTACCCATTTGTGTTTTACACTTTTGCTTACAACTTTGTTGTGTTTAACAAAAATTAATGAGCTCTGGTTGTTCAGTGGTTTCACTGTGAGAAGACCTCTGGTTTGAGTTTTAGAGGATCTTGCATGTTATAAATCAAAGATGGATTTTCTCCGGTACTGTTTTGAGGTTTGTTTGTGTCTCTAAATTTCCCATCAGTGTGAATGTGAGTGTGTGTGTCTCTGTATGTCCTGTAATAGACTGGTGAATTGTCCAGAATGTCACCAACCTTCACTAATAATCAGCTAGGAAAGGATCAAACTCCTGACTTGGCTGAAGCAGTGTTGAAAAGAAAACTGATTAATTGATTTTTTGCATTGATTTTGAATAATTGCTTGTAGCTTTTACTTTAATTTTTATGAATTATACCTCCATGGCTCCATTTTTCACAGACATTCTTTCATCGAGTTTTAGATGGATAAGTGATACGACAAGATCAGAAAAGGTTTGAAGGTAATTTTACATTCAAATTTTTTATTTTCTTAAATGTTTAAGGGTACAACTCCTTGAGATGTAACATCTAATTTTGAATTGTATAAAAAAATTTGAATGTTTGAATTATATCAAATAATGACTGAGATATGAAAGCAAAATGCTCCCAGAATCCTTTCATTCTCTTTCAGATTCCACCCTGGACATGCTGTCAATCCACTCACACTCATATCTACATCTACCGGAAACTTTGAGTAACCAAAAAAAACCCAAACATATCATGGTAAGAACAAGCAAACTAAACACAAAATCCCCACCATGGATTCAAACCGGGCAACATTCTTGCTGTGAGGCGTGAGTGCCAAACACTACACCAGAGTCCAAAAACATAATAACTTTAGTGTAACTGCTTGAACTGATGGTTGCATCATGTTGGATTGTCTCGGTCGAACTCTCGCCTCATTTCCAGCGCAGCGACAGAACCTGCAGAAGGCTCCCTGTGCAACACAGGAAATGATGAACTGCGCTCTTCAGACCCACATGTGAAGCGTTTCTCACATTCAGAGGGGAGCATTTAGCATCACATGCAGTACTCCGCGTTGCTCCACAGCTGTTTCGGGACAAATAGAAGTGTTTTGGAGCAGCAGGGAGAGACACGGGGGCTGAGGAGAGCCTGCATGCCAAGTGACAGGCAGGGCGGCCTGTAAGGATCTGTGAGAAACTTCTGCAATGTTCCACAAATCAGCCACCGTGCCGACAGTGTGTGTGTGTGTGTGTGTGTGTGTGTGTGTGTGTGTGTGTGTGTGTGTGTGTGTGTGTGTGTGTGTGTGTGTGTGTGTGTGTATGTGTGTGTGTGTCACCACTCTCCCGGTGTTGACATATGTTAATAGCGGTGGAAGGAAAAGGGCAGGCGTCAGGATGACAGAGCCCCTTTCATACCAGCCTGACAACCTGCCGCCAGGTCATGTGTTCAGGAGGAAGTGGCAGTTATGACCTTAACTGATGCGGTGTGATGGGAGTACTTTAAAACTCACATGTGCAAGTTACTGCTCGCTGCAGATGATTTTCTCCGGCGTAACGAAAACAAAGATGTCTGGCTGGAATGGTGCTCAGCTACATGAAGTGAAGGCCGCAAACAACAGCACAAACGTTGCAGCGTCAACGATCCTGGCTCATGCTGCCGTCCCACCAAGACTTCTAACAACCGGGCTGACCCGTGCAGTGTTTTAGTGCTGCTAATAATTTGCTTTCATGCTGTTTTTCCTCTCCCACCACCCCACCTGCATGCTCTTTTCTTTATCATCCCGGAGGGAGATTAACTTCGATCCCTCCCTGTGCTGTCATCTGCTGCTCACTATACTTCTGACAGATTACTGGCGCCGAGATCAGCGACGTTTCAAACCATGTGAGGCACGTGACGCAAACATACTTGCTGAAGATTGCATCCACGTGGCGATGTCAAGGCAGATTTCAGGAGTCAAGAAAGAAAAGTTGCGCTCCTGAATGGTTTGAGGAGAATATCGATTACTAAAATCAGATTTAAAATCAGATCAGAGCACCAGATCAAAAAGCTGGAGGAGTTTTCCTTTGGTGTGTGTGTGGAGGAAAAACACGCCTCAAGGAAAACAAGTAGCTGTGACAGCTGATGGACAGCAGCCCCGGTGCATGCGTGTCTAAATTACAGTAAGTGTGTGACCCTTTGCGCGCACTGGAAGTGGAAGTTCATCCGTTTGTTTGTCAGGTGCACATCTGGGGGCGAGCCAGCGACCTTCCGACTCGCACATAATGGCTCAGAAGTGCAGGAATCCAGATGCACATGAGAAAGAGAAGAAAGTTTCCTCGTGTGCATAGGTTTCTGTTTCTGCCTCCCAGTCTCCTTCCACAATCTGCTCCTTGCCTGTTTTCGCAGATCTGTCAATGTCATTTGGGCCTATGAGTGATACTTTATCCTCTGTGTCTTACAGACGGGGCTGGGGTTTGGGAGGGATCTGGCTTTGGGAGACTCACAGTGGAGCGCCGTGATAAATCCTGTCCCCCTGCGCCGCGGTGTCGGCGGGGGCAACAACGGGTCGCCTCCTCTCGTGTGCGAAAACAGATTGTTACAAGACGAATGTTGAGTTACAGCTTGAAAGACGGCGATAATGTGCGCGTAAGCTGCGCTGCGGAATGACACACAGCCGTCGTGCACATTTCATAATGGCCGAACTACGTGGTTCGATCGTCTCACTGTGCGCTACAGGGTCCCCGCAGCTCTGCAATAAGAGGACCGCATGAGGCCGAAGCCAACCCCTGACCGTGACGGGAGAGCGCCCGTACGTGAGAAGTGCTCTCCTTATTATTTGTTATTGTCCCAGCCATGTGCTGCAGCTGCAGGAGAGGTGAGAGCTTTGTTTTGGGCTTCTCGCGTGAGTGGGAGGATTTCCATCAGGGAGAAGGGAGAGTTATTCTGGACACGTCTGGAAGTGAAGGGAATGAGAAGTCCTGATGTGAGAACAGAGGAATGAGAAGGGGAAGGAAGAGGGAAAAAGGAGGGGGGCGTGTGACACTTCGGTGACACTTCCTGTGAATAAATACTTTCTGTTGGTTTGAGCCCAAAAACATGCCTGAAAGTTAATTGTTGACTCTTAAGGGCCTGATTGACTTAAGGTGTATAATTCACTGATCTACTAACATTCACACTACAGACCACATCTGACAAAAGCACAAAAAAACTAAAACAAAACTATCCATTCAGCTCATCAGCCTTAATATTGAATATCGGTTGTGGAGGACTTTATACTAATAGATTAATGGACAATGTGATTAACTTGATCTGAAGCTGTTTGAAAAGGAGGACTGAATCAGTCTTTGGCAGGTTATTGTGGTGAGAGATGTTTCTTCAGATGCCCCCTCATCACTTTTATTTGTAGACTTTACTATAATTCGATGATGCTGTACCCCGGCGTCTTTAAAACTTCTCAGAATGTCTTCTGTGGCTCGTCTTTCTCCCCACAGCTTTTAACTTTTTCTTCTTTTGTCCAAACTCACATGCATATGCAAGAAAAAAAACTAAACCAAACTGAGCAAAGAGAGATTTTGTTCATAACGACCAGCTGAGACGGGTAGAGCATTTGTTCAGGGGGACCCGGTGAACGAGACACAACCACGGCCAAAAGCCAAACTGAGTCTCTACACAGGAACTTTAGGAATGAGAATGGAAGCAGAATCAGAACCACAAAATGAAGTGCCTGTGATTTAGATACGCCGCGCAAGTTAATGAGTTCAGTCGATTCGTGCACAACTAAAAGTGTGTTTACAGTCGGGATGTTCTCGTGAACTTTGTGGCTGTCTTTAACAGATTTAAAACTGAAGCTGCATTTGCGTATTTCATTCTAAAGACTTTTCCTTTGTGTATTGTTACACACTGAGAACAACACGAGAACACCCAAAATGTGACCAGAGAAACCGCACCCACACTGAACCACCCAATCCCAACAGATCCAACTGTGTTTGAGCCTCCCTTCATCACCTGACCTGCCTCTCTCCCTCCACAATCTTTATTAAAAACCGCTTTTTCTCTGATCACAGTGGGCCACACTCACTTCTTCTACCAGAATTGGAGCGTGGTATTTTCTGGACCGCGAGTGTCGTATATCATATGCTTCCAGTATATGATTACACTTTCTAAATCACGTCACAGCATTTTAGCGGGGAAGCAGAAAATTCCCACGTCTGATTCTCATGTGGAAGGTTTTTCGTAAATATTATTGCACCTCCACCCCTCCTTCTCATAACCTCTCCTCTTCTTTTTTCCATTAAAAATATGAACCCGACTGGTAATCTCTGTTTAATTATCCAAGCATACCAGTCCTAATCTGGCCCGTGTTGAATATTTTTTTTTCCCCGTGTTGTCTTCTCACACCGTTTGACGTGTGCGACGCTCCGTCCCGCCACTTTTCCCCTCGTGTTTTGACACCGCGCCACTAAAAGGGCTCACCTTGCTCATTACTACCACACTCCCACCTGCAGGGGTCCCTGACCGTTTGAACCCAGCCTACCGCTGTCGGCCCTGACAAATTTACGACTTGGAGCGGGCCAGATAGAAAAGCATGCGATCTTTAACAGGACCTTTAACAACCGTGTCCATAGGCTAACTAGTCTCCTCCAGGGCCCATCTCTTTTCATATATGCTTTTAATGATGCCTATTTCCAGCCAACTGGCTGCTCTTGAAGGCCCCGCAGTGCAGGGCTGACTGGGGCTGCTCTCGTGGCTAATGCGGGTTAAAGGCTTGATATTCCCGACTGAAACGCCAAAGGGATCACTCTGTCATCCAGGGACGGGGTCAGTCCCGAGCCAGCTGCACTTTTAGTTTGAGTGCCGATCATTATTTATATACAGCCAGCTCAAATTATGGCTACGACCTCCAAATGTTCTTTCTGGAGTCATTAACAAATTCATTTCAATGATTCCTACTATTTTTATAGATGATAGGGCTCGCCCAGTGGTGTAGTGGTTTGGTCCCCTGGTTTGAGTCCGAGCTAGGTCTTTTCGCCTTTCTGTGTGGAATTTGCATGTTCTCCCAATTACCTGTGAATGTGAAGGTCGGTCACTTCAGGTTTTGCTCTGTAACAGACTGATGACCTGTTTTTACTAATGTAATACTTTATTAAAATCCTGCATTGAAGCAGGCTGAATTTTCATACACATGCAAATAGATTGTCTTTCCAGTTTGCATGCCTTCTGGGTTGATCAGCTAATCCTCTAATGCAATAATACCATGACTGACATCTGAAACGGGAGCCTGTTCGTAAGAAACCTGTTTGAAACAGCATTCTTTCCATCTTTGTTTGCCTGTCTTCGCCATGGATTTGATGGAACGACAACAACTACAAGATCAAGCCTCATTCTGTGAAGTTGGAGGTGTTTGGTGGAGGAAGTTATCAAACATTGGACTGTTATAGACAATAAATCAGAATGTTGCCCCCCCAAAAAACAAAAAAAAAACAATCTATACTAGTTAGACTTTCACATTTTTCACGGTGCAAAATCAAACTTTGCAACCATTTATACTTGAAATACTTCAATTGATCAAGTCCTTTCTTTTATAATGACACACTGAAGATCCGAGACTATTAATAATTAATATCAAATGGATGTTTTTGGACTGTGGGAGGAAACTGGAGTGCCCATAGAAAACACACATTTACACTGGGAAAATGTGCAAACTCCAAGCAGAAAGACTGGCAAGACTCAAATTGGAAACCTTCTTGTATGTGTTAAACCCTACACCACTGTGCAATAAAATTGATATATCTTAGGATTAGAGTGATCAACAAATTAAATACAACATCAGGATTGTCCAATGAGGAAAAGACGAAATTGAAGAAAATGCCACAGATGTGATTCATCTCCAACCAAAAGCCTGAATTTATTAAGTGGTCTATTCAAATTTCTGCTGCGAAGAAATATCTGGTCAACTTTCTAAAAGAAGTCCAATGACAAATCCTTTTGAATTCACATGTTGTGCCCAAGTGGCAGTGAGGTGGTCTGAACTGACTAAACTTGCACACTTTTCTGCGTACAGGAAGTGGCTCAAATACCGGTAGTGAAATAACACAACTTTACTGATCCTGAAGCATTTCCCAAAGCACTTAATCTCCTTTGAGCTTTCTGTGCTGTTGAGTCGATCAGATTTTCGAATGATTGTTCCAAGAATTAAAACACTGGCCATGCTTGTAAATGAGCTGTACGTGATGCTTTATTCAGAAGTAAAGTCAGGTCACATGAACCAGTGCGCTCGAGATAAAAAAAAAGAAAAGTAGAAATATGTAGTCAAAGGTTAACTGTTATAGGTTGAAATGTCACCAACCAAAATTCAAATGAAGCGTTGCGTATTGTGGTTTTCATCTGCACATCAACTCAGTGTGAACCTTTATGCGTGCGTGCGTAGCCGAGCAGGAAGTTTCAGAGCGGTGCACCAAAACAGTTTTAACTTGGTCCAAAAGTGTTTTGCTCTGAATCTCAAAATGCAGCAAAACTTCTCCTAATGAAGTGAAATCCTACAGTGATCGTTACTTGCCGGTTTTGGCTCTCGACACCTCTGATCTAAAGTTTTAAGTTAAAGAAGTAAATGCTGATGTTTGTTCTGTGGATAATGTCAGTGACATTCCCAGAAATCTTCATCTTTGATCCACTGAAAGTATTATTATTTTCAGTTATTTCTTCAAAAAGAGGTGTAAGTTCATGTTTGTAGGGTTTATTTATCTTTCATTATAATGAGTTCATGCAGAGTGGGACAATAATTTAAACTCTACCCTTTGTCAACAAGCAGTGAAGATGTATGTAAGTTCTGACCCTCAGGGTCAACAGTTGAAAACAGTAGGGGGGTTACCGATAAACTCAATATTTTACTTAGTTGTCTTAAATCTTTTTTCTTTTTTCTTTCTGGAGACCTGAAAACCATCAACTTTTTCAGATCATTGAAATGAGATTTAGATCAATTGCTGGGAGCTTACCGCCCGGCTTTATGAGTCTTGGCAGGAGTCCGGCTCCGTTCGCGTCCTCCACTGGACGCTGAGCACAAATGTACAACAGCAGCCTGTGACCTTTGACCTCGACCAACAGACTCACCTTTGCCCTCTGAACTGTGTCTCATACGTCACCGAGCGGCCCTCCGATGTGTCTCTAATGTGATCAGTAAAGACTTGGCCGAGATCCTAATTGATTAAAACAACACATATTTGCCAGTGGCTCCTGGTTGATCTCTGATGGCAGATACAGACGTTGTGTGGAGGTATGCGGAATCATATGACAGAAAGCAACGCATGCCCTTGTCTTTTAGAATCATTTGTATCTACAAACAAGCCAAATGTCAACCATATGATATGTTGTAATACAACTTAAAAAAAAAAAAAAAAACTCTTTCTAGCTTTTTTTTTTTTTTTTTTTTTTTTTTTTTTTTTGCCAAAGCCTTGAATGAAAACACACTTCATGAAATCGGAAACTCCCCGAGCCACATTTTTACCAAGTGGAGGAATATACGCCCCTGGGCAATAAAGATATGACGGGATGGTTGTAACTGTCTGAGATGTCCCAGTCGGTGACCAGAGGGCCATATATTTTCTCACAGCGGTGAGTGGTTGCACTGAATGAAAGGACTGACTGTGAAATCAAATCACCCGCTTTGCTGCCAAAACATAGATAATAATTCAGCACGAGGACAAAAAGTCTGTGCAGCACTAACAGCTGAGAATTTTCTTTTTTTTTTTTCCTCCTTTTAGAAACCCCACAGAAAACATGCACGTTTTGTCCACGTGACGGTGTGGTCAGTCGCAAACAGAAGTTACATTTTGTAAGCTGTAAGGACACGAGTGAAATCTCCCAGAAAACACACGTAAATAGATGTTTCTATGTGAGAGCACACTCTGACGCGCACACATTTATACCCACGTCATCATAGCACGTGTGTTATTTTTAAGTGTCTATTTCCACTGACCAGTCAGCTGGACAACAACTGAGCTCATATATCTGTGGTGGTGGTCTGACACCGACACGTCCCCGAGGCCCACTGTGTCCAGGACGGGTCAACAGCTCCTTGTATAAACACTATGTGTGTGTGTGTGTGTGTGTGTGGGGGGGGGGGGGGGGGGGGGTATTAACGGCTACCAGCTACAACAATTACTGACCGCATATTGATCTGCAAGTGTCCAAAAATACTGTGGTTTATCTAGTATTCTCAGGATAGAAGGCCGACTATAAAAGTGGCTTCCATGAATTATAAATAAATCTCATCGGTCTCCCTGTCAAAAAGTAAGGAGACACCACTGTCGAGTCACCTCATGAAAATAAGACGCAGAGCCTCCAGTCAAATACTTTCAACCTTTTCTCATAGGTTATATTGCATAATCCACTCCAACTCTGATGTCTTTCTTTTTCTCTTTAAGTATTATGGGATGGCTTTGCTGTTGCCATCACTATACAAATAAAGCAGAACTCACATATCATCTTCCTTATAATAGCTCAAAATATAATGTGTATGTATTGATTGATAGAAGTGTGACATAAACAATAAAGTTACATTTTGCTATAAGTTTTCACACACAAAATCATACATTTAAGTAAAAAAAATGATTACATGAGTAAAGATGGAGTCTGAATGTGGGTTTTGCATTGAGGGGGAGCGGATGCTGGAGTGTCCATGAACTGGAGATGGAGGGTGCATGGCAGACTGAGGAGGACGGGGCAATCAACAGTCCTCTGTGGCAGTTTGAGTGAAGCAGCAGGTAGCTGGGGAGCTGTCCAAAGACATAACAGCTCTCATGGGAAGCCAAGCAAAAGAGAAAGGGAGGAGGACAAGGGAGGATAAACTAAAGGAGTCATATCATCCACAACCCATCAGCACAGTTTAGCCTAAATAGATTTTTCACTTTAAAACTTTGTGATTGCCAATATAGTCCATAATGTTGGTGTTCTCAGTGTGTGATGGGTGTGTGTGGGGTAACGATATTGTGAATTGTTCATGCAACGCAAGAACTTCACCTTCACTGGAAAAGTTTATGCAAAATGCATTGGCAGACAGGAGTCAGAAAAACGTTTAGTAAAAAAAAAAGACCCAAAAAGAAAGTGTAAATTGGCTGTTATTGCTTCAGGACTGGCGAGAGAATAACTGTGCCACTCCCTTCTGGCAGCGGGTGCCCATCTGCACAGTAAGTCTAATAGACCCCCCCCCCCCCCCTCTCCACACACACACACACACACACACAGTGAGGGATCAATACCCCGTCATCAACTCAGCACCCACTCGCTGCACCACAAAGACCATAATGACGGCTTTGTTTTTGTAACGCAGCATGTCATTGTTGCTCTATAATGTTTATCCCGGCCACAGATGGTTCTAGGTGTGAACCACAGAAAAGGGACAGATTCGGAGGAGGACAGAAACAGAGCGTCAATTCAGGGATCTGTTACAAGCCGCTTCTCTAACTAAAACCATATTCCTGCAACCCACTGGTGACATGGCTTTCTCTGGGGAAATACAGTATGAGGTGGGTCCTGCCTGCACTCAAGCTACTAGGAATGCTTTTGGAAATCAATACCCTTCACCTTGGGAAGAGAAAAAAGAAAACACGTGCATTAGCGCCGGTGACACATCCAGAACAGAGCACTTACTTGTGACGAGTCATGGGCTTGTTTGGTGAGTGGTGGGGGTTGAATCCAGCCTTGTAAAGGTTGTACCTGCTTCCATAGAAAGAGTTGACATTGCCGCCATAGAAAGTTCCTTTACTGTCCACCACAGAGAGCAAGACCCCCAAGAGAAAGAGCGGACACAATGTGGTCCACATTGTTTCTTCTGTTTTCAGTCTTTAAATTCCCGAGCCTTAAAAAGTTGCAACAGCCTAGTGAGGGGGGAAAAAGCAGTTGTAACTTTGGGATCCTCGTTCTGTTTTTCCTCAGTGGGCCCTGAAGTGCCTGAGCAGCTGAAGCATCAGCAGCATCTCGTCCTGCACACCTTCAGCTCCTCCACTAACCAGAGTCTGAGGACACGGGACAGAGCAGAGGGAGAACTAGAGCGGCTGCAGAGGGAGGGGAGAGGAAGAGGGCAAGGAAAACAACACAAAGGTGTGCTGGAGGAGGGGAAAGGAGAAAGAGCAGAGCTGGACAGAGAAGAGACGGAGGGAAGAGAGTGTGAGCGAGTGTGTTTCTAGGAAAAGTTTAAGCCCCGTACACACACAGACACACATGCAAGTGAGTGTATGAGACCTGCTGACAAGGCTCGACCCTCCAAGTACTCTGTGCTGTGTGTGTGTGTGTGTGTGTGTGTGTGTGTGTGTGTGTGTGTGTGTGTGTGTGTGTGTGTGTGTGTGTGTGTGTGTGTGTGTGTGTGTGTGTGTGTGTGTGTGTGTGTGTGTGTGTGTGTGTGTGTGTGTGTGTGCGTGCTGCTCTGCTGCCTCTGAAGGGGCAGGCAGACAGACAGCCTGTATTTGCATATCCCACCCCAGCTCTGCACAGGAGGGTGGATTTAGGGGGGCTGCTGCTAATATCATTTGGTGACTTGTTCTCTCTTTTCCTCTTTGTTGCAGAGAAATACAGATCTGCATATTCAAATCAGGCTTAAAACTACAACAAAAAAGTTGCTTCTTTTAGTTCTGACCCTCTCTTTGTCTGCCCCAGTTTTAAACCAGGGATTTGTCTCCTAAATCTCTTGAAAGATTTTTTTATTTCTTTACCCTCTCTTCCCCTCTCTCCATCTGCCTTGCGAGCAGCTGTACTTCAAAGCGTTGCCCCGGTGTGCTGTGCCATGTGCACGGCTGCGGCCGCGGCCGAGCCGGACACAATGGACCGCCTCCTCGCCTCACTGCGGTCAGTCATTAAATATCCCGACCACAGCTTCAGTCGCGATCCACACCCTGACCCCCCGCTTACGTCTTACTGCACTTCCATGTGCCTGTTGAGTTCATGCATAACCGCCTCCTGTGTCCTCCTGTGGGGTTTCCCTGGGAATTGCTGAAATCTGTTCAGTTGGCATAATAAGCGAGCGTCGGTGTTTGATCTGTGTTTGAAAGAATGTTTGTTGAGCCAGAAGACATGTCCATAAAGCTTTCCGACAAGGGAAACAAATGCTCTCAATGAGTTGCTTTCTCTAGTTTGCAGACTGAAATGATAAATTTTTAATGACACTCCTAGACTCACCATTAGACTGAAGAAAAATAGCAAATCATAGTATGACAACCCCCCCCCCCCTCCCCAGAAAATAAAGTGTTTTATATAGTTTTATGACTGTAGTTGTGGCATTAAAGCTAAAACACGGAAGGGCAGAACTGTGACTGACAAACTGCACAGTGAGTCTAACTGGAGGAGAAAATGACTGCAGCTTTATGTTCCACTACAGACAAAAAGGATTAATGTGACACAGCAGAGAGAGGAGGGCGCAGTGTTTCCCCACTTCCAGACACACAGAAATTTTGTTAAAGAAGATATCCAGTTGATGCATCACAACTTCATCTTGTCAGCGTTATCAATTTATGTGTGAAGGGAGAACTGAAAATCTGGGTAATGTCCTTAGGGCAACTTCCAAAGCTACGCTGAGACAGGAGAGCGGGAGGAAGAGGAGGAAGAGGAGGAAGAGGAGGAAGAAGAGGAAGAGGCCGCGTGAATTAGCTTCTTTGTTTGAACAGTCGCTTTGTAGCATCCTTCCCACTTGTGTGTGGACTACGCACCATCTAGCCTCCGATGTTTACTCTTCATTTACAGGTCAATGTGAAAGAAAAACACACAGCTTCACGGCAGGCAAAGAGGCCCATGGTGTAGGTGGAGGAGTTCCTCTGTGTAGAAGAGGGAAGAGAAACTGTGATGATTGTGCGGCGCCACACGTTTCCTCCTGAATATATGTGAGAACCGCGGAATCCAATTCAATAGTAAATTGGATTCTGCCATTTCCCAAAGGAAGCCCACCTCACACTTTAGAAAGCAAAATATATTTCTCTAATCTCTTTCTATGTTGAAGGTCAGGTTCAAGTTGGCCTGTTTTTTTGGGGTTTTTTTTTGCAAGAAAAACTACAACAACCACAAAGGTGGCAAATAGCAACATGAAAAACCTGATGACCAAAATCCTTCTGACATTTTTCTCAAGACCCCCTTTTACAGAAAAATGTTCTCAGTAGAACACGCATCGTATTTGCATTTTCATTGTAGAAAACCACCAAAGTCCCAGGAGAATGTGGACCAGGAGCCAGACCATTGTTGTTATTGTCTGTCTACTCGGAAATCTGCAGAAGAACTATTTACTACCGCCGTGGTGCGCGTGGAGGCGGAATTGGACCATTTGAAAAAAGCAATGTTTTCCTTCGTTGACACCGAGGCAGAGTCAAAGCATTTTCAAAAAGTTGCGTTTCCCACCCGTTTCCACAGAGAAGGAGTCAGACCGTTTTCGAAAAGTTGCGTTTTCAGTTTGCCCCGGCGCAGTGTTGTCGGGTAAATGGACATCCAAATCGCAACCAAGGTTTTTTTATTTTCACTTGAGACTGTCGTGTAAACGGAGCCTCAGTCATTGACTGCTTTATGCCTGTAATCTCACACTCAGAAATGTGCTGTAGATTAGAAACTGCTCTCACGGCTGCAGGATACATTTATTGTTTTTGTGCTGCACGGATTCAAAGATCAACAATTGCTTTTGCTTCCTTCTGAACCTTCATCCCAACTCCCCAGAAAAGCCTCACCTTAAAGAAACAGCGAGACGGAAACCAACTTAAATCTTCGTCCGCCCTGGCAGACAGCTCGACACTCAAATACCATTTTTCACTGAAACGACTGGCACAATTTTATCCAGATGTCAGTCCCAGCACATTGTCCAGATGTCAGGGGGGAAGAAAGAAAAATAAGAGTGAATTTGACTCATTTCAGTTCAGGAGTTTATAATGATTGAAAACTGAGGCACTTAATACTGCAGTAAACAAATAATCCAGCCTTTAAATGTCAAATAAAAAGACTTAAACTGTGCAGCATACTCCTAGTGAGCCAAAGAGTGAACGTAATGAATAATTAACCAATCAAAACAAGTTACTGTTGACTGTAAGTCCTATTAGTCTCAATTTATCCCGTTGTCTCTCTTTTCCTTGTTGTTTTATGTTGAATAGAGAGTTGCTCTGCCAACCCAGGATTTATATCTCCTGCGCTCCATCTGTAAGCAGTTTCAGATAAGTATCCTTATCTGCTGGTCTTGACTGGTTCCATACACTCGATAGAAATCTGAGATGAAATTTGTCCAACTTTTTTTTCCCCCTCCTCAACCTCTGACCACCATGTGATGGAATATGGATTTTATACTGAAAACAAGCGAGCAAGGCCGAAATAATAACGGGCACAATGTGTAATTTCCTCATCTTTATACAGTCTGGACTCTCGGGATGGTATATCCTGTCCAAGTGACATATAGCCTGTGTCCAGTCCCCCCCCCCACAACTTTCTGAGAGCGGCACGGAGTGAAGAGACTGTGTGTACAGTCCTGTAGTGATGAGAGGAGTTAATGAATCCACTTAAGTGAAACGGAACACCACTCAATTAGATCCATGTCCCTAACCCCTCCATGAACCATCTCATCATTTGCTATCAGTCTTCTCCAGGATTTCTCTAACGACACACTTTTATTAGATTTAGACACAGATGCACAGACACAGTGTGGACGGAGCAGAGATAATGGAAAGATTCCAGCTGGGTGACATCAGCCAGTCTGTCGAGTGGACACTTTCTTACAGTAGTGACCTGGGACGCAAACCAATCTTCATGAAGGAAGACCAGAACTGTAATTTCATTCCTTTTTCCCAGGCTGTGAGGGTTGAAAGGTCACCTATGTACACACGGGACTCAAACATTAGTGCCGCAGTGATAGTGCTCCTTATACACTTCACCCCACAAAATGAAACTTTTCCTGCGAGAAGTTTACATGCTATTAGCCCCCTTGGTGTGTTAATTCCTCAGTGGTGTGACCCTCCATCACTTCCACCATAAAGTGCGCTCGTTAACATGTGACACCAGCAATAAAATCAGGCCTCCATCTACACCAGCTCAGGATGAACGGTGATAAATTACCCTCTCTCTCCACTCCGCAGGCTTTAAAAGCCCACCGGTGGTTTCCAACCAAAGAGACAAGAAGACTTCAGTGCCAGCCCTGGGTAGGGTAAGATTTCACATCGCGTGCATAGACAAATGGCGTCCACAGAAAGTTCAGTATGATATATAAATATATTTTTTTAAATCAAAGAAAAAAGCTTTTACTGAAGCCCTAAAAACATATTTTCCATTTTCTCAACGAGCTTGTTAAATATGAATGATGAGATCCTAAATGTTCTCAGGGTTTTCCAGAAGTTTCCTGCTGCTTTCTTCTTTTGAAAAAGATTCAGTTTGGGAAAAGCCGAAGTCGCAGTTGGTGCCCCAGTCAGGATCAAGCCAAGAATTCCAATTTCAATCTGATGACACTTTGATTTATGAACACCAGACCTGGGAAACAAATAGCATACATAATATGCAAGATGATTTATTTACAATCTTAAGAAATTGAGCCTTGTAGCTGAAAAAGCCACAATCATAATGTCCAAACGGACAAATATATGTTAAATCTGCATTTGATTTAGTGATATAAACTGGCCAGAAAGAATGCAAATTAAATTTGTAAATGCAATTGAGAAATTGCTGGCAGGTTTTAAAAGAGAATCCATTTCACAAACAATCAGAAACCGATGGATGCGTGTGAAGTATATCCTGAAAATATGTGTGTATTTCTCTCCAAATCCAATTTTCTGAGTCTGAAATATCAGTGTTGAAACTCAACATGCGCAGCCTCAATGCTGCCTGGAGTAAAAGCTCGCAGGACGAGCATTTATGTATTGACAAGATTTAACTCACTCACACAAACAAGTCTACACCAAGATATGCAAAACTTGATTTTGTTAACTTTTTTTCTTAAACTTTCTCAGTGTTCTGGTAAAGGTCAGGTGGAAACAGAACGGAGGATCACCAGGAACACCTGACCCTGCAGTGATCACTTTACACCATTACCGCCGACAGGTACTTAATTACTGCAAGTTACTGTGTTTATATGTTATAAACATCTTCATAAGTCCAGGGCAGAGCAGCGGATCTCAAAACCCTTCAAACTCTTTAAACACGTTTCACTCTGTGACATTTGACTTTATTGTACATACCAAAACTACATGTGTACAGACTGTACAACAACAAAAGGGGCTTTCATAACTTGTTGCTTTGTCACAATACACCAGCTGCTGCGAGCTGAGCCACTGAAGACCTTCAATATGAAGACCAATACAGTATTTTCCAGAGGAGTCAAAGAGCCTTCCTGTGATGGAAACTGCTTTTTTTTTTTTTGCCACAATAAATGCAGGATGATATGAGGTCATAAAGGTGTACAGTGGTGTGGGACCCCAGTGACATTTCAGAGTGTACCCATGAATGCACAACAGGCACTTTATCCTTTTCCTCTACAAAGTCCCACTCTACTTCGCAGTGTCACTGTCACTCCATGTCAGGTATGCACACTGTTTACACTGAGTGCGGGTCTTCAGATAACAGAGAGGGGTCTTGAAGGAGGCACAAAGGGACGCCTCATGTGTCTGAAACAGAGTGGGACCACACTGAGGCGATGGTGGCAGCAGCGTCTTGGCTCCAGGGACGTGACAACTGTTAGTGCAGAGGCGGCCTGCCAGTGTGAACTGGAGATGACCCATGAAGTTCCTGAAGGTTTCATCTGGGAAGGATGAGAAAACCTGTCGCTCCGTAGCTCTGCGTTTGGCTAAAAGATGTTGATACACTGCAAATAAAGACTCACTGTGCCTCCTGTTAATTCACCATTCTTCCGTCACTCTTCCCAACAATATGACTAGAAATTAATAATTATACTAATAACACTAATATTAAGAATAAGTATAAGAAACAAATTTATCGAAAAAAAAATGGATATGGATATCAATGGAATGAATGAAATTATAACTTTTCATGTCTGTATGACATTTGGACATGGAAATCAGAATACCAGAAAATGTCCCAGAAAGAATAGAAACTTACAAAAGTGAGGAACGTTTTTCATCCCCAGTTTTTTTCATTTAGCAATTCAGGCCTTTTCTTTTGTATCAGATGTTGTTTGACAGATGCCTCATGATCCATTGTCAAACAGTCATGGTTCTTATTTCCACAGTGGTGAAATAAATAAATGCTAATATCTATGCTGACAGGCTAATTTGATCATTGATAAATCCACCCATCAGGTTGCTTTTGGCTCCCGAAGGCTCTTTAAACGATTGTTGCATGCTGTCAACCTGCAGATAAACATGACTGCTGCACACGGAGCACTCGCATAAATATTTCTTGATAGCATGTTTAGGGATCAGGAGGATCGTGATCACAGCAGAGAGTTCCAGATTCAAACCTGCTGTCTTGCTCGGTACTTCTCTGTGAAGGGTCAGGGTTAAGGTTAGTTCTGACCTCTCTTGAGGTACACACACACCCTAACCTTAACCTTAACCCTGCCCCCAATGGCCGTCACTGATTTTTAACCAGGCAAAACACTTTTTGGATGAATAGTGCTCATCAACAAGGCTGCTGCTGCTGCTGCAAGGAGAATTACCCACTGTACTCACATGCTTGTTTCCGTTTTGACCTGTCAGTTCATTGCAGATTCATTGCTGTGTTTTATTTTAAGTGTTTCAATACAATGAGAGAAAAGAGACATTGACGTAAAATATACCCTCCCAAGAAAAGTTAAAGTATGTCTTTTCAGAAGCCATTCATTTGTTCTGGCTACCAATAAATGAACCCAGTGTAGACTGTCCCCAGTCGATTGGTTGATTTGATTTACAGAATTCATACAGCAAGAAGGTTCATTCCTAACAAGGGGATTGCTATGAAATTACATTTGCCATTCAGGAGGTTTTTCTCGGGTGGGCTTTCTTGGAAAATTGGTTTAAAATCAATCTCGCCATCATTCCTCCAGCCTAATCTCTTCATCAAGAGAAACTTAATACAGTGTGACCCAGACATTTACAGGTTAAATGAAATCACTGAGTATTGACATACTTTATATAACGCAGCGTTTGATTGGCTGCAGTAATATCGGCACTCCGTGCGACAGCAGTGGCTGCATGAAGTTTACATGATTTATGCATCAGTCACATGAAGCATGAGCTCATTCCAGCCAGGACCAAGTTCTGCCAAATGTGGTTGGTGGGATGCAAAATTACATTGGATTTGTAATCAATGCTGGCGCTCCTCATGCACCAGCAGAGACACAAACACACACGTGCACAGTTTCCCTCCAGTGGGTACCATAGTCTGCATCCAGTCCACATCTGGTTTACATCACAGCCAGACCACCACCACCCAGCCCAGATTTATCATGACACACACACACACACACACACACACACACACACACACACACACACACACACACACACACACACACACACACACACACACACACACACACACACACACACACACACACACACACACACACACACACACACACACACACACACACACTTTTCAATATCCATCATTTTCAATACGCAGAGCTGTGCATCCTTCAGCGAGCAGAGTGACTTCACATTCTTAAACCCGGGTTAAACCGTTGCGGCATCTTGACCTACAGTTAAGATATAGAAATGCACGCACACATGTTGAGCATTTGCAAGCATGCTCACATGCACAAACACTTAGTGCTTTAATTGCTGGCTTTGTGCTTTATTGTAAATGCTGGTGGGGGTCAGTGGTCTGCAGAAAATATGAGGTGTGCTGAGATGAACACGTTCTCACAATGAGCCTCTTGTTTCTTGAGCAATGTGTTCCCAGTTGCAAAGCAATTAAAGACTAGTTTACTGGCCACGGCTGCTCTTTTCTTTGCATGTGACGCAATCCTACAGGTTTGCCCAGCTGAAGGCTGAGTGACAGACACACACACACACACACACACATACACGTATATATACACACACACACTTGCCAGCAACGGAAAAAGCCATGGACACGTGTGGAAGACAGTGGGAGAGAGTGGACTGAAGCATGTGTACGCACATGCATACACACATGCACACGTCAGTAAAGCGTAGCCAGTGTTGGCAGAAAGGAAACACTCCAGTTGACTGCCGCACAAGGCATGGCCTGTATGCATCTATATGACCTGAAAGCTTACAATGACCATAAATCCAGATGAGTGACAGAAAATCACCAGTCGAGGCAAAGCCACTGACGTATTGGTTGAACAGAGTATATTTGAACACAGGTCCTTATGTTAAACCTAGATTTATATACCAAACGTGAAATGGTGGAGTTGTTTATTGTGATGTCAAACTTCCACCTGTTCAACATTATGAAAAAGAAAAGAAAAAAAAAGGTGATTTATGTGGCCCAACAGGACTCAAAAGTGTTTGTGTGCAAGAAATATGCAAGATTTAATCGTTCTTGTTTCTTATTTTTAACTTAGCAAATATATATTTTTTTCTTGCATACTATTCCAGCAAAATAGGAATCCATCAGTTCCAGCGATGACTTTCATACGACTGCCATCAGTGATTGAATATCGGAGGCAGCTCATTGTTACAACAAAAGCAAATCACCGAGTGCAAGTATATTGTGTGGTCAAATATTGGATCTCAGTCGTCCCGTATTCAGGGCTCAGACTGGTATGCACTGTTCAGATTGTGTGTTTTCACAGAGAAGCGACCAAACTTATGATAGCACTGCAGGGTGTGTGAATGGGCATAACTTGCTCCATGTGTCCAAGATGAGGTCTTTACCTTTGTTTTTTTTCCACTCTCTCTGAAATCTCTCCAAAAGCCAAGTAGACACACATGATGGAGAAGGATTCTTTGGTTTTGGAGGGACTTGAAACAGTGTTCTACAGTATTCGGCCTGCTCAGGGTCAGCGGGTTTAGCTTCTCTTTTTTGCGCTGGCTTAAGTGGGTGATAGGGTGGAAGCAGTTTTGTCCAGTTATTTCACTTTGACTTAGATAGCGTAGCACAACTAGGAGTGTATGTCTCTCACAGACATTTTGATTGGATTATCAGAGTAAAAACTGAAATAAATCAATCACATATATCAGCTTCAATTGATGTCTTCTGATAGCAGCTCCTGCTATCCTCTCCTTATCAGTGGTAGAAGCTGGACCACACAATAGCAGCCTGTGTTCTTTTGTTTGCTCGCTTTCCTGTGGTGAAAACAACAGAAATGGGCCAATCACTCTTAGAACATTGTGTGTTGAGCGTGTGTGAAGATATATGTCTTTGTGTGTGTGTCCTCATTTATTGAGTTTGTGAGTGTTTTTCCCACACGTGTTGGGGGGCTCGTTAATGGTTCGCGTGAGGTCAACACTTAAAAGGGTCATAAACTTAAACTACTAAAGCCATCAATTGCTTTCCCTTGCCCATATCCTTAAAAATCGCTCCTCTGTTCCCCCCAAAAATGTCGGGTGGAGCTCTGAAACCATTTACCTCTCCATCACCTCCAACAGCACACTATTTACACTGTCTGCATTGTGTCCTTTCGATCGATCCTCGGATTCTCACTGCCCGGCTTCCCAACCCTTCTTCCTTCATCACGCCATCATAAAGAAGTAATTTAATTCTTACGGCCCACTGCAGCCCTGCAGCCGCACGTTTGGCTTCCACTTTAAACTGATTCTGCAGTGCATTAACTGTGATTGGAGCCGGTTTTGCCACCCTCTCAAACACTCGGACGCGGTCCAAAAAAGCAGCCTTTACAATCAGACCATGCACCGGGAGTCACAATACACTTTCCCCTGCATCAGCGGCTGGTGCCAGCTGGTTTCTCCTGGCCTGTCTGGGCATAAAGGCTTTAAGTGGAAATGCCTTTAGTGTGTCTGTCAAAGGCAACAAAAACTGCAAACACCCAGTCACTTAGCTTCAGTCTTCACCGAGTCAATGGTAAAAGGCCTTTGAGTGCAGATAGCAGGAAGGTAAATCAGACTTCTTGTTAAAAAACAATGACTCTCATCGGTTGTTGGTAGAAAAAGCTGTTTTCTTCTTACTACTTAGCTGTAAGTGAGGAATATTTAGTAGTCGCACATCTTTCAGTAGTAACTAATTCCTTTATTCTGCATTGACCTAGTCAAATGGTGGCACGTCAGCTGTGGGATTCAAACCTGCACACTCTCAATCCCGAGTCTGCTTCTCTAATCTCTATACCCTCACTGATTAGACAAGGCTTGTGGTTTGATCCCCCATCTCACTCTGAACCCTATACTTGCACCTTACACAGCAGCAGTGTAAACAGTGTGAACCCTAATGCCACTCCTTTGGTTACTAATGTGTTGTAATTAAAACATTTGTGGAGCTGTTGTCTCTCTCTCTCTCTCTGTCTGTCTGCTCAGTGAAGAACTGTTCACTGTCCTCTGCATGTTCTGAGTTCGTCTCAGCTGTTTAGTTGTTTCTTTTCCTTGCTGTCATTAATTCATGGGTTAGGGTTCTAAACTCCACATTAATGAGGATCTTTCTCAAACTAAATGACGCAATATAAAACCCTCATAATAATTAACTGTGACTCAAGTACTTTCAGTAACTAACCAAAAGAAAAGACCTTTATGAAGAATTATCTCATAACTGTAATGGAGTGCGAACTTCGAAGTAACTTGCACAACACTGTTCATTTTCCACCTTTCAGAGGATCGAATTGGTTACTTCAGTTGCAGGAGCTCAGTGAGCAAAATGAATACGTGTCCATAGAGCTTAGTTCTGCCTCCCTGCCTGTACGTTGAGTTTATGATTTATAAACACCAGCGAAAAAGAAAGAAGAAAAGAGAAGCTTTTTGGCAGGAGCTGCGGGCCGAGAGGGACCATTTACTGTGCTGTGATCTAGGACCATGATGAAGGCTTTTATCACTCTGGTGGAATTGGCACAGCTTATAATCTGTTTCTCTTTTTTGACGCGCATCACCACCCACACAGCTCTCCCGGGACGCACACATACAAGCATGTACTCGCATTGTTTTGTAAAAAAACACAGCAGCCTGCACTGAGTTTCTTCATATTCAGAGGGGGGGAAAAAAATACCCGTGTTTATTTTCTGCAGCACAAGTGAGAGGAAAATCAGTGCGGCGACTATAACACTTCCTTACCTGTTATTCATATCAAACTGGACGCCTCAGTCCACTAAACTCTTATACAGTAACAGTGAAATGGTGAAATCTGGTGAAGTCTCTTTTCTTCCCTAACTTCCTGTGAGCTGAGCGCAGCGGACACGTCGCAGAGAAGGAATCATCTGGGCTGCAGCCTGAAGCCCGGAGCTGCATACCTGAGGGAGCCGGGAGAGGACAGACGAGTCGGAGGAGCAGCATCAAACACACCGACGATCTTCTGTTTCTAGGCAACAACAGGGTTTAAATGACAAAATGGGACAAAGACCTGTGAGATGATTGAAAACAGGAGTCTGCAAAATCATAGATCCCTGCAGGAATAGATTACAATACAGTAATTTACAATTACTTACAGTGTAGATTGTGTAGAATGTGTTCACACTTGCTTCTGTTGAAATGAGATCCTAGTAAGGTGGCTGCATTAGGGGAAACATAAGAAGCATTGTTTAATCAGTTTATCAGGGTTGATGTGTCTGAAGGAGGATTTCTCATAGTTTATATATTTTTTGACACATATATCCATTTTAAAGGCCATCAATCAGTGAGTCCCTAGTTTGTAAGATTCCCACCGCAGTCATCCCACATGCCTTGTGTTGCATTTAGAAAAGTACACACCATTGTTGTGGAAGTTACACGGCAGAAAATATGTCACAACAGCAGTCCAGTATGTTTAAAATCACACATTAGTCTGATATGAAACATGCAAGTGCGAGCAACAGGTGAACAGGACTCCAGTGCTGATTTCTTTTGTGGCGACAACCGAAAGGAGGAGCGAAAGGGCGAATAAGGTTTCGACGTATGAACTGCTTGAAGAACCACGATACTGAAGTGTTGGTGTGAAAATGATATTTTAATGCTCCATTAAGTGAATGAATATATACTGTTTTCCTGGGATTCACTTACCATTAGTCTTTTCCAATTGTTTCTGCGTTACTGAATGTGTTTTTGGTTGGTGCCCTGCTGACTAAGCCAAGGGTACACCTGAGATCTGGAGTGTTGTTTTCTGTTTCCATCAGTCAACAGTCAGCCCCCGAAACCCCCTGAAAATGACGAGACCTCCACCTTGTTGACAGCAAGTATTTGATGCTTTGCTCAGTGATATCATTTCAGTACTTTTGAAGCAGTGCAGGTCAACACTCTCGTCTCAAAGTGTACTGGCTTATTGAACCCAATGTCAGAGAATGGATGGATGAATGCATATGTCAATATATTGATATTCTAGAACGACTGTGGAACAACAATAACACTCACTGTGAACACGAGTGTTGCTTTTTTGTGTCATGGTGTCTTTCTTGGTCTTTATCCAAGAACTATACTCTGTTAAATCTGCAGACGAAAAGGAAAAGCTCCAGATGAGCATGAAGTAAAATTTGAAATGTTCCCTCACTCAATTTATTTTTAGCTTGAGGTCAAGTAAACATGCTAACAGTTTAATGATTAATTATTGTAGAATTTCTTGAGAATATAATGGAGATTGATTTATTCTCTTTTGTCAAGATACTGACTGATGAGTCCCATTCATATTGACATTGTTGAAGAAATCATTTGTTTTCATCTAAATAGGAGTCGTCTTTAGTGAGAACAATCTCTGGAAATCACCCAAAACATTTTTTTGCTTTTTTTTTTGTCTTAGTGAATTTGAAGATTCCATTATATCTATGTTATGATCGTAATAAATGAATAAACCTGCATTTATTTTTGGAGATGTTGAAAATTGAAAAGTGCTATTAAAATGTAGAAACATTGCATCAACACCTGATATATCCCATCTGCATTCACACTCACCAGAGAACACAATTTTCTACTTTTAACATTCTACATTTTGAGAAAGCCAAGTGTAATTCAGGACTTCATGCCACTTTTCTCTATGAAATGAAACCTCCTGTGCTCTACTCTCTTTTTTTTCACAAAACACAAATACACCCTCACCACACAGGACAACCTGCCACTCCACATACCTGACAGCTTTACTCCAGGACAACTTAATGGATCACACGTGCCATGGTCTGCATTGGCACTTGGTCCAGTCACTCTCCGCTCCCTGGGGCCAGGTCTAGTAAAATAACCTCCTATAAATACGGCCAACTGTTTCCCTGGAGCTCATAAATCTGAGGGAGCTGGATTTCTCTCCATTGTGGCATCTGGCATCATTTGTCACATATGTGGTGAGCAATTAGGTACAAAAGAAACCCAGCAGAGGCTGGAGTGGCTGGTGCCAGCAGCTATTGCGATGTCAAACGTCACCACAAAGAAACCACAATCCAGAAAGTCTGGTGGGTGTGAGAGAGCCCAGAAAAAGACCCAAACATTGGCTTGGAAATGACACCATTGTTTTATAACGAATGATGTGGCTTGAGTTACAGCATTCTTGTTTATGTCCACCGCAGGATAACAACTAACAAGCCTTTCCGACAGAGCAAAGATAGCAATCCAAGTCATTGGCGCTCATTATCTGGGGTTGATGTCTTACATCTGCGTCCCCAAACAGAGGTACACGTTACATCCAGGTACACACACACACACACAAAAGTACAAAGCTGAAGATATGAGGTGCATGCCTCCGTTTGCAGTTCATTATCAGACACACCATAAAAATAATGGCTAATCTGCTCTGACATTGTGTCGCACTTCCTGACTTTGGTCCTTGGAGGTTGATGTATTTCTGCCCTTTAATTCAAAGGCCATTTAACACAAACCAAAAAGCTAAAATAGTAGCTTCCTGTGTCACGCCCAATCTCTCCCTGATGCCCGTCGCCATGCTGCAAGGGACCTGACCGGAAGGTTTTCAGCTCCATTTCTGCATTCAAAAAGAAAGCAGACAGGACGCTATAAATACAGACTTACTGGAGGCAAAAGTGAATAATCACAGGCCCTTCTGGAGATTCTTACTCTGGACAAGAAGAGAAGTTGGAAATAACTAAATTAAAACTCAAAATTTAAAAGAAGACAATCCTTTAATTTTGAAGTTGCACAATTAGTAACAGAGCTTTAAGCTGGAATATTAAAAAAGAAAAAAAGAAAAAGGAAAATGATCTAAGTGCACAGAAGAAAACCGTGAAATGAAAATGCAGACAAAACCTTTCATGTATTAGCAACGCTTCAATGAGGCACAAAATAATTTGATGTCACATTTGTGCTCGTATAACAAAATAAAGCAATTCTTTGTGTTGTATTTTGAAACCATCTCGGAAGTTTATGAGAATTTAAATGAATCATAAAATCATCCGTTTAACAGTCAGATCACCTTTCGGTGGGATCGCCACAGAAGTAACCTCAGTAGGAGAATAATTGATGCATCTGTCATCCATTAGAATTAAACCACAACAGAAACGTGAATGCTAAACTGTCTAATGACTTGAAATAGTTTAACCAGGCTTGGGGAATAACAGATTACATCTAATTGTATTATGTTACAATACAGGGAAAACATTTTTCATCAGATTACTGGTATTTTTTTTTTGTTATATATAAAAATGAATGTTACTTAGCAGGATTATATTTTCAAATCTGAATACATCCACAACAGTAAAATCCACAGCACTAATATGCATGCCAACACGTCAATAACCAGTACCCTGTGCCGCGAAGGACAAAAGACGCCTTTACCCTCCCAGTTGTTTTATTTTAGTCTCTCTACTTGAGTATCACATATATTTACATTTCCCTAAACCGGCATATTAACTTAACTTCATTTAGTTGTTATCTAGGGCTCATAAACAGTAACGTTTACTTAGTGAACATTTGAAAGACAGCAAAACAATCGTAATCTACACTCATTCATTTATTCAAAAGGTTTATAAATGTGTTTGCCTTTTCGTTACTGATTATGCATTTTTACATTTGAAAATTACATTTTGTTGTTACAATTTCACGATATTCCAAGATGAACTTGGTTAATTATTAGGATTTATTTATTAATGATAAAAAATTGCTTCCTCAGATTTTTTATAATATCCTGGGGTTGCTCTGCAGTAGCCAGTAAATATTACTACTGGTACTACACTGTGTTACTCTTTTGTCTTTATATGTGTGGTATTAAAGTAATCCAAAAGTAACTGTTCTCCACAAATGTCTTCAGTAAAAATGCTTGTGTTCAAGGCTTTACTGTTGGCATAAGGCTCAACCATGGATACTAAAATCACTTGTGGATTCCATCTGGTCGAAGAAAAACACACACCTCCACCTTCCCCTGGTGCTCCGCTTCACTTTCCTCAGAACCTCTTTAATTTCTCCCGACTTCCTGATCTGGCATCTTCAAAGTCTGCAGCATGCACCTTGTGCCAATAAACATAAAAGCATTAAAATCTGCACATATGTATCCACATGCCAGCACATGTGCTTGCAGGGGTGCCCACGGATACAGACCCACACACACACTTGTGGTGAAATGATTTAAGGAAAAGCATTTTTGATTTTTGTTTTTTTCAGTTTCAGCATAAAAATGTCGGTGATATCCAAACATTTCTGACCCAAACAGATTTCTGGTAAATACATGTGCTTCATATAAACTGACAAACTGCCTCTGTCCAGACACATATGAAACCCCGTGTGGGAGCAGAGAAAACCCACTGGGAACTAGCGGAGTCTGAATCGGTAGCAAGAGGGGCTCCAGGAGCAAATTCTTTCTATCACCAGGCTGCCCTTTCTACTCACTTTCCAAACAACAAACACCAAATAGCAACAAAATGCTCTCCTAATGGGGCTTTGACCTTCCCAGTGGGAAAGTGCTTCTGAATGCCTCGGTTAGAAAAGGGGTACGAGTGTGTATGGGCTGAGAATGGAGTGGGGCCAGTGATGCACATCAAGCTATCAGACCCAAACCCTTCAACCTGTCAACCACTCAGTCCCATCGCTCTCCAAAGCCTCTCGTCCCCTCCCACCACCGTCTCTGTCTATGACATTCTTTCACCTTCCAACCCCGTCTTTCTTTCATTCATACTTCCCTTTTCTCTGCCTTTCTGGATCATGTGGTAAAGAGAGGGGCTGATTTCAGTTCATTGATCCTGGAATGCTATTTACAGCATTTTCCTCTCAGGGACCTTTTTCTTTGTAAAAACCCGACTTTAGTGAAGGTCAAACCTCACAAATTCAAATGCCATCAAAGCCTGCTGTAGATTTTCCAACATACACAAGTTTGAAACGTCATATGCTCTTGTTAAGAAACTCATTTCTTTTGGACAGAAGCTGTGGCAACAAGTTCAAAGCATTTCAGGAGATACCTGAGGCCTTACTGGCATTACAACTATATGAAGGATTACTGTGTGTGTGTGTGCATGCGTGTGCAAGAAGAGAAACTTCATGCACATGTGCACTCTATCTCATACGATCTATCTTGTGTGCTAACATTTCCCTCAGTGATGGCAACCATTCAGTAAGCAAGAGTCAACACTTGGAACGCCTGCATTGCAAAAAAAAAAGAAAAAGAATGTAAAGCAAGTAAATTAGACAAAGCACAATGCGGCTTCTGTTGTTACAGTGAAACTCGCCCCTCTCTGTCCCCAACACACATCTGCAAAATCATTAACAGATGTCTAAAGAGCCTCCTTCAGCCAGTGTATCACAAACACACACTCCAGCGCTCACTATATTATTCCATTTTCACAGTCAGCATTCCGGCTCTGTTCCCCTCATTCTCCTTTCATTTCACATACTGAAACACTCAGAAGACAAACTTTTGCAAATACTCAGAACAAAAAAAACATAAATTTGCTGAAAAAGTCACTCATTCTCACTTCTGCCCTCATGTTCTTACTCCTTTGAGAGACTGGACTCCGTCCCCCAAAACAATGATCGGAGGAAACGTGTGGAGTCTCCTCGTGTATTCTTCTGTTCACTTTCTTACACCAAAGGTTCTCAAACATGTCGAGTGGCTTGTGAAAACACAGTATTGTCAGGTTAATCAAATCTAATCTCAATAAACTATTCTCAAGACATCTTTTGTTGCCTTTTCATTGTGTCTGTTAAAAGTATTAAGCTTTCCTGAGCTCATTACGCCACACACCTTCAGAGGGAAATGAGCAACAGGGGAACCCTTCCATCAATCCACACCACCTGTACTTCCCTCATCAACCATACCTAATAATTACCACCTCATAATTAGTCCCACAGATTTTCACAGGCCAAACAGAGAGTGCAAAAGGTATGCCAGGGCAAGAGCTTGCCAGTCGGTTACATTGGGTGAGGCAGGATTTGGTTGAGTAAAAGGGAAACCTGGAAGAAGTCCACGGTGAGACACAACAGACTCAGGAATTTACAGTTGGTCTCATAAAGCCAATGAAAAGCAGAGCTCTAAAACAGCAGGCGTAGTCATCTGAAGGCAAACACTGGGAGGGAAAAACGACGACAGCCTGTTAAAAAGTTCTGAATGGACAGTCAGAGAAAGCTGAGGACCAGAGAGAGAGATGGGGAGAAAAACATCATACAAGGTTACTCAGATGCCATGAAAAACAAGGAATTACTTGGTTAACACCTGTAAATGCATCCTCCCAAACTAGCGGGCACTTCTTTCAAATGCGCCACCACTTGGCTGCAGTATCAGAGCAGTCGGGTCTAATTAAATGGTGTGTGGTTTTCAGAGTAAAGTGATAATATCTATTAGGGCTTACAGGATTAGTCTCGGTTACAGGCGAACTCTGGAATGCAGAAAGAGTGTGGTTACTCCAGTCAATCAGTGTAAATCTTTGGAACCTTAGTCTGCCTACAGATCCAGGGGTTTGTGAACTGGTGTTGCTGGTCAAAAGCTGGAACACAGCGGTCCCATTTGGGCCAAAGCTAATGGAATCAAGCCACAGACTACCTCACTACCAGGATTTGGCTGACTTACACTGGCACTGGATCAGTTGCATGTTTATCTGTGTATTAGATGGAGGCTCAAATAAAAAGAAAGGATACAGGACAAAACCATGGATGATTAACCAGCATAGCAGATGTGCTGGTGCTCATGGAACCACACATTCATCTTTTGTGTGACTGGGTTAAATTACACCGTTTCATATTAGTGTGTAAATGTATAAAAATGGGAGTCGTGAGCGGGCAAAAAGAAAAAAAAACAACATAAGTTCAAGTCCAGATCAGTCCCAAAGCATTCATATTAGCAATAAATAGGGAGGAAATGGTAAATGAAACCCAACGTGGAGGAGAGATCAAATGATTGGAGCCATTCTGCATGACTGTGTAAACAAAGCAGAGCTGGATTTTCATCAGACATCTGAATGAACTTGGGGTTGCTGTTAGTGCTGGCCCCTCACTTCTTGTTCCGCTGTTAAATTAGCACACTAACCACAGAGGCTTTCCAGGGGACACGAGAAGATGGAGAGCAGAAGAAAGAAAGAGATGCAGTAAAGGAAGCTCATTACAAAAATAGCATGGAAGCTCTTTCCTTTGTTTGCTTTTCTTTGTTTGTGGCATTTGGCTGGTGTTTACCATTAGCATGGACGGTCAACATTCAGACTCTGGCTGTTAGGCTTTCAGAGGGTAGCACACAACAAAAGCAGGAGTCTGTTAGTCTGTACAGGGAGGCCCATAGCCATGCCAAATGGAGGCCCGAGATCAATTCATTTGTGCCCTCTGCCCGTGTGTGACCATGAGCACAAACTATGGCAAATATGCAGGTCTATACAAGGGATGCCAAAAATGTGGTGGCTCGAGCCAATGCCATTGGGGTTCCATTATGAAGGGACTGAGTTCACACTAGGTTCATACAAAAAGAAATATGAACAAATGAATGAACTTATCAATGGTAATTGCATATACACACACATCAAGATCAAGTCAAGCGTCAGTACCAAGTGTCTACTGAATTGTATGAACCTCCTTAACAGATGGAAGTTTCTCTGCCTTTTTCAATTATCACAAATGTCTTAGACCTAACCCCTGGCAAAAATCCAGATTGAAATATATCACAGCAAACACTTAGTGAAGGTAAGGGTCGGGTCAGTATCGATGCATGAAACAAAAACAATCACTTGTACGCTCCACTTTAACGTCACTAACCATCAACAGCCATCTCTTTGACTTGTGGGAGGTGATCAGAGTATCCAGAGAACTATGTGGGCACAGGAGATAATCTTAATGTCAAAATGAAACCTTGGCTTGGAATCAGTTCAGGTTCCAGACCGAGTGTCCATTCATCCATCCAACTTCACCTCACCTCATTCAACTTAAGGGTCACGGGGAGCTAGAGTTTACTCAAGAGTTGAAATTCAGGGTACATACTACACTGAGACTCACAGGAATTCTCTGGTCTTGACTTGAACGCTCGTCTTGCCGTGGGACAACATTGTTAACCACTATTCCACGTTTACATCAATAATGTACATTAATTTTGTAATTCTGAAAATATAGAGTCTCATTTTGATGAAACACTGTGGAACAAAGTTGGTCTCTTATTGGCACATTTATGTTTCGTCTACTTTTAGGGCATTAGATGAGAGATACTGCAGCAGCAACAGTCCTGTCACTTAAGCCATTAAAACCTACGTCAGAAAGCTCAGAAGTCGCAACTTTGAACAACTTCCAACTCCACGGTCTGATTAAATGCTTTCTTTACACCAACACCACTCATACGCAGATGGTTCATTGGCAAGTTCCACATATCAGCTCAAATGTTTGGAGCCATCAGGGTTGAAAGATGACACTTCTTTTCATGCTACGTTTCTAAGATTTGAGATGCTGTGTTAAAGTCCTTTTCTGTTGTCGTCTCTTAGATCCATAGCCATACTGAGATTACACTTGGAACCATCTCCACAGAGGATATAGACTAGAGCATTCATGGTCCGCATGCCAAAAACCTTATTACAGTCTAAACATGCCTGTGCTGCATATCCAAAAAGACCCTTCTCTCAACTTTAAAAGGTCAGGTATGAGGTGAAAGAGTCAAATCAGTAATATATCCAAACTACTCACTCACTGGAGTCAGTAGTTATAGAGAGTCACGATTTGAGTAAAACTATGAACCTATTATTGGAGTGATGGCTGAGAAATTGGAAAGATTTCCATGGATTTTGAAGTGGAAAACTTATTGTCTTGATGGGGTGCTGCTGATGAGGATGATGATGACCAGGATGCAGTAATCCTGATGGTCAAGGATCCCAGCTGTCCCTGTTCCTGCAGACATGCCAGCTGGACACAGAAAAGGGCCCTGAGAGCCACGGCGACCAGAGGGACACCTGCCAGAGAGATGGGGAAAAGATTTACTGGTATAATTGATTGAATTAGTAGCAGAAAAAGCACAGTTCAGAACATCCACTGGATTAGTGGCATCTTAGATGGTACTGATTGAGGACAAAGCCAGTGGTAACCCAAGACTTTGGCAGAATCTTTTATCGTTCATCTAACACAAGGTCATATCTCTTTGTTTTCGTTCCAGACTCAAAGAGTGTGAAGTGCAAAAGAATCCATGGAGAACACAATTCATCTTGGACGGATGGACAGACAGATGGATAGATAGTACTCCAGAAACACTGAAACCATGGGCTATAATCAAAAATAAAAGAAATGAAAGATTACAAAACTCTCCGTCTGTCCATCCATCCATCATCCCTTTATCCATCCATCATCCCTCTATCCATCCATCCATCCTTTATATCAGGTCTTCTATGGGCAGTGGTGGGCTTGAGGTTGGAGAAGCTGGCTTAGGATTGAAGTTTTCCAGGTTTGAATGTGCCTGAGCAAGACTTTTAGCTATCAGCTCCACTGGTGCTGCACAATAGCAGCCCACCACATCCTGTGATGGACTAGTGACCTCAAGAACATTTTCCTATTTATGGTAACTTTCACCTAGTGGCCTTCAGTGATCAGAGCTGTATCTTACCTCTGGCAGTATCATGTTTGTTCATTCAAATCAAGAACAAAGCTGAACCAGGAGACTCCAGACTTTTCTTCACTTTCAAATTAAACTTAAGTTTTCAAAAACATCTGGAATGAGTGAGACACATTTTCCAAATTAGTGGATTTTCAGTGACATATTTATTCATTGTGTGTCTTCTGTCCTATTTAGTGGCCTCTCCTTTCCTGTTTTTCTTCTTCATAATGCATTGCAATGCTCTTCTCTGGGATTTACATAGTTTCCACAAAGGTTACGCTGGTCAAACAAGGACACAACGCCACTGCAATGATTTTGTGTCCCGTCTGGGTCTGGCTCTCTCTGTCAACCTGTAGGACCACAGAGAGCAAATTCAGAGATCAGATATCTGTGAAGATCCTTCTACTGGAGAAAATCTGTAAACAAGAAAAAACTATCTTGGAGCAAAGCAAAGTGACACGTTTACATTTCCTCTGACTCGGTTCGAGAGGCAGTGAGAGATAAAGTAAGAGTGAGAAGATGCATGTGGAAACATGTGAAATCGTGTGGTGCCTGCTGTGGTTCATTATAGTATTCCTGCATCATATACGGGAAATAAACATGGCAAAAAAATCACAAAACTACAAGCAACCATAACTCATTCCATTTTGTAGGCTCGGAGCATCAACATTGTGGTTGATTAGACACAGACACAGTAGTCACTTCCACATAAAAAAAAAAACAGGCTGTTGTGCAATTCTTAGTGAAAAAAATAAATGCTTTCACTTGTAGCTTTCTATCATTCCCGTGTTCAGCTAAAAGCATGATAAATTTCATGCTTTTATTTATATTGAAATGCATTTGTATCTAAGAGACTTGGGTAAATAGAGGCCAGCGCGTCCTCTCCCAGTTTTGATTTGTGTCTGTGTGATCTCCTCTGAGGTCTCAGTAATGTGGTGGTGGTGGTGGTGGTGATGTGTAAGGCCGACTCTTTGATTTGAAACAGCTTGTTTTCCCATTTTCAGCGCTTTACTCTCCCTTCGCCTCCCAGACTTTAACACTTCCAGGCAGTGAAATGAGCCTGTGTATGTAAACATGCTCACTTGTGGGTGTGCAGACTATAAAAGAGAGTTTAAGCCGAACAGCAAAGACACAAAGACATCTGTGATTCCATGACTGAAACATAACAGAAAACCGAGACCTGCACAATCTGACCTTTTCTCCTCTTGAGCAAACACGCAGTGGAAGCACTTCGACGCAGCGAAGGGAAAATACAAACACGCACGCACATGCACGTGGAGAAAATCGAGTGGAAAGTCCTGGTGTTTCCCTGTTTCGGAGAACTAAGTAATCAAGCCTGGGGATCAGGAGTGGTTAACAGGTCTGTATCCTCACTGATAAGCCGCAGCCTTTCTCCTGTCATGCCCTGACCTTCAGAGGTTCACAAGTTTCAGACAACCAATGATAACATTCACCCTCAAAAGCCATTAAGAACACAAAGTAATGTGGAATTCATCAATCAATGATGTTATTATTCAGTCAGATTGAGTGTTTTTGAGGAGAAAACAAGGAATCCATTATGTTGTTTTAAAGCTTGCTTCGCAAAGGCAATTTGTCTGTGTTTAGGGGGCCTTTCTGTGTGGAGATTACATGTTCTCCCTGTGCGTAGTTTCCTTCCACAATCCAGAAATGTCTTTGAATAAAACTGGTGGCCAGAGGTTTGACATTGGGTTCACTCAAAGCCAACTAAGCTTGGTTTATAATGCAACACTGATTTGGTCAAAGTGATATACAGGATGGGCAGATGGATGTTGAACAATTCTCTGACCTGACACCTGGAGTTTTGATTCAGTGTGACTGTCAGCATTGAGGGCCAATACCACAACACAACACTTGGCTGTGAGTGGAAGCTTTCTGGCACACAGTCTCAGGCTCCACGTTGATGGATGATAAAAGTTGCTGCAGAGCGATACCAAAGAGCCTGTTTTTCCTTTAAAACCAGATTCCTGAAAACTGACATGACAACGAAGCTTGACAGCGACCGATCAAAGACAATCATCAGGATTGAGGCCGTAACTGAAGTGCAGCATTTATCTGGATCAGGCTCTGTGCAATATCTCAATCCAGTTTGCTTACTTTATGATATGACTTAATGGATGTGAACCAGAAGCATTTTCAAAAACCTCATAAACGTTGTACATAATTCAGCTGTGCATCATATGTTACACTCTGACATCCTAACACAAAAAGATGCACTTAAAAGCATCACACGAGGCACAGAATGATGGGATCTGGGTTTTATTAAAATGGCAGAAACATATATTGTCAACACGGCAGACTTATGTCAGGTCAGAAGAGGAACAGGGGAACGCAAATATCAGGGAGGAGGTCGTCTCTCTTCTGTCATGTGAAAAGGAAGCAGACTGCAGCCAGTTAACATTTGAAGGATACTCTTTTCTTGAACATGAACACAAATAGAGCCACATTTACAACTTGCACACAGGAACTGGAGCACAAAGAGTCATACAGTCCAGTGCACTGGTATGCAGACACGTATGCTCCCATACATACATAAACACAAACAGGCACGTCAGTGAAAGTGGGCGGCTGCAGCCACTACAGTGTGTTTGTTTTTGTGTGGACGGCCGGTTCCAATGGGCAGACTTTCAAAGTCGTCTCTAATCCATTTGATTAGCTGAACCCAACAACCTGGACCGCAGACAAAGAGCTCTTTCACACATGCAGCCACTGCTTACAGCTACATGTGATCTCAGGAATCTATACATCACAAAATATTCCTCTCAATCCCACCTCTCCTCTCCTATTTCCTTGCAGCTTGTGTTTCCTCTCTGGCCTCAAATGATAAGACTAGTCAAGTGTTTGTAATTTGTAACTTTGCATGACCATAGATCATCAAATACTTCAAGGGATTTGAAGCTGATCTTTTTCATATTGCCGAATCATATTGTGGGCTGCCCGGCGGTGATGTGGTCAGCGCTTTTGCCTCACAGCAGAAAGAATCCCCAAAACATTTCCTGACTAGGGGATTTTTGTATTGACTTTGTATGTTCCTCCTTAGTGCAATTAGACTTTCTCCAGGTATTACAGGGATTCTCCAGGTATTACAGGGATTCTCCAGGTACTACAGGCAATCGAAACAGGTGTGTTGGGTGAGGGATTGTTTCTGCATTGGCTTGACGCGGGTGTCTCTCTCCATTTTGGCTCTGTGATGGAGTGGTGACATGTACGTGGTGTGACCTGCCCTTCAATTGCAATTGCATCATGTGGTTGGGACCCCAATCCTGGGTCATAACACCCTGGCTGCAGTCATCCGGCTGGGCTCACATTGTGCCCTTGGGTCTTAGGCTCTGCTGTCCAGCTGTCGTGTGTGGAGGCGCTCACTGCCAGCGTCTTCCTCTAGTTTCCTGTCGGGGTGTAGTCTGCCCCCCGAATTTGGGGAGCCAGCTGGGTCTCACCCGGAAGCTGGCTTCAGCAAAAGCATGAATCATCGGACATTGCAATCAGAAATAAAGTTACGTGTGGTGGTTTGACAGATTTGCAGCTCTGATTACGACTTGTTTCATGCAGGGTATTATAATATATTTTAGAAACGGCTGTGCTTTGGTTGTTCCAGTTTCAGCAGAGATACACTTCTAGTAATGGGTGCAATACTACAGAGGCCATGTGAGCAAAGCGAGAGCAGTGCAGGATCAACTCCTGCAGTAGGTTGACTCTATATTTGTCAGGGTTCCACTAGAGTATTGGCACACCCTAGATTGTCTCAAGGTTCAAACAATAACTGTACATCCACAGCTTTACCTATGAAAGCCAGCCAGGGCAGCTGCAGCTGCACTCACAGCAGCTGGATACGGTCTAATATCGGCCGTTTAAAATGAGTAATGAGCGCAAAAAGTATCACGTAAAGTGTCACATCATCTATCCTTACCGTGGTATTTGCAGAGTGTTTCTCATAACTAGCGGTGTGGAATAAGCACGCCAACTGTTCCTATGAATCAGACAGGACTGCAGAAATTATTGCAAGGTAACATAAATCTTATGAGGTCAACCAAAATGTAGTCAAGAAAAGAAACAAATCCTGCAGTGACTTTTCAGGGACTCTGTAAAAAATGCATTCTTACTAATTGAATTTTTTATTTTTTTTAAAAAGGAGTTTGAACATGCTCATTCATCATGAGAAACCATGAGATATATATACATGTCTCAGCAAACATCTCAGCCTTTTCACCTATTGATCTGATACAAAAGAACAATCGGTTGCTTTATTGAAAAGACCGAGAAATACAGTATACATTACTTCATTTAGTAAAAGAAATACAGAATTTAAAAAAACAACAACTTTGCCGATGGCAAGGAATCAAGGAAATACAAAAACAGTTACTTTAAGACATCATTTCTAATCATCGTGAAGATGGTAAATTTTCCTTTTTACAGCGGGATATGAAATACATTCGATGAACCAACCTCTTAAGTTTGTTTGACACTTCTTTAAAGTCTGAAATATCAGAGTCAAAAACTACCCAAAGACATTATTTTAAATGATCCATATGCTAAGATGAGATGACGATTGACTAGCCAAGCGAGTCACTCCTGTAATACTACTTTGTACCACGAGATGGTGCAGCGAGTCAATGGCAGTGAAAACACTCTTGGAAACAACTAACAGCTAACTACAAAACTTGAGGAACGTTTACTCGTTTGTGCTCCCAAAAGCACGGAAGAGGTGTCTCTTTAATCTTACATACTGTACCTTTAAGAATTTCAAAGTCAAGGCTGTGTGAGGAGTTGTTATTTTACCTTAATGTAATGCAGACACTAAAAATGCTGCCATATGTTTATCGTTGAACAGGTTTGGATGCAACAAGTTCAGATACATAAAAGAGTTGCAGAGGAAAGCAGGCAAATTATTTTGCTTCCTGGACTAACATCCGATCTCGGTGAGTAAATAAATCTCCATGTACCGTAATAGAAAACACAACCTCGGCCTCTGTGCAACAAATTTTCAGCCTTCGTCTCGTGTTATTTTTGGCACTGTGGTAGATATTACTTGTAATTGCGTTGAGCTCTTGAATTGAAACAACCTTGTAAAGCGACTTTTCAAAGCACTAAATCTTGACAACTTCCTTACATTTGTGGCTTCTGTAAAAAAAAAAAATTCAGATAAATTGTTGATAGTAATGCTAATTGATGCTGCGCGCAACGCTGCAACTCGTAGTCTTTATATCAATTACGCAGTGGTGGCCAAGAGGTTAGAGACATGGACTTGGGTTTGAATCCCACAGCTGATGTGGGTCCTTGAGCAAGAACCTTGACCTGACCTGACCTGAGTGATGAAGCCATCTGCTCTACACACGACAATATGTAGTCATCACTTGATCAACAGACTGACAGTAACCCTGCTTTAAAACTTCATATCAAGCATAAAAAATCCCTCTTCTTTTGTAGCTTTTTAACTGTAGTCTAGAGATTGACTGCGGATCAGAATCTGTCATTTAGTAGCACTGATGCAGATATTTTTCAAAAGCCAAAGCTAAAAACAATTTCATGTTTTATGTTAATAGAGTGAACAGAAGAAGCTATTTAGGGTCTGTTTACCTGACAACGGTGCTTGGAGCCACTGAAAACGCAACTTTTTGATACTGCTCCAAAGGTGGAAGTTTTTGAAAATGCTCGGGCTCCATCGCTGTGTCAACGGGTGAGAACAACACTTTTTGGAAAAACTCAGAAAAGCAGCAGAAACGCTGCTACTGCGCATGCTGAGTAATAGTTGAGAGTCGAGCGTAATTGCACTCCAACATCATCTTCTGTCCATACGGATGTCCGTGCCCTCGCCATTGTTAATGTTTATAGCGTTTTGTTCTCTGCGGGTATGTGTCTGTAGTTTCATTTAAAAAATAGCCAACACCACCCACCTTCCCCAACATGAAAACTACATCGTTTTCAGAATGTTGACGTGTAAACGTGAAACTTTTCAAAAACAATGACTTTTCACTTGAAAAGTTGTGTAAACGGTGCCTTAAACGGTCTCAAAAATAAGTGTGAATGCCATTAGCAGTTTCCATGTGATGATAACTTGAAGCTCAAAAGTAATAGAGGGGCCATCTGGTTTGACAAGGCCTCTGACATCAAATGAGTCCTGTTGAAAGGTCATAAAAGATCTCAGAGAGGACGGACATGGTCAAACTCACGTGAATACAACCATGTAGCTCAAGCTGACACATGATTCAGGGCCCAAGGTATGTGTTGTCGTAAAACAGTGATGATCCAAAAACCACATTGGAGCCTTAAAACTGCCTGCGTGAGGATCTGTGAGCTGGTGGGGCAACACTGGCTCAAAGTTTTTAACAAGTTTCCCAAGTTCACAAGGCATCATCTTTCATTTTAATCAAACACTCAGGATTTTAATTTATTGCAGGGAAAATGCATTTAAAGAAGGGAAGATCTTGTAGTTTTCATGACTTCTTCCTGGAGGATATTGTTCCTGTGCATCGGTGAGAAGCGATTTACTACACATCAATGGGAAAACAGATGCTTGGGGGCCAGGATCATTTGTTTTGACACAGTGCACTTTCTTCTCCTACACACGTGTGTGCACGTACAAACATGCATGTGCTCGCAACTGTATCCCCTAATGGAGAAGGATGTCAAACAAAACACTTTCTGATGACTGCTGTAATAAATAAAATGACTACATGTCAAAATATTTAATGAAATGTGCATTAGGTATAAGCCCCATAGGGCCAATTTAAAGGTGCATTCCACAATTTGTGTGTGTGTGTGTGTGTGTGTGTGTGTGTGTGTGTGTGTGTGTGTGTGTGTGTGTGTGTGTGTGTGTGTGTGTGTGTGTGTGTGTGTGTGTGTGTGTGTGTGTGTGTGTGTGTGTGTGTGTGTGTGTGAGAGAGAGACATGACAGGAACAGTAAATAAATTTTTTTCCAAAGAAAAGACACAAATACTTTAACTTTACATTTCAAGTGTATGCATTGTGATATAAGAGCCCATGAGTAATAGTGATTTCAAAATGAGGCATAATGGTATAATATTCAACACTCAAATAAATGCACTCTCTGCTCATGTTGGTATAAAAGTTAATTGTCAATGACTGCTGCTTATCTGACATTTTGTGGGTTAAGGTTCGTTAGGACCGAGCTGAAACAGATAAACTATAAAGTGTGACAGACCAGCAGAACTATCCAGGTTTGGCAGGTACTCTGAGGTCTCTCTCTCTCCCTCTCTCTCACTCCCGCGGTCCAGCTGTGGATCTGTCCAGCAAGTCAGTGTGAGACATCTGGAAAGCATTGCACTCGTGAGAGTGGGGAGAAGGGGCAGCTGGAAGCTGTCAGAGCCCAGGAGACCAGCAGATCTGTTCTCTGACCGGGCCTCAGATTCATACTCGTCCATTGAATCACAAAGGAGTGACAACAATAAAGTAATAACAGCAACCAAACTGTTGGAAGTGAAATTTGTCTGATCTCTCTTTTGTTTTTGAGTTTGCTTTTGCATGCATGACATCTTCATTTTGATGTTCACCATTTGTGCATTTGATCAATTTGAAAATGTTTACGTTTTTCACACAAAAGAGGAACAAATCAATATAAAAAATGAAGGTGGAAGACAACACAAATATAAAATTACAGATTAAATCCAGAAAATGTGTCTGAAATGGAGAAATTGGGATGGATTATGATGATGGCTCTTCATTTCCTGAGAACCTCATATGAGCTCTCTAAACTATATATGCATTTGTATTTATTTATCTATTTATAGCTAAGGAACACTAGCAATTAGCTCCTTTAATTTCACTCTGTAGGGTGTGTTGTGGTAGGAGAACATTCGCCTCACAGTAAGTTTATCCTGAGTTCGATTTTGGGCTTGATGGTCTTATTATATGCGTTTTCTCCCCTTGCATGTTTCCTCCAACTGTACAAAAGGTATGCATGTGTGGGATGGTTTTAGTGTGAATGCGCCCAGCTACCAATGACAGCAAAGCTATTTTTCTACTTCACTTTTTTTGTAGAATTATCGAGATGAGATCCGACAGCTTCCACCACTGGTCTCATTTACCACCTCTGGCCTTTTCGTTTCTCAACCAAAGACACTAACACTCGGTAATCCTTTTTTTTGGCATCGTCCCAGACATATATACTCAGTTACATATGGACAAATAACAGACATGAAAGTTTGAATTGAAACATTGACTCCTAATTGTTAGACGGAATAGAGGAGTTGTTCTGGAAAATTGCTCATCAGAAAGTTAAAGGCATTTTGTTTGCATTTTGCATGAACTAATTAAGGAACACTAAGTGCTTTAATTATTTTAGTCAGGAGCTTGAGGGTACCAGACTATGGAATCAAACATTGGGTCCCAGCCAATGAATGAGTCCAATCCGACTTTTCAGCAGCTTTCCCCTCATCCTTCACACAAACAGAGTCAACATCTGTGGACAGGTTAAACCAGGTGTGGCCTGTCCCGGGCCTGGGAAGCCTGAGGTTAGAGCTGGAGCTTAATGCAAGGGGACAGATGCATTCGGTGGGGGCCGGTGATACTAACGTGGCCTGACACCTGGAGCCCATGGTGATGATGGCCGTATTTGGACATGTCTCTGCCCTGCAAGCTATTTCTGATTGGCCTTTTCAGATGGAAAGTGAAATGAGCAAAAAATAAAAAAATGTGTTAGAAAAATCACCTGGTAAGTATTTTGCTTTAGAATCTTTTCCCTCTGGCAGACACACCTGCACATCGTCTGACACCTGCTCCAGTTCAGAAGATAGCCTGACAGAGTCGGAGTGTACAAACGCACAGTTCAAACACGTCGTCGAATATTAAAGTCATCTTAAAAGACGTTGACCGTTGTAGTAGTTTGATTTTGTATTATTATTATTATGACAGAGAATATCCTTTTCTCTCTGGCATCTGAAAGATATTCCAAACAATAATGTCCCACTATGAATCGACGAGGACAATAATAGAGAGAAAGCGGTTGATAGGGGCTCATCCTGAGGGATCTGAGTTGCGGGCAGTCAGATTTTGTGGTGTTGGCTTTCAGTGTTTTCAACAGAACAATATTCTTCATCACTGCCAGAACTCAGGATCCACCCTGGGACTGTGGACCAGAAAGCAATAATCTTCATGAACACAGCCCCATAAACACATAAACACACAGAGTTGAACCCATTTTATGACAAGAGATACACTTTTCTTTTCTTTCTTCTTTTTTTTTTAGTCATTTCAAATGTTGCTCTCGCAGATCTCATCCTGAAGAATTGCTTGCCGGTGCCCGACACCACTTGTGAAATATGACACAGCGATTCCACATGGACGTGTCCACACTCAACTCGCTGACCTCTCACAGCCACCGATCCACTGCGTGGATTTACTGCTAGATTAGTGTTTTGGATTTCATCCCTCCCATTGTATTTCCTCTCATGTCTGGCCAACACACACCAAGAGGCTTTCTCTCACATACTGCTTCCATATGCTTGATAAGTGCCCAAGGCAATTGCAAGCTAAACTCAAACTGTCCAGGACAGATACCTACTATTTGCTTTGGTGGCTGCTACTAACAGTGAATACTGTACAGCTTCAGAGCAGATCTGGGACAAATATTGTGTTCCTGGTCTATAAATTGTTTACTGATTAGTAGCTTGTAATAAGTTACAGCTTAAAGTCCCAAATAAAACTATACTTTTTTTCCCCAAGTGAACAGATAATGTTTTCCCTGTGCACACCACACTAATGAGGTTCAAACAGTTTACATGTATTTGAAAGTTGAGATGCTTTAGTGCCATGAGATTAAGTTAGGGTTTGGGTTAGGAGTACAAACTAGCGTGTGAGCGTGCATGTTTGTTGACTCGTCCTTCTACTCTAGTGGGGATTGATTATTACTTTTTCATGAGAACTCATGTGATGGGGGAAAAACAAAAATACAAGTCAACACTGGAGATCTCTGAATCAAAACTAAATCACTGGTGTGTGCGTGTGTGCGCGTGCGTGCATGGCTCATTACCGTGGTTCCTTAACTGCTTTTCCAGTTCCCCCCTTTTCACTGAAATATGAGGATGACATAACGTGTTAATGTTCTGACTGTGTCTTCGTGAACTTTCCAAATAATCAGGACTCATTGAGAGACGATGCTGTCCAGCTCGGTGACTCATTATTCAGAGTGTAAACAGCACACCAGAAGCCGGTATTAATCACTTGTGACCATGACAAAGCTGAAGCAGTACTTTTGTATGTTTATAGTGTTGTAACAAGAACACCCAACACAAGAGCAGTGCCACTGAAAGAGTTTGAGTGACTGAACAGACGAGCCGCGAATACCTGCTGGATCAAAGAGGAACAGGGACAAAAAACCTGAAATCATTCAAACTGGAAACGTCCCTGCATCTGATGACTTGTACGATTGCTCTATTAAACAATGTAATATTTTCATTCATTGTTTACATGAATGTTGGTTTCAAAAGGCATTTGGGAATACACTAAACACATGTTGCACTTTTGTACGCTATCACACATAAGTTACACACACAAAGTACACAGCATAAATTGTTAATGACTTCGGTTCCACAGGCAAGCGGCTGCCGTTGACAGTTGCCGTGTACATCTGTGATCTGAGCACTTACTACATCAATCCATGACGCGCCACATGAGACTTCACCAGCTGCAGATGCCATCTCAAAGCATGGCTGAAAAGGGAATTCACGGCACATAAGGATGTAGACAAACATCCGCTGTTAAAAAAATTGAAAAGGTTTAAAACCATACAAACAAAACGAGAGAGGAGGGAGCCCCGGCTGGATTGGAGATTAATGGGAAAAGGCCTGAAATGAGCCGTTGGATCTGGTCCTCTACTCTAACCTCAAATAGTGCCATCTAAATCTGAAGAAACCAAAACCATAAGAAGAGGGCTGCCAGTGGTTCCCAGGTCAAACCATAACTAATTCATGAAAACTGCTGAAGCAACACATGGCCCCTCTGGTTTTAAAAGGAGCAGAGTTTACCAGACCTGTTGGCTTCAAATATCTATTTTAAATGCATACTTACAATGTGAAACATAAAATATCATCATTTTCATTTTCGAATTGTTTTTTTTATTTGCATCTTTACACTGCTTTATGATGTCATTCTAAATTCCTAGAAACATCCATCCATTTCCTATACTGCTTCTTCCTCTGCAGGGCCGTGAGCAAATCGAAGCGGTCTATGGGCATAGGTAGTTACACCTGGAAAGGTCACCAGTCCATCACAGAGCAAACACAGAGACAGATAACCACACACACACACCTAGGGTCTTTCTAGGGTCACTTATCAACCTCACGTGCATGTTTTCGGACTGTGAGAGGAAACCCACACACAGGAAGAGCATGCAAACTCAAACACAAATAACCAGATTACAACCAACAACCTTTGTTTTTCCGAAGCAACAGCACTAACCACACATCCGAGGGTTTGTAGAAGCATGCCGTAATGTACAAGCCTGGAATTGCCTCAAACTGAAACATGCTGCAAGGACGTAAACGAGAAGTAAATGTACAGTTCCTCAAACCAGGTCAGGTTTTTTTCTTCTTTTTTTTTCAGGAAGCTAAAAGGGTCAGCTTCGAACCTAAGGTAGCTTGAGGAGAATAAAAACACAGTTTCGTCTTCGCTTCATACGTGTGGTGAGGACACGGCCGCGGGTCTCTGGGAATTTGCGTTCATCCGCAAGCATTTTTCCACTTCTTAACTTTACTGCTTTCGCCTCAAGATTTGCTTCCTGACTGCTGAACCAGGTGAATAGAGTTGGCGCTGAGGCCAGCATCAGCTTCGGCCCTGGAAAGGAAGGTAAAGTCTCCCCCGTGTCGCCTGACCACAGTTGTGGGAAATAGTAAGAGGCAAAGCACGTTAAGGACAGTTAGTCCATGACGACAAGGTTCTTTTGGAAGGACTTAAGCGACCTCGGCTAACTAAAACGCATTAATGTTGGTGTGTCACCAATATCCTAGCCCGAAAACACAATGTTACTGGTCAAACGCTGGTTCGGCTGGTGCACCACAATCATAGAAAAACATCACACCAGACCATCATCTTCCAGTTTTCTTCAGTCAGCAAAGTGCCAGAAATACATTAAAAACCAAAATAGACAAGTAAAATCTTAAAAAAAAAAAAAAAAAAGAAAGAAAGAAATGGGAGAAAAACACTAAGCCTGTTGTATAATTGAAGATAGAAACTGCACTCTCTATGCAGAAATCACATTTTCCTCATTAACATAGAAGAACATCCTCTTAGGAAGTTGACTTTGTGCCATCCTGTCACTACGAGCCAATCTGATCCCCGCAGTTTCCAAGCTGCTGCGGGGAGCCTGGGAATCCTGGAATTCAAGGTTTCCAAATGGGTTTCGTTTCCTTCCAGGAAATGTCTCCACTTCAGCGTTTTTTTTTTCCTGCTTATCTTCTCCTTTGTTTCTCGCAGGTCAGGGAGACATTTTTAAGAGCTTCCAGTTCAGCATATCAAAGTCACAGGTGGAGGCGTGCCCTGCGGAGCTGCTGTTAGACTCACTGTCACACAGTTCACTGGCTCACAAACAACTCGTGACCTGGTCAGCAATTTTTTTTTTCTTCACCTGCCAGAGACTCCCTGTCTTCATCAATCCGACCAGACCTGTGCAAAGCCATTTTTTCTCCCTAATTATTCCCTAATGCAAGCTGACAAGTCGAATTCAGCCACAAATAGAGATGACCTCAGTGACCCCGTCAGTGTTTTGGACCACCATGATCCTGTCGCCAATTTGACCTCTGACCTGATCCTTGACTGTTAGTTTAGCCACGACTTTCTGTCACTCTGTCTTACGTTTTTGCACCTGTGTGCATCATGTCATCAGTTTCTTAATTCAGAGTCTGTCGTTCTTTGATCGTCAGCGCTGTATGCTCCCTTTCCTTTGCATGACTTTCATGGTTTGATCCCCTTTCTACCCTAATTGTTTTTAATATATAGTTCCTTCTCACACCATATGTAGCTTCCACTGTGTAATAGTTGACTGTTGGGTCTGCACCATTTCTTCCTGAGGTCTGAAAATAAGCTGATCCATCAGTGTGAGGTCTCCGAAATGACATAGTAATGATCTGGTATTCCTTCCCAGCGCGACCTCTTGTGACGAAGGACGTCTAATTGTCCATGCTACAAGGAAGAGTTCGGCATGTGTGCGTATGCGTGTGATGACATGGAAAGATTGCAGACTCAGAGTGAGAGTAAGGGAGGTCTGACAGAGTACTCACACTGTAAATATTTTGCCACAAATGAGAGGGAAAGCATACGAACAGCATTGTATGAAAACTTGTGATCAATCTCTGTAAGGGTAATATAGGTAACTAAGGTATTTTGGCTTGACAGAGATTATTTAAATGAATATCTACTCTGGCTGAAATGGATAATTTGTGCCTAACAACAGGCTCAGTAATAAGCCAATGCTCTCAATGGATGAGTCAATCAAATTTGATCCAAACAATAAAAGAAAAAAACATTTTATAATACGAAGTTTTACTCATATCCATATTTGTCACACTTTATTTTTCCCAAAAGGATTTTAACATTAGATTTTTCAAAATTCAAATGTTTTCGATTTTGCCTCAGATCATTTTAAATGAGCTTTGTTTAGAAGAAAGTCCTGTATTTCTAGATTTTGTTCACTTATAGCTTCTCTTTTCATGACAAACCATTCACTTTGTTGCAGATTATTGAACATCTGTCCATCTGCACATCTAAGAGGAAATGTTCCTTTCATTGCTGGTCGTATTCCTTTGCCAATCAATCAAATAAATTGTTGCACCACTTTTGTTGCCCATGTTTTTTTTTAATGGTGAACTCTATCCGTTTCAACATCTGACATGGTTTGTGCGATATTAGTAAGTACATATGTGTTGAGTGGCTACAAGTCAGTGACTTGAAAAGACGCATCAAGAAATAAACTCCAACTCTTTGCTCATCGTTACCGGCAATGTTAACCTTACAGTTCAGTTTGACTTTTGTTCAGATCTTTTCCCCTGGACCTTGGTGATGGAGCACTCTGGCTGACACCACAGTCTGACAGACACATTGTCAGAGGAAGCAAACATCACAACTGTATTGACACAGCTGGCGGTTTATGGGGGCAACAGAGAAGGTAAAGTGAACAGACAAACAGAGATACTCCAACTTGGAGATGCAGGCTGGCTCTGTGGCTGCTGGTCAAACAAAAGCCAGATGCTGTCCTGACTTCCCGCATTTATCCCCCACATTATTTATTAACCTCACTCACAATTCATGCCAAAGATTTTTCTGAATATTTTTTCTTTCCACCAGTGCGTTGCATCCAGCGCATCGTCAGCCAGGCGCCATCCTACCCGACCCGTCATTTTCACATTTTGCTCCTCCAGGCCAACCTCATAGGGATGAGAGCCCACTGAAACTAGGCCCACCTATAAACGATGCGTCCAAATGGACTCAGAAAACAGTCAAGCACCATTTAGCCTCTGTAATACCTTAACATGTGCTGTTGAGAGTGACTTCAGCTGTGCTCCAAGGACATCGCTGTCCAGTTGCTGCTGATGTAACAGCAGCTGCTGGCCAGGCTGTTACATAAGCTCTGGAGCCACATGAAAAAGCCAAATAGGAATTGAAAATCACTGAAAGTCTCCCTGGTCACTTCTATAGAACCACACAACTCCTCCTAACACAGGCCACTGGCCAAGCACATCATAACAGCTCTGCACTATCTCTCTGTCTCGCTCAGTATGACTGCCATATGGAGGAACCACAAATGTGTGTGTGTGTGTGTTCAAATTGTTAACATCTTAAACGTGTGATATCTGCCCAGTGTGTGTGCAAGAACCCAACCACCACATGTCATATGTTGCATAAGTTTCGAGCTCCTGGAAACCAAAAGAAAATCCCCCCCCCCCCCCCTTTCTTTCTTTTAAAGTCTCCATGAGAGAAAAACACAGAAAAATATTAACACACCCTGACACGACCTATAATGAGGCTTTACAAGTTGCATTGTTGAAATTCCCATGCACAGGGGAGAACGCTGTGCTGAACACAATAAAGTACTTGAATTTCGAAGTCAGCGCCCTTGTGGGCCAAGTTGATGACACACGACAATAAGTTGTGTGATTGTGATGATAAAAATGAAAGCCATCTCTCTGAGAGAACAGCCAGGAATTCCAAGCATGTTTGATGCAGTGAGTAATGGCGTCCAACGTCATGCACTCATTCAACCCTTCTTTTCGCCAAACTACGAGATAGACAGAAACCTATGGGCTGAATTGATGGGCTCACGAGGACATCCAGATCAAAGAGCCATGTCTGATTGCCTGATGCAGGATCTGTGTGTGGAGAAAGTAAATGAAGTCTGACATATAGTTTCCTAATCCTGATCCTATGGGCCCCCTGCTGTGCACAATTCACTCTTTTAAACCAGGTGTGTTGGAGCTGTAAAACCACTAAATCCGGCAGAGCCGATGGTCTCCCAACACCATGGTTGGAAAATTACAAGACCTAGTTTGTCAGCCACATGGAAAGTCTGCCATTAATCCATCCTATTCATAGTTAACCTTAATTACATATGGTTGGAGCAGGTAGCCTGCCAGCAGTGGGATTCAAACCTGCAAACCTCTGATCCAAAGCCTGCTTTACATGTTTATATGGATATGGACTATACAAATCTTAAGTATTCGCGTAAAATAAAAGGAGACATTAAGAACTTAGATTCACATTTTTGATGGTCCTACTACAATGTCACATCAGAAATCTTTAATACTATTGGTCAAGTTTTCATGTGGGCATGTTTACTATTACTAATTACCCTGTTTACTAATTTTGGGAAGCAAGCTTGTATCTAGAGGTTCGCTGGTTCGAATCCCACTGTTGACTGGTCACCTCTATAGACCACTGAGTAAATGGATGGCCTTCCCGTCTGAAACAGCTCACATGATCCACTGTGGTGACCCTGGATGTCCTCTCACCTACTTTAATATATGCGCCACACAGTATGGCACTATACAAATTCTTGTGTGATATCATTCAAATTGCAGTTATCCGTTACAATCTAAAGACGGTAATGTTTTAATTCCGAGCAGCATATAAACAGCATGTCCAAAATATTGTTGCAGAAGTTTCATCATGAATTCTTTTGTGAGGTTTTACAATCAGTGGATGTTATTTGTTGCTCAGCAGCTGTAATGGGAAACACCCTCAGAGAAGATCATGGCGATTACAATAAAATCCCTCTGACCATGACCTGATAGAAGACTGACTCTTGCCTCGACTTACTTTCTCCGGGATACAACGGAATTGCGAGGCATTTTGGGACTTTACACATGAGACCTTGAAAGCTCACGAGGATAGTGAATCATGGGAACAATGAAGCCTTAAAAATCTGATACGGAAATACAATGATGGGTTTGGAGGTGTAGTCTTTGGTTACTCTGTTTGTTTGTGTTCTCTGGCTCAAAGACTGCATTCTGTAAAAAAAAAATAAAAATTAATGAAAAAAAATAGAGTTAAAGTGGATAAAGGTTTAGGTTGCGCTTATTTACATTGTGTCTGCCAACAAGCGTGCTGATTATTTTGCTGCGGGCGTTAAACAATTGTGCTGCCATGATGAAGAACTGGCAGAGGCACTGCCGTGTAGTTTGTTTGCTTATGGTTTTCAACATTATTTCACATCGGCTTTTTATGATTTGCTGAACAAATTTCTTAATGCTACATCACCCAAGTGCACCCAAATTAGAACAGCAATGCCATCATTTCCCTCCGCATCGTAAAACCCGTGATCGCTCCTCACAGCAAGAGATGGACTCATTAAAATAATCCTACCTTCATAAACCTGATATACGCCATCGTTCGAATGTAAGCGTGACACCGTCCAAACCCACGCAAATGCTCTGCGTGAAAGTCAAACACGGTAAACAACATAATCACTGATGAAATCTCATGATGGGCTGTTGGCTAAGTTTCTGTTCAGCACAACGAGTGAATGGGAGTCAACTTTCAGCGCACACGCACTCTCAAACGCGCTTACTGCACCGAATAGTGTTTTATAATCCAAAGCAAATTCTGTGATCATAACAAAGCCCATTCTGCTTCGGAATAACAGAATAGCTGAGGATACAGCATATTTCAGAGCCAGGCGCTGTAACCACAAACAGATGGGTCCTCTACCACTAAATTTAATTGATGGAGGAATGGAAATAATTTCAGCTTCACCAATCAGAGGTAATAGTGGCTAGTCCTCCCCTGACACTCCAAGTTCTAATTAAACAGTGCTGGCGGTGTACGCTATAACTCCTTGCTTGGTTATTTCTGCAATGATTTGAGGATTTCTCACTTCCAATTGCCTCCACATTGTCCCACACGACCTCACAATAATTGCGCTGTGATTACACAGATATTGATTTTGTGCTTTCTCCATTAGGGCAAAGTAATCAAGATAAGTAACTCCACTCTGCTTATCCACAAGATCAACAACTGACCCTTTAATCTATCTGACCTAAAAGAGGTCAATCTCATTTTGATTTACTCTTTAACCTGTATGTTAATATGCAGAAATCAAACTGTGAACCGAATGTATTCAGACACGGTTAAGACAGCACATGTTACTGCTGATATGCTCGTGATCAGCTCAGCCAGAAATCCAGAAGGGCTGGTCAGTCATTTCCACAGGAAACAAGCTGCATGGACGAAGTTGGCACGCTTCAGCCTTTGACATTCCCCTACTGCAGGGGATTAAATCGCTGCACATTACACAAGGATGCTTTGTTTTATTAAATTTTTTTCTTTTAGCTGATTACCATTTCACTACAAGAGTTGATAAAGATAGAAACATCCAGGACATCTGAAGTCATGTTAGGAGGCATACAGGATTCAGTACTTTCAATGCTAATACAATACAGGCAGAGAAAAAAGTTGGAAACACAGAGATGGAAACACTAAATATTTTAAATGAATCAAAGTGTTCCGTTCAGGCATTCGTTTCGCCTGCGGTGAGAAGGCGGAGACGAGGGAAGGAAGGTTCGATTTGTTGGAGGCTGGTCAGGAGCCGAAGACAGAAGAATCCTCTGCAGAGGTCTGGAGTCCACTCGGTTTGGTTAATAAAGTTGGAAGCGGCTCTGCAACAGTAAACAGTGAAAGAGCTGCAATCAATCGGCACTTTCGGCAGTAAACAGACCAAATTACCAGTCGGGGCTTTGTGGTAGTCGTTGTGGTCGTCCCATCATTTGTATCTAAGCTACAGTAAAACACAGGACAGTAAATTATTTGAGTCTGCGTTGGGATCTGAGGCGGTCCTTGAAAAAAAATGTTGGATGACTACAGTAGTTGTAATTTATACCGGTAGTCTGGAACTGAGCCTTTTCTATGTTGAGTAACAGAGATACCATTGTAGAAAGTTGGACTCAGTTGAGGGCAATCCTTTTGTCACGAGCCTAACCAAATACAACTGTTTACTCCTCGCAGGCTGCATTGTGGGGAAGAGAAAAAGGGTTTGGGCAATTAACATCAACATCCGTGCATGCCGAGACCTCCTACCGGAGCCGCTCGCTCGCAGGTGAAAGGAAGCAGATGGGTTGACGGTATGTTGAAATGGTTACTCATTACACTGTGTAATCCCAGCTTCAGCTCCGTATTTACCTGCAGTTTCTTATTAACTGACCAGATACATATGATGGGAATAGGTGGTCCACTAAGCAGATGTGTGGACTCAGGTCAGGTGATTCAGACTAAAGTAGTAAATTAATTTTTTTTATTCCTTTGGACTTGACAAAGCCAAAAGAGAGCATGCTCCATGACTTCAAGGTGGCCTGGAATGACTTCACTGGCACAATCATGAAAATATTTTGAAGAAGTGTTTCCAGTTATCTTTCCCCTGCTTTTTTGGCACCATATTTTCCCCCACAAACAGACATCCAGTCATTTCTCAGTGAAAGGAATGGTGTGAAATAGATACCCCGGTTTGTTTCACTTTTTAAAATTCATACTTTATACCTCCTGATTCCAGGTTAATGCCTTTTTTATTGAAGTTCAGGTACAATATTATCCATTGATGTCACTGCCAGGTGCTGCGGCGACTTTATATTAGGATGTCTAAAACAATCGCTGCAAGAAATCTCTATTTCACAAGTTTTTGTATGTGCGATTGAGTGAACCTTTAGTTTGGAGTCAAACAGATATGAAACCAGCACATCGCCCTTTAAGAACCATCACAACTTCCCACAGGTCCCGTTAGGCTTTCTGCACAGGTGACGCTGATGAGTGTGGCTGATGAGCAGTTTGGATATGTGGAAGATGTGAGAAAGATTGTGTTGTATGATACTACAGATTTTAATCGGATGATGACCTTAATTTCCCGACAAGCTGTTTCGGCTAGCAACCTTTGGAGACCCGTTAGATCCATTACACTTACGGTTGGTGACACTGTTTTATCATTTAGATTTTTCTCCATTACATTATTAGATTCTGTTTCAAATATGTATATTTAACAAAATGCCTGAGTCTGTGATCGTCTGCACCCGGAGAATGCACTATAAGTTGGAATTCAGTTCTGCATCTTGTTGCCGGGTCATCTGTGTTGTTTCACCAGTCACTCCGAGTATTGTGATTTTTGACCAGGATTCCTGTCCAGCCCTCGATTGAGATTCAAGATTTGGACCTTTGCCTGCACGATCACGGCTCTGCTTCAGTCCTTTCCACCTTCCCTTTTCCCCTGAGAACTAATAAAGAGAACACTTTTCTCACTACCTGCTGTGTCAAGCCTTTGAGTCCACGCTTCGACCGTAACACCACTAGTCCCACGCTCTTTGTGAAACCAATATGCATTCATTACAATTTATGATGGTAATGAATATAAATGTATAATTTCTAATAAAAGTTATCATTTCAAACGTAAACCTTTTACATTTGTCATTTTGGATTATAGATATTTTTAAAGAATCAAAGTGCGTGTGAAGATGCAATGAAGTTTATTATAAAAATCGAATTTCATTTCATGACGTGCAAATGTTTTTATTAACGTCCTCTTTGGGGACCAAAAGCACTTTTAAAAAAGTCTGAGGAGTATTACAATGAAATGCATTGTGGGCTTACAATAGGCATCATTGATTGCATCATCCAAAGAAATGAAACTGTAAGCACTTACAGATGAATATGCTCACGCAAACCAAATTTGGGCAGAAATTCTGGATTCCACTTTGTGAAAATCTTGAGAAATGAAGCAGCTAAACACAGAAATGAGAAAATGTAAATTATACAATGAAAAGACTGCTTGGATTACTTTGGTTATTTATTGCTGTTCTTGACACTTCTATCATCATCTATAGTGCATGTGGGCTTTAACCAGTCAGTGAAAAGGGGAGAGAGACGCCTTTCATTAAAACATCAAAGAATGTGTATCATTCCCCAAACTGAGCGCTTCACTGAGCCACTTGGTGCGCTGCGGGCCTTATTAGATGAGTTCAAGCTAATCCAACTGGAACCAATTGTGCGTTATTGTTCACGCTAATTACTCCGTCGGAGGAGGTCGGCCTTTACTGAGCTCGTCTCAAGTTCACATCGGGGGGTCAGAGGTCACAGTCGATAAGGGCTGAGGCTACTCACTCAAATACCCACCTTCAAACCCCCCCCCCCCCCCCACACACACACACACTTTCACTTAGCAGCCAAACCTATATACCCTGTACCTCAGCAGCCTGGGAAAGATTAATCTGCAATAATGGGAAAATTGGGTTGTCACTGGAGATTTAAGTTAATACACATACATCCGCTCCCCACTGCGGCCCTGTGACCTGCACATGTGCTCCCGTCAGATGAGAGCACAGGTATGCAGGGAATGCCATCACAGGAGAGCCGGGCCGACGCTGCCGGGGGCTGTGAGCAGGAGGAACCGTGGGTTAGGAGGTGAGGACCGCACTTCACACCCAGATGAATGTTTGTTCAGCCTGGGATCATTTATGAAACGGGGCTCCCGCTGGAGGAGACGCTACGCCTCCATCATATCTATCTCTGACTGTATATACTTTTATCCCTCAAGCCACAGGATGCAAAGAAAGCTGGATGCAGCGATGTAGAAGAATCCCCCCTCCCGCCCCAACTCCCCATGGAGTTGCATTGGCCTGCAGCTTTCTCTCAACATTATCAATCACCTGCCTTTAACCCTTATTTGTCCTGTCCTGGTCACAGGAACCAGTGAGAGGCTTATCGTTTCACACATAATCATCTCATTTCACAGTTTTTGGCACAGTGTCAGAACACAGGAGAGGCACAGAGGATTCTGCAGGCTGGAGGTCCGATCACATGCCGAGGTGCGTGCCTGCATGCCTGTGTGCACTTCGATTGATTACTGCGGCTACCTAAATCACTTTTAGATGAACTCCAGCTGCCAAACCTTTATCATATCATTTTAATATAATTTCCTCTTATTAGACAGCTGGCTCTGGGTTGTCTTTGACCTGGAGTCTATGAGTTGGGTCATAAGACTTCAATACATGCACAGACCTACAGTTAGTCTGCGTAACAGGCTGACATGTTCACACCGACAGTGCTAACCAAGTAACTTAGCCTTCAGGTGGACAAAGAAGGTTGACGACATTGGTCCGGTTTCAACGTCTGAGAAGAAACTTTAAATACTTCCTGCTGCTTTAAAAAGCTTTGACTATATTTGTGGGAAACATTTCCTGTCTTCCGTTTGCATTGTGAGACATGCAGACCTCACAGGTCGTCTGAATTACTCCTGATTTCTGTCCCCAGAATAAAAGTCCAAAAATCTGCTTTTAGTTTAAAAACTTGGCGCAAACTCCAAGAAAACTTCTGTTCTGTCAAAACTGGACTGAAGACTTTTGTGTTTATTGTGGCCTTTAATTATCATACGATATTTATATTTTCAGTATAAATCAACATCTATTGGACATTCTGTGTCCCAACACTTTTCTTTTTCTGGATCAAGACTGCACCTATCAATGGTTGAGTTATAGCGCAAACTGACAATATGAGAGTGTCCAATACATTAGATAGTGAAGTCAGCTCGCATGTATACATGCAATGTGACAGTTTGGACTGTGGCTATGTTCCTTCTGGTGCATGTAAAAGTACACAAAACGCTTTGTAGTGATTTCTTCTGTTATATCTCCTGTTGTCACCCCTGAAGAATGTTTTAATGTCATGTCAAAGGTTATACATGTGGTTGTAATGGATCTAACACTAACACAGCAGCTGCTGTTTGTGTCTACTCCACATAGCCTCCTGTGTTGCACCTCACCAGGGCCGGCAAAAATCCCAGGCATGCATGTGTATGCATACATTAGCTTCAGAGGAGCCTGGCAGTCTCACACTAGGCTTTGATACAGAGCAGAAGAATAGTTTCCATAATACAGTTTGGAATGTAATTATTCCTGATTGGTGGATCAGTGTCAATAAATCACTGGTGAAATGTTCATTTTAGAGCTGCGGGCCGGAGCATGTTGGTTTTAAATAAGAGCTTCAGCGGAGGCCCAGGATGGTTTAAACAGGCTGCTTTGTCTGACAAAATAATCCTTCATATGACACAGGGTTGGTCAAACAAATCTCACATTTTAATAAAGACAGGAATTCTCCTCCAGACGTCAAGTCTGCATTCACAAAGATGCTGCAGGTAACATGCATTGTGCATGAATTGCCAAAAGTATGAGAGAATAGGTCTGAAGTTGAAAAGCATTATGGGTGGAAATCATTTTTACATTGTTTTTAGTTTTTTCTTACAGGAACACTATGAAAATCTTCCACAATGTTTTACACATTTGCTGCTCTGATAAAATATGAGAAAAGTGTTCATACAAACAACTTTACAGTTGGGATGAAGCAAGACCAGCGGTGGGGTTTAGGAGGTAATCCTGAAGAGTCTCATGTTTTTCTGTTGAGCTTCTATAAACCAAAGCAGGAACATTTAACTAGTTAATCAACCTGAGAATTCAGGTCCTTTTCCTTTATCACACTTCATTGAAATGAATGGCTTGATTCCAGCCGGTTCATCTGAATCAAGTGTGCAGCATAAAATTATTCAGAACATAATCTAAAAAATTAGAGGGACAAGGTTTGGATGATTTGTTGATGACAAACATTTAGTTATTTGCCTGAATGATTGAAGAGAACAATCTAATTCAAAAAGCTCCAACATTAAGTTGTTTGGGTAGAAGATAGCGGTTCTGTTTGGCACAGAGGAAGACTCAATATGGTAGACGCCACCGTTGGTGGAACAGGAGCTCATTTGTTCGGAGCAAACCAAAATCACAAAGTCTTTGAGAGCACAGAGAATGGCGATGAGACACTGGAAAAGCCCAGAGACTCAGACAACCCAACAACCAGAGCACACAGAGGATGCACAATATATACCACAGTCACCAGGTGAAAACAATTACACACTCAGACACAGGTGAAACTCATCAGGAGGACAGGGAGCAGCAATCAGACATGAGGAGGGAGAGTCAAGGGGTCAGAACATTAATATAACAAAATACAAAATTTGGACAATAACATTATCTACATTAGATGTAAAACTAGCAACCAACAACAATGAATATCAAACATTGTTTTTCTTTTCAGTTTTATTAATAAAGATCAACCAGGATTGAATCCATCCTCACAGCAGTTCATCCACAATCATTTGAAATGTAGAGAATGATAATGAGACAGCAAGGTAAAAGTGTGTTAATGGTGACAAATTACAACATTTTATTGAGTTTTAATTCATTGTCTGCTGTTTTTAATATCCATCCGGGCTCAGTAGCCAGAGAAGGTTTAACACTATTGTGTACAGTAATAGTCTTCACTTCACAAACACTTTCAATGAAACTTCAACAAAGTTTCTTTGAAGCCTCTAAATCATGTCAACCTTTCAATGGCCTTTAAAATGAAGTAGTGGCGTAGAGCAGAAGTCCAGTGGTCAAGGTTTACCACAAATTAGTGTAACAGCCATTCTGAAAAAGTATAACAAAATATTTGTTAACAATTCATCGCGATCCATAAATGTAGTTTAGATCACTTCAGGATTACCATATATATAATATAAAACACCCCCCAAAAAACTGGGAAAAAAAACCCCCAATGATACATTTGAAAATTGTGTTTTGGTATAACTTTTTGCAAAACCAAATGGTAAATGTATTTTACTCATAGAGCTCATTTTAATGCTTGATCCATCACATTTAACCATTCATACATGCACTCACACAATAAAACAGTGTTCACAAACCACTGGGAGTAACTCCAGGTTCAGTGTCTTGCATAAAGACAGGATATCTTAGCTGCTGTGGTCATGAGATGTTCCGAGGTTTTTATTTTCCTTTTTTTTTAATCGACCGATGCGCCTCAACATACCTGCAAGCTTAAGACCCCACAAACTCAGTGCACTCTCTAAGTGGGTTGCCCACATATTGAATCTAATTTCACAATGTCATGGAACTGCAGTATACACAACAATAACCTGAGCTACTCCGCCCACCACATCATCGCCTTTCGCATCACCAACAGAGCGACTCATCATTAAACCCTCCTGCAGTGTGACTGTGTGGCTAATAAATCATCCCCCTGACCCTCCAGCTTGACTCAAACCCTGATCCCATGACCCACAGCTCCCTTTCTACCGAGCCCATAAATCATACAAATTACCTTTGTGCCCATTGAGCGCTCAAGCTTTTCAACAGCGAATGCAGAACTGATTAACTTCCTTCTGGTTCTGTTGGAATAATCTGAGATACAAAGAAGAAAACAGGTATCCTTAAAGGTTTGTGCTGCAGGTACACTGACACACTTCAGTTAAAGAGAGGGTGACTTTCCCTGCCCTGAAAATTATTTTTGTTTGGTTGAAAAAAAAAAAAAAAGAAAAGAAAGAAAAGCTCTCCCGAGTGATGACAGTGTGGGTTTAACATCTCATCCAGGAAACTCAAAGACCAACAAACCTCCACTCTTTGGTGGACAGGATATGAAGGATATCTGCCACAGCAATCACTGAACATGTGCCAGTCAAACACGTGTGTGTGTGTGTGCGTGCGTGCGTGTGTGTGTGTGTGTGTGTGTGTGTGTGTGTGTGTGTGTGTGTGTGTGTGTGTGTGTGTGTGTGTGTGTGTGTGTGTGTGTGTCTGCAGCAGAGAGAGGGAGTGCATGCATGCACATGTAAGTACATTTGTGTGGTTTGGATTAGGATCCCCCAACGTGCAGATCTACAGGCCGCCCTGTGTTTTCTCAGGCTATTGGCTATTAAGACAAGAATTTCTACATTGGCGACCCCATATGTCTAACTTAAGGCAGACTGTATCCACTTAGCATAGCAGCACTACTGCTGAAACGCGGGCATAGCTACATGAGAAACAACTCCCAAGTGGACCAGTCAGGAATTCCTTTAGATTAGCCGCGAATCCCTCCGAAGCACAAAGGCGTCAGCAGTAAAGAGGGCTTTGTTGCTCTGTATGGGAAGAATATGTTCAATATAAGTCTTCCCCATACACACAGACACACAAATAATAAAAAAAAAAAAAAAAAACTGCCACCAGTCCCTGTTAACTTATAAAACGTGGAGATCTTTTATCCTCAATATTAAAACTGAAAGAGAAACTTTTACAACGTGGTCCTATATCCTTGCCGGAGAGTCGAAGGTCTCTCTCGGGCGTGTGAAATAAGTGTGTGAAAAGCTGGACTCCAAATTGGTTGGGTGTGACGGCCGCTGATTTGCCAATCATTCCACCGCATTCACGAGACTGACAGGAGTGTCAAAAGAAACTCTGCTTTTCAAATCAAAAAAAAAAAGTCAGAAACCGCCATGTGCATACAGATCAATGCAAGCCGAAGCTTTATTTGAACAGAAAAGATGAAAGAACCTGTACTAAAACCACAAACTGACCATTCCCCAAACTAAAATTTGGAGCAGTTGCCAGGGGTTGGAAATCAAAGTGTTTCCACCCACGTTTCATTTGGCAAAAATTAAAAGGTCATAAAACAAATTTCATAGAGAAACATGAGCTCATAAATCTTATAAAAGCTTGTGTCATTTTTCTGAAAAAGGCTTGTAGAAAACGAATGTTTCTGTCAGTGGAAGAACAACCACCAAAATAAACGTTCTACACTCTGCGACGTGGATGTCTTAAACATCAGGGCTACATCGACTTTAAGATTTCACTCTATGGGACGACAGTCGCAGACAATGTCCTCCTAAACTAATAAATGCAGCGAACTAAGAGGAAACCCATTCTGGTGACTTTTCTATGTGTGAAACTAAACCAAGGAGAGGATAAGAAGAATATTGTGGCTGTGTTTTCCCTTCATGGGAAACATTGTTGGGCATGGTAGCAGTGAGGAGAGACAGTTATACTAAAGTTCTGACACTGGTCTTGACATGTGATCCTGTCTCACTATCTGACCTATGACCTCAGCTTTAATACACAACTTATCAAGAAGTCAGGTATCACCTTTTTCTTTTGGGGGTTATCTATTATTCTTCCTTATTGTTTATTGCCCAACTAAGGATCTGCACACCACAGCAGGAGTCAATAGTTCTTCTACACTTGCACGAGCAGATGGACAATACCAACAATGTTTGTCTCCAGGGTGTCAGGACTTTCAGTCCATAATCTCCTGGGACTTGATAGTTTTATAGTTGAGAGTCACCCGGAATAGCACTCCAACTTGTCCATGCAAATGTCCATGTACTCGCTATTGTTTGTTCATGGCATATTGTTCTGAGCATGTTTCATTACAAAAAATAACTAATAGCACCAACTTGTGGATCAACCTGAAAACTACATTGTTTTCAGCCTTTCTGCCGTCTGTGCATAAACGTTTTGAAAACATTGCCATGTAAAGGCGAAATTCTTCTGAAACGAAAACACAGAAACTATGCGTTTTACACTTTGTCATGTAAGCTGGGCCATAGTGATCTCCAAGTTCTGTTAAAGCAAGTAATACTGAGGCTAAAACCCCCCCATTGGTGAGTATCAATCTAAAGAGTATTTTAAATCAAGGCGATTTTCACCACAAATCGAAAAAAGTGTCATTAGTTGTAGTTTATTTGTGTTTGTCTGATAGAGACATAATCTTCATACTTATTTCGGTCTGTCAACAGAAGAATCTGTAAAACCCTGGCTGGATGTCCCTCTACCCCTCACATTATTAGTGTCAGCCAGTGCCAATCTTCAGTTGAAAGACAAAAATGGTCTTTCCCCCTCTTTGACCATTAAATGAGACCAAATCACTGCACGTGTTTCCGCCGGCGTGCAGGCCTTTGTTTGTCTATCCATGAATCCTGGCTGCCCGGGTGTTGGGGGAGCAGGAAGGGATACAGACTGGAAGCAGCGGGAGTAGAATATCATTAGCTATAAAGATCTTCACCCTGAATCCCTGTATATAAGCGGAACATATGGAAGGCCTGTCTTCTTCTGTATGGCCAGCTGTGTGTGTGACTGAGGGAGCCTTTGGATCAAATGTTTACTTTGACCTGGACGTCTTCCCTCCAGAAACTACAAGAATAAAAGCCCTGGAGTCTGAGCTGAGGGGTGGATACTCTACTTCCATCGGGCTCTGACACCCCAGCTGGCAAAACACAAGAAATGATTTGTGTGTGTCCCAGAGCCACAAATACACAGTACAGTGCACACACACACACACACACACACACACACACACACACACACACACACACACACACACACACACACACACACACACACACACACACACACACACACACACACACACACACTTATTATTTTGTCCTTATCTTTTTATTTATATAAACAAATCTCTTTCATTTATTTTAATGCCTCATTTTAGTAAGTACCAGCTGTAGTATTTGACCTCATCTGCTGTTTTAATTGTGTGCAGCACTTTGTTTTGTTGCTTAAACTGTGCTCAAATACAAAAAGTAAGACATCACTGAATAAACAAAAAAACCTCAATGGAGTTAGTTTTTTTTCAATTGAGTCATGAATATAAGTTTGTATAAATAGAAAGCATATTGAATGATTTTTTTGTTTTTTTCATCTGGTGTTTCTGAGTTCATCCTGTGATGTTTAACATCACTGGCATGTCTACAGTAGTCGTTTTCTTCCTTTGCCAGGACACTCCAGTAGTCTCTCTGAAGGCATTCTGTGGCCAGTCCAGGCCTGACTTTCATTAGTCAGCTGTGGTTCGGCGGTAATGTGGACATGGAGCTGATCCAGGCCCGGACCAGAGCCAGTGACTGTTTACTGGTCAGACAGCCGGGGTCAGGGAGGTAAACATGAGCGGGAGCACACAAAGCCACATAACAGAGAGAGGGTGACCTGAGGAGAGGAGAGTTGAGATTGCACAAACACCGAAGTGATGCTCCTTCTGTGTGGCAGCGAAAATGGGGTGTTTATAGCATAACGCTGCTGCTTTTCATGACATCATGGCAGATGAGCAGCTCCTCCGCGGTCGTGATGTGGATTACACCGCTTTAATCACCCTGGGTTCACATACCACAATCAGACCACACATAACATGCTGCTGAAACTTTTTTTCTCCTCATCTAATCGATGTGGTGCGTGCAGGCGTGGAACTTTGCAGTTATGTTTGAGTTAATTGACTGTATGACCCAAAGATTCCTCTTTTTTATTGGGAGACCCTGATTTCTCATTTGCAGTGTTCATCCATTAAGCTGCATATCTCAAATCCAAAGCCATTATCACTCGTTTGCACTCCCATTAACATATTGGACGAATCCCAACCAATTTCTGCCAAATCTTAACCTTATCGGCCAAATGTCCCATTTCTGGTGACGTCTAATGTCTTCCGATGCATCGTCTGCCAAGTCTTTGGCATCGCATCAGACCTTGCTCTGTGTGTACATCACATGGTTGTGTTTATTGCCTGTGGTTTAACATGCACAGAAAAACCTCCTCCTGCGAGCCAAACACGTGGCCACCTGGCTCCAGAGAGCCTGGCCGCAACATGGCCTCGTACACGCACGCACTCACACAAACTGACAGAAGCCCGCTCAATTAGACAGACCTAATGGTGGTGGTGACAGCAGCAGGACAAGACAGGAGACAGCTCGGGCTCCGATTAGGGACGATCGGCTGCGATGGAGCCGGGACTGTGGCCAGCGACACTGGAGGAGACTCATTTATGGCTGGAAGGCTGAATGGAAACACTTTAAAGAAAAGGATGATTAACAGTTATTTACCTAATAAACAGCCTGGTGTGTAATTATGTTTATTTAGCCTGCTAATGATTCTCAGTGAAGATCTCAGCAGTACAGAGGAGATATGAAACGAGCATGCTGCAATACACTAATAGCATATCAGTCCTCTGGATGACGGAGCCATAACTCAGCCTGAGCTGTGGCAGAGAGAAGCAAAGGGATGAAGGCAGTACAGGAGCTATGAAAGAATGGGATGGGGGGGGGAGTACAAAGGAGACAGAAAGAGAAGATTTACTGTTGTTTTAAAGCGATTCTCTGGCTTTTTAACGGCACTCCAACTCGCAAAACAAATCCTCAGCTTTCAAAAATAATCTGGAGGGGGTGTTACAGTGATACAGTGATACAGAGAGATGCATTTTCTCTTTGAAATAAATTGTTCAGTCCACCCTTTAATGCTATTGTAAGAAAAGCAACATTAACTGGCAAAAGCTAAAGTAGAAGCAGCCATTTCTGAGCCGTTACTGCGGCGCGAGATAAATGTGAATTCAAAGTCACAGAGAGAGAGACTTTATAAAGTTTTAAAATTTGTTTCAAATACACATCAGAGCCAGTTTAACTTCAGCACATCAGCAGCAAGCTGCTGGTTTCAACAGTAAAGCTACATTTTTTTATTTTTTATTTTTTTAAAGGCAGTGTTAATCTAATCAGAACTGAAGCTTTTTTTGCACATTTTCAGGCCCTGAAGCTTTTAAAAAAAACAATACAACTTGTGGTTAGTCCTTGTTTTATACCTGATGTTGAGGAGCGCAGGCTGACTGAGGGGGGATTTTTACAAAGGGCATAGACGAAGGAGAGTTTTCAATATTTCACCAAAAAGAGGGGCAAAATCAAAGTAGACAAACGCAGTATGTGTGCGTGTGTGAGGGGAAGAAAAAGTCTGAATAATACATCAGAAACCCCTGAATTATTCACAAGGCAGGGGGTGCAGGCAACTGAGGGTGAAGAGAAACAAGGAGAAAGAAAGCACTGAAAATTGATATCAAGCAGGAAAAACTGGACAGAAGAAAACAGGAATGACTTTAATACCCGGTGGGAAACTGTGAGTGATGAATGTTTCCATCCTTTCTTGGGGGGGGGATTGAAATCAGAAAGGTCCGGCGTTCTCACCCTCCCCCCTCCCCCCTCCCCCTACCCCCCTTGGTGGGGGGCTACCAGGAGGGGTAGCTTTCACCTCAGACCCCCCCCCCCAACACGCACACAAACACACACACTCTCACACACAGATGCAAAACTGTTCAAGACAAATAGGGTTAGGAGGAAGAAAAATGAAGCAGAAGGGAGAGGGCGTGAGTTTTTTATTACTCTTCAGAGGAAAGAAATCTCTTATGCACCGAAATCATTTGAACCTCTCATTCTTGTGGTGAAAAAAAAAATGTATATCCAAAGAGAGAATGTTTCAAGATCAGACTTTGGTTAAAGTTGTGTTACGGGTTGAATACGAAGAGTTAGCATTAGATATTCAGTGGTTATTGTCACGTTTAGAGTGAATCTGCCGGAAATCAATGTTTATCAGTGCAGTGTCCCCAAAAGGCATGAAACACGTGTGGTGTCGTCTTTATAAGATCGAAATAAACTGGCAGTTCACTTGTGAAGCCCCAAAACTCTGCTCCACTCAAGGTTAGGATTAGAGTTAGTATTGATGTTTCGCTTTATGTCAGTGGGCCAACATACTCCAAGATTGTGGATGTCGTCTTGCTTTACTTTACTGTCGTGGGGACCTACATCACATTGCAAGCTGCCCCATGGGGTCTCAAGTCATCATCGGAACAAACACTGAAAAATAAATACTCCTCATGAGAAATATCATCTTAAGGTCATGATGAGACAAGACACTGAGCAACTCCATTTTTAACTTCGTCCCGAGCGTTAGTTTGATACTTTTAAGGGCAGAGCATATTAAACACGTTACACTCACGTCACTCAAGCAATTAACTGAAATCTGTCAATCAAGTCAAATCAGTGATGTAGTAATGAACATTTTAAAGCTGAACTATTGATCAGAATCAAACAGACGCTGAATAGTTAGGCTATGGCTCTGTTTAAAGAGCAGGTTTCTCGAACAGAATGTTGTAGGTTCAATCCCCCATCTGTCCCTATGATGGAGTGTCTTAGAGCACAACGCTGACCTGCAAATGAAATGGACTGAGCTCCTTTGCACGGCAGCCGCGGCACACTGTCCACTGTAGACATCCTACACACAATGCAGGTTCCTCAAACAGGCAAAGATCAAATGCCAAACACAACTCGGACACACGCACAAAATGCGAGGCTATTAATAAGGTGGACAAACATTTCAACCTGCTGAGACGCCATCATACAAACCCCCCAAATAACCTGCGGCACAATGGATCATCTAATAACCACCACCTCACTGTCACTGTCATTACTCACCTGCGCGGATCAAATTATCAAAGTATGCACACCATGCAGTCTGCAGACATTTCCTTGGTTTGTGTCTCACGGCAGGACATCTGCACACAGAAGAGTTCATCTGTTCAGATGAGCCTCCTGATTAATAGCCCCCACCCCCCACCCCTCTTTAAAACACAAGAAAAGAATAAAAAGACAGAGAACCTGTGTGTGTGTGTGTGTGTGTGTGTGTGTGTGTGTGTGTGTGTGTGTGTGTGTGTGTGTGTGTGTGTGTGTGTGTGTGGCTAAAACTAGATTCAGAATCCCGTCCGATGCTTGGTTAAGCTCTCATGGAGGATGTAGAGTGCAGGCGCAGACACTTTTATGAGCCCTGTGACAACACTGAGACATGACAGCCGGGGTGATCGCTGTCTCTGCCGTGTGCACTAATCACAGCTTGTACTCGGTTCACCTCCACAAATTTAGTTACTTCGTCTCGGAAATTTATTGGCCAGCTGTTGTGTGGTTGTGTGCCTCGCTTGTACGTGATGAGAGAGGCACACAGGCCGGCCGGCCCAACCTCAAAGGTCTGCCGCCTCGTTTTTAGCTCCTGCCTTTAATCACTTCGGCAGATCACTATAACAGAACATATTGTTCACACATTCACATGCACACTTTCTCCCTCCTCTCTGGTGGATGAAGCTTCCAGGAGGGGTTGTTAAACCTCGTCCATCCCCACTTTTAGAACCTCTCTTCTTCGCCATACCTTCACACCAGCTCCTGTCCATATGTTTGGGCACACACTCTCACACACACACACGCACACACTCATATACGCATCCTGAGAAAATGTACACGTGCCTGTCTCACAACTGGGTCATGGGAGTCAGACATGTGAAGGCGGCTCAATGTGCAGTAGAGGGATTACAGAGGAATGGCAGCCTGCGATCATGAAAACAAACTTACTTGGGAGAAAGAAGTCCAGGACTCAAAAGTGAGAAAAAGAAGCACTTGGGAAACGTGTGGAGAGAGGGAGTAAGTTTCACAACACTGACACTAACTTTTTTTCTGATATAGATTTAATATAACAATAGTATCGTAATATGACCACATTACCAAAAGTTGATAACACGCACGCACGCACGCACGCACGCACGCACACACGCACGCACACACACACACGTTCCTATATAGGTGCAGCACTGCAGTGGTTAGCACTTTGATCTCACAGCCTGATCTTCCCAGGTTTAAATCCAGGACTTTTGCATGATGGGTTTGCATGTTCTCCCCATGCAAGCTATTTGTTTGTTTCTCTCTCTCTCTGTTTTCTTCTCCTTCCTTGTCTAAAAACGTGCATGTGAAGTTGATTGCTGAATCCAAGTCAACCCACAGCATTGCCTTCAGGCACCAAACCACATTTCTGGCCCAGAATTGTCTCTTTCGATTTTCTTTCCTTTATATCTTTTAAAACGTTGCGGGATATGTTTCTGTTCAGGAAAGTCATGGTTTGAATTGACTACATGATTTCATTCAGATGTTGCTCTGAGGCAACAAGAGATGTTTGATTGGCCAATGAGCAACATACTCAATATTTTTGATGTGCCATCTACTATCAATTATAAGACACTTTTACGGCCGCAGGACCCTCACTATGTTAGGGTTGTTTCAATACACAGCGAGGACAGTGAACCTGAGGATGAGATTGACCGTGGAGGAAGAGTGGACCCAAGAATCAGGCCAGAGATCTAGTTAGAAGGTCGGGTGATAATCAGAGGTCAAAATAGTATGTTTAACAAACATATGCCTGTATGGGCGTGTTTATATTTGTTTCTGAACAAGCACTTGAATGTTTAATTAATGGATACAGAGACTCATATGATTGATAAAGCAGGACCAGTGGATGTTAATGAGTCTGCTAAAGAGGTTGAAACCCCCGAAACGTCACGACTAGAAACTAGAGCAATTCTATATATCTATATGTCACTGTGTGGATTACCAGCCACCCACATGTTTTAGAGTAAAGCTAGAGGAGAGTCCCAGGTAGCTGACACCATGAATCCGAATCGATGGGAAGCCATCAAGAAAGTCCTTCAATAACAATGAGGCAGGAACACAGGATCATCCAGATCCACTGCACAGGATCCAGCCACTGGTATCGAAGATGAACAGATGGTCCCGTTCAAGGGAAGGAACAAGCTGGAGCAACACCCTGCAGCTAAACCCCATAATGGAGTGACTAAATGCTTGTCTTGGCCGGTTCGGAAGGTATTCCACACAACATTGAGATATATATACAGGGAGAGTTGTACAACCCCCCGAGCTGCCATATGTTGGAGCAAGTGGCAACATTATCCTCCGCCCGGCCCACTCAAAACTCAAGCAACAGGATCAGAAGTTATTCTTTGACAGCAAGTGTACATATGTCCCTCTCATCCTTGCTCAGTAAGGAATCCACTGGACCGGTACTGTTCACAGACTACCAGGAGTCAGTCTGACGTCTGATGAAAACCGGATGAGGGTCCGTGACGGAGAAGACTGCTGTGGTTGGGGAAACCATTTTGCATGTGATGAAATGATATGAAAACCAGCCAACCAGACAATCAATAAGTGAAATGTAATACTTTTTTTTACCTTCTAAAATAAAAAGTCATGCCGTAAACCTCGGGTTAACAATTGTTGTGGATGTGAGAGTGGTTGTGTTTCTTTCTTTCTTTCTTTTCCCTGTGATGGACTGGCTACCTCTTCAGGGTGTAAACTTCCTTTTGGCCGTAGCCCTCTGGGATCAGCTCCAGCCCTCTGTGAGGTTGTGTAAAGCAGCATAGAAGATGTATGGAATATATTATTATAAGTCAAAGAGGTCAGAGAAAATGCATATAATCTCATACATCTCCAGGAATCACTCTCAAATTCCTTCCCAGTGGACAGTGAACCGTCTCTAACTGTCTTTTAATGCAACCATTGAAATGATCAGAAAACCACAGTCAATAAGTGAGAAACTATGTCCACACATCATTAAAGACGGTTTTTGGATTCATATAAAACCAGAGCAGACGCGGTCAAAACGTCTCACACACACACACACACGCACGCACACACGCACACACGCACACACGCACGCACGCACTGTAACCTCCCCCCTCGCCGCCGTGCAGAGGGGAGGAGAGCGGGTGAGTGAGACAGAGACAGAGGGGCCTGTGTTTACACTGGCAGGGCGAGAGGCCTGTGAGCCTCGTGGAAATGACCCGCTCACATCTAATGGAGAGAGAGCTCCACCATGACTGACAGGGCCTGCTCACATCTGAGGGGTCCGCACTATCCACCCAGCCTGTTTTCCCAGTGTGCTTTGCTCCCCGGGGTGGCCGCACCAAACAAAACAAATAAAAGAGATTAGGGAGGAAAATGGCTGCAGCGCGGGGAACAAGGGGAGAGATTGGCCGGGTGGAGAAAAGGTTGCACGCGGCACAGGAAAGCTGGCCATGTCTGCTGACTTGCCGTAAAAACTGTAATTACAGCGCTAATGAAGGAGCTGGGAAGCCAAAGACGTCCCAACAGAGTCGTTTCCGTGACTGTACATTGTCAACGAAGAGGCGAATCAGAATCTACAAATCACTGGCACACAAGCCCGGCTATGTTGAGCTGATATGTTTCCTCCGTGCGTTCCAAGCAATTTTCTCCTCCTAAGTACAATCTCAAGGAAAAAACGAACCAGTGAAGTTCCCCAGCGGCCTCAAAGTGGACCACAAACACAGGATTGATCTTCTTATAAGTTGTCAAAGGGTGAGTTTTCATCACAAAGTCCAACATTACCGTCTATTCCACAATACCATGTGCCTGCTGGGAAGAGAGTAGAGTTCTGGTATCAGCATTTGGTTCACTCTCAACAGGCCCTGACTCTATTGACTCACATAATTGCATTAGATGGCTCTTTGTCCTTTTCATAGGACTTTTATGGTTATGGATTAGGTGAGGGGCTGGGGTGTACCACAGAGGAGAGGCAGATAATGGAAGAAAAAAAAAAAAAAAAGAGTTCAAGAAGGGCAGTGGTGAAAATAAACAGTCGATAGGCTGATGGATCGAACAGGTAAACACAACCAAAGCCCCATTCATCATGGTCAAAAGCACACATTTACATATATACATTGCTAATAGAGTGCACATAATTGTGTTTTCCACTCGAGAGCTCCTGACGGTGCAGCCCAGACTTACTCCTCACATCCCTCAAAGATCCTCTACAGAAAAAGCTAAAAGACGTGCAGCGGTCTTCAAACTGTAGGTTTTTATTCTTAGATTTCCTTTCCGAACACCGACAACAACGCTTTCAAGCTCTTTCGAAGGACGGGATGTTTTCATGAAAAGGTCAATGTACGCCACCTAGTGGAAGATAAAGAGACAACGCCGCCTGGAAAATAATGAAAAGTAAATGAAAGCTTGGAGCGTTTCTGCTTGGAATGTGCATTTTGTCCAACGTGTGTACGTGTGTTTCCTCTGGATCACTCGGAGGAGTGCTCCGACAGTCCAAACATGCATCTCACGTTGGTTAGTGTCCTGCACGCGTGAATGTGTCTCTGCTTGTCCTTTAATGAAGCGGTGGATTGTCCAGCATGGACTCGGCCCTCAGGCAGATGGGATCAGATCCACGGTAGATGGACAGAAGGAATAACATGCAAAAATCAACAGCTTTTAGTAATATTTTATTAAGAGTGTTTAGTCAAAGAAAAGACAATATGCAAAATAAGACAGCTTTTCATACAATCTACCACCTCACTATGGAAAAGAAGTACTAAGTAACAACACAGTAATAATTATCTATTCAAAATTAGAGCTATTCATATCTAAACTTTACTCATTTGAATGTATTTTATGATTTCAGCAAAGCAGAAGTTGAAAATTATGCATTGAGATTGAACAGGTTTGTTCTGGCAACTGGATTATTGTCAAATTATTTCGAAGGCGACACTTGCGGTGATCGATCGTAAGACCACCAGGGGGCGCCACTCCTCTCTAATATGCAGCAACCTTTAATAACTGAAACACTTCAACATTTGGATTCAGTGTTTTAACTCAACGTTTCACTTCACTGAGCAAATTGTGTCAACAAAGGCATAAAAGTGGATGTTTGCCATAACAGGGGGAAGATGTTTGTGACTCTGTCAGTGAAAAGAAAGAACACAATGAAGTCAAACACAACCTCCGCTCACATAAGACACTGTACGGGCCCACAGGAGGCAACCTCTGCAGGGGAACTCCAGCCTGGCCTGTGCCGCTGCAGATCATTCGAGTCCTCTGATCCTCTGAAACCCTTCACACCTTTGCTTCAATGTCCCTGTTGTTGCCACCGAATCCACAGCAACGGGGCTTCAGTCCACCGTGAGTCCTTCAGGAAGCTCCACCACCACCGGAGCACAGTCGTCCAGGTCTGCCTCAAAGTCCCAGGAAAACTTCTTGGTCAGGTGAGCCTTGAACTTCTCCGCCCGCTTCCGCAGGGTGCCGTCGACACCAGGCCCCGTGGCGAACTGGAAAAAGTCCTGGGGAGAGACGGGTAAATGTCATGATGCATTGTGATTTCAGAAGAAAGTACACTGCGGATGTTGCTCTTCCAGAGACTCTTTGACCACAACAGACAGAAATGATGAAGGAGTGACACATACTTGACAGTTTGAGATTCAAGATGTTGATTTTCAGCATTTTATTACAGCAGATTGACGCAGCAACTGTGTAAGCTGTCATGAAACGTTTGTGTCTCATCTCCCAGCATGAAACAGATAAAATACCCAAAAATGTAATAATAATAGCTTAGAGGAGAATCGCTATGGCAACACGTCAATGATTGAAACTGAAATTTGAAATGTAAAGTTTAGCAAATCTGCTCTTTTGACCACAAAAAGACATGATTGAACTTTTGGATTTAACAAATACCTCCTAAGATCCAGCTGAACAAAATGTATAGATTTACTCATTTATCTGAAATGTTTGAATATTAAATTACAAACTTCGATAAGTCGCTCTTTGGACTGTGTGATATTGAGCAAAAGAAAAAACTAACGATCAAGTTTTTCCTCTGCAGCCTGCAGATGTGTCGTGACGTAGGGAAACATGAATTTGTTGCAGGGGAGTCAAAGCAGCTGTAGAAGAGCACGAATCAATCCAGCGTGACTTTTGGTGATTTGATCCGAGCACCAAGAAAACCTTACCTGCAGCGTGGTGGTGAGGAAGTTGCTCTGTGACACGATGTCAACGAAGAAGTCGGGCGGTACCTCGCCCAGCTGGTGGTAGAGGACGGCGATGAGCCCCAGATAAAGGTCCTTGCGTGTCCGCATGGCCTCCTCCGAGCGACACATGAGAGCCAGGACGCTCTTCCAGTGCTCGAAGCCCTCGTACACGTTCCCAATCAGGAAGCACACAAAGGCAAACTGCAGCTCACCTGTGGGAGAAGATATTTGACCTCTTTGTTTTCTGCATATATAATATACTTGTTTGTCGGGAGGTTGAGACGTACCCAGCAGGTTGAGAGGCTGCTGATCGTAGTTCTTCTCCAGGACGGTTTCCAGGGCGTAGCTCAGGTCCATGCTGCACTGGGTGATCTCGGCCGGCGTTGCCCCCGCGGGGTAAGTCTTCTTGGGGATGTCAGAGAACCGCAGCTCCGTCCCCTCCCTCACTTTCATCCGTGGGAGTCTGTCGAGTCCTTCTCGCATGCTCTGGCAGGCCGTGTCATTCCTGGGTTGTTCCGCCCGGTCTTTGGTGTGCCTCATCTCGATCTCTGGAATAACATCGCTGAAGGCGCAGATTCTCCCTGAAAGAGGCTGCAGGTTATTGGCCACCTCCTCGCTAATGCGATCAGACAGAGACACCCACTTCCTCATCACCTCATAGGGATAGGGGCCCAGGTAGGGATCCAGCTCGTGCAAGGTGGCCCGGACTCGGCTCACCTCCTCTTGGTTCTTGGAGGCTGAGAAGTCCAGATCTTCCTCTTTGGGGTCCCAGCTGGCCAGGACCACTTCCCTGGGCTTCAGTGTGAGGAAGAGGCCCGTCTTCGGGCCGATTTCTGAACCACACGTCGGAGAGTTGACGGAGGAGTAGTGGAGGAAGTGCAGGCCCGGGGGGATCATCTTAACCCCCCGGAAGCGAGGACCCACATGCCAGCTCTTGCAGTCCAGTCCCAGCTCAGTGCCCTTAGGAACACCCAGCAGCACGAGGGTGGCGCCTTCCTCAAACAGCCTCCGAGCGACGTCCGGGTCCATTTCCACTGAACTGCTGGCCATGTCTGAGTCTTCAAGCCCGAATCACTCAACTCTGCTCTGCTCTCACACGTCCACGGAGCGACTCATGTCCACAAACACTTTCAATATATTCGGTGTCAGATCGCGCAGAGTAACGCGGGTTTTTCAAGGAGCGCGTTTTTCTGATGCTAAAAAACCGAAAAACCTCCGCAAACGTAAATTAACACGTTGAAGTGGATTTAAACGCACTTTAAAGGTTTGCTTCTCTGTGTTGATGATGTTTCGTTAGGGCATCGTTGAGTGGAGGCAGTACGACGGAGTTGTTGATCCGGGCGGAAACAAACGCTACAAACATGGTTCCGCCATCTGATATCTTTTTATACATAATACTGTACATTACAAAAATATTTTTGTAGACTATAATAATAATAATAATAATAATAATAATAATAATATAATAATAATAATAATAATATACGGACCCCTTTTATATAGTCTATAAAAATAAATAAATCTATAGTTTATGAATATACATATACACAAATTTTTAAAAAATCTATATCCAAGTACACACATCTCTCCAGAAATACACACTTATATACATCCACACATATAGCACATACTGTAGTTCTAATTTAATATGACTGAATAGTGGTAGGAAGAAGTTTGCTTATGTAATTTTTTTTCTCACTTCAAAATTATTTTAGTTTTTATCTTGCAAATGAAATAGTTGATAAAAGAAAATAAAGTTGTGAAGAAAATGTTTTTTTTCGGAATTTTGCTTATTAAAAGAAAATATATTTGGTTAAATATGATTAAACCAGAAAATATATTAGGTTACAATGCATTATATTCATCCAATAAGTAATAATGTACGAATTACTGATAAGAGGTGAAATGATATATTTAAAATATATTTAACTATAAGTTAACAAAAAGACCAAACAAAACTGTATTTTAAACTGATTTAATGAGATGGAGAAGAAATTATTTCCCCCAACATATAGATTTTCAGCATTTTTATTGTTGTATTTTTTGTAAATTACATATAAATTATAAGCAAATGGCATAAAAGTTGCATAGTCTAGACATTTTAATGAAATCTGTCAAATAGTTATCTGGTGTATGTACTGTGTATCCAAAAAGTAATTGGTATATATTCTACAGGTGTGTGATAACATAAAGCGTATAAGAAGAAAATGAACTCATGGTTACAAAAGGTGAGAACATTTGCATTTTCTGAAATTATTTGAACTCATTGTGTATATTTGATAGCTTATTTGTGGTTTTCATGAAAACTATTGCGTAAACAACTGAAATTGTCAATATGCAAAGTCTGGTATGGATCTGACATAGAAAACACTGAGAACTTGACGACAGGTAAATGATTATTGCAACAGTAGTCCAATAACAGTAGATCAATGGTCATGAAATGTTCTATATTTGTGCTGAATCTTCAATATCTTCACTAGCACTGAGCACAGATTTGTTTTAGAACCGGGATACACAGTGTTTCCTATTTTTAGAGCACGAAGACACTCTGCAATTTCTGCCAACAAACAATCAATGCATTTATAGCTTTAATTAACCTGATCCTCTTTCTCTTCTTCCCTTGTATTTTCTGGGAGGCAGAACAAAAGACTTTCTTCCTCTAAAAGCAATAAGAAAAAACAGCAAACTTATTTAGATTCTATATAACAGTGTGTGATTTTGGGCATTGTTTGTTTGTGTGATTCTTCTTACCAGACTATCAGAGTTGCAGTTATAAATGATGAGCTGCTCCATTCTCCCCACTGGCTTTTCCAGGTCAGATGGCTCCTTTCTGCCCCTCTGACACCTCACCTGCTGCGCCATACCATAGATGGAAACCAGGATGCGATGTGCCTAAAGAAAACAATGGAGATTGAAGAGAATTTGGCATATTCAAACAGTTTGCCTGATGCTCCTACTCCTAGATCACCGTTTGGAGAATAAACATATATTTAGGTAACCTTTTTAGCACATGAAACCAAAATCAGGCACAGGTTCTGGTATCAGATGAGATCAAATTACACTGGTCATAATGGTTGAAATGTATTTACCTTTCTTGAAGGACAGGACTCTCTCTCTTTGTGGTGAGTAGTTGCACCAGTTAAATTCTACAAGAAATATATACAAATCAACTGGACCAGTTGTAGCCCAGCAGACACAGGATGGCAGCCTTGCTGCAACTTTACTGTATGTCACATTTTGAGCTTGATCATGGAACAATGCAAAATTAAAAACTGTAACAATCACTCGCCGTGACATATTAATGCAAAAAAAATGTCCATTAAATAAATTGGCATACCATATTTTGAAGCTCAACTAGGATGAGTTCCCTGTAGGAGTCCAGTAATGTTTTGTAGTCACATGTGCGTTTACCACAGGAGGTGGCAAACAAGAGAATCAGCAGGGCACTACGGTACAGAGCTCCGGTCAGACACTGTGGAGGAGAGAACATTTCATTCACTTCGATTTAGTTTTATTCATAAAGCCCCGAATATAACACAGACACCACAAGGCACGTTTACAAAGAAACCCCACAACGAAATTGATATATAAAACATTGCTTATTTTCCAATGATTATCGGCCAAAGCCCATTTGATGCGCGAAGACGCACCAAAAGCGCACTTGCCATTTATCATGTTCTTCTGCGGGATCCTCACATGAGCAAATCCATCTGTGTCAGTGGCAGCAGGACCCAAAGGACCACTCCTCATCCAACTGATGTCACTGTCGTCACACTGATTCTCAACTCAGCGAAGTCGGAAAGAAACGGGCAAAATCCGTTTGGTCCTGAAAGGGACGATCCAAATGATCACAAAAGATGCTGTTTTGCATTTTTAGTATTCCAGTGGAAAAGAAAAGGAGCTGGATGCATTTTTACATCCCAAGGAAAAAGAGCAGCAACTCAAAAAATGGGACTGTCAAATAAAGTATAAAACCGAAAGGAGAATCAAGGAGAGAGAGAGAGAGAGAGAGAGAGAGAGAGAGAGAGAGAGAGAGAGAGAGAGAAAGAGAGAGAGAGAGAGACAGAGAGACAGAGAGACAGAGAGACAGAGACAGAGACAGAGACAGAAACAGAAACAGGCAGACAGACACTGGCATAATACTAAATATGTAACTCTATGGAAAGAAATTGGAGTCCCTACAGCCAAATATCAGAGAGCCAGTAATCCCAGATCAAATCAAAAACAGTGAACATTACAAGTCCATGACTTCATTCCCTTTCAAGACATGGCACACGAACACAAAACAGGTAGAAATGGTTCAAAACGATCAGGTTGGTGATGCCAAATTGAAATCAAGACGCGTGAACTGAACATTTGAACAGATGGGAAAAGCACATATCAAACAGAAGGAATCTGAGCAGCTTTCAGGAACTGAAAAATAAACATGATCTTCTGAATCAGGACTTCTTTAGATTCCTTGCTGAATGACTTTCTGAGTATAGTCAAAACAGAAGAGAAGAAAATACATTTGATCACAAAGCATTGGTAATGACTTATAGCAGTGACATTCCCAAACTAGAATTCATCATATGGATCCATCCATCCATCTTGTTTTCAGTTTGGTCAGTTTAGGGTCACATTGTGTCTGGAGAGCAGAGAAGCTCAGACATCCCCTGACCCCCGCAACTTCCCCCAGTGCTGGGGGGGGGGGGGGGGGGGGGGCAAAACAGAGATATAATCTCTTCAATGAGTCCTGCAGGGCCGCCGCCCAGTTGGACGTGCCTGGTAGACCTCTGAAAGGAGGTGACCAGGGGGAATCCCATCATCGTATGGGAACGAAATGGGAATCAAAGCTGAGGGAAGAAATCCCACAGAATGTGTGTTACAACATCTGGAAAACAAACAAAAACCAGAACAGTTACAGGAATGGGGAGAATTTATTTGGAAAAAACAGATCAGATACACTGTTACACCTCTCATTAAAAACAAACAAACAAAAGCTCACAACAGCTTAGTTGGACTAGAGGCTCATTGTAAACCAAACCACACACAGGACCTTTGGTCCTGCCTGTTCAGCTCTTCTGAGAGATATTTGAGGATCTATTCAGCCGGAGGACTTGTATCAGATTCATCTCACACCGGCAAAGAAAGCTTCACCAAGAACTTGCTCGAGATGGAAGCGGCCATTAATAAAAAAACTAGAGGAAACCTGCACCAGTCCAACTTCGACAGAGTACAGAAGTCCTGCCTTAGTTGGGCTTGTGTTGTGAACTTGCGGTTTGGTGTTTTCAAACAACTCGGACTGAAAATCACTATCGTCGATCTGACGTACCGCCGTCCAGCGGTTTTGGACCCAGAAAGTGTGATTCTGCAAACCGTGTTGTTTCTTTCTTGAAAGACGTCTGATGTGGCGCTCTGTGGTTTCCAACATCGCCAGGCGGTCCGCTGCTCACATTTCCTCCACCGTCATGGACTGCTGAGGCCGAGTTTAGGATTTCACCAAACTCCAGTCCCATCAAGTCTGGGAAATTTTTCTGTAATCAATCACCTCCCTTCATCCTTTCAGTTCCGTTGAGTTGCTTTGTTGGAGAGCTGAAGTGTTTTCATCAGTGAGGCAATGAAAACGGTGACTTCTGCCTCCTGTTCAGTTCCGTCCTGAAGATGGCTTCTTAAAACTCTTATACAGGAACAATCTCATGATGTTCTGTGATCTGTTCTGATGTGCATAGGAGGACTAGTACATATTGAAGCTGTACAGCCAAAGGTTTACGATAACGCCAACATTTAACGTTCAAATCACAAAAGAAAAATGGGAAAAATTAAACGTCTGTTTATTTTGGCTACAGCAGACATGTAAAAACAGTTAAAGCATCACTACAACATGAGAAGTCATGTAAGAACACAAGATGAAGACTTTATTTACACGGTCACACTGAATAAAGCCAAATCTGGAGCGATGACATGTCCACATACAGGGTATAAAAGGGGAAAATGAATCTTTCAATATTTGGTTTCTGGATGAAACCAACTAACCGACCATTGCCTGAGGTGATCTGTTTAAACAAACTGACAACTTGTAACCAGCTGTAGAAAACAGTCAGACCGTGAAATTAAACTTTCAAAGTAAATCAGATAAGTCACCTGAAAATGATCTGAAGTTTTAACTTCCTTTTCAAGAAGGAGCCTGATTAATTACTGCAGGTTATTTGGTCTGGTTCCCTTTTGAATATTTCTTTGAAGAATTTGGAAATGGCCTAAACGAAAAGTCTGAAACTCAATTATCAACTAGTTGTCTTGTTTTTACATTTAATGATCACGCCGTCCAGATGACTTGCAGACTTAAAACAAAACTGTGGGAGGCAGAAACAACATGTGGGGTCATTTAATTAAACTTAACTGCTTGGAAGCAGACAGACTCAGGACGCTCTGTGAGTCAAATCTAAGCAGTTCTCTAAATGTTTGCAGACAAAAACAATCTCGGACGACCCGGTAGAAAGTAATGGGAATAGGTAAGAGTTACGAGTTGAAGTGGATGAAGTCAGACTGCAGCTGACGGAGAACAAAAGTCTCTGACAGCAGGTTTTCATTCTATCATACGAGCTGGGATCCACTTTCACTTTGACATGAAGTCATTTATTTGTTGAAATTCTCCCACTTCGGGAAGGTGTGAAGACGCAGACGGCCTGGTTTAATGAGCGTGTCCTCAGCTGCTCTCCGCTGGATCGGTGGCTCCTCCGGGTGAATTCAGGCCCAAAACTCCAGCCTTAGAAAGTGTTTTTGATCTTGCTGGCTACCTGCATTAAGATCTCTCCCGTCTTCTTCTGCCAGTTCAGGACGTGTTTGGACTCGGCGCACCACAGCTCTCCATGACGGGGCTCCGCGTTCTCACAGCGCTTTCTCACCTCTTCCTGCTGCTCCTGCAGGACGCAGAGGAAACCGCTCAGACGCACGTTGATATAAGACACTGCTGCACGGGGCCAGCCATTACAAATGGACGTAGGGCAACAGAAAAACATCCACAATGAAATACGGCTGGACAGGCTTTAGGGAGAACATTTCAAGGATGTCCACAGCGGCTCTTACTGATTGAAAATAGAGAACTACTTTGTTCGTCCTTGAGGATATTCAAGCTGCTTTCACATCCACAGATAAACTTTGAAACCAACCAATTACGAAATGAAGCAGCGTTTTAAACAGTCGACTGGCTGGAAGACAAGAAACTGAAATAAGCTTTCAGAGTTTGTTACACGTTACAAAAAAAGTACATTAGGGAACGAAAATCAGACAGACCTTTAAGTGTAAATATCAAATATATCAATAAAGCAACACTAACAAACACAAAGGTTACAAGAGATTAAAATAAATAAATAAATAAATAAAGTTTTTAATGGTAGACTACAGAGTGAAAGCACGAGCAATCACTCATGTGATTTTATATATTTACCTCTGTGCCGTGCTGCAGCTCAAACTTATAAAAGAGAGCCCAAGCATCTCCCAGGTCCGGTTCGATCTTCACCGTCCTGAGGAACCACTCCCTGGCTTTGGTGATCTTCCGCTCGCTCCAGAACAACCTGACGTGTGCACGAGATCAAGATAACGAACCACCGCAGACTTTCGTCTGAGCGACTGAACAACTTTTCGTGTGGAGTTAGTATAGAACTGTGGGAGGACGTTATCTTACTTGGCTACAGCGAGCAACACGTGTGGGTCGTGTTCGCACTTCTTCAGAGCGTCCACACTTTTGGTTTTCCTCTGAGGCCTGGCCTCTAAAAACACGGCCTCTGCCCACAGGATGCCTTCACAGGGGGGGGGGGGGGAGACACACCAGGTAACGTTGAACATTTCTAGACAAGACTCACTTCAAAATGAAATGATTTCATTTACACGTACAAACTTCAACTGAGAGGATATTTGTTGTCTTCTGAGCAGCACCTCGGGTGCTTCACTAGGTGTTTGGACAGTCGGTCATACAGACCGTTTGAATTATATGGATCTAAAGATTTGTACGTCGACGCCTGAATGATAACTCTAACATCATGAGACAGTTTCCGTCATTGCCAATCATGATCTATTAATGTTGATAAACACTAATGTTTTTCTAACAGACACAGTAATGTCAGCTATATTTATAGACGTGAAAGTGAGATCTGTTATGACTTCAAAGTAGATTAATCACAAGTGAGGATACTTACAACTTCAGAGAAAAACTGAATTAACCAAAAGACTAGAATAATTAAAGGACGCTGATTTTAAAGACCGATGAGACTAAAAACAACCTGCTGTCAAACAGACCGACCTGAATTTGAACACTCCTGCAGAGCTTTGGCCATCAGTGTGTTGGAAATGTTCTTCAGTCCGGCCCGAAACTCCAGTCTGACCGACTCCAACCTGGTTAATTCGGACACACACACATTATACAAGAGGCACAGAGTCACATGGAGGACAGCTTTTTAGAATGATGGAATTTTGAGGGACATTTAAAGAAAATTCATTTTCAAAAGTTCATGTATAGTTGTGCAGTCACCCTTTCAGGCAGCAACTCCACAGAACATCAAACAGAAAAGGACAATTGTTTTCTCACCACAGCTCGGGACTCTGGGGGTTTTTGAGTCGAGCCTTCTCCAGGATCGCTCTGGCTCTGGTCAGCTGTCCCACTCTCTCTTCAAGACGAGACAGCAGCAGCCACAGAGCCGACGAGTGGGGGCACTTTTTCAGCTGCAACAAAACAAATCCACAATCATTATTTAGAAGCTTCGATTCAAACACACACTGGTCTTGTGGCTTATTGAACTGCTCAAGAAAAGAAAAACCAACATCTCTCCTGGCCTCACCCCTTGGTTATACGCCTCTCTGGCCTTATCCATGTTTTCACACTGCTCCTCAATCTGGCCCCGCATCATCCACAGCTTGGGGAAGTCCTCGTAGTGCTTCAGGGCTTCGGTGCACAGGTCTTGTGCAGCTTCGATGTTTCCCAACACCCACTCCAACTTCACCGACTTCATAAACACCTGCACAGATTTTACAAACACACACGCTTTTAAACCGGAGACGCTCATTAACAGGAAGCTCTTCTTACACTCGCCTGACTGTGATGTAAACAATGTAGAATAATACAGCTTTAACACATAATGTCCTCATAATGTAGATCAGTATATGCAGCGTAAATATCTCCATGGCTGTCAGATGTGTTAGATACTGTGAAACCTTTTCATTATTCTAATGCATGATGTTAATTTCATTATAACCTTAAAAAGTGTCTATATTTCACTTGATTTCCACAAATAAGTCTATAAATTTTGCTCTAATGTCACGGTCCTGAGTCCCCCACTGCTCTGTATCAGGGACGGATGATATTTATCACTGTGAGGGATTTTTTTCATTTGTTACTGTAATTACACAGTATTTACAATTCAAATGAGGTTTAAATTACTCATCAATGAAAGCAACAATGGAATGGTTCTTGGAACCGTGGTCATTCTAAAATGACCGCTCAGTGTGCCCTGCCTTCGCCTATAGTCTGCTGCGATAAACTGCTACAAACCACGGATGTTTAGGATTTAGCATTAGCCGACACAAACATGTGAATCTGGGCAAAGAGCAGCCTATTTTATCACAACCTAATCAAAACCTGTCAGCAAGAGGGAACACGAATCTTTTCAAATAAAAACTTCCAAATATTTCAGTTGCACCACAAAATGTACTTATCAGCCTGTCAAATCAGTGCGAATAGAATCACACATGTCAGCATACACGCCGATAACAGAGGGTGAGCAGCATTATCGCCTGGTAGACGCGGAGATAATTTAAGAGCATGGTTGATAGGATCTGTCAGCTCGAGTGATTCCGTTTCACGATGTAGAAACACTGCAAGCCTAAACCTGACCGGTAAAGAGTTTGTAAAAACCACATGATGATGCATGCGATATAAACTTGTAAGGAGCCACAAAGAGCAGATAGCATATCCTAATAGTCAAATCACCCTTGAGACATGGGTCAGAGCTTCAGTGTACCAACATTAGTTCATGAAAAACTCTGTTTTGGTACAATAGGTCAGAGGAGGACAGCTTAACAGTGAGAATACACAAATGTTACAATACATAACTGGGGGGGGGGGGGGGGGAATAAAATGTTTGTCTAATGCTTTAAAAAGGCCTGATTTACTATGCTATGAATCTAGTCTGACACATTATTGTTGGACTTGCATTCCTAATTTATTAGGATAACTGCTTCTGGTGATGCAGCCCTCCTGAGAGTTGGACAGGGCGGATCCCGCCGCACACTCACCCGGGCTGTCGGCGCACTGCTGCGGGCTTTGGCCAGCAGTCGACGGGCTCTCTCATACTCGTTGTTTTCAGACTCCAGTTTGACAGCAGCGAGCCAGATCTCTTCACTGTTAGGGTTAGCCTGAGTGAAGAAACAGAGGAAGAACAAAGTTGGACACAGACCACCATGGCATCTGACAAAGCACCAGTCACAGTTTGGGTTCTGACCTGGAAGGCCAGTGCGAGGATACTTCGAGCAGCTGGCACATCCTCAGCGAGCCACTTGGACTTGGCTCCCATCAGCCAGAGGACCTCAGCTTTGGGACAGTGAGCCACGGCCCTCTGAAGCAGGGCCTCCAAAGACTCTCTAAGAGAAGCAATGAGCCACGTTTAGAGTAACGACGCACATGACAGGCAGGAATCACAAAACGAGCACATCTTAAATAAAAATCCATCATCAGTCTTTGATAGATCCCGTTTGAAACTGAAGCTGGTCACCTGGTGCCGTGGTTCTTCTCAAAGTACGCTGCTCTAAGCCAGACGCTCTTCTTGCTTGGGAATACCTGCAGCGCATGAGCGTAGATGGCCCTGGCACACTCCAACGCTCCGTGGGCCACACACTGAAAGACAGCAACCATCACCGTAAATCCTACAGCATGAATATAAATGTGGAAAAGATCCCACTGTGGTGTAAATGTTCCCTCCATTCTTACACTGTCGGAATCCTCCATCCAGGTGTGTTTACGGTCCTCCTCCTCAATACCAATACCGATGACAGCTCTGATGACGGCTTGGCAGGTCGCCACACTGCCGGCTTTGTCACACTCCTCTGCATCCTGCACAACAAGAAGCAAAAGAGTTGCACAAGTACAATTATGATGAAAAAAACGGTCTTAAATATAACACTTTTGACTTGTTTTTCTTTCTGGGAATAAAAATGACAAATTGGAATTGTTTCATATTGGGGGTCTAACAACCTTCCACCATGCTGGACACCTGACTGAGTCAGTCAAACGTGAAGTGCATCGCAATGATTGGTGATTTAAGAAAGAGGAGCCGGCTAAAGATGCTGGATGTTGCTCAACAGCAGTTCAAGAGCTTGATAATGTTTGAAATCCAGCATCTCAAAAGGACACGCTATGAGAGGAGTAGTCAGAAACATAACATGAGGACACATTGATGATAAAGCGTAGAAACTCCTCAATACATCCGAGTTACTGATTAATGTAAATATCACACAGTTCAACAGATAGTTATACTTTTATAACAATACTGATACAGATTAACGTTGTGGGAAACCAAAAGAAAAATCTTTTTTAAAATTGCATCATCTGCACCATTAGTATCACTGATCTTGATAAGCCCTTCGTAACATCAATCATGTTCATTACCGGAGGTGGAAAAAGCCAGGTAGTCAAGGTGACCAAAAAGAAACTATGCAGACAAAAAAGTGTGTCCGTGTTTGATTATAAAGATTGCAAAACAACCAAGAACTCCACTAAACAAAATGTCAAGAGAGCTGGCTGGCTGGAAAAGCAATGAGCTCTTTTGCCAAAGTATGCTGGCAGGCTGACAGACACATGACGCAGTCTGTTCTCGTTGAACTTTAAAAAAAGTTTATAGATACAGTGACTCAGTTTTTTTTTTAACCCTGTAATTGCAGATCAAATGAGGTTAAGAGAGTGAATTCTGGATAAAATACTTCAGCATTTCATGTTTATCAGCAGGTCCTGTTTAAAACTGCAGGCTTGTTTTACTCCCATGTTTCACCAGTAACAGGTTTCTTTATTATGAGTGAATTAATTTTTTATGATCTGAAGGATGCTGTTAATTATTTAGTGAGGGAAGCCTCCCTCTGTAATAAACCGCTGCACTAAATCCTGCACCTCCCCCTTTTGGAGCCAGGGCTATAGGAGCATACCTGTATCCACTGCTCTCTGTTGATCTCCACACCGTTGGCTCGTAGGGAAGTGATTGCTCTGTCTATGATCTTGTCCACCATCTGGGTGTTGCCATTGGCCTCCTCCAACTTAGCAGCGGTGATCCAGATGTGGCGGTCGGTGGGAATATTCTCTCGAGCTTTGTTCAGGACGCGACGGGCGTTCTCGTACGTCTCCAACCTGGCCAGCGCCAACCACAGCTAAGGAAGAAAGAAGTCATATAAAGACCGGTGAAAAATGCAAACTGGGTGGCATCTAGGGTCCTTTTGATAATGTTTGACATCAGATAATTAGAAGCTGGAGCACATCGAAGACGTACCTCCACACTTGTGGGACAACACTCCACAGCTCTGCTCAGCATGATCCTGGCATCCTCTGGCTCCTCCAGCTCAACAGCTGTCTTCCATAATCGAACGGACTTGGAGACGTTTTCCAGGGCTGTTAAGTCATTTTGAAAACATCCAAGTCAGTGAATTTCTGGCATTTGCTTTTAGAATGCTTCACCTGAACCTGACTACTATAAAACACGGCCATAATAACTGTGCAAAACACAGAATGAGCTATTTTGACTCCAGCAACAGCTCGTGTACAAAAACAGAAATTAATCTGTGACTTTAAATGAACTAACTGCAGCATATCCGCATGTCATTAGAAGTAAACGGTGTGGAGCTGGAGGGCAGAGTTACAGGGAAATGAGGGGCAGAGGCAAGAGAACGAGTACAGGCGGAGAGAGCTCTTCCTCTGAGGAAGCTCTGTATCCATCTCTGTCAGTGGGGTATGCTGCTGGGAAATATTGGTTTGTGTGTGTATGTGTGTTAGAGCACTGACACCGTGGTTAAACGGGGTGCTCAGCCTTGATGAGAAGCCAGAAACACATCTGCCAAGTGTAGCCCTTATGAAATCCTTTCGCTGCCTTTTATGTGCACAGACAGAAAACAATAGTTAGATTGAGACTCGTCCAGGCATTTGGCCCGGCAGAAATCAGTGTCTTCCTTTTGGCAGAAATGTTTGTTGTGTACTCTTTCACATATGCACTGCAGGGGGAAAGTGCATGAACCTCTGTTCCTAGATACAAAACAGCAACATCAGACCTCAAAACATAAAAATTTTCCCCCTCTGACATTAAAGACAAAACTGCAAAAGGATGGACTTCAGCCATTAGACATGTGTTGAGACAGGTGATTTAAAGAAGGAAAGGAAAAACTGCCGTACCTTTCCTGAGGACTCGCTTCTTGGCTCTGACATCCGTCTCCAGCTCTGCAGCTCGAATGTAGATGCGGACCGACTGCGGCAGGTGACGGACAGCCTGAGCGACCACGGCTTTCGCTGTGTCACCAGGTTGAAGCCTGGCTGCCTCCAACCAAACATCCTCACTCTACCAGAAAAAACAAAAGAGAACGTTTTCTCATCTAGTAATCATACACACTGATTAAGTCAAGATTTATTGGATTATTTATTATGTACTGACTGTTTTATAACACAGCACTGGGTCTGATGTAAGCAAGCCAGTGACATCTGCGCTCCGGTTCAAATCAGATTGATGATACCTCAACTTATCAGACATTTATAGAGTTGGCAATATTACTGAAATGTTCAATCTTTAAAGATATTTCTACTATGTTCTTGATATGGATAAAAAACAGCCCTGTTAAAGTGATTTATTTCCACTTATTGTGTTTTGTTGTATGCTACCTTGAGGTAAGCACCAGACACCAAAGTGAAGCAGGCTGATTAAAATCCAAGGTTTAATTAGAAGCTAAATAATCAGGAATGCTGTTTCTTTTAATATTATGTTAATGTCATATCTTTCAGTGCAAACACATGTATTTTTTGGGGGGGGGGGGCTTAGGATCATAAATGTGATGGTGTTTCTTCTCTGTGCTTTTAGTTTCACTTAATTCTCTTCATCGTTCTTTTTATTACAGTGAATAAAAAGATAAGGGTTGACTGTTTGGTATGTGTGCATGTTGTATGAAAAGGTTATGAATTGGGAGATAAATAGGTATGTCAAGCCCTCTGAGTCTTTGCTGCTGCTCTAATCAGAACTGCAGCACAGACCAGACGCAATGATGTCATTTCCAAATGTTTGATTTCATCTGTATTTTCATCAATTGTGTGAAAAGTCGTTCTGCTTAACATGATGCCGTGATTATCATTTTCACACAGAAACTGGCACATTAGTCTGTAATGCTGCAGCTTTTGAATATTTTCACATTAACAACCGATCTGGGTTCAAAACATAAAAGTCAGGGTTCAATCCCTGGCGCCTATAATTTGCCAGCAAAACTCTTCCAGCCCACAAGCCAACAAAAGCTTCCTGATATCGGCATCTTATAGATCAGCTTCATTTGTACAGAATTTTCAACACTACTCACTCTTTGAAGTGGCTGTTTCTATTCACAGTTGCAGATGCATTATAATAAAGCATTGATCGCGTGATTGAGCCTGGTCAGCATTTACCGGGTCTGTTGTGTCTATAGCTTCTGATCAGAATTCACATTAATACCAACCCTGGAAGGTACACAGTCTGACTCTGCTCTCCAAACTGACTCAACAGGTTCACACTCCCCCTATACCCACCAAAGAGAAGTTATATTATCAACAAAGGTACAAAATCATACAAGCACACGATCCCACTTTACCTTCGGACACATTTCTGTGCCTTTCATGATGAGGTTTCTGGCCACCTGCAGTTTTCCCGTCACCTCCTCCAGCCTAGCAGAGGCAATCCAAGCAGGTGGGTGATGGGGGTTGGTTTCCCGCACTGATTTCAGCAGCAGACGAGCCTTTTTAATGTCACTAAATGCACACAAGCGCATAGACGTTTAAAAAAAAAAACAACACAAAATGTACCATAAGAAGATATGCAGTAACATCTTGTGCTGCCGGTGTCTACCTGATGTCTCCCCCATGGGTAGGGATCATGGAATTCAGATCTGTCAAGTAACCCTTGGGATCCACTACGGTCTGTCCGCTCACTGAATCAGACACCTGAACATGAAGCAGTCAAAGGAGAGACATTAATGAAAGTCTCCATCCTACGATAAAGCCAGCACAGTGTGAATGACAAATCAGTTACCTGACTGAGACGCATATCCATGAGTGTGTTTCTGGCTTGACCGATTTTCCTCATGTCCAGCTCTCCTGTCCCAGGCGTCATCAAACCAGGGGTCATGCTTCCGGGGTAGGGTGTGTTGAGGCCTCCCAGCTGGAAGCAGGAATGAATACAATGAATACAGGGGAAAGCATCACAGTGGATAACAACTTTGTGTTGACAAAGTGTTTAAGCACCTATTAAAAAATAGGATAAAATCACATAAGAACATCCTCAAAATTGTGACGGATGGACATTAAATGGCATTAATGCATTTACAACTATACAGACAAACACACCAAAATCATAGTTTATAATATACAATAATTGCAAAAATTATTTTGTTTTCTTTCAATCAATGTGTGTGGTGATGCATGCTGCTTGTTTTCATCTGACTTGTTGATTACATGACATTTGAACATGTATTTTAAAAGCGACAAGGGCTCATGGGATTAGAGTGTGAACCAAAATGCGTCTGTTACCAGTTATACTTAGATAACATTAATGCATAAAAAGCTGGATCATTTGCAAATAGCTTAAAGTGTACAGATTGAGTGACTCGCTTCTTTCTACTGAGATACTGTGACTCCTGCTGGGTCAACCTGTTACTACACCATAATAAGCCGCAAGCACAGCGGCCTCCAACTCAGGTCCTGGAGGTCCAGTGTCCTGCATGCTTACGGTGTCTACCTGCTTCAACGGAACTGAATCTAATGATTATATTATCAATACGTGCTTCAGAAAGCCTAATTGCGACCTATCCAGGGAATACACTGTTCATAATTAGTCGGGGTCAGCTCGAGCACCATGCATTCCAGAGCAGTACAAAGATAATAGAAGATGAGCAAGTGAAGCTGTGTGTGTTTGCGTCTTTACTGACCCCCTGCAAAGGGTCCACACTGGTGTGATTCTCTCCGGTTTGCAGGTGCTTGGAGAAGAAGCTGTCAGGAACCGGGGTGAGCTTCTCATAGCGGGGATTCCTCTGACGCTTGTTCCTGGCATCTCCCACTTCAGGAATACTTAGCCACTCCTCTTCCGACACTTCAGACAACTTTCTCTGTGAGGAAAGTGTACAAGAAAAAAAGGTAAAGATGGGCAAAAAAAGAGACGACGATCAAGCTGGAGTGGCAGTAACGTTCTTTCAGGTCATCGGATAACAAAATATAATCAGCTCATGATGACTAAATATAACAAATAATGGAGCTTTACAACAGCTTACGACCTCCTGCATGGACCATGAATCATATAGCAGGTCATAAAAACAGGAAAAAATCTATTACTCAGGAAGTATTCACAAACCTCGCACACAGCAACCAGCAGAAGGTGAGCTATCAAGCTCAAAGAACCGTGAAGGACACCCCCCCCCAATACACTGTCAGTACGACAGAACAAGGACGGAGACCCTATGAGCGCCTCTATTGAATCACGTGTGTCTTTACAGGAGAAGTGATTAGTATATTTGTAGTCTTATGGTTGTAGTGTTGAATCCATTTTTTTACTGCAGAAGACAAATGAGGCTTGAACATAAATTCAATTGTATGGAAAACATACAGACCAATATGAGGTTCTTGGTGCTGAATAAAAGGTGCAATTAGATGAAACATGTTAACAAGTTACAACAAGTTGAAAACATGATGGAGCAGAATAAAATATCAAACAACTAAAAGTGTAGTGTTTCGTTTAAAATGTAATACTATGGTCTCAAGTCTTAATGTTTGGCATAAGTAATGAGCTGGACAGATTAAAAAAGGTTCCTTCAAAACAGAAGAAACTGATCACAGAGGAATGCCCGAGGCTGCGACAGTCTCTCTGAGGTCACCTTGACACATAACTGTGTTTTTACAAAAACTGGTAATTCCTTCTCTACTTTTAAAAAAAATAAATCTTTATTTACACAGCCCGCATATACACCTGGTTCAGAGCTACTATGAGCATGCCAAACCTGTAGGGGGCAGTGTGACAGATCTCCACTGTGGCCGGAGTTTTCAAGAATCATCCTTTGAGGACAGTCCTAGCTGCGTTTATGTGTAAATGTGCAGACCAAACGCAAAGAAATATCACAACAATCACTCACACGCTTTCCACTAAACGCCTACAGGTGTGACGACGACGCGAATCCCTGTCAGGGTTTTCTCTGCCTCACTCTCACTTCATCTTTTCAATTTACTTCAATCACCACAATATGAGACAGCTTGCGCGACACTCCAGTCGCACACACAGTAGTGCTGCAACAACATTGTGATGTGAATGTGAAAGTTAGACTAAATATGTTTATAGTTTTTGCATATGTTAAACCATTTAGTCTATATAATATAGACTTTTCTATTAGCATATGAAGCTGTCATTTCTATTTTTAGAGGGGTAATCCATAAAAAGATTGAAGTGAATTATACTTCTGTAGAGAAAAATATGCAAAGTTAACATGCTTTCAGGGCAGCACAATGATGCCGTGTAACCTCATAGCAACTAGGTTTCCCGTGCATACACAAAAAGGTCAGACTTTTACATTAATTGATGAATCCATACCAACTCTACATGTTCGTCTGTCTGTCTGTCAGTTTGGTAACTGAGTATCTGTTCAGGTTCAGTTCCTTCTCTTTAACGAAGTGTTTAGTGGGATAACATTCAGGCAATTTCCGGCAAATTCAGATTATTGTCTTTTCTGATGCTCTCTTTTGTTGTTTTCTTTTAATAGGAATCACGACAGAAAGTCATTGACATTTTACAATTGATGCCCTCCTCACCCCCCCAGACTGAACCCTTATGCGATAATAGAGGATGGAAGTTCAGAATACGAGATGCATTCAAGGAAGAAAATAATGTTTGACAAATAGTTTACAGCTTAATACCTTTAGATCAGAAAACTGCTGCTGGATTTTGGGTCTCTCCATACGATATTTTTCAATTTCTTCTTTTTCTCTCAACTCTCTGCAAACACAAAGATGACAATCAAAGCAAAGGTCACATGCAATATATGTTTGACAACAAAAACTGTGCAGTGCACTAGCAGGAAGATGTTATTCACTGAAGTTGGAAATGTATGCAGATTTTCTTTGTAACCTTCGTTCTTTGCGCCTCTCATCCATCCTCTTGTCCAGGGCTGCATATATAGCATCAGCTTCTTCATCATCTTTCTCATAGGGTCCACTGGAGAACAAGCTGCCTGCATAGCCGTTAAACTGCAAGACAGAACAATGATTAAAAAGACTAAACATCTAGCGCCTCCTTATCAGAAGGAGAGAAAAACTCTGTCAGATGTCTGAGCAGTAATATGTTCTACAGCTGTTGGATTTTTGATAATCAGGCTCTAGACATTGGAGTTTAATTGTTTAAATCGCTGCACTTTAAGAGATAATGTAAGATGAAGAAGTCAATGGCAGTTCAGTTGTGTGAGCAGATGTGACTGTTTCTACATGTGGATCCTGTATGTGTATATACATGTCTAGAAGTATTTAGTCTATTGTAACAGAATATATGTATGTCTTTATTTGTTATTTTTCAACTATCATTCCATAATCATGATTGTATATTATTATTTATGATACCAAATTATATTATTTTACAAATACGCAATGTACTTTTTCAATAGTTAATTGGCCTTAAAATAATTGTGCTAACATATATGATTATTTTTTGGCCCAAATTGCCTTTAATTTTTTCTGTTGGGCCCATGTTTTACATGGGAAAATAGTTTGGTTGCACTGTTTGGAAACTTGCAAATTATTCTCAAAAATCAACGTAAAAAGAATCATGATGAAATTGTGATTTTATTACAAAAAAATCGTGATACGATATTCTTTCCATGTCGCCCACCCCTATGTACAATTAGTTATTGCATCATCATCTTTGAATTTGGGACTCGGCCGAAGTAAACCCCAAGAAAGGAAACATTTAATGCAGCCAAAGATAATCCAAACATCTTCACCTCATCGTAGTTTGTGTCATTCAGATCTTCATCGTCGTCATCCTGGTTCTTCTTCATTTGGTCGCCCACTGTTCTCTTGCCTGGGGGGGCATGTCGATCATCCACCGGATCGTTGGCATCACGAGCAGGACCGATATCAGATCGGGTGGTGAAGCCAGTAGCACTAGTAAGAAAAGAGTGATTTAAACGTTACATTCTGCAGACCAGATGCACACTTGAATTCCTTGTGATGGATCACTTGTGAATCTAGATTGGACAATCAATTATACCAAGACATGTTCGAGATCAACTTATTTATCATTGATCTCTGAAATGTTAGTTCAAATCCCATGCAGGGCAGGAGGCAACACATGACTGAAAACACTAAGCAGACAATGCCTCACCTGTGTGCAGAGGTGAGAGTAAACTAAATCTATTGAGAATGTCTCTCCACTTAATAAATATTGATAAAGATGACAGATTGATAACACAGATGATTTGTCATTTTGAATTGACGAGATCATTTATAGATGAGGAAACAAATGGGATGAATCAACTGCAAATCAAACTCCGGCTGTTATAACCCATGTCCTCAAATAACAAGAATGTATTTGTTGTTCTAAAGCAAAGCTAATAGAAAATACGGAACAAATAATGTTCAACCTGTGTGCAGAAATGGCGGTATGTTAATCTGATAAACCTTGATTGCTTGCTTTAATGTATTTATTGTATTTCTTTTCGAGTTTGAATGTATCTCTTTTATTTCTTTGTAAAGCACTGTGAATTGACTTGTGTTTAAATGGTGCTCTATAAATACATTTCCCTTGCTTTGCTTTCAGATGACTTTAGCACATATAACCTCCAGCATTACATTGAGATGAAAAAACAGCGAAAAAATAAAGATATCTCAATATGTTCAATGATAGATTATAACAGATATTGAACCGATTCAGGACATTTTACTTTAAACTGGACGCGAACAAAAACAATGCAGACAGTAACAACCATACTAATATCTTTGATATTTTAACTATTTTAACCACTATCATGCAGAAAATACAGCTATTAGTTGCACAGAGCTGTACAAAGTTAAAGACGAAAGGTTTTCTCACACTTTCCAAATATAACACACGTAACTGAGCATGGCTAGCTCGTTAGCCTTCACTTAGCTCACCCTCTTCCCAGACCGGGGACGTAACCGAGCGGCGCGGGCATCCCCAGAAACGGCTTCTTCTTTTTCCCCATCAGCGGAGAGGCGAGGGGCATTATCGGGGGCCCGCCGCCGGCCCCCGCCGCCCCGCTGCCTCCTCCAGACAACTTGGAGGCAGATTTGGTCGCCTGTTTCGATGAAGCCATCGTTGCTCGCACGACGGATCTGAACCGAGCTCGCGGCCGGATAAAAAACAGAAACACTTCCGTTCTCCCTGTCTTCACTGGTCCAGTAGCGCCCCCGTCAGGAGAGGAGGACCGTCACTTCACTGTCCTCACGCTGTCTGTTGAGTTCAATAAACTTCATGAAAACATAACGTGGCCATTTTATTCTTATCCCTGTGTGATTCTACTCATAAAACAAGTCTTTTTGAGTTATTTTTTTTGCAATATTATAGTTGTTGACACTAATATTTATTTTCTGTAACAACCATTAGAGGGCGCCACGTCATGAAAAATAATGTTTCGGGCGCACACTCTTTTTAATCAGCCCTTGTAATAATATGATTTGCTCAGGCCTCCTATCAAACAACAGATTCTACTTATTTTATTACATCTATCTTAATAAAGTTGTATGTATTCACTATGTCTTTTGAATCACATTGTTTGAATGTATTTCCACAATTTCTTAATAAAGAACTGTGAATTGCCTTCTTTCTGAACGGTGCTAAATAAGTAAAACTATATAGATATGACTGTATTGCATTTCCTTGACATCTGTGGCTATAATAGCAATTGATCACATTTAGATACATCAATTTCTAATGAAGATTACAGATTTAAACATGGCGAATGACCCTCTTTTTTTCCTGTCGTTGTAAAGAGGTTCTAACCTTGCTGTTGTATATTTTTTTTGCATATTTGTTGCAATGAGTAATTTTATTACATTTAAGAATGCATGTCATTATACCATCCATCCATTTTCTTAGCAGAGTTACAGAGCGCTAGAACCAATCGCAGCTTACTATGAGGTGAAGGGTACATCTGGAGAGATCGCCAGTCCATCACAGACATATAGACCATATTGACACTTTGGGAAAATTTAGGGTCATCAATTAACCTCTCATGCACGTTTAATAGAATAGAATAGAATAGAATAGAATAGAATAGAATAGAGCAGAATATCAATTAGAACAGGGGCCTCAACAGCCCTGCATGTTTTCCACATCTCCCTGCTTCAGCACGGCTGATTGCAACGAGTGGCTCGTTATCTGGCTTTGTGCTGAATGTGGTGATGTACCATCAGGACATCCAGGTGTGTTAAAGAGGGGAGACATGGAAAACACGCAGGGCCCTCCAGGATTTGAGTTTGAGGCCATGCCACACCTTAGTCCCACCGCCGGCCACTAAAACTTAGCCACCTTCACTTGATCATACTACAACACTTTTGATAGTGATATATGGTTTGTAGTGTCTGTCTTTGCCGTTGTAGCAGTTTTGCAATTTGCAGACGGTCCCTGCACGTTTGTGTGGGCTGAGGGGATGAATTTATTCCTGTTAATGCTCTAATTCCATGCCTAGCCGCCTGTTGTCTAACTTTTGTTGTTCCATATGGCAACGTCTCATACATTATGTATTTTGTTTTTCACTTTATGCTATTTCATGTCTGTTAGAGAAGGTGTTTATTTGTAAGCCTAATTTGTATAAAGTGGATCTTTGTAGTCTCTGAGTCTCTGAGTCTCTGAGTCTCTGACTCGTTGGCCGCCCCTGTCTTAGTGATTACAACCTTTCTCTGTGTATGTGAATGTGTGCATTTTGTGATGGACCAGCAGTGTCAACAGGGACAGAGTGAATGTCCAATTGTCGAACACCTCTGAATTTTAAGAAACCCTTCAACCCGTCAGAAGTTACAGTCTAAAAATAAGCATGTAATCCACAGTCTACCTTAGCCCCGGAACATACCGTGGCAATCAGAGCAGTATTATTAAATGTTTTAAGTGGATATTTTCTCTGTGAGGAGCTCTACATGCCCATGTGAATAAACCTTGAGTGATTTGATTTACTGACAGACACGTGTTAGTACCTCCGAGTGATAACTTATCTTACATTCTGAGAGAAAAACATCCATATTAGCTATGTTATATTCAAATATGAAACATGGGACAGAAAAAGATGTAATTATATTCTAACATGACATTTCTGGGCTTTACCCCATGAGACAAAGTGTGGCCATGCATCAATTAGTTTCAATCACATTTAACTTCACATTCACAGTCTGATCCTCGTTTCAGGCTTTTACATTTTTCTTCATTTACATCGCCGAAGGGCAGACATTATTTCACTCCTGGGAGAAGATGTTATGATGAAAATGGACTGTGAGACGGATTACAAGATATACAGTGTAGCCCACACGGGCCGAGGACCAATTTATACATGAAATCAAGTCATGAACTGCATGACTTGATTTCATCCAACCATTTCAAAGCCCCTTGAACATTTGCAATTATTTCAATGATCATTTAATTTCAATTTAATGATTATCATAATCATATGAATCAGTTTAATTTGCTCTTCAAATTCTGATCCCGTGTTGTGCAATACGGGCAGGACAAAGAGGGGAAATGAAAGGTTTCAGAATTTGATCCTTAACTTAAACTCTGAAACCCAAAGGTTTGCTTTTGAATTTAGGAAAAAGTGATTTATTTTAAGCGTCATGTGTCACAGTTATGTGTTATCTCTCACCATGCCATGCTGCATCCACTTATGGGTGTCTTTGAGTTCAAACTGTGACCAGCTGAAGATCCACTCGTGATAAATAATGTAGTCAATAAATCTTTGTATATATGAATATATGTGTGCAGCAGGCATCTCTCTCAATAAGGCATGACAGAGTCAGTTAATGTTCTTGCACATCTTTGACGTGTGCATGACTTGAATATGGTCCAGAAAGTGAGGAAAACCACAGATTGCATGTCTGTATGTTCATCATAGTGCTGATCATAGCTGAGTGATCAAGGTCAGCCTCATTTATGTTACATGAATCATTACTAAGATTATATATCATATGTAAAAGATTGACTTAGTAATGAAGAAAAATGGAGTCATATTTGAATCATTAGGGATGACACCAACTGTGAAGCGTTTCTAAAGAAAACCCAAGCTCATGTGTTGTCCAGAACTTTAATATTTTTGGTGTAATTCATTCGTTTCTGAGAATGTTCCATTCAGAGGTTCTGATGGTGGTGGAAGTAGAAAGTACTCAGTATCTGTTTTGTTGTAATGGCTGAGTGAGTCTTTGGTCTCGCCAGAGATCCTGCTATCTGCATTTCCTTTGATGTGCTGCCATGAAACATTTGGCAATTTATAAATGCGGCTGTCAGACGGAAATTGTCTTGAATGAATCTTCTAAAAATAATTTTTGAATTTACCTGCATAACAGATAACTTGGCAACATGACCTCTACATCTGATTTGTTCTTGACTGCAGGCTCTCTGCTTCTCAGGTAATGTAATAATAGAACCCTGCCTTATGACTGACATTGACTGAATTCATCCTCGTGGATGCAGGAGAATGAATGTGCTATTATAGAAAGCTATTACTGTGAGTTGTTTATATGAGCAAAGCTGAAAGACAATCATTTAAAAGCTCAGGCTCTTTTCAAACAATGACTAATCACTTGATTTGGCTAGAATTGCATTTTAAATGCGGATGATTCACAAAATAATAACCCTCATTATATGACTGATACTTGAATTGGTAATGCGGCGATGAAGTGATATTGTAGAAAATGTGTAATTGGTATGAATTGAATGTGCAATAAACCAGTGAAATTAAAGCAGAGTTGCTGTGACTAAAGCAGATTTCCATGCAAGGATGGAGCAATCTGTGTGTTCTCACATGTTTATCCATTCATGTGTGAGGTAGTTTGCATGGATGCACGACTTTGATCTGTTTATTTAATGCATATAACACTGGATGGAAGGGAGGATTACTGAACGTCACGGCAGATGTCCATGGTGTGATGTTAAATGTTAAAGGTCAATGAGCCGGCCTGTTGGGAGATAGTAAGAATTAGAAGATTAAATATCCCTGCAAATGGCATCATGTACCATTTACGTTCCACTGATTGAAAGAAGGCTGGGCTTTGCAAGAATGAAGCACAGGAGGAGATACGTCAGGATGACGGGTTTATTGATATAGTTAATGCATCACCTAGAAAATACACACCTCCACACACAAATAAACACCGACACATCATTCATGTTGTCACGGCTGCATTATGAGTTAAGCTCAGCTCAGTATAATCAACAAAATAATGTGGGTACAGTGGGCTGGGAAAAATAATTTAAATCACAAAATAAGACATGGACATCATCATTTTTCAATATTACACACGCATGCTAAACTCAATTATGATCTTTTAGTTGAAAGCAGACTAACTGCACAACGCCTGACTTCATGTCCGGGGAGGATTAATGATTTATTTAGTGCTGATTACCAACTGCATATTGCTCTGAAACAAAGAAAAGTGTCCTTGTGGAAGGACAAAAGTTAATTCCTGCATGGGAGTTCTTTTGGAAGAGGCTATCCGGAGCAGTTTTAGGCGACAGATGTTAAATGGGATCTCATTGATCCGCTGAGCTTAATGTAACAACAAGACTTTGAATAGGGACAGTCCAATAATGAGTCCAGGCTTGTATCTGAGACGCTGTACAAAGGCGAGAGGGAAAGTGGATTTTGTGACGTGAATGCTAATGCATTGACAGATGTGACATATGTGCATTGCAGGTCAGTGGAAATGATTCATGGGGCTAATCGCCGGGTGGAGGAAACGATCCCCCTTCAGATAGTCTTTGTTTTTCTTTGTTTTTTTGCAGAATTCAAATCACCTTGAGTCCAGCGGAGAGAAGACTTCTGTAGGGCAGATTTTTACAAATGCACACACAGATTCATTACACTCAATCAGGAGGAATGGTTGATGTGATCTTCAGCAGCAATCTTCCCTCTGGATGTCACAGCAGCCCTCTGCTGCGAGGTTACACTCCTCCTGCTCTGCATTTAGTCCAGCATGTAACGTCTGCTCATACAAGGTTTTCTTACTTTCACATTACCAGTCTGACAGGCAACATGATCCAAAGTGGAGTTGATTTGTCTCTCTGATGGGTGAGCAGCAGATAAATGAGATTATTGACCACTGCTGCTCAGCTGACCTGTTGTCTGACTGAGACAGCTCCGTTTTTTTTTTGGAGGGGGGGGGGGGGGGGGTTAGACACAGAGAATCAAATCATAATGCTTTCTGTTTTCTGTCTTTCATTGAAGGAGAGGAGACAGGACAAGGTTCACATGTTCCTTGAGTTTTAACAAGTATGGACAGTAAACGACAGAAACATGAAGTAAAGGAGCTCCTAAGAGAAGAGATGACTCAACTCGCCATTTCTTCAAAGTATGGATATTGAATTAACCTGAATCCTTTCGTCAGAAAGATCATTTTGGGCCTTGACAAAGAAGATTTTAATGAATTCCATTCTATTGTCTTGCTCATCTAAATCTGACTTTGTTTTGTATTTTTACATTATGTGTTCAGAGAATGGTTCCCTTGTGAAAATAATGGATGTGACAAAGACTAAACGATTCACTGTACTCTCCTGTATAGGACATCAGTTGTGGATGTGGGGAACAAAAGAAAAGATTATAATACTATAGTGGTACACTGTGGTACACATCTTGTTATATTTAGTACATTTTGCTTTCACAAGTCACAAAACCTTTTGCAGTCAGTATTTAAGGACTTAGTCTGAATCCAGTAGAAAGGTTTCTGAAGGTTGGGGAATATTCCTGGCGTGGAATCTTTATAATATGTTTAAAATTCTGGAAATTAAATGATAATGAACTACTGAAAAGGAAATGTATATTTTTAGAACTAAATGTGATGTAATTACATTTAAATAACAAAATATTCCATATCTGTAACCAGTGAGTAGAAACCAACAATATTAAAACAAAAAGCTTCTAAGAATCTCTAATCAAACAAATTCAATAGTTTCTGGATCACAAATGTGATATTTGTGTATCAGGAAGTGTTAGTGTGTTGCTGTAATGTTTGGCTCCCCCATGGTCTCTTATGTTTTGTTTAAATCTGTTTATCTCTAGATGCATGGTTCCTAATGTGTGTGTTGTGGTCTTTTTAAGTTATCCTTCTCTGTGCTGTGGGTGCAAGTTCTCTCCATTTTCTCCTCTCACATTGTTTATGAAGGATTTTTGTTCCTTTTTCAGTCAGATATTGAACTCTGGTTTGTGTTACTGTTTAATTGGCTCTGGAGTCAATAAAGGTTGTCTTTTGTTTCCAAGTCATGGTCTGCTTTTGGGTCCACGCACCCTGACGGTAGGTTTGGCATTCAGTAAAAGGTCAGCGCCTGGCGTGAGACAGAATAACGCGTGGCAGATACCCACGGGTCCTCGAAGAGGTCATTGGCAGGTGGACTCACCTCCCCATCTGGATCCACGCTGACGAAGGCAGTGCCAGTAAATACAATTATAATCCACTTGTCCATTTATAACAGTTTACTCATAGCGTGCTGTAACTGGCTAAATTATGATTATGCTATGGTATAAGATAAATAGAGGCACTGCGTGATAACGCCACAATGTTCAATCAGTCTGCAGGTCGCTGACTTACCTGAAACATCATCCGCTGTGCTTTGCAGTGTTGGTAGAAAACAAGACTGGACTGAGCACAGAAGCTGATGAAAGTGAAACAGGCCTTTTTTACAATACAGTACACTTTCAAGGATGCTGACCAGGTGTTTTTTTTTTTTTTCTCTGTTTCTTTTCAATGTGGTGGAACAAGAAACTCAGTCATCTGACCTGGTGTTTATGTAGAGGTGCACTCACCTTGTCACAAAGCATTAAGGGATGCCAGTGGTTTATTGTCTTACAAATTTTCCAACATTCATCAGTGACAACCGATCACCTCGGATTCGATGCCTTTTGGGTTTTGTGCCAAAGAATCAGAAGAGTCGGACCCAATCAGCCACAGGAACACAATGACAGACCTGTGATTTTATTTTGAGCCAGTATGGACTGATAGAGCGACACATAGACACATAAACTGAGACATATACTGTAGATGTGTGTGGACCACTGTGTATATGTTCGTCTTTGGCAGGGAGAGTTTGTAGCACCTTGCAGAGACTGTTGCACTCTGGGCATTTGCATAACAGTGAGGTCGCCATCAAAGACTGAGGGGAATGAGAATTGTGCTCCTTTCCCATCCCTCCCTCCTTCCCTGCATACATATCCATGTAAATCCACACAAAGAGACATAAACAGAAAACATGGATGCACACACACACACAGTAAAGCAGGAGATGAGAGGAGATGATCAGGGACTGGAAAAAGGAATATCTCTCTCAAATAGGTTCTGTCATCTTTTCTCCACTTGGAGAACAAATCCAGAGTAAGGACACGGCCTTTTGTTTTTTTTTTCCAAAGGAGCCCTCTCAACAATGCACACAGAATTACCAAAACCTCCCTGAGGTCTCTGATTAGGAAAGCAGCTCAGGGCCACAACTTAACACTATAAAGTGGATTCCTCTCTATCATCTACACTCATCTCAGTGGAGTAAATAGCTTCCTATGGGAATTCATTAGATTGCTTTCACTTCCACCTGAAAGAAGGTTCCCTTTCAGATCAGATTAAGCACAGAAAGAAAGGCGCTCTTATGTTTTATTGAGACTCAGCCTCTTTGAATCTGTTTTGTTTCCGAGCATTTAGATGCACTCAAGGTTTATCCGGTCTTTCCTCCTATTTTTTATGTATTTTTTTCCCCCCGTTCTCTTTGGCTCTGGTACTCCTCATTGCCACTCAGGGACAGCCATTCAACATGACACCAGCTTTGGCAGGGCTGACGCCACACTCCAGTATCAATGGCTTCTCTGTGTCTCTCAGGCAAGGGCTCTCCTTCTCCAGCTCTCTTTGAAGAGAGCTCAAGCATAAGCCCAAGACGCTCTGTTTTCATCATGTCACCAGGCACAATCTGGCTGTTACCATTATGAGCACAATGTTTTCTTTTTTCTCGGTTTTTGCTTTCTTAGGCGCTTGCCCAAAAATCTAAACCGCAAGGACATCTGTGTGAGAGTGTCTGCGGAGCATTAATATACTTGTTTGCACTGTCAAACAGGACATGCCATGGCTGTGCGATCGTACAACATTGTCAGGAGAAGATTAATGGCATCATATGCCAGTTGTCCCACATGTTGTCACGCAGGAATCGACACCCTCAGTGTCTTCATCACTTGCCCCCTTTCAGCGCTTACAAGCCAGGAGAGAAAATGTAGCCAGACTGTCAACAGAAGGATACCTATTTACAAAGGCTGAATAGAGACGATACCATTTTCTTCACTGCTGAGCTGATTTTCCTTTTTGGTTTACCTGCACTGACACAAGACCGAATCAACTTTTTCTAAAGGTGTCGCTGCTTTTCTGTCACCTGAAAAAACCCTTGGACGTTGCTGCTCAGAGAGTTTCACCAATTCCTGCAGGTCCATTCTCTTCATTATTCACCACAGTGACCACCCTCTAAATTAAAGATACAAGTTTCAGCCTGCTCAATTTTTTTACAAGACAAAATGTCCGTAGAGGCGAAGTGAAGCACATTTCTATATTGTGTGTGTGTGTGTGTGTGTGTGTGTGTGTGTGTGTGTGTGTGTGTGTGTGTGTGTGTGTGTGTGTGTGTGTGTGTGTGTGTGTGTGTGTGTGTGTGTGTGTGTGTGTGTGTGTGTGTGTGTGTGTGTGTGTGTGTGTGTGTGTAGTGCTTTCTCTCCCAATCAGTGTGTATTCTCGTGAAGCCCTGATGGACCAGCTCATCCTTTGTTGCCGGCTGTTCAGCCTTTGATGATCCAGTGCTGGGCTTTGGGGAGAGCCTTCATCTTCTTACACAGACTGACGGAGTCTTTCAGGGACATATCTCTTCACTGTTCCACAAAAATACTGGCACAGAGCAGGCTGCCGTGTTTCTGAATGCCAGCAGAATCAATTAGCTGGGTACGCTCTGAGATTACATTGACAAAGTCATGTTCACAACTTGCTCCTATATTCTTTTCTTTGAACTAAAGTTTGGTTGTTTGATGGTCGAATAGGAGCCGGCATTAAGTGTCTACGAGGGGATAGTTGTTTTTTAGGCTTTTCTGCCGAAGGATCTCCACCTCTTATAGGCCTCCTGCTATGAGCAAAGACTTTTTCTTTGCAAAAGTGATGCAAAACCCCACATTTGATTTAATTTTAGTTTCAATGAAGTTCTCTATAATTCATTCAAAGGCACGGCACCAAAGACACACAGAAATAGACGGTGGCAGCATGGCGTCTTTGGTAGATCGAGAGAGAGTTTTTAGACTCCTTTGAAAATAATCATATTTTTGGAAAAAGGTGCTTAAAAATTTTAATACTGGGTGATATTCAGTATTACCAACAGAGACCGGGGGAATTGAAAGAAATATCAATGCTATTAACAATTATGAGCAGGTCTAATTAAAATTGTTTCACTTTTTTATCAGGTGGGTTTAGACACAAAACAACTACAATACCTGTTAAGAAAGATTATGTATCAACCTGATACGAGTATCAAAGCATTGTATTAAAATGATACCACAATTTTTCATTTCTTACTAAAATGCTTACGCTCTTTTGTTTTGAGACAAAAAAAACCTCATTATTTTGATGTGAAAGAAAATCTCTATAACTAATACAGGTCCCTTTTCTTTCTTTTATTTTTTAAAGAAATAGTTTATTTGCTGTGGGTATGATAACACAGACTATGGAGCTCTGAGCAAGAAGACCCTTATTCATGTCTGGAGCGTTTACCTTTTTTTTTTTTTACAGCCTGTGTAACTTTTCTCTGGTCGACCAGAATTGTGAGGTAATTGTCAACCTCAGTCAGCTTGTAGATGTGGGTTATTGTCTGTCTCTCTGTGTCAGCTCTATGAAGGGTTTTGACCTATACATGGCGTAGCTTTGCCGCTCTTTGCCTAACATAATTTTGAATAGGCTCTACTAATATGGATTAAGCAGGAATTAAGAATGAATGGGCCACCTGGAGCTCAAAGTCACCCGCCCATTCATCTATGTACCACTATATCAAAGTGAGACTCTCTGGGGGCCGGAGCCGATCCCAGCTGACATTGAAAGACAAAATACACAATGGACACATGGCGGAAACAAGAGACACTGACGCTCCTATAATGTGGCTGTTTTGGGGTTGTGGCAGGAAACCGCAGTACAAACACAGGGAAAACATGCAAATGCACAACAGAAAGGCTTTCGAGCAAGAAAGTGAATGAGTGACGGTTTCCCGGTGAGCAAAGAGAGCCAACCGCTACACTGTGCAGACGCTGTAGTTTCTCTCTTCACTCAACATCTTTATATGTGAGAAACTTTAAAAAAAATAAAAATGCAGAGTCTTCTTCAGCGTTTGAACATCCAAATATCAGATATCTTCTTAAAATAATGTTTCCAGTTCTCACATAAAGCTGCTCATCTGCTTCTGTCAGCACTCCTCTTGACTCTGCATCTCCGTGCATTGTACTTGCTTGTGTATGTCGAAGGCTGTGGCTTCCTTCTGATTTCACTTGTTTGTGGAAAAGTTTGTACAGTAAAATAAAAAAAATAAAAAAAGGCACACACTTTGTAATTTTCTTTGCTGACACTATACAGAGTGGGAAGACCTTGTAGCAAGATACCCAGGAGGCTTGTTTGCTTTCAGTCAAACCCAAACACAAGAGCACAGATTTCTATTAAACCGGGGGTGTTTGGGGAAAAAAAAAAAAAAAAGATGGAGGGCGCGTGTGTTCCTAGCCCTGATTAATGTTGTTCTCAGTTCACTGTTAAGTGAATTTTTATCAGGGCCAAAAAGTCATAACACCCCATAAATAATTACTTCCTAACTCACCTGAAAATTCTGCTCATAAAAGTGGAAAAATGTGAATGCGAGAGGAGACACATTTCTAGATACGGTGTGTGAAAGTGCCTCCGTTCTTTATTCTACACATTTTCAGAGCCGACCCCAGATGACCACTGATGAAGACAAGGTACGCTCTGGACAGTCACCAAAACAACCTGAAACGTGTGTTTTTGGACTGTGGGAAGAGAGGAGAGAATCTGGAGAAAAGCCAAAGTGAGAATATGGAGAACATGCAAACACAGACCCAAGGATCTTCTCACTGTCAGTTGTAAGTGCCCACCACTACATCAGCGGGTGGCTACAGCACAGTAGTATTCTAACTAAGTCAGCATGCTTAAAAACAAATACAAAACAGCATTGTCAGTGTAAACAAATGACAAAGCAAGGCCGGGAAGACAACAAAAAAGTTGGAAGAGCAGGAAGAAGAGGCGTTAACCTCCATGTATTTCTTTTTTTTCCAAGATTCCTTCTCAAGAATTAAAATGAAAACTGCTGCCCCCAGGATAAGCCCACCGCACGGTACTCTTCACTGTGTGCCTCCTTCTGCCAGCAACTTCACAGACATGCCCGACACCACAAATCAATCTTAGTTGTAAGAGTTGCATTGGAGCAACTTTAAATTGGCATTAAAGCAATTTTTTGTATTGACGTTCGATACGATTGAGGTTCTGGTCCGATAGAGTAGAGATACAAGACAGATTCTTTGTTTATCCATCTTCTATACCACTTTATCCTCTTCGTGGTCGCAGGGAGCTCGAGCCAATTTCTACTAACTGTGGGCGGGGGCAGGATACTGGACAGATCTCCAGTCCTCCACAGAGAGACAGACAAGAATACACACTCACATTCACACCTATTGGCAATTTAGGGTCGCCAGTTAATCTCACATTCATGTTTCTGAACTATGGGAAGAAACCACGAGCCACAGCCAGCCAGAGGAAACACATGCACAGATGGGGAGAACATGCAAACTCCACACAGATATGATTCAAATCCTTTTGACACGAAAAGCAAGATAATGACGCTTCTGTGCTGAGAGGAAGAAGTTAAAGGTGTTTTCTCTCAAAACACACAGAGGAACTATCACAGCCCGTGCATGTGTGGGGCCGTTACACATTGAACATCAGCAGTCACACACTAGTTAGAAGAATTAATTGTACTAAAGAGGTCATCACTTTAAACTTTGATGAGAACAGGCATGTGTATCTAGTAACTGTGATGTGAATAATTGTTGAGTTAAAATAATACAGAGAGACGGGCATAAGTATTGTTGTCTCTATGTAAAATGTAAAGGGTTACGGGGAGAGAGAGAGAGTGAGAGAGAGAAAGGGGTGTGTGTGTGTGTGTGTGTGTGTGTGTGTGTGTGTGTGTGTGTGTGTGTGTGTGTGTGTGTGTGTGTGTGTGTGTGTGTGTGTGTGTGTGTGTGTGGGTGTGTTGGAGGGGGCGGGGAGGGGGTGGGGGGTTGAATCAGCTGGTGTCGGGCTGGATGACCTTTTGTCTCAGGGTGCTCAGGTACGGAGGAAGGGGGCGGAGACACGCGCGCAGCCGCTTCATATCGGCCCGGTCCCGGCGTCCGGGACAACAAATGGCCGTGAACCGACGGAGGAGCCGGAGCGTGTTTCTCCTCTGACTACTCACTGAGGCGGCGGGTCCCCATGCTCTCACGGTAGGTTAGAGGGGGCAGGACGCGCTCTTTTACGCTCCTCTCCGTCCCGGCAGCCTGCGTTTTGTCCGTGTGGAAGAAGAATGGGAGAGTCCTGCTGACACCACGGAGAGATACACGCTCAGACCGGGGATGGCTGTGGACGGTAAGACCGCGCTTTATTCCTCTTTAGAATAAAACTACACCCGTCCCAAGAGTTCATCCAGCCGACACACGGCAAATCCATGATGCTATCCATATACTAATCATGATGATAAATAATAATAATAATAATAATAATAATAATAATAATAATAATAATAATAATAATAGACAATATTTCATCCACCACAGGATCTTTGTCCCTATAAATCTGAATTCGCTCGTCTCTCTCAGATAAACGGGGATTTTCCTGATTTCACTCTTCAAACTTATGAATGTCCCACACATTCACAAAGTGGAGCCAAGAACCAGCTCCATCTTTCACGTTTAGTCCTTCATATCACAGGGAAATTGAACACTGTTCTTGTCCGTGCGAGATAGTCTATATTTGTCATGCAGCACCTGGCTCACCTGGGTAGATCACATTCATCCCAACAATGAGGCAGCTCTCTTTGTTCTGCATCCTTTTGTTTTGCATTTCTGTATTCAAACATGACTCAAGCAACAATGTAAGTAAAATTGTCCTGCAAGTGCCCACCCCTAAAAAGACAGTGTTTTTGAATGTCGAAATTCTTTTAAAATGTATATGTCCATGTGTATAAAGGGGTAATTTCTCTTTATATCGTGCACAGATGGAATGTTTTTTGCTTATGTTTTTCAATAGGATGAATGTGTTTTTGTTAATTAGTATGTGCTATCTGAAAGGTCACAAATGGAAGTGATGAAAGTAAAAAATACTTTATTAGAATCTTTGCTCGAGAAAATATGTTTATTTTGAGCCAAAAAATAATAAACTTTTCAAAGTTGAATATCTGAATTCCACCTCCTCGAAAACCTTTAATTTCTCCAAAGATCCAGCATTTTCACTAATGAGGTCATATTTCATGCGACCTCAGCTTTAAACAAATGCTGTTTTTAAGGCATCAGCACTGTCTTTCCCCATTCCTTCTGGCATAAGAGAACAAATCAAATTATGTTGTGCATGAAACACTTTTCTATGCTTTTCTGAGTTGTTTGTAACATTGTTGTTGTTGTGCTGCTTTTTGCTGGCTTGCACTTGGCTGGTTGGTGTCTGCTTCAGGCTAACTGACTTAAGTGAAGTCTAATCAGAGCCTCCCTCCGCTCAAGGGCAATACTGTGTGTGTGTGTGTGTGTGTGTGTGTGTGTGTGTGTGTGTGTGTGTGTGTGTGTGTGTGTGTGAGAGCATCGGTGTGGAGCCAAGTGTGTTTTCCATCTGTCTCCTGTCTACTGAAGCAGGTTAGCTCTTCATTAGCATGGCTGCAGGTAAGAGGTTCAGTCAGATATGCATATATGCCTCGTGACACATTGGACTATCTATAATTAATCCATAGTTTACTTAAGCATCATTAATTTACCCGCAGCCCGGGGCGTTGATGCCACCCTGACTGTGAGCAGTGCCACTTAAACTTTAATGAATGTTGGTCCAAAAAGCCTGTGCTACTGTTTAAAGACACACAGAAAACACAATGTGTTGTATGCAAAGTGGAGGAGGCTAATATCTAGTGATTCTTTGCAATTTTAAAACATTTTATGCAAATAGGAAGAAAGATATTACTATAAAAATGAGTTTTCTGTGATTTTATACAATAAAAAAAAGTTTTGGGCTGTTTGAGAAATATGTATCTGGAATTAGATAATATGTTAAGTGAGAACAGTTTAGTGTGAGACCTCAATTTGTGACTTTTTGAGAAAGGATTTGTAGAGTATAATGGCTGTGTTGGTTTATAATATTTGCATTGATTTTCATTTGCCAGGAGGTTGCAGTGCTATTGTTAGACAGGCTGTCAGCGACAAGCATGTGATCAGTTTCAGGGGATGATCTGCATTTTAAATGGTACAATAGACGTTTTTTTCCCACATCCTCATGTAAATTGCTGACATAATTACATTTTCCTTCTTGTAGCCGGCTGCACAGCGAGTCACGCTATGTAATTATGTTCTCCATGTTTGGCTATTGTGAGCGGATGAAATTCATCAGACGTTTGCTTAAACCGAACAAGACATGTGGCTGTATTGTCACATCAGAGATAAGCAGCCACTGAAGCCATGCTTCTGGCTGCCGTGCTGCTCAGTGCACTTTGTTCAGGTGTGTTTTGTTTTGTCCAGAGCTGCACATCGACATCGGGGGCTGACCCGGCATCTGTTTTTCCAACAAGCAAGATCGACTAAGCTCAGCGTCCGACTATCGAAACATTTGGACCACTCCAGAGAAAACCAGTTTGGCTTCCATCTAATAGCTAGACACATGGACACATGCAGGCACAAAACGCAGAGGGAGAAAAACCCAACAAGCCACGCTCACTACCAGACCGACAGGCTCACATGGAGACAAGCGGCTGAATCAGAATCTAAAAACAACCCATTTATTTATCTCAGCTCCCACGTCTATCAGTGGGAATGTCAGCATACACTTCTCTGTAGGAGGGTTGATGGTGTCTGTTTGCTGCCGTCATGATGGACAATCCACAAAGATGAGAAATGTGTGCCTGGCAGAGTTCTCCAAATAAATACAGATACTACAGGTAGTTCTCCCCGAAAGGAAACTAACAAGAAAAATAAACTGTCTCTTTTCAGAAGCATTTTTGTTGCCAAATTATTGACAGCGTACACAATCCATACCTATGTCATGCTGAATCATGCTGTTAACACCTCAGCAGCATGGTTAACCCTTTTTCTTAAATCCCTCACAGGGCGCAAACACTCTTTTGTTCCCTGATGGGATCAGATGGATGTGTGGTCATTCATCTGTAAAATAATTGGCTCCTTCCAGTCCTGCTATAGATTCCAGTTTCTACAGTGTTCATGTGTGTGTTTATGGTTGTGTGTGAACATATAAATGAAGTGAGGGGGAGGCAGTGGGTGGGGCGATGGGGGAGGAGGACCGTTAGTTTAAATAGACAAATACACCCTTTGTTGTTTTCCTGGCGTTTGTTGCGTCGCCTGCTGGAAACGGCCTCCATTTGGTGCATTTTGGTGTTGCAGCCAAATGTGCTTTCGGCCTCTGTTGGTAAATAATATGGTAATAGTGTATTTACCAACCTCAAGCCCAGTTTCTCAGTGGGGTTATACAGCAATTTAAGGTGCGTGTGCATGATAGGAAGCATGCAGGCTGTTAACCTTGTCCATCATCATCCCGGCTTCCTCACAGCAGGGAGCGTGACACTCAGTATAAAAGCACAGAGCACGCACGCACGCACGCACGCACGCACACGCACACGCACACGCACACGCACACGCACACGCACACGCACACGCACACACACACACACACACACACACACACACACACACACACACACACACACACACACACACACAGAGCTGTCATCCATCATCGGCTCTCTGATCCACCGCTGCACCTGGCCTGAGCCCGTGTGGATTTTGGACTCATGGAAAGAGCAGGGTAAAGACAAAGTGAACGGAATGAGAAAAGAGACACTGAGGGATGAGTTTGCAAAAACTGGTCCCTTGAAAGGGATTACTCAAATGCTTTAACAATATCCTTGAAAAATGTTTATAAGCTGCTCTGACCGCTGAAAGATACATTATTCTCATTGCTCCACGGTGAGGCTCATTTTGGGTTATTGTTTCTTCTGGTTCTAAAAGCATTGCGTCCATCAGACTGATTTCTGAACCCACGACAACTGTTGCCGGAATAAATACAAGGTTTCCAACATCCAGACAAGCTGTTAACAAGTTGTCGATTAGATTATCTGAAGCACTTAAGAGGTCAAACCACAAATCAGCAAGCCTGAAAAGTTATTAATAGCTCCTCTATGGAGGGAATCCTGATTGAGATGAACCAGGAAACGTGTCTCTATTTTGTTTTGGATATTTGCTATGATGAGCATCCTTACGATTTTATAGTTTATCCATCTAAATAAACATGCAAAATAGTGTGACTACCAATGAGAGCTTTTCTCCTCTGTGCGATGCATTCCTGTAACTTTCTTTAACTCAACAGATCAAATTTCAGATAAGGTAATTAAATGTATGCCACAGAACACAGGGTATCAGCATCTTATTCATTTATTTGAGGAAAAAACGGTTTTGAGATGGTCATTCCAGCAATGACTAGGATGATCTATTAACTCAACCTGCTCTTGTTGGGATGCATACCTCAAAAAAGGAAACAGGAGAATATACTTTCCCCGGTCCCATTAATTAATTTGGTGTGAATAAGGTCATTTTCTGCAGTTATTTCATTAGGACTCAGATTTCCATTAGAGAAATGCTGTTGATGGACAACATTCTCAATGAGTTATTGATTTTATGGATTTGTCAAGTGCTCCTATCACACAAACTGCCAAAGATTTTAACCTATGACCCAGTGTGTGGGACGAAGATGATTTAGTGGATAAACATGTCTCGCCTGATTATTGGGCCTCAGGAGATGGATGGGGTTGTTAAAGAATGAAAGTCTAAATGAGCAGTGATTTAATAGGAGGAAACTGGTAGGTTTTAAAAGGCCTCACATGCCCTGGGCCCCAACTGGTACTCTCACTTCTCCATATGAAAAGACCTCACCTTTTTGATCCACTGACCTTGTCTTGAGTCCAACTTTTTTGCCCCCATCTCCCCCTCCGCGGTCTCCCTTTATTCCTTCCTCTTCCTGAATTAGAGTGCGCACAGGCCCATATCCAATTTCTCTCCTTTAATTAGCCTTCTGCACACAGAGACGGATCAGGGCAGAGGAGCTGAAAGGGTGTTGGGACAGAAGAAAAAGAGAGAGATGTAATTTTTCTGAAAGATTTTGCTAATTAGGTATAATTTCATACAGGGGTTGTATCCCTCATGTATCATACTGTTATTACTTACTGACTCTAAACTCAGTAACTGTCTTTCTCTTCTTGTCATAGTTCTCATATGTCTAATCAATCCAATCAGTGGTTTTGGCAAATTCAGATAAAGCTTTAGTGTAGTTTTATTTTCAGCTATAATTATGGAAGAAGAGTTGTAATGACTCGATTCACCATTAAGGAATATTGTCCTCTGTAGGTCCTCGTTATTACCATCTGTCCCGTGAAAATGTGATAGCAGCAAACGTGATGAGTCCGTGTTCTTCTAATTTCTTTGTGTCCTCCACTTCATCCTTGGCCAGATGTCTTTCAGTCGGCAGTTTCAAGGAGAGCAGTCAACCTCTTCCCCCGCTCGCTATCCTTCCCATTAGAGTTTGCTAAACAAACAGTCTAATTAAGTGTGGCCTTGTGTGATAGGCTAAGCTTGGAGCTTTTCGCTCTTTGTTAATAGGTTGGCCTGCTCCTCCCACCAAGTGCCGGGGGGTCAGCGAAGCCCGTGGCGCAGATCGTCCATTAAAACCAAATGGCTAATGGCTCCAGCTACACCCTAACAAGGCATACATCCTTGCACGTTCGGGAGCAGGAGTCACGTTCATCCACTCGAAAAGCAATTACATTACTGGCAGCAATCTAGTAGCATGATCGGTGGCAGGTTTCAGCTGCACGCGTGGAAGTTTCTATGCATATTTTAAACTGGCCAAGTCGGTGTCTGTGGGACTTTGAAATTGAACATACGATAGGGAATCATTCCACTCATTGTCTCAACCTCTTTCAAAAATAGAAATCAATTTTTTTGCTTTCAGTCTGTCTTTCTTATCAGACACTCCTGTTTTCTTCTTTGTTCTCACTCGTCATGCTGCAGACAATATTTCACCTTTATTTTTGTCCAGTCGTCTTTCTTCTATATGCTTCTCCTTCTGTTGCTTTACTTGCTCTTCTTCTTACTTTTGTCAACATTATTCTACTTTTCTCTCTCCTTTTCTGCTTTATTCCCTGATGGGCATTATTACGCAGTCCCCTCAATACGACCTCCTCCAGCTATCACAGGACTGTTCCAGTGGGCCCTCAATTTACCATGTCAATAGGAAGCCAAGTGTCAGCGTGTCAGTTCCACAGCCAAGGTGACAAGAAGGAGGAGGAAGAGGATGAGGAGGAGTTGTCTGAATGCAGCTCAGAGCTCCATGACTCTTCTTAACCCCTACAAGTGACATGCTTCATGTGTTTTCTCGCACATCTATGACTTTTCTTGAATATTTTCCACATTCCCACTATATAAGAATTTAGGTGCAATATTCCTGTCTGTCGGTTTTCTCCCTTGCCATATTTCTGGAGTTGCATTCAAAAAAGGCCCTCTCCATTTCCCATCATTCCCACAATCCTTTGCATGCTCATTGAACATGTGACAGTTTCACTTCACAAACTTTCCCCTTCTTTTTCCTCCCACGCTCTGACAGCTCAAGGGAAGCTCTGGCTGATGTAAAAGCCATATGGCACTATCAGAAAGTGTCTCACGCCATCGCAAAATACATTTTGCAGATATTAATAACGTGCTCAAATAAAAGGGATATTTGTGAGGAGTTTAATCTGACATGTACATGTTTGCACGACACGAACATGTAATCTGATTTTCTGCCGTCATAAATAAGAAGTGATTAAAATAAATAAATAAATAAATAAATAAATAAATAAATAAATAAATAAATAAATAAATAAATAAATAAATAAATAAATAAATAAATAAATAAATAAATAAATAAATAAATAAATAAATAAATGAATGAATGAATGAATGAATGAAGAAGTGATGTAGATATCCTGGAGGCTCCAGAGAGGAGTTCATTGTTAGCCTAAATGAAACCTGCTACCTCACAAGCCCTTTCCTCACTCCCTATTCAATGATTCATTCTCAGATTGAGATTGCGTCTATGCTGTTAAACTTAGTTCTGCATGTATGGACCTCCAGACCCGATTTCCTCATTTTAAATTCCCATTTCTACAAATTCTCTAGTCTTTTGTTGCTCCAGTCCTTTACTTTGCTTCCTTTGCATCAGATTGTGGGAAACCCCGGTCATCGTTCTATGCACGCTTTGTGTACAATAGCACTCTTGAGTGTCTGCACCCTTTTGACCTGATTTAGTTTTAATCCACTGAGACATGCGGCTGTTGTACGTTATCCGTAGATTAGGATGGATTTGTCCCGTAAGAGTGGGAGATAGAAGCAGCTGGATGTGATTGCCTGAGTGCTGTGTTGGTCATAGAGGTCGTGGGACTAAAAGACAGAAAGCTCCCGAAGCAATAGTCACTCAAATGTTTGTTGAAGCACCTGCAATGATGTAAGACTTGTGCAGATTTTGACAGTTGCTCAAAGGCATAAGCAGCAGTAAAAATCTCAGTCCCTAAAAACATCTTTCCTCTCTTTCCACTTCATGTGGTCTTGTCCTCCAGTCCTGTTATGATGCTTTTATAGAAGTTGATTCCAGAAATAGCTGTTATATTAAACAAGGGATGACAGACGTTAAAGTGGAAACAAGACCAAAGTATTGTCGTGGGAGGCAGCTGAGGTTACGGCGCTGTCAGTCAGAGTTAGTGGGGGCGGGCTCTAAGCTGTCATCCCAGTGGTTCAGTCTTGCCCTACATATCAGGTCACTGGTGCTCTGCAGGCTGAGAGCTCAAACGACATATACATACATGGTTTTTGTGCACTGTTGCACATTTTGCACTGGTGGGCTGAGTCATCGGCTGTGGGGCAAAGAAAGATTTACAGCTGAGAACAAAATCAAGTCTGTGATAAAGTCTGTAAATTCAGTAGATGGAAGTTGCTTTGAAAATGGATCTCAAGTGATGCAAAAGGTTTTTAATGAATTAAAGTGGGTTTACAAAGGCGCCTCAAAGCCTGTAAAGTTGTCAATTTATTAGAGGTTATCAAGTTTGATGGTCTTATCTCGTCATCGGGCACTCATTAAAATACTTGAGAATCTAATCCCTCAAGAATTCTTAAGAGGTAAAAATGTCTCAATGGGCTTTCAGATATAAATTGTTGCCTTTATTTGTGATTTATATATACAAAAATAATTAGAAACTGGTTCAAATCACATACATTTCACCATTTTCACCTAAAAATGTGATGAATTTCTTACTGGATTTCTTTAGGAGATTGCCTACACACTACCAAGTCTGGCTATACTACAATGGAATTTGCTATTTGCAACAGAGAAGCCTAAATATGACTTACCAGATGAAACTTTGCACCACTTACACTTAACAAGAGGAAATGTGAATTATTGGTGAGTCATTTTCATAAGTGACGTATTAAAGCTTTTCTTTCTTGTCTCATTATATTAAAATAACCATAGCTCACGATCAGAAAGTGCATTAACAAAAATGGACGTATTGTTTCTGATATGGGTTAGTATATCTCTTAGATGGAAAGAGAAAATCCAGTAAACGTGGGTGCTTATATTGTAATGCCCCATTGTTAACATGATTTATCTCAGGGAAAATTAGTGCGCTTCAGTTTGTGTATGTCATTGTGTGCGAATCTCTGCAACATCTGACTATCTGGGTGATAACAAGGAAATGGTTCATTGGAGTGGAAAAGGAGAGGAGAGACTGCAGCTAGTATGCCACGTCAGTGTTCAAACACAATTACTGAAAGTACTGTGACACACACCATGAGAAGTACCAGTGTCAGCGTTAATGAGAAATAACACACACGTACACATGCGCGCTAAGATTGATTAATTGGTTGGTCTCTCAGAAAAGCCCAGAGCAGTCTCTGCCTCACTCGGAAACATCTGGCATCATTAGAAGTCAACATTTGGGGAAGTTATCAATAGAGAACTAATAAGTGTTTGGAAACCAGACACTGATGGAGGCTTGTGAGCCATTAGTCTCAAGACAAATGAAAGGACATCTTTGAAAGACAGTTTTGCACAACATTCACGATCGTAACTATGATTGCTGCCTTGCACAGTCCTTCTAATTGAGGCTCACTCTCTATAAAATACAACAATAATGTTTTATCCGGCTTTTAAAAAGGTTCACAACTAACAAAGGTTTCAGCAATGTTTCATCTTTGATGGCTCTAATTAGTCTTTGAATATAAAAGTGAAGCATTTGCTGAGTATTTTTGCTTTCGAGCACCTCTCAACTTTTTCAAAGATGTTTTATGTGACGTGCAAAACAGAACCCAGAGCTTCTGTCCTGAGCTTAGATGTGTCATTGATGCAGAGGTGGGACAAATACTCACTCTCTTTACTACGTTTAAACCACAAATACCTGTGTGAAAAGTCCTTGGTGAGAGTGTTTTCAGATTTTTACTGAACAGCTGTTGCAACAACAAGTAAGTTAGTGTTGGTGAGAATGCAATGAGTACTGTACAGTTTTCCTGCTGCATCATTGACTTTGGAAACGCATTGGAGAGTAAATCCACTAATGAGGAAAACAAATGAAGAGGTTGGCTCTGCCTCTGGGCTGAGTCTGAATGTCCTGAATTTTAGTGACCTCACTTAGACCCTGTTTCCAAGTGAAAATGCAAATCTTTCTTCTTTTCTCTTTGGTGTCTGTTTACGGGGCAACGGTGGTTGGAGTCACTGAAAATGCAACCTCTTCAAAACGGCTCCCGAGGTGGAAGTTTTTAGAAAAAATACTCCCATCGCTGCGCAAACGGTGGAAAACACAACTTTCTGAAAATGCTGCTACTTCGCACGGCCATAGTAAATAGTTATTCTGCACATGTGCGAATGGACGGACAAAAACAACACTGGCGCCCTCCTGATTGTCATGACTCTCAGTCCATATTCTCCTGGGATTTGGTAGTTTTATAGCTGAGAGTCACCGGGCGTAGCAATGCAACCTGGTCGTCTGTCCATATGAATCTCCGTGTACTCGCCATTGTTAATGTTTATAGCATGTTGTTCTCTGCGCCCATGAGGATGGGTCTCATTACAAAAACAAACAACAGCACCCACTAGTGGTCCTACAGGAGTTTCTGCCGTGTGAAGGCACATCGTTTTTAAAACGTTGCTGTCTAAACAAATAACCTTTGTGAAACGAAAACCCCAAAACAAGATGTTTTCTCTTGAAACATTGTCGTGCAACCGAGGCCTTCGAGAAGCAGTCTGATGCTAAACCACATGCACATGCACTTTTTTTCCTTTACTTGCATTCTCATCATAGATAAAATGAATCCAGTGGATAATCATGTGGGTCTTACAGCGCCATGGGTTTTTTATTTCTTTACCTCAGACCAAAACAAAGTCATTTTCCTTTTAAATTGTGGGTTGAGATACTCGGGAGGGTTGTGTATGCTATTTATATTGTCTTGAATGTTATGTAACATTTGCGCTGTAATTTGACCAGCATGAACAACCACGGGGATTTCTAACTGTAGCTGCTGCTTTTGGTATATGTTATTAAAGTTTAAGAGCCAGGAGGCAAGCCAAATACAATAATATGTGTATACTCTGTAGAACAGAGATTTTTTTTTTCATGATATGTTTAAAACAAGTAACGAGTCAGGTGAAATGTATAGGGAGTGAAATGTCGGCAGAAAAATGAATACTCAAGTGAACATACATGAATAAATACTTTAGTGCAGCAACATATTACAAAGACAAATTTGCACTGGTGATAATTCCCTGCAAATGCAATGTATATCCAGAGGAAGGGGAGGAGGAAATGTTCCCCAGGGATCTTTTGGCTTGGACATGAAGCTCCTGCTGTGACTTTATGTGTACAGATGACTGTTTGTCTCCAAACGTGCATGAACGCTACAGAGAGCCTCGCTATTCCTCCTAAACTGCCCCCCTTTGTACCAGCAGCTGTCGGCTGCATTACCTGACAGTGCAGCCTCAGGAAACCACGCGAGCACGAGTGAGTGTCTGTGTGTGCGGAGCAGCAGTAATTGGCATGTCCATCTGACTGAAAGGCCCGGGCGAAGTGGCAGTGCAGGAGTGGAGCTGATAACATGGCAATTAAGCTGAGAGAAACAGACCCCCAATCAACACAGCGGGGTGCTTACGGACTTTACGGAGACAGGTGGGACTACTGGGGCTGGATACTGAGACAAGGAGAGCCGGTGAGTGCCCCCAGGTGGGAGCTAATTTGTCTTGCTGCGAGACAGAAAACAAGCGAGTCGCGGAAGGCCTCGTACCAAACACTGCAGCCTGTATTGTGCCCACATACCACTCACAGGCCTTCAGAGGACACCTGCTGCTTCTCTCGCATCCTTTCTATCCGCAAACTGCACACTCGTAAAAAGAGTCCTGGCAAACTTTGGGGTTTATAGCCTCCTGTGCTTGTTGAGATAATGTGCAGCGGAAACAGAGCATAGTAATTTCAGAGTTTGATGGTCTTCGCCTGCGGTGGTACGGAGCCTGTTCTCAGCTGTCTCAGTGGCTTTGCCGGAGCTTCACGCCGTGGCCCCCTGCCACAACCCCGGCGTCCTGCAGCCACCTCTTTTCTTTGTTCATTCGCCCCTCCGGGAAGATTAGAGGAATTCTCCTGGATCACATCACACAGGAGTGCAACACACTTTAAAAGTTTCAATGCTCCGAGTTATATTTCAGCTGGTTGACAGAAATGGTACCACCATCATCGCCACTGCTGCTGAGTTTCTAATCATTCACGCTGCTTACGGATCTACAAACTCTGTCTGAGATTTTCATTCCCCGCCTGTCGATCTCTGCCTCAGATTCATTGGCACATTTTTCTTTTCTCTGCTGTGCTTTTTTCTTCTTTCCCTCTGTTTACCTCTCAGCTTCTGCAGAGCATTAAGTTTTATCTTTTCTTTCCACCAGCTCTCCATCCGTCCTCTGAGCCTCTCCTCTCGTCTTCTTTATTCCTCTTCATCTCCTTTTATACCCTCACCCTGGCCCCGTTGTGTCAGTGCCGGGCCGGTGTGGTGCAGATTATCAACTAACCCTTCACAATGGTCATTTATTCACTTCATTGTTTGCAAACCGCTCTGCGTTCAATAACCTCCGTGTTTACTTATGGAAATTTGTGTGTGCATGTGTTTGCACATTCTGTGTGATCGACCGGGGGTTTTCTTACCACGCTACATTGCTCGGACATTTCTTTGCTAATATGTCACCGAGGTCCATGAGCGCTGACAAGCACAGCAAACAGAGTAGGCTACTTGTGTGACTGTAGTGGTTTAAGGACACTCAATACTTTATTGAGCACTGAGCCCCCGCCCCTCCACATCTCTCAGTGCACCGCATTGATTCACGGACTGCATGTGACAATCAGAATTAAGTGTGGTTCGCTCTCATCACTGCGGGCCGGTGTCTGCATGTATGAGCGCCAACGTGTCGGATCACCCCGCAGCCCAAAGTGTTTTCATGTGGCAGCATGAAGAGCTGATTTATCTATGATCAGCAGGCAGATCCTGGTGGAGCCCTGCAGGACGGCCCTTCAGGTCATCGCTGAAGGTAACCCGTCACCACGTTCCCGTGTAAACAGCTTCTCTGATTTCATTTCATTCTATTGTAAAACCTCTTTAGGGTTGATTAGGAAACCATCTGGCTCATGGTTCCAAACAATTGGCTTAAATTGCTCCTGAAATGAAAAGATAATGTTTTGATATTGGAATGAATGCAAAGTTTTTGTGTCATGACCTGCTAAATTACTCATTTCCTGGAGCCTTTATCAAGGACACAGTGCTGAGTTTGAATGAGTATTTGGGGGCTTTAATATTTTGTATCAGAACATCCGTTATTCCACTCAGACTAAATATTTCCCTACTCCAGGGAACATCTGTAAACAAACACAAAATATTTTAAAGGCAAATTGTGTCCGAGCTGAGAAGTTATGTTATTTCATTTCCGGCACTATTTGGGTTTCTTTCTAGGAGAATACAGATGAGACTGTGTACATGACAAGCAAACTGTGAAGGCATTTCTGACAGCAGCAGCATGTAGTGAGAATCGAAAGCCGAGGAACAGTCTGTTATTTTGTGTGACAGCCCAAATAACTGTTATTAAACATCCAACAGCAACATAATGCTGTTATCCTCACACTTTTACTGCACCCAAACATCTGATGTTGAGATGTCAGAATCTGCAAAGTGTGAAATTTTTTAGATGGGATGAGCTCCCATCTGCTTCAGGATACCACTCCGTCTGAATGTGAAACATTGCTTTGTGCATATTAAGTTAGCTTCTGCCTGCTTGACCTTTTCATGTCAGTTTTCCCATTTCATGCTCTGTCCCTTTCCCCTCAATTCATTAGCATGCTCTAATCAGGCAAATTCAGATCAATTTGTCCGAGCTGTTGATGTGATCTGAATGATACCAGCGTGTTGACGGTGGGCAGATGGATTGATCATGTGATTACTCCACCAGTTAGGGAGGCATTTTGTATAATTAGTCAATATCTCATGAAGTAGAGCATGCACGTACAAACAGTTGCAGTATGCCCTTGAAAATGCATCCATGATGATACAGTAATATAGAGTGTTTATGCATACAGCCTCTCTGCTGGAGCTTATGTTACCGTTCTGTATGTGGATGGGGGGGCTGTATTAGGGTCATGGTGGTATATAATATACAATCTACATGAAATCCTGTACAACAGCTCGTCCATAAATTCTTGATCTACAAACACAACCATGTTCACTTTTTCTTGAGCTCACCAGAGAGGTGTCTGTTTTCTCTTTTTGAAGGTGTAGTTTGTAGCAATGGTGTCAAATCTAAATGTTCGGTATTGCTTGTTTGTCTGGCCCAATGAAATCCCAATGAAAATACCATAGTAATTTTAAACATGTTTAACGTTAAATACACTGTATCCTGTTATACTACTTGCATATTGTTTCATATCTCCAACACCAACATTAGTTCAACAAACCTCTTGTGCTTTCCAGGATGAGACCATCTAACAGTCTAACTTTACATTACCACATTTCAAAGCAGAACATGCCTTTCGTTTCCCCCCCCCCAGACTTACTGTGCTGTAGGGCTTCCTTCCTCCTCATTTGATATTCCTACATGCTCTCTTTTGAGGTGCCGGATCATTACTGTTGTACTGCTGCCATGCAGTGTTTGCAAGGTTTGCATGTTAAACTGCTCCCGTCCTGTAGGAATGGAAAGTCTTTTTTCCTTTTTAGAAAAATTTAAAATAACTGTCTCTGCTGCTCGCGTTCTGCTAAAATATAAAATAAAGCACTGCCTGGCATTAGTTGCCAACACATTTAATAAAACATTTTTATTTATCTAACTGATTCTTAGCGGTTATTTCAGTCACTAAATTATGTTCATTAGTACATTCAAGAGGCTGTTTACATGTTGCGTAAGCATGACGTCAACTAAAATGTTAAAGCACATTTATTGAAGATAACACATTAATAATAAACACCAGATCACTTCCTGCCTTGTGATGTGATTAAATGAGATGCAAATGGACATATCAAAACTCAAAGCACAAACTGCAATCGACAAATGAGGTGCTGAAATAAGCCCTTGTTTTTACTGCAGTAGCTTTGAGTTTATTCACTTACTGCTAAGAGTTTGCTTACTTTGAAATGCGACGTGAAAGAGCAGGGACTCATATCTACAATCACAGAAGTATTTATGCTAATGTGACTTCTGTTGAGGTTGGGCTTTGATAGTTTTGGATTTTAATTTGGGGACTTTTTTAATTATTCAGCAGCTGAACATGAATACATTTTAATGTTGGCGTGTGTCTTTTGTGGATTTACCAGTTTGTTTCTAATAGAAAGTGAAAGAAAGAGCATAAATTATGTGTCTGAATTGATATCAACAAGTAGTCACAATAATATTTCTCGTTATAAAATCTTTTACCTCAATGTTTTGGCAGTATATGCAGAAAATATTCATATTTGTAGTAGAGGATTTCAGATTGTATGTTAATCACATGACGTTAACTCTGGATTGGGATGTAAGAAGTGGAATATTGTGTAAATACTTGTTTTTACATAACAGTCTCTGGTGTAAGCTGAAATTACTTGCTGTGATGACATCTGACTGAGTAAACACTTGTAATTATTTCTGTTTGCCTGTTTGAATATCTCTAAAGCAGAATACACACAGCACATATGCAGAATTCTTCACAAACCAAATCAGTAGATGTTAGGAAAAGTTTACGAAAGGAATCATTGATCTGGTCTTTTTCCTGGTTTGGATCACACCTCACATCCTATTACTCAAACTCATCTCCTCCTCATTGTCCTTCGTCCCCTTCCTTCCTCCTCTGACATCCACTCTGGATTATTGATTGTCAAAGAGATCTAATCTGTCTTGCCATATCATCATGGGCAGACTTTGCTGTGAAAGGGAGAAACCAACAGATACTCACGATCATGTAAACTCGTCTTTCAGTTCTTCACTCCTTCAATAATTCTCTTTCATCATTTCCTCTTTCAATTACTATAAATATTTGCCTCCAAATGACACATTATCTTATTTTCTCTTGTTTTTTGGCTCATCTTGCAGGTTTTTCTGACTTTCTGTTTTATTTGTCTGGAGATTCATCCCTTCATCCTCGGTGGAGGTCCTGGCTGTGTCATTCCCCTGTACCTCGTCTTCTGTGTCGTTCCTCTTTACCGTCTTCCTGTGTGAAACATGGAGTGAGTTTCTTTGAACAGAAGTAGATATGACAGCCAGTGGCCTCAAGTGCCCGGTTTAGGTGCACTGTGTCTGTCTGTGTGTATATTTTATCTAAAGTGGTCTGTAATTGTATGTTCTCTGACACGATGATGGATAAATCAATAGTTCTGTCCGTCTCCGTGGAAGTGAGGTGGGGGCTCGAGTTGGAGAATAAAACCCATCCTGTCCTCAGAGCAGGACCTTTTTTTTTTTTTTTCCCACTTTCATAGCACTGCCTACAGACAGGAAATCAAGGTCGACCTGGTATTTCTTCTACCAGCTTTTGTTCTCTGTTATGTGCTCTCAAGAAAGTGCCAGCTCTCACTATCATAGTCATAAAAGAAAGGCCAGCTCCACCTACCTTCTGGGTTACTCTTTGCATTAGTTGCCCCTGGTTTGAATGCAGAATGAAGCCTCCATGCACATGACTGCATATATAGCCCTTCTCTGCATTCGCTGGACCAAACAAATGCAGACAGGGATTATACAGATGTGTGAATAAGCGAGTCCACATGCTGGCATTGTGCATCACATCCATGTATGTATGAGTATCCCTAACGCACACAGTCATACGCAGAGATTTCGTCGGCATTTCCAACCGCCTATGTCCTGATGAGAGTTGGAGTCCGCGTTGTGGGCGTCCATTGTTTACTTCCATTTCCCTGTTTGCGTGTTCCCATGACACTGATCGTTTGTGAGAGGTAAACCTCAGCCCCAGCCCCTACGACAATGTCTCATGTCAGAGAGGATAATAGACTGCAATGCATCATGGGAGAAACCCCTGGGGTCCTGGGTTTTATATTTATTTTTAAAGCTGCAACCAAATTCTTCTCCCGTGCTTTAAAATAGAGTAATTTCATGGCTCATTCCTGGGGTTAAATCTGGGTCTGGTGGAGTGGAAGTGTTGTAAATAGACCCTCGCTTTACCCCAATCCTCTATGGTACCAACAAATCGGGATCATTGGTAAAAGTAGTGGAGTTGGCAGTGCTGGTCTGGTCAGTGCTATATTTAGGACTTCAGATTTAATGTGTTTTACAGGCATGAAATCACTGTGTGATGAAGTTTCACCACCTTGACGATTACAAAGAAATGAGGGGGACTGGGTTTTTTTTTTTTCTTTCCGCTATTATAAATCTTGGACTACAAATTGTGAATGTTATCTTCGCATTGAATAAGAGGTGGGGAGGGAATTGATGCCAATAACATGCTTCTAAAGTGTACTATATCAGTCTCTCTGTGATGCCTTAAATCAGGTGGCTCAACCAGACTACCCACCTCATTTCCCATGCGAGGAGATCAAGCAAACACACACACGTGCACAAATGGACCTTAAAGTTGGTGCCAAGGTTATGCAAAAATCTAACTTCAACGAAAAAAGCCTACACAGCAAAATAGTACCCATGGGCCAATTTAGATGGTCCCTTTTGGAGTCAAATGAGTAATGTTCGGTGATGCCATGTTAATCTACTGAGGGATTTGGCTTGGAACGACCTTCCAGGGTGCCGTACCTGAGAGCTTAATTACCTTTTCAAAAGGGAATACCTCCGAGATTTAGCAGCCGCTCTGCACAGCAGATATGCTGCTCAGTCAAGAGGAGGTGATATGAGGTTACACTTCACTGGGCCGAGTCATATTGACCTATCTACCCTCTATACACACACACACACACACACACACACACACACACACACACACACACACACCTGTCTGACACTTTGCCCTTGATTCTGGCACTTTTACCACAACTCTTCTTCGTTTCCTCTGTAGGCTCGAGATTTGAGGGCGAGAATCTCCTATGACAAAAAAAATCCACTCTATCATCTGATATCTAATTTCTTTTTCATCAACTTACTGCTGCTCATGAGACACATATCATACTTTTTCTTTTTATCCTGCCTCCCACAATTCACCCCTTTATCATCCCCCGTCTTCCCACCCCTCCCTCGACTGGAGGTGATAAAAAGTCACAGCAAGGGCAGCAGGAGATAATGCAACAGCAAGATAGTGACAAATGGGACAGTGGAGAATCGCTGGATGCCCAGGCCGATCAAGTATATGTCGAGACAGAAAAGAAAGGGTGACAGATAACCCCTCCTGCTAACTGATGGAGGTGGTAATAACAATTTAAAATAAATAAATAAAAAAAAGATATGAAGACCTTTAACACAGCTAGATTATACTGACTTTGCATCTTGGCATGTGTTGCAATGTCATTTCAAGAAACCTGGAAGGTATGGATATTTAATCGTCTTTGGCTGATTTGAAATTCTCCGCTGTATTCAGCGCCAGCAGGTTAAGCCAACCAAGTCCATTAAAGTTTGCAGAATTAGCACTTTGTCTTCGTTTTATGACTGCTGAAGGTGGCGAGCTCTGACACGATGGCAGAGATTGAGATTTCCGCGAAAGGCGGGAGTCATTAGCCTGCACTTTTTCATGTTAAAAGCGATGTCTATAATGTGCATGTTCCCTATCTAATAACTGTGAAGCTTTGTCTTTAACAGCTTGTGAAATGAAGCTGTTTCGTGGTCGATTAACGTGTCTGCTTTCCGAGCTCTTTTACCTCCAAGCAGTTTGATTGGGTTGCACGGATTCAGAGCTAATTTACAGCATGTCTCCTCACTCTCGTTTCTGTCTTATCTGTCTGGCACTGGCTTTTTTGCACTTTCTCCGATCTCTTTCTGTGAGATTGGCAGGTCTTTAGGGTTGCAAGGCGCTTAGCTTCCGATGTTCCTTCCCCCTGTCTCCTCCCCCTCAGTCTGACTGGCAGTAATTACATAAGGAAGGGCTTGGTTTGTCCCAACGACCCCAAAGCCCTGACAGCCAGAAAAAGACAGGCTGGAAGAAAGCACAAGGAGAAAAAGACGGGAAACGAGGAAGATGCTGCCTAAGAAGCTATAAAGAGGGTAACATATAGAAATGAGAAAGGCAGAAGTGAGAGAGCAGAAGAGAGAGAGAGAGAGAGCGAGAAAGAGAGAAGCGGGAAGCGAAGGACGGGAGGCTGAAAAGGTTACACATCAGTGATTTCTGACAGGCCTTTTTTTCTTTTTCATCGCCACCTTTTTTCCCCCATTCGTCCATCATGGCTGTGTGAACTCTACTTTTTTCTGAACAGACTTTTATGCTGAGAAAAAAGTGTTGTTTTTTTTCCTCCTCCTATTCCTCTCAGCTGCAATCAGGTGTTTCCCACAATCCTCAGCTGTCATAAATAAGGTCTCAGTGGTCTTATGTGCATTTATGAAATGGGAATGAAAGTCTTGTTTCCACTTGTTTTTGGCAATTTTCTTCTTGTTGAGGACATATATCTTACTTATTTGCTTATTCGTTTTTCTAAGACACATAAGAAAGACGACCAAGTGTAATTTATTGAAATGACAAATCCAATACAGAATAGATAAACAAATTTACAAGATTTTCTGTGTTGTGTAATTCAGCTTGATATACAGTAGTTAGGAGAGTGAAGGAGAAATTAAGTCATTCAAGCAAGGAAAAGGTTGGGTTTTTTTCCCCCTCAAACAATGCTTTGACGTCGTTCTCTTGTAAAACGACTTTAAGTATTAAAAAGTAATGAATGCAACATTTATTATGCCTTGTTCTACTTTTAGCTCTATCATCACCAGGCCTGTCTCCGTGTCAGCGGCTGCGTTTACAAAGAAAACCAGAGATCTGGAGGAGAACATGTTTGAGAGAACGCTGCACAAACAGTCTACATTTTCTGACTGTGACTCAGTTGTTAGTGGCTGTTGGTGGGATGATGATGCATTGTAGATTTCATAATCTCAGGGGGAATCAGTTTGTCCCCTTTCACTGAATTGGACGTGGCGAAGCTACAATGTAGAGCAATATTCTGGGTGATCTCTACATGCCTTCGGGAAATAAATCCCTAGTTGTGTGTGTTAAACAGGCAAATAATTTAAACTCATGTTATGTTAGTAACTGAATTCCTTCCCTGTTTTTGGTTCTGTCACATGTTCACTTGACCTTTTTCCATCTCTTCAACTGTCTCCTCTCCTCTTCTATTATCCACATTACATCACATGAGTTTGTGCTTATGTAAATGGAGCAAAGGCTGCGTGTCTACCGCTTTGAAATAAATCCACAGCTACACATGACCCACCACAGTACAGTAGCTCTTTCAACTTGATGTGATCTGCAGAAGATGCCCTGTGGCTGTCACACAACTGTACTCTGACCTGGCGCTGACAACTTGCCTGCTTTATTGTCTCACATCGAACACTGCTGCGAGGATAAGAGGGCAAAAAACACAGACAAAAGGGAAAGGGGGACAAAATCCAATATTCATGATGCAGGATTTAAATAATCAAGGATTAATCTGGTGAGAGAGACACCGTTCCAGAAATCATGTGCAACCTGTGTAAATATGCACTCAGCATAATTGGAGATCGCAGTGAAGTAACACTGTTGCCCACCGCCATCAACAAAATATCCATCTGTTAGTAAGTAGCTGTACCAAAGTCGTGTAATGTAATGGAGTGAATGCAGCCTGTTAAGCTCTTGGAAGATTATCAGTCATTTATTCTGTTGGTTTGTTGCTCAATTCACACTTTGAAACCTTCTCAAATAAGGACACACGGAGGCAATCAGTGTCTCATCAGCCTGTCTCCTTCTGTTTTCTCTCCTCTCTCCGTTCTCAGCGGCGTCCAGCTTCAGTTTTTGCCGTGCCTCCCTGGAGCACACGGTGTCTGCTGAGGAGCTGAGCTACCAGCTGCCGCGTCGCGCCGGAGGAAGCAACCTGACCTGGCATGATGGCCGTGGCCAGAAGACCGCACACACACGCACAGTCAAACTCCTGCAGCAGCCCGGCACAGAGGGCATCCAGGTATAAACACTTCTGCTTGTGAAAACAGATCCGGGTGACCGTGGCTCAGGTGGTGGAGCACGTCGCCCTCTCTTTCCAGAACTGACGGCTTGACCCTCAGTTCCTCTCGTCCGCATGCCCAAAGATCCCACGCTGAAGTTGGTATTGATGGAGGGCGTGCACCTCGCATGTCAGCTTGTGCCGCCGCTGACGTTTTGACGATTGTTCAGTGCCTTGAGATGAAAAAGCACTACATTTCTCATGAGTACTGCTTCTGTTCGGTGGGTGAAGCACGAGGACTTAGATTTATGCATGTTAAACAGAAAAAAGTTTCTCAGGCCTGTGCAGACTTGGTTTGATTGACTTATCATACAAAAAAAACCCAACAAATAAAATGTTGGTTTCATCCCTTAGTGCTGCATCATTATCCTATGATTAACTTTCATACAACAGATATGTTGTTGAAATGACTGTGCAGTTACTGACAGATAAACTTAATTTAGTGTATACTTAAAAAATCTAGAACATCCTCTAATGAGGTAATGACTAATGAGCATACTCATGCAAAAGTAAAACAAACTATGGGAACGTGAAATATTGTTAAAGTGTCAGTGCATTTAACCCTCCAGTTGTAGCTTGTAAAAATGTAGATTTTAACAATATTCCAATATTGGTTTTTTTATAAATTTGAGAGGATAAAGCTAGAAATGAAAAAGGGTTTCATATATAAGCTTAGAATTACTGTCTATGCTGTATGTCAGAGAGAGTGAATAGGAGGAACCATCTGAGAGATGAGACGATGTCCATCAGCACCAGCGGTGCATTTCCTCTCACCTTCTCAGAGTTGTAAGGAAGTCAAACTGTTTGATCTTGTTGGTAGCGTCTGCTGGTTTCACCTCAGTGCCACCAGAGTGAAGCCGTTTACAGAACGTGGAAATGGTACGAGCACTGGTACCTCATGGCACTGTTACATAACATACTGTACAGCACATACTGCACACAATTATTATTATTATCCCACATAATTGAGGAAACAATAGTATTTTTTCCACTAGTGCATGTTTTTAACTAAAAGCACGGCAACATATTTACATGAACTGAGAGAAACGCTCTCGGTGAACTGCTCGGCAGGTTCAATGTCTCTGTAGGCTAATGGAAGCACAGCAGCCAGAGGATCATTTACTTCCACACATCGCTTTGTACAAAATGCAATCCCATCTGTTATGCACCACACAAGAAAAAACAAAGAGAATGGGGGAAAAAAAAAATCTATTTTAAGGCATTCTGCCCATGTTTGACCTAAAACAGCGAATGACACAACAGCCTCCTTTCTTTCTTCTACACTTCAAATGAAACAGACCAGATAGCCCAGTGGAGGTCGTTTGTTTCATCTCTCCTCTGCTTTATAGAAAGTTTGGAACTGTGAAGCCATAAGACGAACATGCGCAGTGCAAAATTTGTTCAATAATTCATAAAAGAGTGCCCCCTCAGCCAAAGCAGCTATAAAAGGCCTAATAAAAGACGAGTGGGAAGCTGTTTCCATGTGATTACACAGAGACTGGATAATTAAACCTCCTCTATACCATGAGAAGTAAGGCTTATCTCTTCCTTGTGGCAACAAGCCTCTTTATGCATTATTCAAGAAATGGAAAAGCAGTCCAGCTCTCCCAGATGTGTGTGTGAGTCTGTACATTCACAATATGTTGCAGTGTCCATTTCTGCATCAATAACACGGGACATTTATGTGTTTTGCAGTGTGTGTGCGTGTGTGCGTGCGTGCGTGCGTGTGTGTGTGCGTGTGCTTTATGTTGATAGTTTTTTTTTTGTGTGTGTGTCCAGTTCTCTCAGGGGTGATGATTAGATTATTCTTCATTACGCTGCTTGTGCACACATCAGCTATAATGAGGAAGCCATTTAAGTGAAACATAGCTCATCTTCAGTATATAAGGTGGGACCCCTGGGAATCTTCCTTTCCCGTTTAACCAAGATGATAAAACACATTATGCACTGCTATGCAAACTTCCTGTCAGAGAAGAGACAAGAAATGGGGACAACAGAGAGGGCAGTTTCAAACCTCCTTGTATATTGTAGTTCATGCACAAACTCAGCTATTACCAAAAATGTGTCTTGTGAAATGATCGCAAAAATATGTGTCAGGAGAAATAAATTCCTCAAGTCACCAACAGATTTTCTTTTTTTTATTCACAAGAAATATAGACTAATAAAAAGTGTGGGGTTCCTGTTTGAACATTATGTCTACAATTTTAAAAACCATGTATTGAGAGTGAATGTGAAGTAAATTGACACTGCAAACAGGTTAATATATGCAGCAAACAAGAGCTATAATGTCATCCCGCCCCGCTGCACCATCCATGACAGCGTCAACGATTTCTTATACTCGAGATGATGTACTCATTTTTCTTCTTGCACTGTTGCAGGTGAATATGCTGTATATGGAGACCAAATTGCTAATAGCATTTTTCCACATAATGAGTTATTGTGTAGTTGGCACACCTTCTGTGCCAGTCCTGAGTTGGCTGCTGTTGAGGGAGCCAGATGGGATGAAGGGAGGGGTTTGTGGGCGGCTCATTTTGCTGTCTGACACTCAGCTTGTGGGTGAACCTTTAGATGAGGCTGGGGAATAGGTGGAATAACACAGACGCAATTTACCAAGTAGCAGCGGCCAATGTGCCTCCTCTTTCTGAAGCAGGTCGGAGCCTGTTACAGGAAGTAAAGCTCTTATTCACTAATTTGCCATGCTGGGTTGGCGAATAAAAAGGACCAGGCTGTGATTATTTTTCCCCTCTCATTACAGAGCCCAGTGGCTGAGCATCTGAGCTGACACCAACATAAAGGAGTAAGCTGGAGGAAAGAAAACATAATATTAGGCTTCCAGAAGCTGGGAGAGAAATACTAAGATACTCTTTAAATATTTAGTTTTTAGTCATGATGATTCGCGTGTTCAATATAGTACAGTGATACGTTCATGGAATTTTCAGTTCACTCTTCGAGTGCAGTTGTTGGTATTACTGCTTTTTTGAAATGCCCACTTTCATCCATCCATCCATCCATCCATCCATCCATCCATCCATCCATCCATCCATCCATCATACGATTAACTACTGTTGTGACAGTAGATTTTAGTTTAGATTAAGTATTTGATGATATAAATCTATATATATGTATATATCTATATCTGTATCTATATCTATCTCTGTCTCTCTCTCTCTCTCTCTCTCTCTCTCTCTCTCTCTCTCTCTCTCTCTCTCTCTCTCTCTCTCTCTCTCTCTATATATATATATATATATATTATATATATATATACATTTTAAGATGTTTTAATCATTTTTGAGTTTATAGAATATCAGTCCTGAACAATATTGTTGTTTCACATCAGGAAAAAGAAAATGAAAATAAACACAATGAAGAAGAAAATGTGGCTTAGCTATTATAAATGCTAATTATAACATTTTCACTTACAGCTTCTTCTTTGACAGCATTCATTCACATATTGGAAGAAAGCAGTAAGGTGCTTCTTTGGCTAATTATTAATGCAACTTTGACATGACTGAATTTCTCTGACTTGAGGTTCTGTCGCAGCTCTGTCACTTCAACTCTGTGTCCACATACAGGATTTTGTACAAATTATTTACTACTCCACTTTGTCTTCCTGTCAACATGTCAATGTTGGTGTTGTGAGCTTCAAAATGCAAAGACACTGTGCTGATGTAGTGACAGTCCGGTGAAGGCTGGAGGATTGTAAAGAGAAAAGCTTCTTCCAGGCCAGGGTCTGTGTTATCCTTGCCCTGCCGCTCTGTGTTTCTCTGCAGCGTCCAAGACACATGTTTAACTCATGCTAAATAGAGAGCTTTGTGAAAATCCCATCTGGCCCTCTGTCCACCCACTGAGAGACCGTTTATATTTGCATGTGTGCGAGACATTCATGCTCTCCGAGTCCTGAGGACAGCCAAAGGCAGAGCTGCACCCGGCTGTCAGAGGGTGACAGTTCGCACACTCGCACAAAGTAACTCGCACAGGAAGAGTCAAGTGGGCACTCGCAAAAGCTTTTGAAACATTTTCAGAATTGCATTGACCCACTCAAACACACAAATGTACAAGGTTAGACTGAGTGAGGGGGCCATGCAGGTGATAAACGCTTTAGAAAGTGTTGAGTACAGAGGGATGAGAGGAATAAAGGATCAGATGCAGGGAGAAGAGGGTGATTGGGCTACAAAAGAGCAGTGGAGGTTCATGTGTCTGAGTCTTTCAGGATTGGAAAGGCAGACTGAAGGGCTGCCTCTGTGATGACAACGGAAAAAGAAAAAAATGCGGTTCTCACAGGTCAGATTGGAGAGTGTGTCAGCGAGATCTCGGGCCACAAAAGATGTGATTGCAAAGAAGCATACCGAGCAGGAATGTATAGGCGCATGTCAGACGCCGCATGTCACAAATCAATCCGCTCTTTCAAAAGTCAACGCGCTCGCACTTTTTTTTTTCCTCTGCTAATTGGCGCAGTGCCATTGATCAGTCCTAGTCGGGGTGTGGACGTGCAGACACAGAGGCAGTCATTGGAAGAGAAGCGTTATCGGTCACAAAGACTGAATTTTAAGGATTCCCCCACGCTCCCCTGACTTTGAGCTAATCCTCTGAATGGCTGTGCACGTACACACAAAGTCACACAGAAACACATAGAAATCCGGGCAGTAAATGGTCAAAAGTGGCTCAGTGTACAGAGATTGAGGCTGGAGGAAGATTGAAGTGAGAAGGGGCAAGACACAGAGGGGGACAGAAGAATGGGGAGAGGGAGGGAGGGAGCGAGGGACGGAGGGATGGAGGGTGTCAGACATCCAGAGGGTAAAATTTATGAGGAGCAAGTACAGGAGGTATGGGAAACATGATACAACAAAGTAAGCAGGGAAGGACAAATGAGCTGTTGGAGGACAGAAACAGAATGATCAATAGTAAAGTGGTGACAAAAAAAAGTCAGTTTGTTGTTGGGAGTGAAAAATAGGTTGTGAGGAGGCAAGAAGATGAATCGACAGACAGACTAACATGAAGGATGAACTGAGTGAGGATACTGAGAAACCTAAAAGCCTGTTTGTAGTCCTGCAATATCCATCAAGAATTAAAGAAATAATTCTCCCACTGAGAGTCATCAACTTTTTAATTCTCATCCTTGAAAATAGTTTTTAGTGCATGCACGTCCATCTTTCAGTAAGTTCTCATGGAGCAGAAGCCGATCCTGTAGGTGAAGGCAAGTTCCACTTGGACAGTTCACCAGTCCATCACAGGACAAACACACACACACTGACATTTTCACCTCGGGGCAATTTAGCATCACCAATTAGCCTCAAATGCAGGTTTTTCATGTTGAAATGATTCAGACGTCATAGTTGAATCAGTAATTGTAGGCTTCCTGGTCCTTGAGGCAGTAGAGTAACCGTGACCCAAACCGTCTTTTGAGAGCTGGTTTGAGACGCTGCTCCTAATAAGCTTTTAGTACTCCGCAGCAAACATGTACTCTTTGGCTTTTCACACCTGAGTTTGATTGATCTGTCAGGACAGATTTACTCTGGAACCTTATTTCTGTTACTTGAAGAAATGACAAGGTCCACAATCCTTCTGACATTTTCAGTATTTAACCGGAGATGTCAGACAAGTTACCAAAAGAATAACTGACATATGGCAGCTGTGTGATCCTTCAACGTCAGCTCTTCTATCACTGTGAGGAAGAATCCGAGACTTAGACTTGACACCCACTATTTGGAAACATGAGCTAAATTCAAACCGCCATGACACGGCGTCTTGGTGCGAGAGTGGTGTTATGGCTATAGTTTGTGATGACACATTTCCCACGAACGTGCCGCTTTTGCACAGTTCTGATTGAATCTTGAATCTTAACAACAATATTTACAATGACCAGTAGTAATTATCGTTTTGTTGAGGAGAAACAGAAAGTGAGGAAATTGTGTCAGGTGACAGGTTCTTTTTCAGTTCCAGGCTCTGTATTGCTGTGGAATTTTTGCATGTTATTCCTCTCCCTCTGTAGCTTTCTACGGGCTTCTCCCCACAATCTAAAGGAAGGGTGGTGACCTATGCAGAGTGAACCCACACCTCAGAGGAATTTAGGATTGACTCTGGCTCCTCCGTTGGATAAAGTAGAAGATGATTGTACGAGTGAAGATCCTGGCTTGGTTAGTTCAAAAAATCGAAAAGAAAACACTAGAATTAAGTTAAGATTGTTTGTATTAGTGGGGCAATGTGGACGAATAATTTCCCCAAGAGGGAGAAACAAAACATTTGCTGAATCTTTGCAAAATCTGTAGATATATAATGAGATGATGTGATTTTCTAGTGAGTTTTCTAGTGTTTATATAGTGTATTTTATAGTGAGGTGATCAGTGACTAACTGGAGTCTCCACTGAGAGCATTTTTCTGATGTTGCTCCTTAAACTGATTAAACCACCGAGGAACTCTTGCGTATTAGTATGTCATTAGTGAGATTTGAGATGCTTCTGGGCAGATTTTATTACCTTCTAACAGCTTGTGGTTTTCCTCTCTTTCCTGTGTCTTTATGCCAAATTAACCTGACTGGCCTCTGGCGTTGTGCTCTCCATTTTGAATAGCTGACCCTGCTATATTTACCCAAATATTCTAAAGAGAATTTATGTGCAACATATATGTGCAACATATACTGTATGTGCAACATAGATGTGCATTGGCTTCCCCTTTGTCTTTATTCTCATTAGAGTTTGACTCCATTTAAAGGCTCCACCTTGTTTTTACCGCGATCACCTCCGGCTTCATGCCTCCGATGCCTTCGTCCTCTTCTGCGTGTAATAAATGAAGGACCTCCTCCAGCCGGACAGAAGTAGGTCTCTGGAGGAGTGGGGAGGTAGTAAAGGGTGAACAGGACTGAGGGAGAACTGGCCAGAGGAGATATAGTCTGATGGATGGCCAACAAACGAAGCGAGAAGAGTGAAGGAGGAAGAGGAGGAGGAGTATGACGGGAAGCTATCATTCCATTTCCCTTCTGTCTGGCGTTTTGATGATGAAGGCCATTACTCACACACAGAGTACCCTGTCCCACAACTCACTATCTCCTCTTTCTTTTTGTCTTCACTCATCCTCCTTATCTTTCTGTCATCTTTCTTCTCCAGTCTCTCATTTTCTGTTGTTTTATTTTTTTTGCACATATTAAATAAATATCAACGCACATCTCAAATCATTTATTTTCACAACTCTGGCATTTACAAGCAACGATCTGTTTCTCTTTCCCAGACTTGTTGCGGTCCTTAATGACCCCCCAGTGGATCTAAAGTACATTTCATTTCTTATGTAATGAGGCAGCGCCTCTGAAACTGCCATTATTAAAGATAACTTATTACATATTTTGGGTCATCTTTTTGGGAGCATATGTGCTCCGTTTATTAAAATTTATTTTCCCTAACCAAATGGGTCCCTGGATTTTTATGAATCGACTCGCTGCATTTTTAACTATTCTCTCTGTGCTGGTGTTGATTTATGCTTTAGAGTTATTGCCTGAAGAGCCAAAAGGGAAATTTGTGTTTGTGCTTCTCGGCATGCAGAGGAGCAACAATCTGTGTGTGTGTGTGTGTTGCTTTCATATATGAATTTCTTAACTCGCCCTTACAGTCTTATTTTAATTTCTTTGTTTGTGGTTCTCTTCTCATGCTTATAAAAGCCTTTCTCAACATGTGTCAGAGATGGTAGAATAGACATTTTGTTTGAATTTATTCGGCCACAATTATATTCCGATGGCTCAATACTGTAAGCCATAATAAACTGCAGTAACTTTATTTTATTCCTGAACAGATGCTGTTTGACCTGAATCTATCCAAACATTGTCTTTCGGTGACCTTTAAAGTCTCATGTTGCAATATTAGAAAAAAATAATGTAAAAAAATTATTTATAGGAATTTGCAATATATCACACAATTTCATTGTAATTTCTTACAAAGCAAAACATGGTGTAACTAATACTCTGTATTCAGGTTTTTGTGTTTAGAAAAAAAGAGCTATAAACTGTATGAATGATCAAATTCAACAAATTGCTTTGTTGCCGTTTTCAGAGCAGAAAAAGCTCCACCCTTGACTGTTTTCGATGTATCTGCCTCACGTGTCTCTTAGTGGGAATGCCTGGTGCATTTATCCTGCTGTAAGCAGGAGAATAAATGCTTCCTGCCATGAGAAGAGAGGAACAGGTCCTTTAAAATGCACAATAACTTTATTCTTTGATTGAAAGAAATTTAAACAACCAAACCAGTAAAATCTGAACATGAATGTGTTATACGTTGCAATCAATCATAAGAAACACAATCATACTCTTCATGTTTACTTCTGAGCAAATGAGCCGCAGCGATCTTCACCGTCAATTTATTCGGACTAAACTGTCTTTGGAAGTCTACCACCCCTGTTTGCTTCAGATTGTGCTGGCTCCACTCACCCAAATATTTACACAATCATTTGTGGAGTTGTAGCTTTACGACTTCTTCAAATAGACTTCTTCATCTCATCTAGTTTACATTCAATTCTCTTCATGAGAGATCTTTGCCACACCTCTCCCGTCTCGTTCTTAATTGCTGATTGGGTGTGAGCAGTAAATGTTGTCTATTAGACCGGCCTCAGTGCTCCACTGAGTCCGGGTAAAAGCATGCGTGTGATTAAAAAACCAGTGAACACTCGGAGCGGAGAAATCAAGTTGTTTTCAATTAAGACGTACCGAGAAGAAATCACCTGGAGAGATAAAATTCAGGGTGCTGGTCGGTGCTTCAACCGACAGAGGGAGTTTTCATGACAGAGAAGTTATGAGCTTGTGACGATCACATGTTGAAGGTGTTCTGGAAGCGCGTTGTCATTGTTGTTGTTATTGTTGTTGTTGTTGTTGTTATTGTTGTTGAGTCCTTAATGAGAAATCGTTAAGGGACCGTGTGGAATATGGAGAGTGTGTGCAGGTTGCAGTTGTGTCTATGGCATTTCAGCACACATTATCCCTCTAAGAGCAGTCAGTTATGGACGGGAACATTTGGCAGCGGTCCTGTGTTTTCCTGTTGAATATTAGCCAAAGCCTTTGTCGCAGAGTTGGCTCAGTCGCAGCCTGTGAATGAATGGATTAGAAATGAGAGTAAGCCACAGAAGAGAGTGCGCTGCGGGGACAAGGAGATGGTTGTGTTTTCAAAAGCCCAAATGAGCTGCCTGGGACATTATTAATGTCTATATTACAATGCTTTTGATGGGACCACGTGTAAATCGTAAATGAAAGAAGTTGCACTGTTTACAGCTTGTGATTTATTCCTAATTACTATTATCATTGTTCAGGAAACAGCCTGAAAGCTTTTAGTAGTTCTAGCTGCTTATGCAAAGTGAATGAACATAGGATATCTAATTTTATATTGGCCACATCTGAAGCTGTTTTTCACTCTGTTGGTTGAACTTTTAACGTCTTTATCTCCTTCCAGAATGTAGCGTGGAGATCTCACGATGTCCAGGTGTCCTGAAGACAACGCTGCCTTGTTTTGTGGTTCAGTGTAAATAGAGGAGAGTCGTGGTCAGTTCACCATAAACTTTGCCACTGAACTTAAATCTTTGTAGTGTGAATGTCCTTTTTATTTGTCAGAACACCATCTTGTCAAAGCCTGAACTTCTCTGAACACTGTTTTATTGTTGTGTTTTTCACATAAACACTTTTAGTTTGAATGAAAAATATTGACGTTGAAAACAGTGACACGTCTCTAAATTGTTAGGATCGGGGGAACAAAGCTTTTATCGTTGCAATTCCTCTAACATGTCTAACAAATGTTCGGTGTCTGCAAAGATTGTTCGAAGAAGAGGAAGAGGAAGAAATCGGAAAGAAAGGAGCCAGCAGTGTCCTGCTAATGTTCTGGTGGCTGTAAAATGAAAGTGCTGCTGTGGAAGTAAATTACCTTTGGAAAAATACCACACTGCTCACAAAATAACACAGTGTCAGCGCTGCACTGAGGAAAATTACATATTGAGTGTAATTACTGTATCAATATAAGTTGTTGACAGATGGCGAAAGAGCCTCATTACAGTTCAGGATCACAATAATGGACTCACAATGGAAAAAATATAGTGACGCAGTACAAATGGCTGATTTACGTGCTGCTCTCCAAATCTGCGAAGGGGCGAGACAGTGAAAAGTCAGTTGATCATTTGTTTGTTCCTTCATGGCGATGAGCTTCAAATACCTTTGTTTCCCAATGATTTGTGCGGCACTTCGGTTCTTTTTGTGAATTTCATTATCATCACACAATATCAAGTCATAACCATGTCAAATTGCTCAAGGTCAAAGATCAACAGTGTGCTATTGATTTGTACAAGAGAAATACCCCTGCAGGCACCACGATGTATCATAATTTAATGAGTTCCTTCTATTATATGGCATTTTCTTTCGCACACTGCACATTTTTTCATTTGGGGCTTACTTTGTGACCAGAAGGGGTTTTGTTGCAAACTGCAGCATTAGAATGCACCATCCCAGCTAATTTCACATTGATGAGAAAATCCTGCATGTTGCATATTTTAGCGAGCTACGCCAATTACAAGGCGCTGAAAAAAAGCAATCAAAAAAAGCAATGTTGTAAATTGCATCATGTTGTACCTCAGGAAATTAAAACACAAGTGCACACATGCAGCCACTACAACCCCCCCCCCCCACTGGATCTGCCTTGATTATAATACTGTAACATAACATTCAGTGTAGAACCAATCAGCCGCTATCACCACTAACAGGTGAAGTAAATACTGTAATTATTTCCCCTCTGAAATGACATCTGTGTAATGAGGGAAGGTATTAAGCTTCTTTATTTTGGAAGCAGGAAAAAGAGGATGTGTAATGATGTGAGGGACTGAGGCCACGTTTACACGTACCCAGATATTTACAAAATTGTGATATTTCTCTGCGTACAGTTTTTCCTGAAAGCTCCGGCCACAGTGGAGATTTATAAAATCTCCATGTCTTCCTCTGCATCCAAAGGGGGGGTAGGTGGAGGTTTACATCACAATTTGTGACGTCTTTTTTCCAGGATTCTGATTGGCTATCATGGCATCATGCTTCTCGTTACACTGCCCCCTAGAGGTTTGGCATGCTCATAGTGTATATGCAGTGATGTATATATGATGTATATTGTCCATGTCAATGAAGATTTTTTTTGTAAAGAGGGGGAAATGTTTTGTAAAAACCCGGGTACATGTAAACGTGCCCTGAGAAAGGAGACACTTTGTGGACGTGTATGGACAACTGAATCAGAACATTTTTGAGAATCTGGATCTTGTTAGTGGTCTGTGTCTGCCATGGTTATTGTACCAACTGGTGAACCAAAGGCAGGAGCGTGTGGGTGAGTGTGGTTTGTCTGGAAGTGGAGGGAATGCAATCCTCGAGGCCACGCTGGGCTTGGAAACCCTGTGTCTATTTTTGACCATTGCCATACACCAAGAACACCCCTCCTCAGAAACCATGGTCTGTTAGCTTTCGTCCCTTTCTTCTGGCAGAATGCAAAAATTGTTCATGAAGAATGCGACAATGCATTTAAAGTGTTGACATCGAAAATATTCCGATCTTATTCTAGTCATTCAATTATGAGTCCAATTGGAGGGAGAGACCACCTTCCAACAGTCAAGATGCCCTGCTAATGTCTTGGTGCAAGGCTGCTTAAAAAAACCTTTTAAAGATGTAATACAATCCTTGAATTGATCGGTTAACCCTTATCTAGTAGGAAAAAGAGAGAGTTAATTTTTCACTATTACAATCCTCTGAGGAATCCATGTTGTACTACATTGTTCACCAACTTGAGTACAAATTTTTGGATCTCAGTCCTTTATTTCCTTTCATTTATCCATCTTCTATACCACTTTATCCAACAGGGCGCTGGAGCCGATCCAAACTTACAATGTGTGGAGCCACAAAGACAAAAAGAGACTCACATTAACATCCACTGCCAATTTAGAGTTGACAAATCAACCTTGTTATGACTGATGAGTGAACATGAACGTAGTGATTAAAATGTCTCCTCATGTTTTGTGTTTCAGCTGCGTCCGGGTGAAGCCTTCACTGTGTACCACACCAGTCCTACATTGTCCTGTCTGTCCAAACCAGTAGTGCTGTGGACTCAACAGGACGTCTGCAAGTGGCTTAAGAAACACTGTCCTCACAACTACCTAACCTATGTAGAGGCCTTCTCCCATCACGCCATCACAGGTACTGCGCTCTCACACACGTTTCCAACCTGAGTTTTCACTGAAACCATCAGTGTGAGACATAAAATTGACTCATGTGGGTTCTTGCTGAGCATGTTGCCTGGTGTTAATATCCTGAGGGCTTTTCCGCTCTCCTCTACTCCTTTCAGAGCAGTGCTGCCGGGTTGTACTAAGACATTGCAAACCAATGCCATAAAAGGCTTAACAAATCTCACACAAGTTTTATTTTTAGGTCTGTGGTTCCACGGCTTAGCTTTTTCAGCTGGAAACAGGTTTACACCCAAATCTCTGCAAAGGAGATTTAAAAAGCATTCATGTGAGGTAACGAAAGGAGTGCAGCCTATTTTTGGAGAAGAAAAGCAAAGCTGCGGAAAAAATTTGGGGTTATCGTGTTTTGAGTTCAAACAATGCACTCGCACAATTTTATTTGTCACCTGGCCCACACAAGAGCATGCAGGTGCTCACACGCACGCACACACACACACACACACACACACACACACACACACACACACACACACACACACACACACACACACACACACACACACACACACACACACACACACACACACACATACAATCCGCATTGACAAAACACACACATGAGTAAGTGGACACAAATGTGTATGCAGATTAACACACACGTTCATGCGCACCCCACCTCAGCCTGGACAGAGCAGACGGTGGAGCTGTTTCTTTTTCGGTGTCTCGCAGAGAACAGATTGCTGCCGCAGGGTCAATGCACACACGAGCACGCACGCAGGCACAACACACACACACACACACACACACACACACACACACACACACACACACACACACACACACACACACACACGCGCGCGCGCGCGCGCACGCCCAGGCTTCAGGGTTAACGTTGCCGTCCCAACTTCAGCAGCTCTGACCTGATCATTTTTATTTATGCAGTCTCAAAACGAGTGAGGCTCTGATCCAATTATTCATGTATTCATCGTGTATCCACTTGCTGATGTCCAGCTGGATTTCATCTTCCTGTTTTTATCAGCTGCTATGTTTTGCTGTGCAAATGTGGGGTGAATAAGTGTTTTTTTCTTGTCGATGCATACGGTCAGCATCAAACCGCTGGAACAATAAATGGTCTACACGCAACGTGTCTGGCTTCTTTTTTTTCCTTTTTGAAGGATGTCGGTCTGCACACACAGTCAAGAGATGAACTCTGTGTCTGTATCACATTAGTCCAACGACCCACAAGTAAATGTGTCCTTCTCCGTCTCTCAGTCAGGGTGGAACAAGCTGTCTGAGCTGATCAGTGCAGCCTCCACTGTGTCTCTGGATTTTACAAGGGATTTTTTGCGTGATAAAAAATATATATAGACACATATCTTATCACACATTTATATACAGTATATTTGTTGGCCAAATACCATCAGAAATAGCAGTTACTGTCATATTTAAATCAGTGGAACAGCATGACATAGACCATCAGTAATTCACTCATGACTCGTTCTTTCACTGAACAATGTCTGAAGGGCCTGTGATAGTAAATAAGCTCGTCATTTGTTTTCTGCCCTCAATTATCATTGGTTTAGAGAGATTTCAATTCTTGTGTACATTTACCACCCATCACTCTGTGTATCATAGATGGATTTATTACAGAAGTCCCTATAAAAAAGAAAAACCAGATGTTGAAGAGAACAGAGAAACCAAGGGGACATGTCCAATATAATATGAAAGTTGAGAATGAAATCATTGAAAGTTCAAAATATACAAAGTCAGAGGCTATACTGTCAAACGTGTACACTGTAATGTACACTTCAGAACTGATTGCTTTGACTAAGTTTATATGCTGATGATACCGGTAAAAACCACATTAAGATTTGGATGTTAAAACTCTGGATTTCCTAGTTTGACGGTGACTACGTGCTTCTTTTGCTAATCGGGGTCGACTGTAGCAGTTTATGATAGTGAAAATATAATGTCATTATAGATAATCAAATAGTTCCAAAATGCGAATAAACTGCTCTCTCGTTTTTGTAGCTTGTTTAGTAAAAAGCAGTTATTACACAACAGCTGATATATTTAAAATTAGTCACCTCAAGCGAGCGGTCTCCACTTCTTTCTTCAAAGTGAAGGAAAAAGTCGGGCCGAGTGCAAGAGACAGTGAGATAGTCACATAATGTCTTCTTTTAAAATCAATCATTTCCCCATTTTGAAGTTAGACGGATGTCGTTTAAAGTCAAGGATCTGAGTACTTCCTCTGCCACCGTGGAAGACGTGCATGTGATTTAGTGACAGAAGCCGTTTTACCCTTGCTTTAAGAATCTGATCTGAATCCAGATGAGCTCTCTGAATAAATGACTCCTGATGTCGATCAGTCACACGAGGTGATTTTTATTCTGCGCATTATTTATTCGCTGCATTCTTCCCACGTATAAATACTACTGGAGGCCAGCAGGTTTGGAGTCAGTTAACTGATACCGGCTGCCCTCTGTGTGTGTGTGTGTGTGTGTGTGTGTGTGTGTGTGTGTGTGTGTGTGTGTGTGTGTGTGTGTGTGTGTGTGTGTGTGTGTGTGTGTGTGTGTGTGTGTGTGTGTGTGTGTGTGTGTGCGTGCGTGTGTTGCTCCTTTCGCCTGTTATGGCTGCAGGATTCACACATTCCATTTACTGATTGAGATCAAAATGAGATAGACCACATCCAACTGTGGTGTTACAGGCTGGATTGAATTGTGGTTTCTGCTATATTTACAACCCCATTAGCATTCCATTTTCCTTATCAAGATAGTATGTCTAATTTCAGGGCACACGTTTACCCCAGATGTAAATGATGGATAGTGCAGATAGGATGGAGATACAGGGGAACAGGAAGCATACTCCAAAAGTAAAATGACTAATGGTTAAACATCAAATTTGGCCATAAGGCTACACACTTAACCTTGGTGACATTGTTTATACAAGCCTGTCACGCTGCATGTAAGCCTTCGGGGACCTGGACTGCTGCACTCTCAAAGGTTTACACTAGAGGTTGTCGGTTTATAAGGAAGTCTTTATCTTTTCAGGCTGCTTTAAGAGTCATTATTGTCCAAGGGCCAAGGCAGAACCGCTTCCCATTTGCCCAAAGACATTGTTAATAAGCAATTTATTTTGAAGCCAAATTGAGAGAAGTGATCTGCATTGAAACAGCCTTTGTTTTTGTGTCTCTTTCCTCCCTTTGACAGCATACTTTCCCTATCTGCAGGCAATTATTAGGAGCTGTATTAAGTCTGTCTGAGGGGAATTGATTTGAGCTCCATTCATCTGCTTTGTCTCATTTGTACACACACACACACACGCACACACACACACACACACACACTGAGCAAGGGCACTGGTTTTTCTAGGACACGCCGGTTCGGCTGTTGGCAAGCACACACTGGAGGGCTTTAGTGGAGATGGGGTGAAGAGGTTGACGAGTGTGTGCACTTGTAGGGAAGTGTGTGTGTGTGCATGTGTGTGTCTACTGAATAGAAGGGAGGAACCGTGCACAAAATGAATCGAAAATGATTGTTGTTGTATCCCCAAGACAGCCGTGCTCACACAAATTGGGTTATTTGACTCAGTGTTCTATAAAACACGGAGCACCTGGACTCTGAGGAGAAGCGAATAATCTACCTTTAAACAACCTGTGCACACACACACACACACACCCACACACACGCACACACACCAGATAACCACACTAACCATTCAGCTGTGATAAAAGCTAACTGGTTTGTCATGGATTTGTCACCCTGTGAGTGGAGCCACGCCCACAGGTCGCTGTTGTGTGTTTTATTAAAGTCCGTCTGGATATGAGGCACATAATGCCCGACAGTTCTGTCCTCATTTGTCCTGTCTGTTTTGCATTAGAGCTATATATCATATCTGAGACAGCCGAGACGTGAGGAAAAAAGGCATAATAATTGCGCCTTTCAGATATAATGTTCAGCAGCCTGTCAGCTTCACAGAAAACAACCATCATTCAACTGTAACAAAGGATTTTTAACTAAAGACTTTTGTTCAATGTTGTATCCGTGAAGATGGTGGAAAGTTATTTTCTACGATCAGAGAAACTGGATTTAGAACTTCTCATTGTCAAAATTTTCATCACTTAAAGTGAAGAATGCTTCTTTTTGTCCACCGTTTTCTTCTAGATCCCACCCACGCACGCACGCACACACGCACGCACGCACACGCACACTTAGATATAAAGGAGATATAAAGGTTATTGCTTTGTAATTTACCTATATGGCTGTCGAGAAAGCACAATTAATGTCTGTATTTTCGGATAATGTGCATGTTGTGGGCCAGTAACTCTTTCTCACCTCTCACATCTGCAAAAAGGCCTCACAGCATATATCAGGACTACAAGCACAAAGCTCCCTGAGCTTGTCAAACAATGCTTTCTTTTTTTGGGGGAGAGGGTTTGAATTAATCGATGAAAAAAATGCTGACTGAAGATCAAAAGTAGACGTAAGCCGCTTGAAACACAGCTAATGCTAGGCTTACCCTCATGCAGCTCAGTGTTCATGGCCCGATACATTTTTATTTTTGGGGTGCTTTTACACAACCGTGTAGTGAAGAATAAAAAGTATAGTTGGGTTACAGACCAACAATGCACACATTAATCTGTGTGACATATGCCTGGCTGAAAGAAATCCCACTTTAAGCTATTAAAGTAAATGTGGTTTGGGACTTTTGTTTTAACAGAAGGCTTTTGAAGCACTTAGTCAGACCTAGATCCTCTGAGGGTCACAGCAGAACTACATCAGTCTACTGTAGCTCCATCACGCTCAGAAATATGTTCTCCGCCATAAAGCCTGTTATAATGCAGACTGACCTTCTATTAAAGGTATTTATATTTCATGGGAGAACAGAGGACGTAAGACTCAAATTCTCTTTTCATTTTCCGCTTGCTTGCCCCCCTCTCTTTTCTCTTTCTTCTTCCACTCCTGCCTCTCTCATCCCACAGATGGACTTCAAGCTGCTGTGGGTAAATAAAAGAACAATTAACAGGGTTTATAGTGGAAGAGGAAGACTGGGAGAAACAAAGCGATGGGAGTGTTCAGTCTTTGGATGAAGTACACTGTAATACTGGCATGCATACATTACCTGGAAGACTTTTCCAGTACAGAACAGCACTGATACGGAAAAATCCAGAGATACAGAGGAAGTGCTGGTGTTCAGGACAAAGAAATGGGAATGAGTGGAATGTGATATGGAGAGGGAGCTGCATGAGTAATGAGTCTAATTATGATTTGGGTGTCGTGCAGAGCTCCTGCAGGTATGATGGATTCTTCTTCTTTCCACTCTGGTGAAGGACATAGCTCTCCTAACCAAACCTGTGTGTCTACATGCACCTCCACGTTTGTTTTTTCTATACCGGTCCCTGTTTGTTTGACTAAAAGCTGTTTACTGTGGGTAATGGTGTGTGCGTGTGTGCGTGCGTGCGTGCGTGCGTGCGTGCGTGCGTGCGTGCGTGCGTGCGTGCGTGCGTGGTGTCCTCAGGGTTAACTGTAAAACTCTGTAGTAAAACCCGGCCACAGAAAACAACCAGCCTGAGTAATGCTCGCTGTGCCAGCTCTTTTAATGCGACCAACTGGAGGGCATCACTGCTAACTGGAAAATAAACACCTTACCCATTTAGGTAAATTAGAATGTCAATCTACAAGTGAAAGCATAAATTAGACCACACACTGCAGTCCTGTCAGCTCGTATCCACAGGCATAATTCTCACAACTGAAAGATCGGAGAATAAATTCCAGAAATACCTTTAAGCGGAGAAATTGAGCAGTGTGTCCATCTACTAGTCATTACAGTGGACACCAGGACTTCCTCAGTGTCACACATTGACATGAACCTTTCATTACCGCCAAAAAGAAGAATTCCTACATATCGAAAGTTGAAGTTCTCCCCCCAAAAAAGGGCAGAAGCACTCATTTATTGCACATAAGACAATCTTCTGCCATAAAATCGAAATAAATCTGCTGAATCTAGTAGCTACATGATTAAACCTTGTGTTGAAAAAAAACAGACTCATAAACACCCGCAGCATGTTTTGAACTCAAACACATTTTATACTATATTGAGATGCGTCAGACTATTTTTCAGACTTCTACAAAATAATGAATCTGCGATCTGCCACAACGCAGGGTTTGGTGGGTGATACCCACCCAAACCTAGATAAGAGAATACATCTCAAACAGACGAAAATGGGTGACAGTATGAAATGATTCTAGCTTTGTGTCCGATAATACTGCCGACACTTAGAAGTTCAAAACTGAATAAATCAAACGTGAACAACGGCCTGCTAGAGAATAAATTACACACGTGCATACTCGGTAGCTTGCAGTAATTGATGAACAGCTTTCTAAAGGTGAGTGCCAATGTCTGCATAACGGGGGAGGAAAGCTGAAACCTGTCGGCTCTTATCAAAAGTAGTAAAGCTTCTCTGTACTCAGGTGCATGCGGGAACCCCGGACTCGTCATTCATGCTTTTTGTGTTTATCAGTTTGTTCATGAATGAATTGATAATAGTTGAATTAAATGACACACTGTTTTGGTATTAAGATCATTTTTGTAGTTTTGGGGGTAAACAACTTCACCCATTCACTCCTCCTGACAGGTCGAGCACTGCTGCGTTTGAATGGAGAAAAGCTGGAGAGGATGGGAATCGTCCAGGAGACACTGAGACAAGAAGTCCTCCAACAAGTCCTCCAGCTCCAGGTCAGGGAAGAAGTGCGCAACCTGCAGCTCCTTAGTAGAAGTAAGTAGCTGTTTATGTTTTAGACCTTTGTGTGCATTTCAGTGAAAGGCGAGGACATCGAGGAGCACGGAGAGAAGAGTTTGGATTGCATCGATTGGGTAAAGGCAGAGTGAGGCCATGCTGTGACATACGTGGAGTTCAGCGTACAAGAGCAGTTTTTTAAGGCATGGGGTTTTTTTATTGATGGGACTTCTTGATTTGCTGCACTGCCTCTGTATGATGGCTTCAGTAAACACTTTTATTATCCAGCCATCAATAAACCAGCTCAGTCAGTCACCGCTGACTTGAATCGAGGCGATGTGACTGGGTAAGCGTCTTCCTGCTGAACTGATGGTTATGGGTCAAGAAAATGGTTTAAAACTCGATTCCAAGTCCACTGTTTTGAAAAGATATTATTCTTACAAGTTTGGGAAGAAATTATTGCTTTTAAATGTCAGAAGAAGCAACGTTCACAACTGAACTTTATTAAAGTCTTTAATCCTCAAAAAGACGCATTTAATGATACTGTGAAGAGCTGTGGTCTTTCCCCCCCCTTTTTCATGATTTTGTATTCAAAGCCAAACTTGCTACTATTTCTCTCAGGTTTTCCTTTGGGCAATATAATCTTCAAGATCATGACCTATATTCAGTAGAAGCAGCATCCTGGCTGAGCACAATGAGCCAAGGAGAGGAGCTCTGCAGCAGAGACGGGAGAGAAACAAGCTTGTTCCTTTTTTTTCCCAGCAAAAAAGCAGTTCGGAGGTTTGTGTGTAAAATAAAGAAATACATGAATAAATCAAATCAGAGCAGTCTTACTTTACATACAAGCTGTCAAATCAGACTTGAGTTTTTTTGGCCATGAACTGATCATTATGAGTCGAGGACTCTTACAATCAGCACTCACGCTCTGTGAGGAGGTCCTTGTAGCTCTCCAATCTCACAGTCTCACATTTCCATCAGACGTAATTCTGTCAATAATATAATGTTTTGTGCATCATCATACATCTGCCCCTCTGCTGCTTTGAAGTAAGACATTTAAAAATGTGCAGATGGATCTGAAAAAGAGAATACAACAGAGAAGTTAGTTTTCCTCATAATTGAATTCAAACAATTAAACTTCCACTTATTTCCACATATATTTATTCCACATGTTTTATAATTGATCATTTTAGCACACAACAACAACAACAACACTTTTAGCACTTTTTAAGACACCCAAAGACACTTTCCATTATAAAATCAACAAGCAAAAATGGAGAAACATCATGAAAACAGTCATAAAAACACATAATACGAGCATGTTTTCACCAACTTTTCGTCCAATATTAAAAAATCGAATCTACCTATATTTTAGGCTTGTTGGGGTTTTTTTAACCAATTGTGTGCCATTGTGATGTTGACTGTGTGGATTCAGGAAAATACAAACTAGATAAAGAAGGATTTATCTCCTAATATCAGTGAAGCCACATACTAGGATGTTTAAAGTCCCCCATGAGCGTAAGATGACCATTAAATTTGAAATCAATATAACTTGAGTCATTTGACAACAAAACATGAAATGGTTTAAACTAAAGATTAAAAAGATATCTTTATAATGTCAATCTGAAAAGGTATGGCTTTGTAATTTATCAGGAAAGAGTGATTGAGAACACCAAATGCAATTATTGTTATTAGAGGACAAAATGTGCCAGAGGAAGACGAGCTAATATGTGCAGGACTGAACTGGACTGCAAGTTAATTACAGAAAACACTATCGAATGAAAGTCCTTCTGGGTTGGATGGTAATGAATTTAAGCACTAGGTTACTAGGGATTGACAAAACCATGTCACTGAGTCTCTTTTGTACTGCACTAAACTCGTATTTAAATGAAGGCTCAGATGATTGATGTCGTTCTCATATCGGTTGATCGTATCAATACGTCACTTTTAGCTCACACTTTGCAGTTACATCATACGAAAGGTGCTTTCAATGTAATTTTTTGCCAATCAAGAAAGCTGAATTAAATTTGAAAATTCATTAATGCAAGTGTCTGTTAAGGAGGAAGAATTAAATTGCTGTTGGCCACTTCTATTAACTGAGCAATGTAAATGTAATTTCCCAGTCCAGCAGGCGCTGACTCCGGGCTATAAGGCCAAGCTAATTTGGTGGCCTCATAAAACACCTGAGCTTCGCGGGGTTGGAGGATATTCGGAGGTGATGAGTGGAGGACGAGGTGGGAACCTTTGGGAGAAGTGATAATGGGGCAGGCTTCAGTGTTTTCTGTGAAATAGGGAGTGTGATGATGAGGAGAGTGAGGAAGGTTCAAGGTGCTGGTGCAACTTTTACAGTTTATTGTTCAATGACGCCCTTGTGATTATCTACAGCAGCTTACACTGCCATCGACTTCAGGCAGCCACCGGCATCAACTTTCTCCCGCCCCCCCAAAAAAACACCTGATGCAGTGTGTTCATAGTCATGCTATTTTATGTTGTTGTGCCTTTATTAGATAGCGACAGAGAAACAGCCTTGTGTCAGACTATAAGTGAGTACTTTGTGGTTTATTGTCAGCATCACAGCCACAGAAGCGCCGCATATCTCAGAGTGTTAGCCACAGAGCTCCGAGTCTGTCACTTTGTTGCTGTGCTCACCACTTTACCCCCAAAATGAAATATCTCAAGAATGAATGCATGACTTGCCATGAAATGTCGTGCAGACAGTCATGGCTCAGATTATAAATACTCCATACTTTTTGTTGTCTTTCTCTCCACCAGCAGGAATAAACGTTATGGTTTTTAGTGAAATATGTGCCTTATTGGATTGACGGGAGGCTCACGCTCACGGAGCTGCCGACGCCACTGTGACATTTCCACAGTATAGGAAAAAATAGAGAACGGCTGATGAGGGTAAGAAGATATGACGTTGAGGGTGCTGCTGTTGATGGAGGTGATAAGTGTGGAGAGACGTGGTGATGATGAAATGGAAGGAGGCAGGACAGAAAAAGGCAACCCTACACACACACACACACACACACACACACTTACCATTCCCCCTGAATAATTCTCCCCAATACACTTGCAATTCTGATGTGATTTAGTGGAGCCGTCATACCGTCTGTCAGCTCGGATTCATCTCCAATAGATTTACCAAAAATTTAATATTGATCCCACAATAACTTTTAGGAGGGGGCGATGAAAATACAAATAAGGTGAATCTGATGCGAGTCTTTCTCTCATATTAGCCCTGGTGGCACGTGGTTCTCACATTGTTTCACAGCAGGTTTGTAAAAGGCTCTCCTCTCTCAGGCTTTCTCCTCCGTCTCCACCTGACAAGTGGCATCCAACCGTGTGTCGTGGTGTGGAATTAAAAGGAAAGACAAGCGCTCCCTAAATACCAGAGGGTGGATTTGAATACGGACAAAGAAAGACCTGTGTGCAATAAAAAGGAGTACAGCGAGCTGTGATTGGAGGTGAGATGTTGAGCAGACGAAATTGGCAGATCCCAGATAAAGAAACGAGATGGGTAGAAAGGTTAATGAAGGGACACACAGAGTGAAAGAAAGTCCGGTTTTATAGCAGTTTTATTCCCTGGCTACAGGGCCCTACTTTTCCACTCTGAGTTAATCTGTCTGGAGCAGGCTCACTTGCTCAGAGCACTGTAATAGCGTTTCACACACCACACAGAATCGCATTACTTCTGTTGCAATTTATTGTCGAAAATGTTGTTCTCTACATAATAACTACAGACAAAGAATTTATGATGACTCTCGGAAAAATATGTGTCTGACTGAAGGCGAATTTATATCTTTTGTGTCATGGGGTCTGTATACTATGTCCATTCATCTTTTAAATCCAACTTAAGAGCCTCGGGAGGTCTGGAGGCGATCCCAGCTGCCTATGAGGAAAGGCAGAGTCCAAAAACAGAAAGGGGGACACACCGTCTCACACACACTCACACTCAGGAGTATCCATGCAAACTCCACAGGGAAAAGCCACCACCATAATGATGTGGAAAGATGTATTTAAGAAAAAAAAGTTTTTTATGCTTTATTGGCCTTATGATTAGAAAATGGAATGATATCAGCATCAGGATTGGAAAAACAGAATTAAACTGATGCTAAAGGGCACTCCATCAATTTTACACATAAAGGTCAGCTCGCTCACCAGGACTACTCAGCCTGTCAAAAATCTCCCATTAATTCTTACATGACTGTGGAGGGGAGCTTACTGAAGTATGACCAAAACAAAAAAAAAAAAAGAAACTCTTGTAATGTCCTCAGGGTTGTCTTGAGTTTAACTAGACACTGACAGAGATCCAACGCAGGACTTGCATTGCAAGAGTTTAAATGTAAAGATGAGACTTTCACTGCTACAGCAGCGAAATTTCCTCTCATAATCTGTCTTTTGCAAGTCTGCCTCTGTCATGGGAGAGCCAGACTAAGATGTCAGAATGTGTTTTTGAGGTTAACTGTGGTGACTTCTTTGGTTTGGCGCTTTGTTTTCCGTACCGGGAGCCTGTCCTCGGGCTGTGAGGAGCGCGTGATCTCTTCAAAGCCTGGAAAGACTTTCTTTTCCTGGGTGAACAGAAGAGTTTCATGCTTTTTTCCACTTCTAAGAATGTGCTTTGCAAGGTTTTTCTTCTCACTGGCTTATTTACTGTGTTACTTCTACCACAGTGTGCATGAATGGAAACATGATTATGAGAATTGTGTTTACAAGCGCTCAGCTTGTCTTTGAATCGATCTGATGCTTTGTGCTCCGAATCACTGCATATTTGTTTTACACTCATTTGCTCCAAAATTGAAGCGATTGCAAATTGGACGAGCTTCTATTTAATTTTGCGCGCAAAAAAAAGAGGATGCTGATTAACACTTCAGTCAATAAAAGTAAAAAGCAAAATGAAGCAGGGCTCTTCACCTCTCCTGGATGTGCCTTACGCAGCATGCTCCCACAATCCAAACATACTCTTGTTAGGTTTATTGTTGACTCTAAATTACCTTCGTTGTCTCTCTGTGTCAGCCGTGTCCCTCACCATCAGGACCTTGGACATGCTGGGTCTTATTTCACCTTCAATCTTAGTTCAGCCTCCTTGCCCTTCATATAACCTTCAACGGGGGAATAATTTCAAGCCTGCAATCTTTTAGAATGAAGTGCAACTAAAAGCAAGGCACAAACAAACTTTCAGCATCTACTTTTCGAGCCTTTTCAAGCTCCGTGCACGGCGACGTGGCCCCTTCAGCTGTAGGAAGGGAGAGATTTAAATCAGTGCATCAAAGTTAAATGCAAATGCATATACAGTATGCTCCCATCCAGCTGAGCTGCAGTCTGCTGTTTATGTGTTCTTGAAACCCTGCCATGCTTGGTAAAGCTTTTTGCGTCATAATATTTATGCTGCAGTCTCTCATTTTGTTTTCATACATTTACAGTATTTCATGTGGTTTTGTTTTGGTTTTTTTTTTGCATGTTAGACTGAAAGGTTTCAGGGTGAGCTTCATGTCTCTCCTGCAGAGCTGCAGCTCTCCAGGGGGCAGGCTGAACCGTGCAAGGCTTGTAACATGTAGAAACCTTTGGATGAAGGATTCAGATCAGAGCCCAGCGGGGGATCTGCCCTCCGTCTTCTTTTTGCTGCTGGTTGTTGGTATAACTTTACAATAAACTGTCAGTGGATCTTTTGTCCTTAACATATCATGTGCTCTGTGTGTTTGTGTGCAGCCATCTGCTGTGTATAAATATCTTAGGTAATTACTTTAAAGTCAATATTTTGACACAGAAAAAAAAAAGCTTCAAGAAACACCTGATTTTCCCACTCCAGAAATATTTAGTCATCGACTCTGGTTGCAGTGGGAGACTCTCTGTAGCCTTTTAAACTCTGAAGCACGTCTGCGATGTTGGACGTCCTTGCAGAGCTTCACTCTGAGCTGCATGTGGTGCCTGCCGGCTGAACTGTAAGTCTGAATTAAAATATGAATAAAACTCACACCGTGACTGACAGAGAAGAAGGAGGAACATGTCATTTTCACTCATCCCGAATTTTGCCTGATTCCCGCTCATCCCCCTCCATCCATCTGCCTCTGCTCTGCAGCACCTCGGCTCCGCTGGGAACTCATTTAAAAGAATTTCTATCGGTGAAGCGATTCTCCTCTTTGTCTGTGGGAGCCTCTAGTCATATCAGCGGCTTTCCATCCTGTCTGCCTCTCTTTTCCCTGGTTCAGGTTCACGCCGGTGCCATGTTACATCTGTCTGTGTCCAGGGACAGGTGGTGCACGTTCGCTGGCTACCGGGAGGAGGGGGGGGGGGCTTAGAGCTGAAATGCCAACAGCATGTGATCAAAAAGTCTGCCTTTCCATCGCCACTCGAGTCGTTTCAGGATAGAACGAGCTGGCTCTGTGTCACAAAAACCACCTGGTTGCATCTGTTGTTTCGAAAAAGAGATAATGATGTTGAGAAAAAAGGCTTGTTACTGATGGTGATATCTAACCTTAGACATTTTGGAAATCGAATCTCATTAACTACCCTAATTTAAAGAAGTTGTCCTTTAATGTCTCTTTATAATTACCATCTTATATTGTTATATCAGTGTACTTTTCCACTACCTAGTGTCATTATTTTCATGCTTATTTGTGATTTGTTCTAAATTACTGGTTAAAGCTGAGTTTGATGCATTGTGATCAAAGGTCAGCGTGACGGTTACTTAATACACATAATTATAAGCCCACTCTGTTTCAAGATTATTGGGGTCCATCTGACTGACCTGAGGCACCACTGAAAAAAAAAAAACAGGGGTCCAGGGGAATAAACCAGACTACAGTAAGTAAAAGTAAAAGTGAAGAATTTGGCCTGATATCTTCGGGAATTCATTTCCTTCCCCCTTCATGAGAAAAATGTCCTTCAGATTTGTTATTGCCGCTCATGACACAAGGCAGGCATTGTACACCTGAGGACCCCTTTATACATGTTTATCGACTTCATCTTGCTCTATATTGATGCTCTGCTTCCCAAAGCTAATTTGTAGTTTCTGACAGGCATCTCAGTGTATGACAGATTGTGATTGTTTCTTTTTTTTTTTTCTCTCGCTCTCTCTTTTTTTTTCACATGACCGCTGATTGAAACCGAATGGCCCTTGGGCATTGATAAAGTTGTTGAATCAATACTTTGGCTTTGCAAAGCCTTGTGAGTAAGATGTTTGTATTTTTCGAGGCAACAGAGGCTTGGCACCCATGACTGCACGACTCCACGGTGCATCAAGCAACACAATGTTTTTGACCATTTACTGCTTTAACAAAAGGAAATGATGTGTGGGAACTTTCACCTCGCCTTTTTCTATCCATTTGAATCATAATTATATGCCCGCCCCTCTCTCTCTTTTTTTTTTTCTCCTCTCTCTGCAGCATCCTTTGGAAATTTCTCTTAGCTCATCCCTGGACCCACTTGGCATCCTCTCCCTCACCCCCTGCCACAGTACGTCTCTAGGAGCCATGGAAGAGCTGCTGCCTTCAGATATGCGAGCGGAGAATCAACAAGTGAAAGGGGAGAGGACAAGCCTATAGACTACATGCCAGCTCGTCTGGAGGATTCTCATTTACCACAGCCAATCTGGTTTCCAGACACTGAGGCAGAGACAAAGCCCCGCTCAAGGCCAGAGCACCCACTGTACCATAACGATAAGATGAAAGAGTCACCCTCCTACTGATGATGTAGGCCCAAGACTGGTTTAAGCGCCATCAGAGCAAATCTTTTGCTTTTCTTTCTCATTAGAATTGGACTACAACAAAAGCCTGCATCTATTTCCGACACAAGCTTCGCACAAACAGGATTTGCGGTTCTTCCCATTAAGTTCATTGCACAATTACTCTGGTTTTATATGATTTCAACTTTTGAACCGAGCTGCAAACGTGGCAAATTCCATAGCGGGATGGTGAAAGCGCAGATCAACATGCAACACTTGTAGGTAAACAAAGAAACTCGAGTAAAGCAAATTTCCAGTAAATCTTAATGTCGGCTTGAAGCCACAATCCAAAGCCTGTTGAAAGAAAATTAGACTTGGTATTGAATGCAAGTATAATCAATTGCCCACCCACATATCACTCTGCATTTTCCTCTCAGGACTTCAGTTTCAGAATTTGGTGGCTTGGAGAATCAACAATAATACTTTAAATTGAATGTCATTCCCACAATTAAATCTTTTTGTATTGTGATCTATCCACAGTATGTCTGTGAGAAATTAGAAGTATTGCATATACTGTATGAGAGTTGTAGAGTAAAATACACTTTACCCTGTGTATACTGTAATAGTACTTTAGTCTTTTATTAACGGAGGGGATTTCACAGAGGAAATGTGATCATCGCTGGCTGTTTATGCTTGAGCAAGCAATAATCTAAATGTTAATAGCTTGGGAGAACTTGGTGATGTCTGGGATGAATATTAAGAAATCTTTTCTACAGAGATGGGATGGACTGTTTGAATGAATAACGGAGGGGAAGACGCATCGCGCCATCTACAGTGGTAGCAATTTCCAGATTTGTAGCTTCAGTACTCTGTGTTCGCTGCTGTATACTGTATGCCACATCTGACAAACAGGCACAGAATGAAAAGACAATCCTCTGTTGGATTCCATCCTGTTTTTGTCCCTGATGTGACACCGTACGTTCAAACGCTCGGAAATCGAGATACAGTGACGGCTTCTCAGATGCAGATTCCCCACTGTGACTGAAACCAGCACCTCTGATGTCTGTGTGGAAACTGTGTGGAATACTATTAAAAAATAAACCTCCCAACAACTAAAACCTCTCATTCCAACATTCTTCCATTTGTCTTTCGAAAAGCGGGATCTGCTAATGTGAGTTACTGACTGTTAAAAGTGGGGAAAAATACCACTGTATTATTTTTAGATTTCCTGGTGTGCTGTAAATACTGACACTTCTGATTTCCTTTTGACGATTCGGGAATTGTTTGAAATGCAAGAAGGAAAAATATGTACAGATGCAAAGGCACATGATGTGGACATTGATGAAAGTTGTGTTTTTTTGAATAAACTAATTACGATGGAGTGTTGGCTCTCGTCTCTTGAACGTATCAGCTGCTACAGAAGCTTTTTACTTACTGAGATTAATAAAGTCTAAAATACACATTGGATCCAAAATGAGTAAATAATAATCATCAAAGTGTATAAAAGATATGGAGAAGGATGAAAACTCCCCAAAAACGGCAAGTAGAAGTATTGAATTTTGATATTTATGAGAAGCTATGTTGCAAAAAACAGCTTCTGTACCAAAACAGCGACTCATCATAATGGCGTCTTTGGAGGGAGTGTCCAGGCTGTGAGAAAAAGCTTTTTGGCGAGCAGTGTTCCCATCATACATTCTGATTGTACACCAAAGGGAAATGATAGAGTTTAAACAGATAGCCAACACACATGCTGGTTTATATAAATTTGAAAAAGAGGAGAATACATTTTGGATGTAAGTCCGGCCACAAGATAATCCAAATAAACATTTCACACAGTTCCTTCTACTTCACTAAATTAAGGCACAGAGGGATAAAATGTGACCTGAATAAAATCAGTTGCATGGGGAGACTCTTTATTCTTTCCCTTCCCAGTATTCCCTTCACTGTTTGTTCCTTGCTTCTTTTTTGTTTTCTACCTTTTTTCCATTTCGATCCGTTAGATCAGCGTACGGTATTTTTATTCTATTTTCGAACCCATGCGGAAAACATCTCCAAATTCTGTGGATCTGAACTGCCAAAAGATCACAGAGAAGCCAAACACTGGTAGAGATACAAAAGCAGAAGGAACTTTCCTGGATTGTCTCCCTAAAAAGGTCATGAACCATATTGGTTCGGAACAACAGCAAAGATTCTCATGAAAAATAAAGGTAAAACGTAGATCGTGGCTCATGATTATGTCTCAAGTCTACATTTACTCTCTGAACTGTGATTCAAGATTCATGAGACACAGAGCTTAACTCTGCAAATGCAAAACACTTTTGCCTGCCAACGCACGCACGCACGCACACGCACACGCACACGCACACACACACACACACACACACACACACACACACACACACACACACACACACACACACACAGAAAGAATCACACTGGGATCCAATTACTGAGAGACATGAAGCATCTCACCTGTTAATAACAGTGCACATGTATGATAAACAGACTCAGTGAACAGTGGCCTTCTCAACCTCGACAGGGAGGAAATCTGTGGAGCAGATGGTTTGATGGCGGAGGTAATTACGGTAGGTACTGTTTACCATTAAGAGTCTTCTCTTTCTCTGTGGGGCATTTTGAAATGTGCGATTCCTTTTTGAAAGCCTGTCTGTCCTTATTATTTTCAGAAAGGAAAAAAAAAACAGTGAAAGCCTGAGTCTCCTTTCGGCTTGTTTTTTCATTATCTTCTGGAGACTTTGATCAGCTGGATCTCAGTCCTCTGACAGCTCGTCGACTGAATGAGAGACACTGCGTCTTCTCTCATCAGTGGCTGCTGATGAGAACTTCAACAGCTGTTCCACTCAAGTTCTTCTGAAGCATAAACAGCTGAACAGTGTAATTTTTCTGGCCAGCGCCCAACTGTTAATTGTCAGTGTCCAACTACGAGCTCGTCAGTGTGAAGAAAAAGAAAAAAAAAAGAAAGTCTCTCAGCTTTCTCCAGAAAGGTCAAAAGATAAACAACGCAATCAACTGCTGGACTGACTGTTGAAGAGCCTTTAAGTGCACATGCCACTCCACCTGCAAGTTTTTAAAACCATTAAGTGGCCTTTTGCCCGCTCAGCAGACAAAAGGGAAGAAACATAAATCACTGCCATGGTTCGAGGAGTTAATCATGGGTCAAATTGGGCCCATTGTGAACCATTCCTCTGCAACCATCTGAGATAGATTAGATTCTACTTTATTCGTGGGAGACACCAAGCAGGAGCACAGCAGCTGTCACTCAGCTGGTGGAAAAACACCCCACAGGCTCGGCGTGTCACAAACCAGCTGAGCATCCATCAGATTTGAGGGGAAGATCAGGGGAATCCCACATATGTTTGTACTAAAAAAATATCAAAAATAAAACAACCACACGTTTAAAAAGGGACGCTCAGAGGAACGAAGCACTGGGCAGCAAGAGTTACAGAATGCCACTGCCCCCATGTGGAAGATCATTGCAGACAAGCCGAGACTGGATATATTTGTTTGAAACTGTCATAAATCATTTCAGTTGCAACAATAAAAAAGGTATTATCTTGTTGTGCAACACTCTAATGGCGTTATTAAAAATGCATATGTGACGTGGGGATTTTAAGTGTAGCAGCACACTGAGAGTCAGCAAAATAAGCCTTTTGCAAACTGTCTATAGGAACTTGAAAGTAGCTCGGACATGTTAAAATGATTATAATAACGTCCCTTATAATAATATTTCTGATAATGATATACAAAGGAATGCGAACATGTCAACAAATGGGCCTCTGCCGCCCTCTAGTGACAGCTTTAGAAGCAGCCTCTGCACATAAATTACATCATGGCTTCAGACGATTTCCTCTAATAGGAAATATCAGGTCATGATGACTGGCACCAATCAAAGACTAAAGAGAGGCCCTCTGTTGTTTTTACTGAAACTGAGTGAGGTGGTAATGATGCCATGAATGATTCATGTGGTGGGCTGTGATAGAAAGAAAAGATGTGAGCTCAGACCATATGTCAAACATTTATTATTAGCTGTGTTAAATGGGGAAACGCCAGAATGTGCACATAGCCTGTAGCCAGCTTGCAGCTAAAGCGTTTAATGATCCAGCACCGTGTTGACTGCTGTGATGCCGTGTTTCCATTCACACCAATAGGATTAATACTTTATGCATGAATATTGACCTTGAAATTTGTGAGATTATCGAGGGAAGCCTGGTTGAGAGCCATGTGGAAAAGTGTGCATGAAATGTCTGATATCGAGCTTCTAGATGTGGATTTCTTTGCTGTGCACGATGCAGATTGAGCCGATTTTAGGCGTGCTTGTGATTCCAGAGTTTTCTTTTTTTTTTTTTGCTTTGCTGGGCCCTGCTGCTGTCTGGCTGTGGAGCTGCTGTGCGCGCGCTGCGGGACGCACGGGACGACGTTCAGCCGCGACTCAGATTAAAAAATACTTAACTCCGGGGGGCCGATATGAGGAATTTAAGCCCTGACCCTTTTCCGTTACGTCGGCGATCCGTTTATCAGCCTCAATTACTCCTGTGGAAATAAGGGGAAATAATAACGCGAGAGTTTGCAAGTTGACTGTAGTTGCAACTGTCAAAGGTGGAGAGGATCCGCGCATGACCCAATACACATTACTGTAATACTGTACACGGCCGCCGAGATAAATGTCCGTATAAAAACCCGAAAATAATCCCGAGGTAAGGAACCGAGGACACCGCCGACACGCAGACACACTCCGGCGTCTCCGCTGCTTTTTTCCTCCGCTTGGCTCTCTTTTACTCTATCCAACAGTCTCTGCGCCGTCGAAATTACTGCACTAAACATATTTTTGTGCCTCCCTTTAGCTCCAGCCAGCGCAAGGATATTTTTTTTTTTTTTTTTTTTTTTTTTTTTTACTCCTCCTTCGTAATAAAGTCGCCATTTTGCTTCACTGCCTATATAAACCATCCCGTATTGTAATATTTCCCTCCAGGAGTGCGGGAGCTTCCAGTTTATTTTGTGTTTTTTTTTTTTTTTTGCCGGATCTTTGTGATTATTTGTGGAGCGTTTAAGAAGACGGAGGTCGGAGAGGCGCCTCGTGGTTTACATATTAATGCAGGGAAGGAGGGGGACGCGGCGAATGGAGGCTGGGAAGGAGCTGGAAGTGTCGTGGATTTCTGGTCCTGTGCGCACGGAATTGTGATCTGTCCTCTTGTTTTTCGTTTGTTTTGTTTTTGGACCCACTTGGTGTGCAGGGTGGGGGGCTCAGGACCCTGACAGCCCGCTCCCCCCCCCCCTCCCCCCCTCCCCTCCTCAGGTCCCCCCTTCTCCCCCCCACCCCAGCCCAGCCAGCCTCAGTCTGACCGCTCCTTGACGCACAGCAGGTGTGAACTGTCATGTAACCACGTCAGACGGATACAAAACGCCCACTTTTGGTGCCTGTCTCCTGACCCCACCAGCGGCGCCCACCCTGCCTCCGTCACGTGGGTGACCCGGGGTGACTGTCTGACCCTTCAGGTAGGTGTGGCCATGAGGTTCTCGCGCTTCACCTTGGAGTTGACGGACGGCGTGGCACGTGGCCACGTGCTTTTGTTCGTCTGTCAACAGATTGTGTCACCAGGATCTGTTGTGTCTGCTCATAAAGTTACTGCTTCCCTTTACTTCCACACTTCATCTCTCATGCCCGCTTGCGATTGTCTGCTAAAGTGCTTTAGTAGTTCTCACTTTTCCTTCCTGTGCGGAGTTTGCATGTTCTCCCCGGCTTGACGGTTACCTCTCTGCAGACCTGACCTGGATGTCCACAGTCCAGACCCTTCACAGCTGGATACAAGAGTAGAGATCCACAGATGGATCATCGCCGAAGTTGAAAATTCGAGTTATTACACTCTTTATCAGCCTTTTTCCTGCTTGTGAGAGAAACTAATTCGTCCACGAGTGACTACTCGCACTCACTCATGTTCTGAGCAGAGATAAAGACTAAGAAAGAGTACAGTTTGCCTTGTGCTTTTAATGCCTCATACTCCTTTCTTTTGGCTCGTAAGCTCACGGTTATTCTCACACGGGCTTCACTTCAAAGTTCAGCATCAACAAACCAGCTTTAGTTTTCCTTGTTATCAGATCAGAAAAAAAGGTCAGCGAGTTGAAGAGAGCCCTCAGTTTTCTCCTATTTCTGTAATTCCACGTGTTTATTTTAAATCTGTGACTCATTAAGTGTGTGGGCTGCCTGATGTTTTTTTTTTTTTTTTTTTTTTAATTTTGAGAATCTTAATGATGATGCGACATAATGCTATCCGTCTTCTGTAACTCATGGACCCTGGAGCTGATCCCAGGTGGCTGCAGGTGAAGGCGGATCACAGCCCGGTCCACCACAGGCCAGACACTCACATTCACGTGCATGTTTAGAGTCACAGATTAACCTAAAAAAAAAAGGAATAAAAATCATGTTTCTGGATTGTGGGGGGAAACTAAAATGTGAACAGAAAGTTTGTTTGTTCGTTGCATTTTATTTCGAACATAGATCAAATAATAAGTACAGTGGATACATAGAACATGTTCAAAAAGGAGTAGGAAGAAGTTTAAGCTTAATTAATCCGACCACTTCTCCAGTCAACCTATTTGCATCCTGTGTTTTTTGGTTTTGTTTGTTTTGATTTTATTAATATACTCACAACTGCAGACAAACAAAAAAAAAGCAAGTAAGTCAGTAAACAGGTAAATAAACAGGTTGTAACAATCAAAACACAGAGTGCATATTCCTCCCTTCCTCTCGGTACTTGGCGAACATCTGCTTGTACGGCTGTTTGAACTGCTTCATGGTTTTCCAAGTTCTCCAGTTCTGGACTCAAACCGGAGATCTTCTTGCTGTGAGGCAATAGTGCTAACCACTGCAACACCATACAGTCATAGTAAAGTATTTTATTAAAGCCAACACTTTTGAGTTTTTAATTGTGAAATTATTCAAACGATCAAAGTGTAACAGTGATGACAGTTGAAGTTTGATGTTTCAATTTTAAAGCTCATAACGGGGTTATAATTGTGCTGTTTACTTCCTCTGGATCCGATTGACGGCCCTGGTTTGAATGTGGGGACAGATCCAGAGACCGCTCGCTGGAGTTAGAATTGAATAAAATAATAAAAACAAAAAAATTAATCTGTCATTGGCGCCTTCCTTTAGCAGTTACACTTTCCATGTTTAGTCCCACCATGCCTCCGTCGAAGCTCTGTCTCCATGTTCTTCCTGTGTGTGTTTCGGTACTTCCATCTTTCTCCCACGGGCTTGTTCGGTTCATCGAAACTCTCAACAACGACTTTTCACTTGGAACATGTCATGTCTTTTAAAGGTAAATTCATCAAGACTTCCTGATAAACTGCTAAGCACAATACTCCAGTGACAGATGAGCTATCATTGTGGTGTTCAGCGTTGTAAATGGACACCGAGCGGCCCCCACCGAGCGACCCTTTGTGTGCATTTGTAATTCATTAGGAGGGTGACGTGAATGTGTGCTAAGAGAAAGCACGTTGGATTGCAATCAGCACCACTTAGCATAATTAGCGATTGTCAGCCTCCATTCATTAGACCGTCCCATGCTGATGTGGAATGAGGTTAAACCCTCGCTCCACATCAGCATGGGACGGCACATGGAGCCTGGATTTGACATACACCGACGATGAACCGTTACTTCGTTATGTAATCGATCCAGACGTCAACAAATTTATGAGCGGGAAACTTTTCTGTTGATTGTTTGATCTGATAACGAAATCCATCATTGGATTTCACAGTGTTGAAGCTCAGGACAGAAAAAAGAGCTTTGTCTCTTCCGTCTGTCTTTGACTCACCTTTTGTCTAATGGGAAGAGCATGAAGTTAGTGTGCAAGTGAGAATATTGATTTTGAAATGAAACATGGAAGGCCGTGAGCCTATTAACCCCGATTGATGATGTGTGTGTGTGTGTGTGTGCCTCCACCTGGGATAACCTTCAGTCCAATATCACCAGTGGCCGACCTGAAGAAACTGGATGATAGAAGAAGACTGTCCATATAGGGAACTTCCTTGTGTTTCCACAAGCAATAGAACTGGGTTAATTAACAGCAGCAAGCTGATATTGCCCTCAGCTATCTGTTGCTCCTGTGTTTTTATACCCTCTCATCTTCTATTGCAGGCATGGAGAACCCAAGTGGCCCCAGGTTTGGGAAGCTGTCCTCATCAGGGCTGCCAAGGGGTCGAACCCCGAAGCATGGACATCCCCAGGAGCTCATGCGAACCCTGCCAGGTCCCGAAAACAACAACAGACACAGTGAGTGACGCACAGCTGCACTTTAAAAAAAAAAAGAGGAAACGCTTCTTGAAAAATGGCGTTTGACTATTGACACCATAAACTAATTTGAGGAGGAACTCCATGTGGTGATGCAATGTGAAGAACTGAGACTGTTTGCACCCAATATGACACACTAAGACTGTTTGCCTTTGTATTTCCGCACATTTGTCGTCTTATTCCACGGGCTTTGCATTATTGGCTGGAGTTTTGTTATTCTGAGCTCGCTGCTCAGAACTTCAGTGTTGTTTATCAAAGAATTTGATTAGCATGCCATAGCTGGAAGGGGCCTACGCAGCTTTTCTGAATGGATTATATTTTATTAAGAATCAATGGTCCCAGCCAGCCTCAGTGTAATTCTACCCTTCTCGCTACAGGAGGACCTGGAAACTACAACGTTTTTCCTTAGACTGCCTTACAGTGAGAAAACCAAACAAACACTCATTGCCAAGCATTGACATGAGTGAAACCCCAAGCCATCTGGATGGAGATGGAAGGTTTTGGAAAGAGAGAGCCAGGCTGGGGAATTATTTTTCAATCCAATAACCAACAGATCATCAGGACTTTGTTAATAGCGTCAGGCAGGCTTGGAAAACTGGGGCTCTTCTAATGTGACCCAGTTGTTTTGGTTGCTACAAAATAGCCCCTGACTGGCAGACGCAGCCACACTAAACAAGGTGCTTCAGGTGGCTTTTCTCTTCGCCCCGTAGGTTGGGTTTGTTTGCCCGTGTGGCAGCATGCACTGCATGACGCGGACATTAAGACGTTGGGTCTCATTCTGCAAGACAGAACAGAGTGTTAGGAAAATGCCACTGCTCATTAAAGGATCTGCATCTGCTGTATTTTCCATCACTATGCGACGTTGTCCAACTTTTCTCTCCATGCTGCCAGCTGCAGAGTCCTTTTTACTCCTGAAGAATTTATTGTGGCTGAAGACAGTTGTTCTGTTTGAGTTTTATAGATTTTTCTTAGACTTTATTACTCAATAAACAGGAGGAGTTTATAAATCAATCGGGGGCACGTCGGCGGAGAAACTGGGCTCTGATCGTTCTGAGGCTGACAACTAGAACCGAGAGAAACACTTGGCTTTGCTTCACTAATGAGAATCTGCAGTGATCGTGAGCTCCAGTTCACTGTGTGTTAAAGTAATACCGTCATGGGTGATGGATTGGTGCTGGGTTTTTTGGGGACTTTTTTTTTCTAGGTAACTGAACACTGGACTGTTTCATTTTCTCTTTCCACACAGTTCTGACTCATTAACGTAGCTTCTTCTCTTCTCAGGGTCAGTAATTTTACTCGTGTCACTGATACTGTAAATCTGTGTTTCTCAACTGTCTGCTTTAAAAGACACCTGGAACAATAAAAAATAAAAAAAACACAAAAAACCCGGAACATTTTCGTCTGTTAACTCAGACTTACAGCAACTATTAACTAGGGGTTGAGTTTTATGTGATTATGAGCTTTTCCTTGTTCGCGTGCAGCAAAAATTAGAGGAAACTACGGTGAATGTATTGTGACATTTAGAATTTAAAGCATTACATTGGATATTGAGTATTTTTCTATTCTCAATTGTAAAAAAAAGAAAAAGAAAAGTGGATTATAGTTGGTTCCTTATTGATCCCACAATTAGCCGGGTGGTGTAGGATTCCCTCTGATGTAGCTGAGCTTAAAGCAAAAACATATTCATTGACTAACTCCTCTTTGTAGCTCGGTCAGTAAAAAATATCCACAGCTTTGTCGGAACACTTTTCATACAAAAGATCTTCTGAATTACTCAGCAGCGTTCTGGTGATGATGGAGAGACATCCTCATTTATTCAACGTGGAGTATGAACCTCAGTTTGGGGAAGTAAACAATATAATATCTGAGGTTCCTCATTTGGGATTTTTAAAACTCCCCATTCTTGGATTTCATGAGTTGGTGACTTTAGATTTCTTATTTCTTTGTGAATTCCTGGTCTGGACTGCTGCGTGGAAACTTTGTATAAAGTAAGAATGACTGTTGTTGTAGCTGCGGTTGGTTTTTACAATCTTCTTTCATGGTTTTATAGAAAAAAAAAGCTGAACCTTAAAATTGGGTTTGTGGGTCGTGTCGAGGCTGAGTTGTCTGTGTGCCAAACAGAAACCTCCTGTGCTCCGTCTCTCTCTGTGAGGTTTTCTTCTCCAGCATCTTGTTCGGCCATAGTTCTTATTTTTCCTAATGCCACTGGAATTAAAGATTTTGTGGGCCATCGTGGAGATTAGAATCCCACTAGTTTCCTCTACCAAAAGATCAAGTGATAGCAAAAGACAAGAGTTCCAGTTGGTTCAGCTTGATGACGTCTGTAGTAAAACACAAGTTTTATTGTTTTTGTAGCCAGACACAGTTGTTACAAATAAAAAAAACTAATGTCAAACTAAAATGTATCCTTTCATCAAGAATAATGTCTAGAAAATATAAAAATTTTATATAAATGCGATTAAAAAAATCATTGCAAGAGCAAAATTATTAACACAATAATATTGTAAAGTCTATATTTGACACAATGGAATAATTTCACTAACACCTTTGGGGTTTTTTTAATCACGTATTTAGCCCTGAACTGGCAATAATGTTGTTTTTTTTTCCTTGGGATATTCCAGGTCTATGTAAAGTTAATTAAGGGAATTGATTCTGCATAACTGTGAAAGTGATTGCTTGAATTATGTGAAAAGACTGCAAACTGCAGCACTGAAGTTCAGGCTGGGACTGATTGTTTTAGTTTTTGGCTCAGACACAATGAGCCGACAAGGTTGATGTTGTAAGTCAGTTAAAGAACCTTGCTGGATGTCAGGATCTGGTAACAACACGATCGCCATGTTTAGATTCTCTCAAAATTATGAAGTAAAGTTGAATGATTTTCATCTGCTGCTCTGATGAAGAGTGAAGGATTAGCAGGAATACCTGCCGCTGTAGTTTGATAACCCAGAATGCCATAGTTAATAACAATGTCTCCTGTGTTACAATAAACTAGGAACACAGAAGTATTACTTCACACTTTAGAGGTCCCATATTATACAGTTTTCAACAAATTCACATAGGAGGTCCAACAACATTGCATTCGGTGTATTGCCCCAAATCCAGCATTTTCCTTTATTTCAGCCACTCTAAAAGTCCCTCTAGTGAGCTCTACTGAGAACAGGCTGCTTGTGTGTCTGTACAATGAGCTGCGCTGAACCGAGTCCAGGACTATCCAATGTGAAAGTCCCTTGAGTGTAACTGTAATGGTTTTTCATATTATACTGAATTTATTCACTATATCAGTAATCTTTGTAAGTTTTTATCTACATGTGGGCAGGGCAAAGTGAGCATCGACTTCCAGAAGGAGTGGCAATTTCCCCACATGGCGTCATGAAGGGAACTTGTGAGGGAGATGACAGACTTTCTTGACTTTTTACTATGGGCTCTCAGGACACCTATTACTGTTAGAAAACCATTGTAAAGTTAGTTTTGCATAATATGGGACCTTTAAGACCCCAAAACAACGGGTGCGTTATTTAATGAATATTGAAATATAATTTCATTAAATGCCACAATGTAATTTGATTTTGAGGATATGAGCAAAAAGAAACAAAGAGTGAAAGATTCAAACATACTTGATATGACTGAAACTGTTCAGATTTTTTACCAGAATGAATCCAAGTCTAAATGAGAGAAATCTGGCTGTGTATAACTATCCATTGTTCCCGACCTGAGCTCGGAATCCATTGTACCTGTAGAGCTGTGTATAAGCGGAGGTACATCAGTATGATGAGAGATTAATGAAGGACGAGCTGTATGCCTGTGTGTGAATAACAACATACCAGTTTGACCTGTTTGTTTTTGTTTGTTTGTGTGTGTGTGTGTGTGTGTGTGTGTGTGTGTGTGTGTGTGTGTGTGTGTGTGTGTGTGTGTGTGTGTGTGTGTGTGTGTGTGTCAGATGACAGTCCTCTGCCCTGACAGCAGGACCTTCATTACAGGCCCACAGTCGCCATCTGCTGACCCTCATATCTGCCTCGGCCTCATCAGTCTCTCACTTTTCCTCTTCATCCACTGCGTTCCCACTCTTTCTCTCACTCATTTGTTGTCCAATTTGTGGCACATAACTGTCATTTCTTTCCATTGTATCCTTGGTCAAACTGCTCATCTCATCCGAGCTCCTCTCATTATACAGGAATATCAGGAGCAGTGACTCGACCTCACTGTTTCTGCCACTTTCTATTCCATCCCCACAACCTCTCTCACCCTGTTCCCATCTGCTACCCCTGCTACCAATCGCCACTCTTCTCACGTCTCATGTTTCTTATATTTTCCAGCGTTCCCCCCTGTTAATGCTTTCAGTATATTAAATTGGTGGAATACCGAAAGATAAAATCAATAAAGAGCTATAGATTGGAGAATGTTTGTTTTGGGCTGAAATTGAATTCTGGTGCTTTTCTCAGGCTGATGCTGCATCTCGCTTTGAGGGGACTCCTTAGTCATTTTTGTCACACCTTTATTTGGCAGGCCTGAGGATGGCAGAAGAAAAGGAATAGAGAAAAATAGGAGAGGAGCGAGATTGAGTTGGTGAGTCATTGTCCATAAGGAGGGCAGTGCAAACAGTCTGGGGCAGGCATTGTCTGTCTGGCTATACAGCACTGTATTGTATACCATGCTGCATAAAACATGCGGTTTTCACGTGTGCTCGTACTGTATATGCAGTGGAGCAATCGCAAACTTCACCACGACTCATGAATCACCCTTGAAAACTGATTCATTCTCTTTGCTCAGCATCGTCCCCAAGGACCCCACTGGTCACACGTGGGGCCAGTCATGCAGAGCTGTTGTGATTGCACGTCACTGAACACATTGTTGGCCGTAGGCCAAATGGGCATCAGGCAATACATTAGGTTTCCAATAAAATAAAGCACGCCGTTGATGTGGAAGGCTGTAAAATCAATACAGGTTTGAAGAAGCTGTCAAGGTACCGTGAGTCACCAGATTATGTAGCAGGAACCTCTTGCATGAGGCTTTTCCTTTTGATTTGGCAGCTTTACGTGCGGTACAGCAGTGGTAGTAAACTGATGAGAAACTGCAGGGAAACTACTAAATTCATTTTAAAGATGCGTTAATCAAGGATTTGTCGGTCTAACTCTGTCACTAAGAGACAGGCTAAGATAAGTTGTGATCTAAGATGAGTGTAGCGATTCAAAGCTTTGGTGGCTCTAATGGGTATTTGTTGTGTTGTTGTCGTACTGTAGATGAATACAGCTACTCAGGATCAGTGACTAGGTTCATAAGGAGTAGCATAAGGAAAAATCAAACATAGCAGACCAATCAAGAACAAGATTAATGAGTTTCCGGCTTTGTTTATGTAAAACAAAACAAAAAAACAATAGTAGTCAAACGTATGAATGAGAAGAAAACACATCAACCATGTAAGTAATTCCCTTTTTTGGCTTTGGTTTAAAGTTTTAGTCCTAATATTAACATATATAGTAGCAATATATGCTGCTACTAAAAATAGCTTGAAAGAGAACATTATTTAAACTAGGGCTGCATGATTTTAGTGAACCATTGATATGCAATAATGTGGAGTTTTGTAGTAGTGATTTCAAAACTTTTTCTTCTTGAACCCAATTTTAACTGTGTTATTAAAATATTTGGATCAGGCACCTAGAAAAAAAGCACCTACTGTTCCCTCCAGCAGCATTTAAAAGAAAGGCAGCTGGTTGACTTTGTGGTTTTAGTAATTTTCCCCTTGATTTTCCTGTTTCCGATTATTTTTCTGATTGTTATATTCCACAATCCTGATTGAAACTGCATTTTTGCCTTGAATGTGTGATGAGCAAATTTGCTTTTCGGAAATAATAAAAAGTAAAGAGTAAATTTCCTTCATAGAAAGAAATGAAATATGAAATACTCATATTTTCCTCCCCTCAAGAGTTGAAACCAACTATGAGGCAATGATTTATTTTCTTTTTGACACTGACACCCTGAGGCTGGTGACTTCTGATTGGCTGTGTTACATCCATAACCATTAACGTTACCACATCAGACTACATTTTTTATGTTTCATTTAAATAGATAAAAAAATGTATATAGTCAAGCATGTATTGATCAACAAGTGTTTCTACTGTATGTAAGAGATTAGTTTACAGAGTAAAGCTGAAAAGGAGGGAAAGAGAGAGAGTGCAAGGAAAGGAAAAAAATGAGAGAGAGAGAGCAAGAGAGAGAGAGAGAGAGAGAGAGAGAGAGTGAGAGACTGTGAGAGTGTGGTTTTCTTTCAGTTATTCAGTGGCTGGGTAGTAGTGCTCACTGCTTTCTCTTACTGTCTGGACTCAGGCCTGACTGGGAGGGAATATGGGGACGTCTTCAAAAGGAGGTGTGTATGAGAATCAAGAGTGAGAAAGAGTGAGAGAGCGAGTGGCAGAGAGAAAATGAGAAAACCTGATGAGAGTAGAGAAAGCATGTGTGCGGGAGTCTTAGTGCTAATGAACAGAAAGCATGCAGAAAGGAAGGGAAGTGGACACTAAAGTCCAGGGGTGGTGTGAACACACACACACATTAAATACAGTGGGCTATTTGTGTGTTTGCTCAGCGCTCAGTTCAGGTGTTTTTGTTTCTCCCGTTATTGTCAGTTGAGATTGAGGAAGCAGTGATAATGTGGCGCTGTGGTGTAAAGTGCTGTTTGTGTTGGTGTGCTGTCTTTCTAAACGACACTATGGCTAAGACCTACTGTGCAGACTCAGACAAAGGCCTCAGTGTGAGCGTTCGTCAAGGAAAACAAATGACTGTTGTGTGTGTGTGTGTGTGCGTGCGTGCGTGTGTCTGTGTGTGTGTGTGTGTGTGTGTGTGTGTGTGTGTGTGTGTGTGTGTGTGTGTGTGTGTGTGTGTGTGTGTGTGTGTGTGTGTGTGTGTGTGTGTGTGTGTGTGTGTGTGTGTGTGTGTGTGTGTGTGTGTGTGTGCGAGTGTGCAAGTGTGCGAGTGAACCCTGCACTCAGGGAGAGCAGTTGCAGGCGTAGCTAGGGGAACTCAGAGGTTATTTGAGATCATTAGACAGCTGCCAGCACTCCTGGTACTGACTCTTCTCTTCTCTTCTCTTCTCTTCTCTTCTCTTCTCTTCTCTTCTCTTCTCTTCACTTCTCTCCTCTCCTCTCCTCTCCTCTCCTCTCCTCTCCTCTCCTCTCCTCTCCTCTCCTCTCCTCTCCTCTCCCCTCCTCTCCTCTCTGTTAACCATTGTGCAGCAACAGTTGCAGACAGCTGGGAGTGTGTCGCTCTCTGACATTAGCCGAACAGCTGTTTTATCCCCCTGGCCTGCGCCCGAGAGCTCAGCTTTAGATTTCGCACAATGGACCTGCTTTGTTTCATACCAAGACAATGGCTGTGATTGCTGGAATGTCAATGTGTTGCCACATCAACTCAGGCGCAAACGAGTGACAGATCTGCATCGTTTTAGTCGGTTTGCATGGTTAACCTCAAGGCGGAGAGCGTAACCTCAGCATATGTGCCGCCTTGTCCCGTGTGTGGTGTTTCCTGTTTGAATTGCAGTCTCCTGGATGTGGTTCTAATTGTTCTGCTCGCTGTAAAGAGGCCTCTGATAGTGGTAACTAAGACAAGTGGATCTTATTCCCATAGCAACAAGAGCATATCTTTCCCAAGAGCAAAATTCATTAATTATGCCTTTCTTTTACAAGACCTTTATTTTCTAAGACAGGAATTAGAATGCATGCTCAATTTCCTCCTCAGCACAAGAGCTACACCGCCGACTGCATCGCCTCTCCAGCTGCTACCCAGACGGCTAATAGAGAAATGCTCTGTCGCCTGGAGAATATTAATACACTCATATCCATGCACACGCTCACACACACTGTTAATGGTTTTGTGTACTTGTTTGTGCTTTTATGTGTGTGTTTACACCTCATGTCGTGAACTACTCCCAGACACAGCCAGCAACGCCGTGTTACTTCTTATTCGATCTCGTTCTGGCTTTTTTTCCCCCTCTGCCTTGTTATTGTGGGTCTGAAGTAAAAGATTGCATATGATCCGTCAGCGTATGTTTGTGTCTGTGCGTCTGAGTGGGAAACTAAAAGAAGAAAAATGAGGGGAGAAGCTGAAAGCTGATATAGTGTAATAAAACCTTTTCATTTCCCTGTGAAATGAGAAGAGGAGGTCATGGTTGGTTGGTTGTGCAGAATTTCTTATACACATTAACATCACTGATAAAGAGACATGGTTTTTTTTTTGTTTTGTTTTTTGTTTTTTTGCTTGCCAGCTTTGTATGAGTCAATTCATTTATCTGATGGAAACTAATCCAACCATTTTTCTAATCCTGGAAGGCACACAGGGTCCTCTCAGCCAGTTTGGTACCTACCACAAGTTGGACAACTGTGTGTGTGTGTGTGTGTGTGTGTGTGTGTGTGTGTGTGTGTGTGTGTGTGTGTGTGTGTGTGTGTGTACACGGAAATCAGCAGTGTCGTTGAGTCCAAAGAAAGTCAGTGCAAGACAACTGCTGCAACCTAGGAAAGACGCTTATTCCAACTTCAGGTAGTTTTTCTTTGATATTTTCCAAATCTGATCTGACTGAAACGGCTTCGGCGGCTTCTCCTGCCTGCTGCGATCCTGCTGCTCTTATCTGGTGTCTGCCAGATCAATGTTGGGAGTTTGGGGGCACATGTATATATACATATATCTTCCCAGAGAGCAGCATAAAAGCTACCTGCCGCACTGTCATTCAGCATTATGCCTGGTCAGAGTCGTCCGCCTCTGCAATTCTCCTCTCTCCCTCAACACCCTTGGCTGTCCTCTTCTTTCTTCGTCACCCCCCCCCCCCCCCCCCCCCCCCCCCGTCCCTCACGCACCCACTCCTCCTCTTCTGCGCTCGAGTGGCGGCGCGTGCAGGGGATGGAGTGCAGAGCTGATAGAGCAGAGCTTTTAATTGTAGCGGAAAAGAGAGCAGTAAGGAGGCCGTGGGAGCACACAGGAAGATTGGGAGAAGGGTGAGGGGAAGGGAAGTGAGAAAGCTCGACACGAGGTGAGAAGCAGCAGCATGAAAGATGGAAGGAGGAGAGCAGAGAGAGAGAGAGAGAGAGAGAGAGAGCTGAGGCGGTCAGTCTGCAGTCTGCTGTGTCAGAGGTTCACACAGGCACCAGAGATTTAGAGCTGATCTATTTGGCTCAACGTGCAGCCTTTGCCCACACGAATGCACACACTCACTCACGCACACAATTGTTACTATTAAACCTACTCACTGCTACTTTGTGTTTGTTCATACCTAAATGTGCGCAGCCACTTAAATGTGTAATTCATTCCTGCGAGAAGTATGCAATGTATTTACATCAAAACGGAAACTCCGTCGGTAACCTCTCAATGTGTCCACTCTTTCCTCATCCCACGTCTAACTCAGCTCTGGCCTCTGGTTATCTTTAACCAGCTCCCTCTGAAGTGTTTGTTCCGAACCGTGTCCGCAGGTCTCAGCACCTTCACGTCTGTCCCCTCGACCTCTTTTCCTTTTGTCAGTGCCACCGTGTCATAGTCTCCAGAAAGTCTAATAACGAGTGTGAAGACGTCAAACACGGCAGGACAAGGATTCAACAGCTATATAACCAGAATTGCACACTTGTTGGGTCAATCCTTAATTACAAGTTAAACTATAAAACAGCTTGTTACCACATTAGTGAATAGTCTCTGTGGTTTTACCTTGGAGCACTTTTCCCAAACAAAAATAAGAAGACAGAGCACAAACACATTTTCAAAATCTACGCTGCACATTGCAATGACTTGTAAACTCCTATAAAAGATAGCAGCTTAATAGACTCTCTCGTTTATAAAACTAATAATGAACAAAGACTGGAGATAAAACGTTGCAACTCGGTAATCGGTGTCTTCTGACTACGACAGGTTCAAGCTTGTGGTTGCTGCTTATGTGGCAGCTAATCTTATGTGACTTATGTTTTTATATTCAATGTATTAGTAATATGTGATAATGTTTCATTGTGCTCATTGTTTTTTTAAAATATATAATTGTCTTATATTTGAAATAAAAATAAAACATTCACATATTCAGTATCACTAATCAGCAGGCCTTTGTGATATTTCACGTTTTAATTTTTAATTCGTCTGTCCATGTGTAGTAGACAGAGGCCTTGGACCATCCATCCATCCATCCTTCTATCCATCCATCCATCCATCCATCCATCCATCCATCCATCCATCCATCCATCCATCCATCCATCAACTAATAATGTCTTATTCAGTCACCCTTTGTTGTCTGTGTTTTTGTGCATCAGCTCTTTCATAAAAATTAAATGTACTATATTTCCATATGAGGAGTAATAGTAACAGTTACACTGATAGAAGTTATTCTGCTCATCTCTGGGCTCATGGCACAACATCTGTGTTGGGATTTGCATAAGAAAAGTTACTGGTTATAAGTGAAAGCAGAAACATGATGGTGACAGTTTAGAAACAAGTGCTTGTGGTTAGTCTTGTGGAAACAGGAACGTTTTCAAAAGTACCAAGTCAAAGCTAAGAACTCTTTAGTTTTTGCTTTTTTACAAACGAAAACCTCCAGATTTAGGGTCTGTTCTTAAAACAGAATCAGAAGAGTCTATTTCTGATTCAGATCTTTTTCTCCTCCTTCCAGGTCCAGTGTGTGATGAACCGGCAGAGGGCAAGAGGAAAGGCCGTCCTAAAGCAGAAATGCAGGAGCTCAGAAGCATCCCTGTGAGTTATCTTCTGTTAAAAGTGTGGGTGCTTGAAGTGGCCTTCATTAAGCAGACGACACAGCACTGAATAGCGATGTAGCTTACACATATTCAACTCTCTCTCCCTCACCCCTGAGCAGGCCCATATGATAGTACAATGGAAGGAAGAGTTTAAGCGCCGCTCCAGGGTTAAATGTCCGTGTTCAGGATGCTGGTTAGAGTTTCCCAGCATCTATGGAGTCAAGTACCACTATCAACGCTGCCAGGGGGTGAGTCACTAGCCTCGGCTGTTTTCTGTTATATGACTATCTCTACATTTATGCCTCAAAATAAACACGGCTCAGCATTATAGAACACCTTTCAAATAAGGTGTTCAGTTATAATATAATGCTCACACTATAATCATACAAACATTATAGACCATTCATAAGTAGTCACCTGTTTTGGTTTGGGTTTTTTTTTTTTCAAAATCCCGTGACTCGTCAACTGAAGGCTTTTAGTAAGCTACCCACTGTCATCTGATTGTGCGTAGGGAGAGAGATGACAGTAAATCCCCTCTCCTCATGTCTGTATTCAGGCCACCGTAGCTGAGAAGCTGAGTCATGGCTGTCCGTACTGTGAAGCAGTGTTTGCCACGAAGGTACGCCTGCAGAAGCACAAGAGGTGGAACCACGCAGACAGAGTGAACATGGAGCCCAAAGAAGAGCAGTTCAAGCTTCAAAAGGCTGCCATCAAGTCCAGCACCAAGAAAAGGTGACTGGGATTGAGATCTTAAACACCTATTTGTATTTATTTTATTCTAATACTGACTTCCAAAATGGTCTTCCCTGTCAGACCCATGGAGAACAGTCCCCCGTCGCCGGTGTTTTTCAAAGTGAAAAAGACCCACGAGGTGTCCACGCCCTCTCAGAATGGGGAGCTGGCCCACCATAAGAGTGAGAGGAAACAGCACAGCCACAGTCAGCCTTCACAGCAGATCCACCAGCCCGTCCAGCCTCAGTCCCAAAGCACATCGTCTGATGCAGGGGGGAGTGAAAGTGAGGGAGGAAGCCTCCCCCCTTCGTACCCCGACGAAGACCCGGAGCGAATGCGGCACAGTAAGATTATTGTCTATTATAAAAACGTGCTTCATTTTCTGATTATATGTCTGTGTTTGACCGTCTTCGTCTTGATGCAGGACGAAAACAGAAAACGCCCAAGAAATTTACTGGAGAACAGCCGTCCATATCTGGAACATTTGGATTAAAAGGTAAATTATAATTGAGATTCAACCAGGTTTTTTTATGAAAATTGGTTCATAACAACTTGTGACGTCATGCGTGTTTTATTGTAAAGTTCCAAAACATATCAAAATCATACATTATCGCTTAAAGATTTCTCTATGAAAGCTTTTAACCTGCTTTTACATGTTATAACACTACTGAGTGGTACCACACCACAAAAATGTGTCTAATGAACAAATACCTAACATTAATTAATACACTTAATTAAGCTCTCAGTTTATGTGCATTTTGCACATGATTTACTAAGATCAGTGCCATAGTAGGCGTCAGTAGCAAACAGGAGTATTCAGAGGAGTGATGTGGCATCTTTTTACACCCTGTTTTCACAAGAACTTTCACCTTCTGGTCAACATAGAGTGTATGGATGAAGCACTGAGCCCCCACAAGTTGAAAAATTAGGCGTTTGAAGTTATGAAATCAGAACGTCACAGCAAATAAATAAATCTGAATTTGTCAGGGAAAAAAACAGCCTACTGGATGACTGGTCACAAAGTCAACATTTAAGAAAATATCTTAGAATAAAGTGGCTGAGGAAATGTCATCTCTGTGTGTATGTTTATCACATCAAGTTTGATTTTTATTTATTGACTTAATTTTGTTAGATTGGAGGAAATGTGGTGATCAATGTTACAACGTGTGTGACGGGCTGGATAAAGGGCTAATAATGCAATAGAAAAATTGTCTTGGAAGGAAGTATACACCCAAGCTGGAAAAAATTGATATGAGACTGTCGGCTCACTTTATCACAATGTGTGGTGATTGGTTGTGTAAGTGACTGAATGCTCCCTGCTGCTGCTGATCAATGGGACTGGTCTTTTAACGGTGTTAATGTGGCTACTGGAGAGATGTTTCATATCTGGCTAAATGAATCAGTGACTCTCACACATGCACACACACACACACACTGCTCAGTGACTCATTTAACACTCGCAGGGCTGTAAACTACTTATCATGGTTTGTCAAACAATTCATCTGCAGTTTGCAGAACTCTCTGCCCACATTTTGCTCTATTTCAGTCTGACTGTCATTGATCTGGTGAAGCTCAAAACAGCTTCCTTTTTTGATTGTCAGCCTCCGTTTTTATTTTACAGCCAGTATCAGATTTCCCTTTTTAGACCCTAGTTCTTATTCAGCATTGTCCTACATCTGTCCTGTTCCTGTCTGCTTGGGCGTCTGGCTTTATCCCGAATACATTAAAAGAGAAGACATTGAGAAAAATATCACAGCGACTGTCTGCTCTGTAACCTGCAGGTATGAGTAAGGTCGAGGAGAAGCTGAAGGCCGGCCGTGTGAAGAGAACAGAGGGCAACGAGGAGCATCAGAGAAGACCTTCGTCGAGTCAGTCTTCCAAGAAAGAGCCGGCCACAACAAGCTCTGGTGGGCACCTCCACCACTCTCATTTATCCAACACATAGGTGACACAGTCTACCAAGGCATAAAAACAAAAATCTGACGGATCCATTTATCTTCGATACGGCTTCATTCATCTTGAGGTGTTGGAGACGATTTAAGATCAGACAGACAATCAGAGTCACCAGTTAACCTGAAACTCAATCCCACACATTGCAAGGGGAGAACATGCAAACTGCACAGAAAGACCTCTGAGCCTAATTTCGAAGCGGTAATATGCTGCCTCAACCAGAAGGATAGTCATCACACAAAAAACACAATTTAAAGAATTTCACCCTGGGATTAATAAAGTATTTTCTAATACTTCTTAAAAAAGCAATTATGAAGTGATTCACGACTAAATAAATGACAGTCAAGAGCAACAAGAACATTTTTAATTTAGTAGAACTATTTGGTTCTTTGTTTAATAATTCCTCTGAACAAAGGTTTGAATTCCACACATGTTCTCTCACCCAGTTCATTGTTTCTCCAACACAATTATAGAGTGAGTCTGTAAAACCAAAGCAGAAAGAGAAATGTTTCACTCATAAGGACATCGCCCTCTGACCGGTAAACTCACACCTTCCTGCGTCCTTCATGTCTCTCAGCTGTTGTTACTGACACTCAGTGGCAGCGAACCATCTCAGAGCGAGGCGAGGTGGTCTGTCCCACCTGCTCCATCGTCACCAGGAAAACAATCCACGGTCTGAAGAAACACATGGAGATTTGCCAGAAGGTGAGTGACTGAACACGCTGGGAACAAGTTCCCAGACCGATGTCTCTGTGCAGGCTTTCAGTCCTGGACTCTTGATGGAACATGTCACACTAAGGACACTTTTTCTGAAGTACAAAATCTATCAAGATATTGATTGGAAGGCAGTGGAAGTACCATCAGAGGGGGTCTCAGTACAGTCATCTCACCGGTTTCTGTGTAACTTCCTCCTTCATTGTATGAAAGCTAATGTCAACCTGCAATGGAGCGAAAAGGACACACTTTCCTACATTAGGCACAATTTCCTTGTTCAGATTAGTGTTCTGCTGGGAGTCGATCACTGGGGCTGAAGTGGGCAAAAAGGGAATGTGTGGACAGGGTATTGACCTTGGGAGATCTGGGTGGAGTGGTGCAGTTCCTGAAGCCCTCAGAGAGACGTATTCCTCCAGTCATTTTAAAGCTTCTTAGCCCAGTGGCCTGTGTGACTCTATTAAAGTGACAGTCCGCCGTTAAGCAGTGACACGATCACCACATTACGACTGGGTCACACACCATCAACACACTCCTGCCTCCAGATCAATACTGAAGCCAGGAGAAAAGTCGAACACAAAGAACGCTGTGTGTTAAATTGGCTTTTTCGGGTTTCTGAAGAGTCCTGATGTGTTCTTTTTTGTGTTTTATTTTCACCAGAATTGCACACTGTTAATAAATTCTATTAGATTAGAAATGAAATGTGGAGATGTTGATGGAGCCAATAAAGAGCAAAGCCAGCAAGAACGAGATGTTTGTTAGTTTCATTTTCACTGAGAAATGCTATTTGAGACTCTGTTTGGCCTTCCACCCTCACAGCTCCAGGATGCCCTGAAGTGCCAGCAGTGCCACAAACAGTTCAGGTCTAAAGCCGGCCTCAACTACCACACCATGGCTGAACACAGCAGCAAGGTACACCCGCACACCCTGGCACTCCTGACACGTTCTTCAATGCCTCCTCTGACTTTGTGTCTTGATGACTGATCGTTTCTTCTACCACACAGCTTGGTTTTCAAAACCTTTGGTGTTGACTAGAACCTTTATTTTGATTTCATGGCTGTAAATTTGTCAAAAATGCAATAAGCGAGTTCCTCTGTCATGTTTACGATGATTAAATCAACTTGTAATATCTGCAGTTCTTCAGTGTTACTGTTGTTGATGGTACTCAGAAGCTCAAGTGGAGATTCAGTAAAGATGGCAAGATGTAAACAGGGTTACAACACTGAAAATGTGTTTTAATCAAGCACCCAATTAAAAATCGTGAGGGCCGGCGGAGAAAAAGTCTCTCACCACAATAACAGCAGCGTCTCTGCTGAAGGTTTAGCTGATTTTCTCTTCGCTGGCATTGAGAACATGCAATCAGAAACAAGGACATTTTTTTTCAGTCATTGTAAAACACATTGAACGTTTCACAATCATCTAGTAGCATGAACTCCTCCCAGTATGTTTTGCCTGGCCTGGAACACAAGTGATACTCATATTCTAAAAAGCAAAGGCGCTAAATCGATTGTGTATGTTCGCTGGTGCATCTGTCAGACGGGATCCTGAGTGTGTTGTTTTAATACAGTAGATCAACTTCCACATGCGCATGCCTGCAATACCATTTTAACTTTTAGTGCATCAGGCCCTTTGTAAAGAAAACCCGCATGGACTGCTGCTGGTGGCCTGATAAGAAAGAAACTGATTGAGTATGTGTTTCCATGGATCCGCGCACATAAAATAAATTGCTATATACAGTCTACAAACGCCTCTCTGTGCTCGGGTATCTCAGCTGTGAGCGTTTCTCCAGAAGCCTGATGTAGGGTCTCTGTAGAGCATGATACGTTTGAAGTGGTGTTCCTGAAGTGCTCGCGTTTCTTTGTGCAGCTGTCTTAACTCTTGACAGTCGAGGGCTTCATTAAGATATTATCGTGATACACCAACGGTACTGCTATGAAGTTAGCTGAATTATTAAAGGTCGCCTGTTTCAAATGGGATCATGAAAGTTTAATAGACGCACAGGCGTCCTCGTAACACGTAACATGTGCATTTCTGTTTTCGTATGAGCACACGTGCTCACATTATGACACATGTGAAAGGCAGGGAATGTGTAGTCGTGGGCCCTAAAGGAACAGAGGCTAGAGAAGTGTGTCTGTAGGTTGCCAGGTTTGAATCCCCCTTGTTAACGGATGCGGATTGCTTGCACAGGACCTTTGACCCCCCAACAGCTCCCTGGCAGCCCACTGCTTCCAGTGTGTGTCGTCGTCAGTAGCCAGTAACAATAATAGCTCATGGTGTTCTCAACCAAAGATTACTGCATGTGCGTTGTAAGAGATGTGAGGCTTGGTGATGAACAGTGTATGAATTACATTTAACACACTCAGCAGTTTGAGGAGCTTCTGAACATTTTCTAAAAACTATTTTTTTAATTAGATAGTTTGACTGGTTTGAGTTGTTTGTTTGTTAGTTTGTTTTTTCAGAAAAAAACCTTTTTATTCATAGACCAGGAAGACACATACTGTACCTTGTGCACACTCTAGCCCTGTTGAGATAGAGATATTGATTTTATTTTACACTAAATTGTCTTTTCTATATCAAGTTCATATGTTTAACAGTATATTGTAGGTTCTTTAATTATTGTTGCGGATGGTATATACTGCTTTATTGTGTTTGCGATGATGTTGGAAGGCAGTGAAGCCTGAGTCAGAAAAATACTTTAGCCTCTGTGTTTGTAGAGAATCTTTTTAAAAGTAGCCCCATTAACTTTTATCAAGAAAATGTGTTGTGTGTCTTTAGGTCGACATGTTTTCGTCGTGTAAGTGTATTTTTTGTTGTTCTTGTTGTATTGTATTCTTGTTGACACGTGTTTTCATTTAATTTAGTGTCAGTCATGTAATTTTATGAAAGACTGTGTTAAGTTTTCGGGTTTCATCGTAGTTTTTGTTGCCACATAATTGATTTTGCCGCACCTGAAACAAATTGTGCATTATTCTCCTGTAAGCAGTGCTGCTGTGAAGTCGGCTGTGGTCACATGACCGTGGGTAACGGACGTACGGGTCACCTACTGAGGTCCACGTGGATGGTTCTGCTGTGATGGTGCAGTCTGAGTCACACGCTCTCTCCTGCACTCGTTCTGTTGTTTGATCAAGGCATTAAGAACACGTGGTGATGGCGTTTCATTGGTTTTCTCTCTTTTCCTTCCACTGGATATCAGAGGCTGTGCCGGTGTCTGTTCTCTCGCCTGCGGGCTTTTGCGAGTGCTTGATGTACTCCAGTGGCGTGTCCTCTGCTTTTTTTTTTTTACCTTCACAGGAAGCTACAGTAAGGGTTGTGTGCCAGTCATCTCTATGTGTTAACACATGAGAAAACATGGAAGTTTTGTTCCACTGGGACCCCTTAGCAAATCCAGACTCCCTCTCGTCCCCCTGCTTCTCTTTCTTCTCGCTGGCAGCCCGGCCATCTGTTGTTCTGGTCTTGGCTGGGGTTGGGCACCAGCTAGCACCGAGTGAAAACACGAGTCTGACAGAAACATGCCTTGAGTAGCAGCCTCACCATGAAACCATTTAATGATCCTGGCTCAGTGTGAACACCAGAGATGAAAAACAAATTTCTTTTGCGGGTTGATTTTTTTTATTAAATTTTGTTTTTGTCATGAGGGAGTGGGAGGTGTTGTGGTGGCGCACGCTCATGCGACGGTGTGTTTGTTCATGTCAGCCCTCAGGGAGCGAAGGCCAGGCGGGCAGTGAGCACGAGGAGAGGGAAAGGCTGCGCAGAGTGCTCAAACAGATGGGACGAATCAAGTGTCCCAGTGAGGTATGCACCTCTTCATTATTCCGCACCTCCTTTCCTCTTTTGCATTCTCATTTTATACTTTCTGTGTGCCTCATTTTCATTTGTCTCAACTCCTCTGTCTTACTCTCTCTCTCGCTCTCCAATTTTTCCTTTATGCCTCATTCTTGACACGATGCCCAAAACTACATCAACACCGTGCTCCCCATTACTCACACTGGAGAGAGAGAGAGAGAGAGAGAGAGAGAGAGAGCTGTGAAAAATAGACTCTCGACAGTTGCTTGTCTTCACACTGAAAAATGAGCATCCTCTTCCCATTTTTCCTGTGTTTTTTAACATTATGCGGAAAATATTAGCCAAATACAACCGAAGTGTTCCATTAAAGCAGCTTCTTGTTCCACTTACCCAGTTTCCTGCTTAATGTGCGTTTTCATTCTGTCTCATTTCTGTCACTGGTGTCACATGACCGCACAAACATTTCCTTGTACACCCACACACACACACACACACACACACACACACACACACACACACACACACACACACGCACACACACGCGCACACACACACACAGGGGTGTTCAGCCCACTTTTCCAGTCTGGTGGGCTTCCAGTATCACCAGCAGCGTTGTGGAGGAGAGTTGTCTGACGATGAGAAGCCTCTGTTTCTGTGCCAGCACTGTGGGAAAAACTACCGCTCCAAGGCGGGCAGAGACTACCATGTACGTACCGAACACTCCCTCAACATCCCCACCACCCCCACCACCACAGCAGCAGCCCCAAACAACAACAAGGACAATATCACTGACACCAACAACAACACTGGCAAGGAGAGGGTAAGATGATCTCAGAGAGCAATTACATTGGAGGTTTTAGTGTTTCCACTCATATCGGTATCTGACTGCTCCGATAGGTGGCTTCTGAGGAGTCTCTATCAGGAGGCAGGAAGGAGCAAAGCCAGCCTGAGAGGAGAGACTGGCAGGAGAAAGCACTGAGCAGCCAGCTGAAGGAGAAGGCCAGAGAAACGTGGGGAAATGACCGAGAAACTCGCGAGAGGGAGCGAGACAAAGCAAAGACATCACAGGTTCACAGCCAGGGGGAGGACTTTGAAAGGACCCCCAGTGGCAGGGTGAGGCGGCGGTCAGCTCAGGTGGCGGTGTTCCACCTGCAGGAGATAGCAGAGGACGAGCTGGCCAAAGACTGGGGCACCAAGCGCCGGATCAAGGACGACTTGGTGCCTGACAGCAAACGGGTGAGAACAGATTGGTCGCTTTGCAAACACATACACGCTGATAGCAGACATGTAAGAAAGACTGAACATAATATGAAAAACGCACCTATGTAGTCGTGTCATATAAAGGCACAGGTACCTAATCTGCAGACCTCACACATCAGAGGTGTCAAACATCAGGCCCGCGGTCCAAAACCGGCCTGCAAGAAGCTACAATCCGGCCAAACCACCAAGAAAATTGTAAAAGAAAAGATTGAATTTGTCAGAAAATTTCTTAAGAGTAGCGCACAAAACACTGAGACCCTGAGATCATTGCAGGCAAACTAGTATTAGCCTCAAAGCCATGCTTTCAGTGTGAGTTTGTAATAACATGCATAATGTTTTTTTTTTGTTTTGTTTTACTTTTTTCTGTATTTTGCACCAGAAGGTATGATTAAAAAGAACTTAATGTTGCAGTTGTAGTCATTTTTGCTAGTAATTGTTGGGTTTTTTGTAAGTATAGAACACCATGTACATGATGCACCAAAACAAATACAATTTTAACATTCAAATTTAAAGGTTATCATGACACTATTTTACCGGTCCGGCCCACTAAAGATGAAATTGAGCTGTATGTGGACCTTGAACTAAAACGTGTTTGACACCCCTGGATTATATAGTCACATAAAGTTATTGAAAATTAAGGGTAATATTTGCAGATCATGATGACACTTTCTCTTTGTTTCCACTGTGATAACATTGTGCTAATAAAACATGCTCTTTGTTGTGTAGTTAAACTACACTCGTCCGGGCCTCCCCAACTTCAGTCCAGAGCTACTGGAGGCCTGGAAGAACCAGGTCAAGGAGAAGGGCTTCATCTGCTGCACAAATGAAGTGAGAACATCAACATGATCCACTCTTGTATGATTTTGTGGATGTGAAATGATCAAAAATGTGCAACAAATGAGTGAATCTGACACATTTGCCAAGTTAGCTTATAACATCTGCCTTTTGTTTTTGGTTATTGAGTGTTTTTAACGGTACTGAGGGGCTCATTCAGAGGCAGTAGCTCGTAGGGGTGTCAGTATATCCAGATATTTGATATTTAAGTAATACAAGTTTATTCCAGTGCTTTTGTTTTCTGCCACTATTGACTTGAGTTCGCTTTCTTCACTGGCTGTATATTTCTGTTTGGTCCCAGAACTGTGAAGCTGTTTACTCCAGTGTTTCTGGACTTAAAGCCCACCTCGCCAACTGCAGCCAGGTACAAACCCACAGCCTTTTTCTGTGAAGGAGAAAACCATTAACAAAGGAAAACATTGACATGACTGAACCTGTGCGTGCGTGTGTGAGACTCGGAGTGAAAAAAAATCATTAAGTATTAAATTAACTCATTCGGTATGTTTATTGATAATAACAAGAAGAAGTAAGAATAATGTGCTTGTAGCATTTTGAGATTTTTTTAATGAAAAGTGCATTAGAAAATTATTATTATTATTTTTATTATTATAACGTGTATGAATCATTTGAAATTGAGTAGATTTTGGAATGAAGTGCTCTGATATGTCTTCTGCTTTTAAGATAAAATAAACATCAGTATACAGATATGAGCAGAAAAAAAGATTCTTCTTGATTAAAAACAGGGTTTAAGCATTCACAATAAATGTGAAAATCACAGTACTTCTACCTGATTAAGTTCAATTTTAAAACATATTCAAACCTATTCATCAACAACACCTTGAAAGCTCTCCTTTTTCTCACCACTGTATTTGTATGTTTACAAGTATGTACACAAGTTTTGTGTGTGTGTGTGATACAGAGTGGTGGTGAGCTGGGAAAGTACACCTGTCTCATCTGTCAGAAGGAGTTTAGCTCTGAAAGTGGTGTCAAGTACCATATTAGCAAGACACACTCACAGGTGAGCACACACACTTTGAAAAAAGATCTTCATTGTGTGCAGCGTTGCTGTTGATGTGGTCTCAGTTAAATTTCTCTCCATACAACAAGTTTTGAAAGATCTTAATTTAGTATAATATACTCTTATGTTTGTTTTTTTTTTCCTAAAAATGTTGGCAGTTTCCAATGATGTATACGGGAGTGATTATTTTGTGACTAAAGTTGTTGTTCCCTCCTCACTGTAGAACTGGTTCCGTGCAGCAGCCACTCAAGTGGTCTCCAGTAGCAAGAGCAAAGTGCCGGATAACATCGGGACCAAAGCCGAGGTGAGGAACGGCACCGCGGCCGGAAAGAAAAGAGGCCGCAAACCAAAAGAGCGCCTCCCTGCGGACGTGTCCCTCCAGACACAAACTGAAGCACTCACCACTAGTCAAACCTTAGCGCCTGCAGTGACCCCGTCCAGCCCAGCACAGTCCCCCACCCTGATCCCCGACCCCACGGACAGCGACGATTCAGGCCCAGACACACAGCCCACACGAAGCAAACCCAAGAGGCTGTCTTTGTTAGAGTAGCTCTGCTTTTTGTCCACCCAGGAGCCAGAGAGGATGCTGACTGGAAACGGAAGCGAAAAGAGACTTGGCACTCAGAAGAAAGCCAAATCAACCATTACGAAGTGAAACATCTAGTGCAGTCTCCTAATCTCGGTCTGGAAACACTCGAAGTAATCCGTACTGTTACAAACAATACTCACACCAGTAGTGTTTTGTTTCTTCATTCCACCTTTGTCTCCTCTCGAATGCATACAGTTTAGTTTCTCCACTCACCACAGGGGGTCAGTAGTAATCAGAGAGCAGAGCCCGACCTTTAAATGGATAGTTTTTTAAACAGGGGTAGTATTCCAAATGAATGGAGAGTCATTTTCTCTGACAAGTTTGTGTTGTGTTTAAGAGGTTTTACAAAGGATATTCTATTAGCATGGTGAAGTCATTTAATGATAACTAGTGTTGTCACATGTTTTTTTTTTCCACAGATATACTGTACTGTGTACATAAACAATATCTATAACTATATCTCTATATACTCAAAGCAATGATGCCACCGGTCATTTTTCAAGCCTGACACGTCCAGATGGATCACGAGCAGTCGGAGGTTTTTACAGTGTGTGCTGTTGTGCAATGTTGTTTTAAATCTTTGAATTCCTTCGTGCTTTCACATTTCTTTTTCTTATTTGTTTTCACATTTTCTCTGTAAGCAGATGCCATATAAGCTAAATCGTTGGTCAGTTGTTTATCATGTTTCAATCTTTTTCCTGCATCAGTCACTGACAGTGAAAGGTGTCTGCTTTGACAACCATAATTAATTGTTTGGAATTTTATTTCCACTGTTCTTTTACACTGAAGTCGATGAGGAGAATATTCCAGAAGTGATTAATGGATATTTCCCCCTGTACGGAATAAGTTAGGATTATGTGTAATGTGATGTGGTTTCCATAACTTGAAACGAAAAAGTTATTCGAAGTTCTAAAATGAGACAAAGCGAACTATTTGACTGAAGGAAGATTTTTTGCGTGAAGCTTGTTGCACCGTTTGCGGCACAATCAAATGATGTGACGCCATCACAACGGCGGCCACATTTTGGCTCCTGCTTAAAGCTTGAATGAAAGCTGAGGAATTAAAAAAAAATACTATCTTTTATAGAGAAGTTGAGGTTGATAAACTTTTAAATGATGGAAAAAAAATCTGCAAATGAAGATTGAAGATATAATAATGTTTATGAATTAATTCATGGGCGCTCAAAGTTATTGCCTTGCACTTTAACCCTTCCTGCTCCCCTCTTGTATTTTTGCACTTCAGGAGTATCTAACCTAACCTAGTGGCTGTCTGGTGCTGGAGTGGGAATGTTTTACTCTGATGAAACTCTAAATTCGTCTTTACATGGTTAACAGCCATGTAATTATGACTCAACGCTCAAAGCCATAACTGGTCTATTTGAAGCTGAAGGCTGCTCTGGCGCCTAATGTGAGATTAGCTTCGTATTTAAATTTAAGATATATATATATATATAAATATATATAAATATATAAAATAATGAATTGCTTTTAAGATCTAAAAGATCAGAGATTATTTTCACTGTAACGTGTTTAAAGTAGATAACTGGAACCCACAGTTAGAATACCAATTTGAGCAAATGAAAAGTTCACGATTTGCTTTATATTTGCATTATGTCCACAAAAATAGTGACTGAATTACATAATAGTTCTATTTTATATTCTATTGTATGAATTACTTAGATTACAATCTGATAGCTTTGGATAAAATTGTGAGGTGAGATGACTAGGGTGCTTTACTTACCACTCTACCTTAAGAACCAGACACAACTCACTAAAGTCCACAGAGCCATCCCACCAGCTCCTCCTTGCTGACACGTCCTCTGAATTTTGCACCAAAATGTCATTTAAATTCTCTATTACTAATCAACTGATGGAGCGTATTCAGGTGAGGACGATTATGCATGTGGGATGAACCTTTGTCTCCAGTCCAGGGTCATTTAATGGAGAGGATAATTTCGACGAGCACTGATTGGTCCTTGGACCTTTTCAAAATGAGTTGTCCAGACTTTGTGTGTGTGTGTGTGTGTGTGTGTGCGTGTGCGTGTGCGTGTGCGTGTGTGAATTAAACAGTTAGCACCTTTGTAATGACTGGATGTCAGAAATGGGAACACTTGTGTTGAGTGTTAGGCTGTGGCACAGAATCAGTTCATCAGCTGCTTGTTACTCGTTTCATTGATAACGTCACACTGACTGTGTTTACCTGACGAGCTTTGGTGTTGCAATATGATAGTTTAGCACTGCTTTTAACAGTGGGTATTTTATATTTTATCACGCCCTTTACTATCTGTCTTCCTACGATGTGGAGAACACATATCTATCCCGCAGTGTGAACTAACTGCAACATGTTTAGAGAGTACAGCAATACACCATATTTAGCTGATTTTGTTGGCTTGCTAATATTTTGATATTGACGTGTATTCTCAAAATTGTATGGCTTTTTTTTTTTTTTTCACTCCCCATCGTTTATTTGTTTGCTTTTTAAAATGCTTTATACATATTACGAAATCTAAACATGGACAAAAAAAACGGTTGAAAAGGTTTGTAGACGGCAGGAACATTGTAGGCCTTTGTGTTGGCATACACTCTTATTTTCCCCATTTTGATGCACATAAATTGAGCTTTTTCAGTACATGATGGCAAACACATTGAGAGAGTCCTCTGTTACTATCTACTCAATATGGGACAACAAGGCATATGTATGTGTGTTTGTTTCTGTATTTAGTGCACTTATTAAACCATGAAATAGGATTGAAATAGGAGTGTTGTTGGAGCTTTCTAGTAACCTGGATTGTGTGTGGCGTGACTTTTGTACCTGGGAAAACAGCAGGCTCAAGTGTCTTCCCTTTGTCAACAATGTAATTCACTGAATCAAGGTTAATCCTTAGGAATCCCCTTAGACAGCCTATGAATTCTACCATTTTATTTGGACAACAGTGGTTCGTTTTGTATGCTACCTATTTCAAAAAGCAGGAGACGGCATCCGGCTATGCTGTCGGAGCCGCGGTGGTGAAACTATGGAGAGTTTTAAGACATGATGTTGTAGCTTATAACTGTTTATGATATATAGGTTACAGAGAAGATGAGACTAATGATGTATTAAAGATTTCCATACCTGAAATTAAGCTGTGTAGTACCTAACATTGGAGGAATCAACACCTCCTTTGAGTCTGAACTGTTACAACTTTTCTCCCAAACTTGTTGTATTACCTGTGCATTAGTATCCCTAAACTAATTAATAAAGGTTTGTTGACTACACCTGTGTCGTTTCTGTCCGTTTTTATGGTTTTATTATTTACAGTACAGACACAGTTAAAGAAATTGTGTTTAAAATCCAAATAATGTGCAACTCATTTCAGTCCGATATATTTGATATTAGTACATTGACATCGAAATAATGCTATACTCATGTTTATGTTGAATTTTTCATCAGTACAATGATATAAATAAATGCCAGTTTGTAATAGGCAGTTCATGGGAAAGACAAACGGATGTCACAAATATCTGTACTAGCAATTCAGACAATATTAGTGTGTTGAATTGAATACTGAGCATCAGTAATTGCCTTTTCTTCAGATTTTCTGACCATCTTTCTTAGCATCTATCTATCTACTGCTTAATCAAACTCAGGCTTTAGGCGTTTTAGCAGATACCAGTTGTGGGCAAAGGCAAGACACACCAGGTCCATCACAATCACTGTCATACACTCGCATTCACACCTACAGCAAATCTTAGATTATAATTGACCTCAAGCACATGTTTTTGGACATGTCAAAATATGAGCCCTCTGAAATAGCACATTTGGGCTCCTCTAAATTCAGACTAATTTTGAAAGGAAATTCCCTGTTGTTATAAACCCATTTCATGTAAGATTGATAGAACACGACTTCAGGATGTCACTCACAAAGTCCCAGCCAAATCTGATATGTTTCAAAATAAAAGCACTTTGAAAATTGGAATTTGACCAAACATTAAAACATGATATTGCCTGATTTTTGAGTTGGATTAACTCCAAAGTTTCTAGTTATCATAAAGTCATTTTATATCACAGTGATTATAGACCATCCCAGGATGTCACTCAGTTAATATTAAGGTTTTCTGATGCATCATTTCAAAATGAATTTATTGGAAAATTGGATTATGACCAAACACTCAACATATTGCCATATTTCAAGTTGGATCTATGTTGGTGTTCATGCAAAACCTTCCTGACCACCAGGTTTTAAAACATCGCTGTGGAACTTTAACCACACATCAAATTCAATAATCATATTTCTATAGCTTAACATGATGCACTCTGTTGATCGTTTTGATACTAGAATGGTCCAAATTTGATAAAAAGTGTGGGTGAAGAAGTGAGCAAAAAAAAAGACGCCATTTTCAGCTTTTGGGCACATGTACACTTTTAGTATACACGTTCACACCTAGTTACTATGCCACACACGATTTCATCAAGTCTCTAGGTGAAATAGCTGAAAGTGTAGACAACCAGTTAGAACAAGTTTCATGAAGCTGTATTAAAGAGATATAGTCAGTCTTTATCGTTCCCTACTATGCAGGCATCATCCTGACCTACCACTGTACAGCGTTATTCATCTCAATATTTTGTATTTTATAATAAAATGAGTGCCTCCCACGTGTTATGTTAACATTTTTATCAATTCAAATTTTTTTTATCATTCTAAGAGAGAAAAAAAATTCACAGTTGAAATATTTGTTGTTTATGCTCCGGTGTAACAAATATAAATAACATAGATAAAATGACTTTGCAGTGATGAAACACGTGGCCCGTTGAACCTCAGCCATTACCACTTTAGGGCAAGGCCCACTATCCCCACGATACAGTACACTCTCCCATCTGTCAATCAGAAAAATTAAACCTGTGCATTGTTGGTCTTGTAGTTCCACGGAGCTCATGTAACATACAATACGGGCTGCTGAGCGACTACATCTCCCATGATGCTCCGCGTTCCGCTGAACTCCACATCTGATTGTCAACAGAGTAGCAACGTCTGCGGCTAGCATAGAAGAAAGACGCTCAAAGATGGACAGCGAGGAGAAAACTTCCTCTGTCACTACCAGGTAGAACACCAAGACCTTAAACTGTTATTTTGGTATTTCTTGAATACAAGAAGAACACCATTTATGGCGTGTGTTTTCGGTGGAGCATCTTTACACGACCTGTCGCACTATATGTCCATTAAAGTAACACGTATCCGCGATGGCAGCCACGAATTTATTATCTGTAATTGTTGATTTATTGTAGTTTTCCCCATAGATGAATACCATTTCTGCCAGCTAGCTGTTAAGAGATGTCTTTACATTACACTAGACATCATAGCTCTCATCTGAGGTTGGGGAGTAACACACTAAAATAAGGGTTTTAAAAAGCCTTTAGCTGATTTAGTATGTCATACTTGTGATGGGTGTAAGAAGAAAGAACCCCACAGCTCTCACAAAACAGAATAAATACACTGTACAGTAATAAAGCTGTTATTAAGCAAAGCAAAGTCAAACATGTTTGTACAGTTCGAATAAAGTGCTCATGTATAACACTTGTCCTCAAATTAAATAGGTTTTAAATGCGGATATTTCATTTAAACCACTAATACTGAATGTGGCATGAAGTCCACGTGCCAGGCTGTCATATAATGACCCTGTTGAGGTTCTCCATCAGATCAGATCAGCAGATTAAATTCGTCTTACGCCACAAGAGGGAGCTACACCCACGTAGAGTATTTTTAACTCTTCCAGACAGGACATTTAAAATGACCTTTACATCTACTATACATCTCACTAACAATCCTGGGAAAATAGAAACGGAACAACACTGAAACTACTTTTTAATGACTTGTGCTTGCTAGAATTGTGTTGGACAACTAGACATACACACATCATTTCTGAAGGTGAATTTGAGATATTTTTACAGTAAAGCATCACAAACTACAGTTCAGTCAAGGGCAGTGACCACAATCTTTACAGTCTAATATTTGGCAGGAGTATTTATATTTGCACTTTTGTTCCAGATATTTGATCCACTCTATACATGGTGTATTCACTTACATAATTTTGCCCTAGTTTTTAAAAAAAGAACTGAGCATTTGGGTCACACTGACATATTTTCTTCTGAAAAGGACACAACCTCCATTTTTCACCCAGTGCCTTTAGGTTGTCTCAATATTGAAGCTTCAAAGCATCAATTCGAAATGGTCTCACCTGACATGTAGAGTTTTTATCATGTTTTCACAGTATTATTTTTACTAAGCTGAAAGTTTAAACCCTGCTGTGCTTCCCTGTGGCTGCGGCGAGCTGCTCGGATGTTTGGCATAGCAGCGAGTGCAGGCTTCTTGTTTCGATGGGGCTTCCTTACTGTGCAGCTGTCTTCTGACAGCCGTTTAAAGACACCGAGACAGTCGCAGCTTCAGATCGGAGGAAAACAACCAATTCCCATGTGCTGATCCTCCCTGATTTGAACAAGGAAGACAAGACAAAGGAGAGCCTCAAATATTTGGATGTGTTTTTAATATTGGTTTAGATTAAATGCATTAGCACCGCTAAGAGATTTAAAAAGTGTGGCCCAGCAGTTTTGGATGTTGTGTTTTTCATGCACTTGGAAACACTTAGTCGTTAGTCTCCTCTGAACTATCTATTTGTTTTCCTGTACAAGCTGTGCCCTGGGAGGTGTGTGTGTGTGTGTGTGTGTGTGTGTGTGTGTGTGTGTGTGTGTGTGTGTGTGTGTGTGTGTGTGTGTGTGTGTGTGTGTGTGTGTGTGTGTGTGTGTGTGTGTGTGTGTGTGTGTGTGTGTGTGTGTGTGTGTGTGTGTGTGTGTGTGTGTGTGTTTAGGAGCTGTGAGTGTGTGTTGCCCTGGGCTGTTCCTCAGCCTGTCAGCTGATAGTAGAGGTAGTGTTAGGTTTCATCACGATGTTTATTCCCCCAGTCTTCACTATGAGAGAAGTCAGGGAGGGGACATTGCTGGGTGTGTATGTGTCTGTGTGAATTTGTGTGTGTGTGTGCGTGCGTGTGTGTGCGCGCGCGGCGCAGCACTTGCTGTGGCGCTGACATCCTCAGACTTGGGATCAGGCAGAGACATCACTAGTCCCTGCAGGGTAACAGCACATCACCTCCCCAATGCCCTTCCTTCTTGTTCTTCTTTCTCTCTCTTTCTCTCTCTCTCTCTCTCTCTCTCTCTCTCTCTCTCTCTCTCTCTCTCTCTCTCTCTCTCTCTCTCTCTCTCTCTCTCTCTCCCCTCCACCTCAGCCTGAGGCAGCTCTGTTGTGAATTCATTCAGCTGCATCAACATCAGAGGAGAATAATGGCTGACTGTCTTGTATTTTTTTCCCCCTGGTTTGTTGTTTGTGTCTCTGTCGCTCTCTTCTGGTGCCTCCTTCACCTCCAGCCACATATTGCGACACTGACTGTCAAAGACAGATGACCCAAGCTTGGCATGTGTGTGTGTGTGTGTGTGTGTATGTGTATGTGTGTGTGCGCCAGGAGTGAAGAGGTCTCACTCTAACCTGATGCTAATAATACCACCTAATGAACATAATCTGGAGGGGAGGTTATCCTCTTACGTTTGTTGGCTGGACGACTGAAGGGAGGAGCAGCGAGCGAGCAAAAGAGGAGGGAAAAGCAGAGTGCGCTTCCTTCACAAAGCTGCAGTGCCTTCTCTTTCACTTCTCTGAGAGAATGGAAGAAACTGAAAGCTAAACTGATGTTTAAAGTTTCGTTTCTTATCCCAGCTGGTGCCCCTTTGTATTGCCCAAACTCTTGAGTGTGTGTGTTTCTCTCTGGATGTGTTGTAACAGAGGGCAGTGCTGTTAGCTGCATATTAAGCTAAGTGTGCTGAGTGTGACTGCCAATACTGAATATACATCGTGGAAGCAGTTTAGGATTGAAGCACACATAGTTTGTTCAGCTATGAACTCTCTCCCAGCGTACTCAGGAGCGAGAATATCTGGCTGTTGGACGCTAAGATCTGATGGCAGGTAAGTGCTTTTTGTTCAATTCTTTCTTTTCTTGTTTTCTCAGGTGTGATAGTTGGGGAAAGTTTTTCTTTGAGCTTGGTTTGTTTGGAGTATTTATGTTTTTGCTGACATGCTTCGGAAGTTTTTCAGCTGTCACTGAGTAACTTATTATGTATTTACTGTACTATGTACTATGAATTGGAATGTTGAGACTGAATAGTATCTCTGTTTGTTTACAAAATGTTGTCACCCAAAGTTAAAGGATCTGATCATTTTCGTTTTGTTGAAGACAATCCAGTGAGATCAAAGAGAGCTTGAGACCTTACTTTATTTACTCCTAATAATATCCCTAAGCACCGCTGACCACCAGGCTCAAATGGTTCCTGTGTCTCCACCATCAGGTGCACTGTAACCTCTTGTCAGTTGTTTCTTCTCATGATGGACCGGGTAGGAAGTCGGTATGTTTTTCATGGGCACAGAGGAATGTATTTCCTGAACAAGTGCATGATTCAGCACTGTTAACTAAGCTAATCATTTATGGCACCCTGGTTTGGTTTGAAGTGATAACACCCCAGCTGTAGTAAACTGTGTCTCATGTGTTTCCCACTGTCCACTCCCTGACTCCTTCTGAGTGCAGGTACGGTGCGGAGATAAGAGTAATCTTTGCTCTCTATTGTTTGCTTCACTTCTGACCCTTGTGACACTCCACCTGGGGAGCTTTGCCTGTTTAAAGATGTTCTGGCTGGGATAACAGCTCAGCAGAAGATCAGAGAGGACTCTTGCACACAGTCACTCCACTACACAGCAGTTATGGCATCTGGCTTTTTACAGTCCTCACTAGGTGAAGTGTGGATGTCTCAAATAATGAAGTAAGTGTTGCTAGCAACTGTTACCTGGTGAACTTATCACTCAGGGTTTTGCTTGTAAAATAATCCATGAAGCAATCGGTTGGGACTATTGTTGAACGTATTGTTTGTGACAGTGAATTGGAGGTAATGTTTTAACCAATGACATGGAAGTAATGACTGTCGTGTTTCTGAAAGTCTAATAAACTGCAAGCTTATGTAAGAGAAAGGCTAATCAGCAATGTGTTGGACCAGTTCTTTGGGCCTGCTTTGTTCTCCGCTCTGAATCCTAATCAACCAGAACCATTAGCTGAATCTCAATGCTCCTTGCTCTTCACTTTTTCTTTGTATTGTCACAAAATTAAACGCTTGTTCCCCGGGCGAAGCATTGAGTAACCGTTCTGGCACTGTCACATCAGCTGCAAAGCTTTTACAGAAGCCCGTAGATGCAATTGAATGATGTTGAAACACAAAACATTTGCACCGGGTGTTACATAAATATCTCTGTATAGTTCCGTCTCTTGCAGGAGATGCGAATGACCATGGTGGTTAGTTAGAACCCTCTACGCAAATTCTCTTTTTGCCTTGCTTCCATGCTACCTGTTTTGAATTAGGTGGTGGTAATTTGTTTATGAGGAGCTGTCAGTGATTACACAACTTCAGAAGGTCTGCTTTAGATGGACCTTAGTTGCACAGCATATTTACAAGACTGTATTTGAGTCACCTTCTGTTTTCAATTTAAGTGAATATTTAGCTGCTTCTGGGTTTAAGTTTAGGCAAAAACTTCAAGTCCATTCAGGGAGTTCAACTAAATCAGCTTCATCCTGGAAAATCATCCATCTTGTCACATCTTATTAACAAAGAACCCACACCCCAGCTCTGTGTGACTTTCTACCACTCTTTCCCATGAGTAATTTAAATATTTGCTGACTGATGAAACTGACACCGCGCCTCAGGGTTTAGGTTTAGGAACGTCTTGATCTATTAGTTCCAGCAGTAGAAACAGACCTAGGTACATACTGTACGTACTTTGGTTCTCGCAGGTAAATGCTCCAGAAGTGGGCAAAGTTCACTGGTAGGATATGTTCAAAACAAAACATTAACCCCTGCTCAGAGGGAACCGCTGCAATCCTGGGTCAGTGTTGTTTACTGTCCATGAAGTGTTTTACACGTGCATCCCTCCAAAAAGATATTGGTGTGTTTGCATTTGGAGCCACACTGCTGAGACGCTGAATTCCTTCTGACTAGAAGAGTTTCTATAATTTGACAGTGTGCTGTAAATTACATTTGTTTCATTGTCATGTCTTCAGGTTGACTCATTGCCTTTCAACACACCACTGATGAATTGCAGTTCTACTATTTGTTGTGTTATTGTTTGTTGTCTTTCCACACACAAATCTCTAAGCAAACCTTGTTTTGCTTTTCCATTCTTAGAACATGTAATTGTTTGGAATTCGAGTGACTAAACCTCAAGAATATGTGGTTTCACTGGTTGTAGTCTCACATTATCTCAGCGATGTTTTAACCAGAAAAAGAGGACGTTTTGTGGCTCCGAACAATGTTTGTATGTGTTTGTTGACTTACAGTGGAGGTGGAGAAGGATCACTCGACCGGCTCCTCCCTTCAGTAAGCAGTGGCCTCTCAGCCAGGAAACGGACCACCAGCCAGTGTAAGTCAGAGCCTCCCCTCTTACGCACGTCCAAGAGAACCATCTACACCGCTGGTCGCCCGCCATGGTACAACGAGCATGGAACACAGTCCAAAGACGCCTTCGCCATCGGTAAGAAACTCTGACTTGTCAAAATTAATGAACCAGCACACAATTTTATTCCAGTATTATATAGTGCAAGGATCCTGTGCGTGCACAGGGTTACTTCAGGTACTCTGGTTTTCTCCTACAGTTCAACAACACATGTTTGAGCCTGATTCTGACTCTGTTTTCTGTCAGTGTGTGTGTATGTGTGTGTGTGTGTGTGTCCAGCCAGTCTCACCTACAGTCAGCTGATATTGTCTCCAGCAGTTTTCAGCTGCGAGCTCACATACCATAAGTGGGCTGTAACTACAGTCACATTGGGTCCCAAGCTTTTGCCTGTTAAGTGACAAGATAATATGTGCCCTGGCAAAACAAACGGGAACTATTAAAGTGTTTCGGTTACGAGAAACAAATTCAGTTGCATCCGTGATACAATCAGATGTAAAGAACTGAGTCTTTTGTCTTTGAGATTGAGATAAGCAGTTTGTTTTCCAGACAAAGAATTGAAAAATCTCATCTGCACCATTATTCTCATACGAACTGAGTCTAAAGCTTCATCTGCTTTGAACCGTAAAAACATGTTTTTATGTGAGAACAATCCTAAAACCCCCTGGGCACAGTCTGTGCATCTGCACTTTAAAACAGGTTTCTTCCTGGCTGATGATAATAGCCTGAAGCAGTGGAAGCGTGTGCTGTCCTGTTAAGATGGGGCAAGGTTTTGCACACCAAGTGAAAATATTTAGAAATTGTAATTAAACATCCACGTACGCATTTTTTGACTAATGAATTATCTGTGTCAGGTCTTTGTGGTGGGAGTGCCTCAGGGAAGACGACTGTAGCCAGGAAAATCATCGAGGCCTTAGATGTACCCTGGGTTGTTCTACTGTCCATGGACTCTTTTTACAAGGTACGTTTGTTCATGAATCATGTTGAATTTCTTAATGATGTGTGCCATCGCTTATCTGTTTGGTGGAGCTTCTGATTATCTGAATGTCTGTGCGTGTCTTTTGAGGTCCCTCTTATGATTGCCTCATCCTAGTTTTCATTGGCTGTTCACCTCCCGGCGACCCAGAGGAAAGGCAGAAAAGAGTGACACTAAGTGCAGCAGACAGAGTGAAAGAGAGAAAGTAGGATTACTTTTGGATCCCAGAGGGAAAGTGGGGGGACGACTGAAGAGAAAGGAGATGGATTGGATAAAATGTAAAAAAGGTTCAAACGAAGGCACAGTGACAAGAGAATTGGGGGAAAGACGAAGAACGGTGGTGGCGAGCAGTCAAGCAAAAGCCATAATTCTTGCCCCTTTTTCCCACCACCCACTCTTTGGTTACGTAATCCCGTCAGAATCTGACAGCCAAAATTCAGCGAGTGAGGAGTGGGAGGGATTTAGCAGTGACCGGTGCTTCTGTAGCCCTCAGCAAGAGCCTGTGTGTTCTCTGCATTACCACAGCTCGGCATTTACACATATTTCATCGAGAATTCGTGTGGTGTTTCACAGATAACTCATTTTCCTTCGTGGGAGCGCCTGCAACATCGGCTCATCACATTCAGCATGGAGTGGGTGAACTTAGGCGGGGGTTGCTGTTCATAAACCGCCAAATACCTTGTCTGGGGTTTCAGTGCTTGACCACCCTAAGGGCGCACGCACGCCTGCATGCACACACACAAACACACACACCACCTGGTACAAACGTCACAGTGGCGCATGATGTTCTCCTAAATTTAGGCTCCTCACTCCGACTGCTCTTCAACAGTAATCTGTGCTTAAGTGTTTTTGCACGACTGTGAATCAGAGGCTCGTAATCGAGGAGGTGCATTGATTTTATTGCAGCTAAATTGTGTATCGGTGCTCCGTTTGCCGTTTTATAGGTTTTAAGTGTAAATGTCGACGTGCGTCCGTTGCAAAGGTCAACGAAAGTGAAGCTTTCCAAAGTATTTTGCTCAGGAAATCAAGTTGCAATGAAACACAACACTGTTGCTGTGAAGACATTCTGTTGACGACATTGTGCCAATCCGCAGGTCCTGTCCCCAGAGCAGCAGGTCCTGGCCGCCAGCAACGACTATAACTTTGACCATCCTGACGCCTTCGACTTTGATTTGCTGACACACACCCTGCGCAAACTCAAACAGGGCAAGAGCGTGAAAATCCCTGTGTATGACTTCACGACTCACGGGAGGCAGAAGGAGTGGGTGAGCATGAATGCACACTGCCACACATCTGCTAATGCGTTTGTGAGTTAATGAGAGTGCGTGTCAGAGTCGCAGCATATAATCTCAGTTTCTCGATTACCTAAGAGGGTTTTTAATCTCCCTCTCTAGAGGTTCAGTCACGTTGCAAGTAGGCACGTCTCCAGATGGTCCCTGAGTTCTGTACGCTTGTTTTTATTTAGACTGTCTCTTTATTACATTTAGACTTTCGTTCATCAGTGACTCGGGTGAATTATGTTTTGTCGTCATGACTGTAAGTGCATCGCAAAAAGATAGAATAAAATCTAACTTATCAGGTTTTTCTACTCTCAATACATTTAAATAAAACATTTCTAGTCATTTTAATTTGCTTTTGTGATCATTATGGCCTCCAGTGAAGAGATGGTAAAAACGTCTGATCTTAGGAAATGTTCCTTTTTCTTTTAAAGCTCAAATAATAAAGATTCAACACCTTCAAATTAAATTTGAATGAAATTGTGATAAAACTAACATTTCCTTTTACTGCATTTTAACTAGGGATGCACCGAGACCACTTTTTTGAAGGACGGATATGAGTATAATCTTTAGTTACCTGCTGATACAAAGTACCGACATGAGTACTTAATAAATGCCATAAAGCCTCCTATACACTCTAAACACAAACAATATGCAAATGCTTATGTGTTGCCACAAACCACCTCCGTGACATCGGACTAACTCTGCTGCTCCAGATGTCTGGTGATTAAGTTGCTGGTATTGTACAAACTAGCTTTCGCCTCCTCTTGGTATTTTGGCAGATCATAGTACACTGTTCACCTTACTTTTGCCGTTCTCATTGATATTAAAGAATCTCCATACCGCGGACATTTTCTCGTGCTCTCCTGCATACCTGCAGGCGACGTTGCTGACGCATGACGTCACGTCGTACTCTCCCAAGTTGTATACTGGTCTACTCGATACTGGTATCGGTATCGGTACATCCCTGATTATAACCTGTTCAGTTCAGCTGTCCAGAATTCCGTTGGTTGTTTGTGTTGACACTCTTCAATGTGTTTTCTCCTGTGTCCACAGAAAACCGTGTATGGAGCCAGTGTCATTATCTTTGAAGGAATCATGTCGTTTGCTGATAAACAGCTCCTGCAGGTAGCTTGAGATTCATCTGGCCAATATAAAGATGTTTCTTTGACATGTGTCCGTATCCCGATTATTTAAAAGGACTTTTAAGATTAAAGTTTTCAGCTTTGTTTATATCAGAAGCTCTTATTCCTGATGATGGTCTGACAATGAAAAAGAAAATCAAAAAGAGTCGCAACAGCCACTAAATATTTTTCACGTGTTTGTCAAGATAAATGAAACACGAATTTCAACCACTGTAAACAAACTCAGTAAAACACTAAAACAGTGCTATTGAACCACATTTGGTTGAGCTTTAGTTGTGTGAATGTCTATTGCAAAGCTGTTTCCTGCTTTCCCCGTCAGCTGCTGGACATGAAGATCTTCGTGGACACAGACTCTGACATCCGGTTGGTGCGCCGGTTGAGGAGGGACATCACAGAGAGGGGCCGCGACATTGAGGGTGTCATCAAACAGTACAACAAGTTCGTGAAGCCCGCCTTCGAGCAGTACATTGAGCCCACCATGCGGCTTGCAGATATTGTGGTCCCACGTGGTGAGTGCATACTAACATATTTACATGCTCAGTATTACGTAACTCCCATGACATAGCAGCAGCACTATGGTAAATCACAGAGCACTGCACTCACGTTAAATTACAATGTCATAAATTGCACTTTATTGCGTTTATCAAGCGAGTGTCATTGTGTTTTTAGGTGGTGGAAACATGGTGGCCATCGACCTGATTGTGCAGCATGTTCACAGTCAGCTGGAAGAGGTATGAAACGTTGCATTTGCAGCTCTACATCAAAATACACACTTTAAAGTACTTTCTAGTGGATTTCCACAAGGTCCACCATCTTTGATGTTGGTGGGGAAAAAAAGAATTTAGCATCTCTACACTTGAAGTGTAATTGGTATTAAAAGTGTAGTTATATGTGGCCCTTTCTTCTACTGCATGTAATTACAAGCAACACTACTCCCTCTAGTGGTCAGGATCAATATGGCACAGCTTTTACTGGGGAGCTTAAGTGAGTTCAAATGGAAGCAAAGAAATTGGTTTATTTTCAAAATGTTGTGGTATAATTATATTTTTTTATTTATCATAAGAGGAGAGAATAGTTTGAAATTAAAAAGGTTTTTCTTTGGTTTATTAGGTACATATATAAAAAAATAAACTGCAGATTTTGACTCTAATGTACAAATTAGAAACAGTTATTGCTTCCCGTGTAAACAACCGCTCCAGGGTTCCATATCCTCAGTTTTCTTTCTTTCTGTGTCAGCAGGCTTTTTTATTTGTATGTGGTTTTTAATTAGGAGTCTAGATAAAATAACTATGCAGGTTGGCATCTTTTTTGGAGTTCTACAACAGTTTTCCTTATTGCCACATTTACAAAAGCACACTGGTGCGCCGTTTTTTTTTTTTCTCTGCATTGAACCAGTTTACATTCATTAATCTTTGAATAAAACGTTGCCTAATAATTCACACAGTCAAAATTTACATATATGTTGCCGAGTAAAAGAACAGTTTGAGCACTACTGGCTAAAGTTCTGATGGAAAAGATCACGCTACAAAGAATTTCCCTCTGAGATTAATAAAGTATTTTTATTCTACTCAATTGAAAAACAAATTACAGTTTAACTTACAACACAATACATAAACATAAGTGAAAAAGCAACATTTAAGCCTGGTCTAATGGTACTTGTTGTTACATGTACGTTAATATTTGTTGCTATATGTGCATATGTTGTATGCTTTCTATACAGCATTTAAAAAAATAGTCTTGCCGAAAGTCCAAATATTTGAGATACAGAGTTTATTTTAATTTTATTTATTTAATGGTGAGATGAGCAGATAGTCTCACTGTGTTGATGATGCATCGATTATAAGTTAATCTGGCTCTCAGCTTGCTGTAAAACCACAGTAACATCTTTAATGGAGCGATAGCTAAGTGGGTTTATTGTCTTTGGCGTTGAATTTGTTTTATGTAATTTTATGATGTTCTATTCTATTGCAGTCTAGTATTGACATTGTTTTATTATAAAGTCCTATACTACATAATAAAATGTATTGTCATTCTCCAGCTTAGTTACAGATTGCATTGCAGTGATTATTTTTATGGATTCCTAAATAGTAAAGATTCTAATAAAGACTAAAGTAAAAGCCCAATAAAGTTCATTAGCATCTTCACAGAAGTCACAACAGTAAAATGTCTCAACGGGAAAAGACCATTGAGCTTTGTATGCTGTGATTGTTGTTATTTAACACCATTCAAAGCAATGTGTGCTGGCCTGGCTGTTCCGGTACATCATATTTTATATAAAGTATTTTATAAATTGATTGAGGTTTTTTTTTTTTCTCTTCACTTATGCCAATGCTTTTCCCACAGAAAGAAAAAGCCTTGTGGACATGAGAGTTTTGAGATAGAGACATCTGTTTTTGTTGATAAAGAACCATGAGTTTGAGAGAAGAGTTGGAGCGTTGCTGCTGCCAGTTCTCACCAAAACATTTATGCTGACGTTTAGCTTTGAGCTGAATAATTTTGTGCCCCCGCCACATCCTGATGCGTTTCTTGAAATCGGTAAAGAAAAAAATTTCTCTGTAATTTAGTTTATTTGCGCATGTCGAAGTTTCACTAATCACGACTCACCAGAAGCGTATTTCCTGCACATTATCTTACATCGTAGCTGGCCTTGTGTTGTCCCCACAATACACACAAAGAAACGGTTAACACACACACTGCTGATGGACTGCTCTCCCACTCTCTCCCCCCCCCCACCCCCACCCCCTCCCAAAACCCCTCCACGGCTCACAGCGCGAGCTCAGCGTCAGGTAGAGTGGCCTTTATCATGTCTGTCACACTCTCCTCAACATCTTCTCACTGACAGGAAGTCCTGCGAAACCCACCCCCGCCTCCCTCCAATGTGCTGGCTGCCACCACACGTCACCAGGCGGCAGTCTTGTACCTGCAAACCAAATGCGGCTCGTTAACGATCAGTCCCGAGACGTTGAGACGGCACTTTGGCCCACGCCGGCATTGAATAGAGGCAAAAATCCAAAAAGCTGCTGTGCCATTTGAAACTGCACAAAGATGAGAAGTTTGGAAGTAGTGTGGCGCAGCCAGTATTTAACGTAAAGACGTTTGGGGGGGGGGTTCTTTTTTTTCCCTCCTTTTTTTCCCCCTCGCTCTACCTTTTAGAGAAATGACAGCTCGCACTCTTCCTGCCTTCTGTGTCTAAAAATACACCAATGAGTCAAGTCGCTGACCCTCCTTTCAGAGGCAGAGTGACTCTAACAGAAAGCGAGTGAGAGGAAGCTCCTCTGCAGCTATTGTTGACTATCACATACCTCAGCCACAGAGAAAGTTTCCAATACCCGACTACAAAGAGCGGAGTTTTTCCATTGAGTGTCGGCCACAGTGTGTGAGACCGAGAGAGAGAGAGACAGAGAGAGAGAGAGAGGAAGTGAGCTTGGTGTCTGACTTTAGACACAGGATGTGCCGGTGCCTGTGAGCTCAAATACCAACTTCTACTGTTCTACATCGTGAAAGAGTGACAGCCGCATGAGAGCTTGTGCACCGCCCACGCACACACACAGGTCGAACACGTAGATGTTGTAATCTGATCCCAAACTATTTTTCTCCCCGGTTCAAATCTGAGTGCCACGATATAAACAACATATATTTGTAAGAAATATTAAAGATCGCTGTCCTCAGCTGTCGCACTTTTCACCGTGTAAATATTTCCTCCATCCCTTCATCCACCTGATGTTGTGTCTCATTTTCCCTCCTCTTATCTGTTGTGTTTCGTCTTTCTGTGTCTTCTCTGTTGTTATTGTCGTCGACAAATTCTCCCCAATAGAGGAAACTTCGCTGGGATATGTGAGCAGATTTGCTATGATTTCTTTTCTTTCTTTCTTTTTTTTTTGTTTTGCATCTGGCTGATGTGTATCTCAGTGATGTTTTAGAAACTGTAGAGTCAGTTTTAGTGACTCCGTCACTGAGTCGTGTGCTTTTGAGCCCCACGCAGACTCCAGCTAACTAGATTGAAAACTAATATGTATTTGTGTACGCTTGGTGATTTATTACAAGTGGAGACTGATTACGGCAACTAACCATTGCACATGGATTTATACTAAATTGAAAAAAGATTTAATCTGTATAATATAGAAAAAAAAGATTTGTTTTCCATCATCATGGTCTCTGTTGTAGTTTTCCACTGACATACTCAGCACTGGTCCTGCGACTGCTGTCACACTGCCGTTTCTCCCTGCATGTACATCCACGTGTTTTCTCTATTCTGCGTGTCAACTCGCACACGTGTGCTCACCACAAGAGCTTGTATTCATATGCATTGTATTCATGCATCTGTCCATCTTTTCCTGTGTCTGCGGCCCTCACCCCGCGCTGCTATTTGTTGCCGTGGTTACAGGGCGGCCCTGGCTTCTGCACACCAGGCCCAGCCCCTCCCCCAGACCCTCAGCGTGCTGGAGAGCACCCCCCAAGTCAGGGGCATGCACACCATCATCAGGTAAATGTTAAGAAACCTCGTTCAGCACATTAACGTCTTTCCCACGTGAAGCTGCCGCCGTCCGGAACAACCGTGTCCTCTTTTTCCTCCTCACACAGAAACAAGGAGACCAGCCGCGACGAGTTCATCTTCTACTCCAAGAGGCTGATGCGCCTGCTGATCGAGCGGGCGCTCTCGTTTCTGCCATCACAGGTTGAAATGCTAACATGCACGGTTCATTAAGTTATTGCACGGCAGAAAGATGGTTTTAATCCTCTTTGTTTAGTAGTCTGAACCTTAAGATGCTTGAGAGGAGCGGCCCAATGAAAGCATGAGATAGACAGCTGAAGGCTAGACATGAGAGTGAGATGCAGCACAACATGTGGCCTTGAGAATCGCAGGTGAGCGTGAAAGGATAAGGACAAAAAGAAAAAGTGCTTGTATTTGCTGAACAGACCATCAGCCAGACATGAACATACTGTACTGCCGGCAACATGAGAATAGAAAGATATTAAGTCCCAACAAAGGAAAGTTTCCATACCTTAATAATGACACAAACACACACACACAGGTTTGTACTCCATCGTAGCCAGTTACACTGTGCTCACACTGTTATGATTTTTAATACTGTCTCAGGTCCACCTAGTCCAGACCCCCCAGGGAGAGGATTATGAAGGCAGGGCTTTCCACGGGAAGAGGGTGAGTGAACTCCATTTACTTCCTGCCATCTTCCCCACGCTTGTTTTTTTCATATTAAGAACTATTCAAAAGAATTTTGCCTCCACCTAAACTGATGCAATTAACCTCTGTTGGATTTTTACCCTCGTCTTTGTTGTCTTTAGATCACAGGCGTGTCCATCCTGCGAGCCGGGGAGACCATGGAGCCGGCGCTGAGGGCCGTCTGCAAAGACGTCCGCATCGGCAAAATCCTCATCCAGACCAACCAGGACACGGGAGAACCGGAGGTGCTGAACTGAATTAATGGCAGATGAGTTGTGGAGCTTACAGCATTCAGCCGCAGAACAGTTTGACTGCATTGTCCTGCACTTTCTCCCACATCCTCAATGGGAAAACTTTCACTTTTAAAACACTGATAATGTCGTACGCAGCGTTATAATTAGCCCACGAGAAGGTTTGTGTGGTTTCACACAGCCTTGTTGCTTTATCACACTTTTTTACTCTTTTGAGTAAATTCTCTGCTAAAGGAGTTTATTTGTGTGTTAGAAAAGGAAACAGAAAGATCTGGGTGCGTATCACAGATGTGGAAAGCTGTGTCAAACACATGTCCTAGATATACACCCGACATCCTCAGTAAGACCGGGTGAAAACGGGTGGTGGGATCAAACCAAAGAGCTTTTGTTTCTGCAAAAGAGTCAGAAAACTTAAATGCTCCAGTTTCTTGTATATGAAGCTACAAAAGGTTGGTCTTAATGTTATGGCCAATCGGTGTGTGCGTGTGCGTACTGAGCATTTTCTCCGAGCTCTGCCAGCTGCCACCTCCCAAAACCTTTTCAGTTCATCCGTGTCGCATGTTGCCCTTTGAGTACTAAGCCACATCCTGCCTTTACGCATTTTTAGCTGCACTACCTGCGTCTGCCCAAAGACATCGGCGAGGATCACGTGATTCTGATGGACTGCACCGTGTCCACGGGAGCTGCTGCCATGATGGCTGTACGAGTCCTGCTGGTGCGTGATCCAGTGTGTCCAGCAGGTCCACTTCAACCCAACATGACGTCCACGTGTCGTCTTGTTTTCACCGCCTCGTTTTTTTTTTTTTTGTTTTGTCTTGGACTTCTCAGGATCATGATGTTCAGGAGGACAAAATCCTTCTGGTTTCTCTGCTCATGGCTGAGATGGGGGTCCACTCTGTCGCCTACGCATTCCCGCAGGTCAAAATCATCACGACAGCCGTGGACAAGAAGGTCAACGATCTCTTTCACATCATACCTGGTATAGGTGAGTGAGGAGGAGAAACCTTTGTTTATGACATTCAGACATGCAACAGCCATCGTTCCTGCCTGTACCCACTGTATTTATTTTTTTTAATATATATTTCATCTTTTACTTCAGTTCTATACAATTATATTTACGGATTTTGAAAATTTAAATTTTCCCCTCCTATTATTAATTTCTATGTTTTTAATTTCTCTGTTCATTAAAGATTTTTACTGATTGTGTTTTTGTTTTGTTTCGCTGCAGGAAACTTTGGGGATCGATACTTTGGAACCGACGCGCCTCCTGACTGGAGCGACGAAGAGATGGATGAGCCCAGCTGCTGATGAAGATATTGACCGGGGGCGATTCAGTGCCGTAGTCTTGAGTGGACAATAAGAGGACATGGAGCGTTTGTCTGGTCGTCACCAAACACCAGTGTCCTGCAGAATCAACAGGAAACTGCACATTTAGAACAAGTTTATTTAATCCTGTGGAAACTGCTTCTGAAACTTTTTTTTTTTTAATTTGTACATTATGTTACAAAATGGACTTGTTTTATTTTTGTGCCTAAAAGGTGACAATCTTTTGAAATGCTTTGAGGAGATTTCTCTTGCCTTAAGCCGTGTACTGTGGAACGACACAATTGAATGTGAATTTGCGCAAGAAAAAGAAGAAGGGGTTAAAAAAAGAAAAGTCAAGCTTTTAAGGTTATTTTTTAACACATACCTTCCTTACAACTTTCACAAAAAAAAAAGTAAAATCGGAACATGAACTCGAATTGCTCAACTTCCATCGCCATGAGCGCTTTCTGAAGGACCATTCAGTTGGAAAATGTGTAGGTGTATCTGTCTTTTTTTTTTTTTTTTTTTAGCTCCCCGGTTCAGCCTTTTTTCTTCACTGTGGATGCTGACCTAACCAGTTGAAGAGGATGTTGAAAACCATTTTACATTATACAGCTTTAAAGTATGTACTTGGTGGTGTGTATTTATGCAGAATGTTCCTCATTTGCATATTTTTTTACTATGGATGGACCTGAGTACGCAGCAGCCAAGTCGCATATCGTTTTGTCGCTTAGAAAATGGGTCATCTGCATTTAACAAACACGGATCAAGTGTTTATCTCAGCTGTGCTTGACATGATTCTTCTGAATGTGTGCCTATTTAATACCGAACATAAGTTTTCATGTTCTCCCTGTGTGTGTGTGTGTGTGTGTGTGTGTGTGTGTGTGTGTGTGTGTGTGTGTGTGTGTGTGTGTGTGTGTGTGTGTGTGTGTGTGTGTGTGGGGGTGTGTGTGTGTGTGAGAGAGCGCGAGTGTGTTTCAACCCTGATTGGGTAAAAAATAAAAGATGGACTTGTATTTTCAATGAACTGAAGGAGACGTTGCTTGTACGGTTTAATTATGTTCATCTTCTCAAAGTTCACCGATTATCATAATTTTTGATTCCTTGTATTTTACAGTACCATTCATATTTCACAAGTATTTTTGTGAGGAAACAAACAAAGCTTCGTATTTTTTTGAACGGCTGCCGATCGTGTTTCTCCCGATGTTTTGGGCTTTGCTTACCTGCATGTCTTTCAAATGTTTAATAAAAGTGCAATATGGATTTTAAATTATCATTTGAGTTCCGTCAAACTTCTTTTCACTCTTACATTCAGGCATCTTCCACCCAAATATTCCTCAAAGTCATTAACTTGTCAGCATGTCTGAATAAAGCACTTCCTTTTTTTTTTTTTTACTTCTTATTTTAAGCATTTGAAGACAAAGACACATTAGCTTCTCAGTGAACATGAACAGGAAGGATGTTGTGGTTGTCCTCTTCTCATGGAAAGTAACCTTGGTATCTTCCATCACTTTCCATAATTATCACTCTGACAGCTGTCAAGACATCAGTCATGGTAAAGCGTGATTGACAAGCATTTCATGAGCCTGATGGACAATTACAATGCGGTGGCCTCTCGGGCTGATATTGACGCACCAGGCCTGGTTTTCTTGCGGGAGGAGGTGTGAGAAGGACAGTCAAAAGACACGTGAGAGCTAAGAATATCGTCTACATCTGCATTCTTCTGCTCATCAATATGCAGCTGTCACAGATTCAAAGGCTTTTATTTTGTCTGGCTTGTTTGATTAAAAAAGAAAAATGTCCTGAGTTAATGTGCTCAAACGGTCTCATGTTTGCAACAAACTGGAAAAAAAATAAATCCTAAAAAAACATTTGTTTTGCTAAAAGAAGTTTGATATTTAATGACAAAAAAAAAAAAGAAAAAAAAAAAAGCATGAAACTATCTCAGCTGTCCGTGAATGGAGCAGTGAGTGGAAAGTTTACCACCAGCACTGACAAACAGGAAGGTGCTGTGTGTGTGTGTGTGTGTGTGTGTGTGTGTGTGTGTGTGTGTGTGTGTGTGTGTGTGTGTGTGTGTGTGTGTGTGTGTGTGTGTGTGTGTGTGTGTGTGTGTGTGTGTGTGTGTGTGTGTGTGTGTGTGTGTGTGTGTAAGCATGTTTCATCCCCATTGGTACGCGCACACAGTAACAGCTCGATGAGGAGTGGCCGTTATAATCCAGCGAGCTGCTTCTGCGTCGCCCTCATGTCACCTGCATTCCCCTCCAGGTTGCTGTGCGCCTCCTCCACCTCCTCTGGGCCTCCGTCTGCTGCGTCTCTACATGATGTCTGCCATGTGGGTAAGCACAGAAACACACTTCACAAAACTTCACTGCATTCCTCCGTTATGGCAATTCCTGTTGAGGAAACATGGAGAGTAACTTATGTTTGTTTTTTGTTTTTTTCTAATGGTTGTTTTGTTGGGTTAATGTGCAATCTGGTTTTTGAGCGTGCCTGGATTACCAACGTGAAGAGATGGTGTGAGCAGGCCAGGCACAGAGCAGCAGGCTTAATGCAGAGCTGAGGATGAATTATTCAGACCAGGGAGTATTTCTGAATCATGTGAAGAGGGTTTAGATTAGTCTGTTGAAGAGGGTAAAGTATTGTCTTTGCCCCTCTCAGCCTCCATCTCCTCCTGCATCTGTGGAGTTTATCACGAGAGGAACATTCTCTCAGACCGGACCGTCCCTGTAAAGCCGGGCCGGTGGTGGTTTAGATGTTTGGAGTGTGAGATGCCGTTTGTGCATTAAGCTCTGTTGGCTGAGTGTTTAATTGACCTCTGAGTGGTTTCAGTGCAAGTGAACGAACAACATATCTGCATATATTTCGCTTTGAAGTTCTCCCACAGAAAATGAGTCCGATGTGTTCGGTCATCACAGTTTGCCACGAGATGAAAACCAAACCACGTGTCCCCCTTCAAATATAAACACCTGTTACATATTTTAATGGCGTTAAAAACACAAATCATGTGAACAGAAATGAGAAAAAAAAAAGTGGCAGTACTCGAGAAAAGTTTTTGATGCGTCATTGTAACTTAGAATTATTTAAGGACAGAATCTCACGTTGAGATCAAATCTGAGCAGATGATTTGATGTTTTCTGGGTTATGGGATTTAAAAAAACAAAAAAAAACAAAGGTCCTGTGAATGAGTGTGAATAGCAGTGTTTACAGTGTTTACATTTTTCTCTCCTCGTGAGTCAAATTACCAAAGAATTTTGGGTTTTATAGTTGATGGGAGGATGAATTATTGAAGTATTACTTGTAAATACTGTATTACAGTTGCAGGGACCTCAAGCTGTTCTTTTTGTTAGAAGCCTTAAAAACAATGTCCATGTCCTTCACAATAATCAAAGTTGCACCAGCAGGCAGCTGCATACTGTCCATTGTTTAACTAGTTCTTCTAATACTTACACACAGAGCTTTCCCCCCTCGGCGTGGACGCCATGGCTCCAGCAGCGGCCTGAACCCGACTTTAACTCCTGAGTGGTTCTTTCGAGGACTGTCCAACCTGAGAATGGTGATTTCAGGCTCAATCTCAGGTTTGTCAGCCCATGAAACGCTACCTCACGCCGGCAGAGTTTGTGGAGGAACACAAACAGTATTCAGAAATATCTCACAACCGCCTGCCTTTTATTGAACTGTCTCCCACTAATCTTTCTAAAGTTTGAACATTTACTGTTTCTGACCCGCAGTGGTCATTTCAAAGACTTTTTTTTTTTTTATTTTTTTTTATTAAAAGGTCAACAGTTTCTTCTAACCGACCTGCAGTTTGACCAGTAGAGGGAGCAATGCACACATTTACCAGGAACTCCAGGCTGACTGTGGAAATTACTTTAATAATCTAGATTTTAATCTCAAACCTATAACGCCCCAATCACCTTTTCAGTAATTAAAGTTTTAATGTCCTGAATAATAGTAGCTGCAATCGGGTTCATGAATCTTGAAAATCTTTGGATAATAATATCTGACAGCTGCTTTGAAATTATGGTTGTATTTCACTATTCATTTGCAGATGCAGTATCCAGATAAATGTTGAATTTAGAAATAATTCAAACACTGTCTATCTGAACAGTTGCTCTCACGAAGCAGCTGCAGGTTTATGTCTTATTTGAAGAAATTTGTGGTTAGAATAAATCAAGGTGAATAATGTAGTATACGGCATAATATACACTAATTGGTGAATAATGGTTGTTATGAATACACTGGGAAAATGTCTGCGTGCTGTTGAATGTGAAGACTCAACAACTCCACTAAGTGTTAAACAATTTCCCCAAATTCTGTTAAAAAAAAAAAAGAAGAAAAGAATAAACAGCAAAATGTGTTTTGGGTGTGCGTTCGTGATATATTTATATTTCATTTATTTTCAGAAAAACATGTTTGTACAGTGTGCAGCAGGAATCGGCTTGAAGGGTTAAAATGATGACCATTTTTACAAGCAAGCTGAAATAACACAACATTTGGTGATTTTGTTCGATTTTTTTCTCTTCTTTTTTTTTTTTTCCTCCAGTTTTTGGTTGTTTGTTCAGATATGTAGTTTAACACTTATCGAGCCATTTTACATACAAGTGATTTTATCTGTAGGAGATAAAGAGTCTCTGTGACAAAATATACAGTTTCTCATATCAAACACAGATCATATCAATTGTTTGAAAGTGTATTTGGAGATTTTTTAATAAGCTATACTTTTTAGTTTTTCCCTAAACGAAGAGGCTCTACTGTGTAGCGCGTGCGGTTGTGGGAAGATTTAACACTTCAGGTACATTTTATTCTGCAGAAATCCCTCGCCTGAAAGCCTCTGCATGCCTGTGCTTCATGTTTTCTGGGCTGTTGAATACATCAGAATTATTTCAAATTAATCTTCTGTGGAAACGGTGAGCTTTCAGCCGCAGGAAAACATTTCAGTAATTTTCCTCTTCGGAAGTCATTTCTGTAGAGTGGCATGTCAATACGTAAATGGAGGAAAAGCAATATTTGTTTGTTTTTTTAGTAATATTTTGACCTGTTACTGTGATTAATCTGTATCCTAATCTGTAACTCACAAAAATGAAAAGGGAAAAAACTTTCATACGTCTGATTTGTCCAAACTGCCATTTTTGATGAGAGTCAAGATTAATGTGGTTTTAAATCTCACTGGATGTAAACTGTCACACCTCGTACAGTAATTACAATACAAAAGAGAAGAGATGCAAGTCTTTGTGGGGGTTTGTTTGTATTTTTTCTCTGCCTCTCGTCTGCTTTGCAATAATCGGATCAGGACAATTGTGTCCCAACCAAATGTGTTCACGCTCGCATTGTGTTGCCCTTGTGTAAACCGATTTTACAAACCGTCCGTTCGGAGCAAAATGGGGGCATACAAAATGAGCCGGAGGAGTGTGTGACCCCCACCGACCTTTCTTTCATTTGGGTTAAAGGTCAGATTGGGATGCAGGTCTCTGTGGAGAGATTAAACCCGGTCACCAAGGAAACATTATGTGCAGCCGGGATGACAGGGGTCACACCGGTGAACTCTGACACTATATTATATTACACAATGACTTTTATCTCAAGAAGCAAAGTGTGCTTATTTTTGTCATCAGTCTGAGGTCACTTTTATCATTGTCATTTGAATAATAAAAAAAAAAAGAATGAATTGAAGAATAACTACGGCCCTTGTTGGATTTATTGTTTTATTGTTTGAATACAACAGCAAACGTTTGTGTGTGTGCATGTGTGTGCATGTGTGTGTGTGTGTGTGTGTGTATCCATCTTTTACTCACATTGTGAATATATGATTTTGACACATTATGGAGAAGTATCCTCAGAATGGAAATTCTTATATTTTGAACCGATAATATGTTTAAAAGTTAGATTATTGGCAGAGTTGGGCAACTTGTAGCTGTGATTCCAGTCATAGTAAGTCTGTTGTGCACATGTACGCAAGTGAACGTAAAGTCCTTTAAACTGATGGGAATATGACCGTGAGTGTGTATTTGTGTATTAACTAAAATGTGGATACCTGATTTTGAAGTTTGTTGGGATCCTTTTGGAATATGATGAAAAAGATGATCAATTATATGAATGGTATAACTTATTATGTCATGAGGTAATTTACTGCTAAATTCAGCGTTAAGCAGATAATGGCTCCACCTCAGGTTAGAAAATGTTTAGTGTGCAGAAAATGAATGTAAGTGGATGCGAAGTTCCTCAAACTGATGGAAACATGACCGTGCGTGTATGTGTGTGTGTGTGTGTGTGTGTGTGTGTGTGTGTGTGTGTGTGTGTGTGTGTGTGTGTGTGTGTGTGTGTGTGTGTGTGTGTGTGTGTGTGTGTGTGTGTGTGTGTGTGTGTGTGTGTGTGTGTGTGTGTGTGTGTTGTTTCTGTTTTCATGCTTGCACTCCCAGCTATAACCTTCATTGCCCCACAGCGTTTGTATGTGTGAGTCAGCTGAGCGGGGTTGAAGGGTTTGAGCCATGTTGCCTGTGGTCATTTGGCTGGAAATGAACGCGTGCGCGCACTGAAAAGCCAGAACATGGTGGCCAAGTGTGAGCCGAGCTGGCTGGCGTACAGCTCAGTCTGAGGGTCTGCGAGGAGGTCCGGGTCAGCCCGTGTCACGCACAGAGAAGAGAGTTTGCACATCACTCCGAATTATTTCTGAAAAAAAGAAGAAAAAAAAAAGAAAAAGAAAAGTTGATCGCATAATTTGTTGTTGCTCTAAATTTCTCCGCGTATTTTCACCGCCTGTGAAAGGACGGGAAAATTCTTGTAAGCTAAAGATTTTTATTCCAGACATTAAAAAAAACCCCAAAAAAACCCAAACAAACTCATTTCACGTAAATCCTTTTCATAACATCCAAGTCGTCCAGTTTTAGATTGATGACATTTTCGGTTACCCGCTCTCTAAACGCAGATGGATTTTTCAAACACACTGACAGCGAGTCTTTGAAAAAGTGGCTCCACTCTCATCTGCTGTATAATTACAACGTATCTCGGAACAGCTAATAGCAGCAACAAACTGATCTTTTGAATAGATTACCTGAATCAAGCAATTTTCAAGTTTCTGCCAGATGATATTCATATTGTTCTGTAGCTTTGTGGAATTTAACAGTGTGCATAGTGTAGGAGGGAAGTCAGTCTGAGAAAGCGAGGTGCGCTCTGGAAAGCGCTCCGCAGTAGTGTAAAGATCATGCAATTTGTAAGGGCATCCGCATTGTACTTGTTGGAGCAATTTTATTCTGCAAACTGGAGATGAACAATCTGAGTGTTTTGTTTGAGCATGAAAACCAATCGAGGTGCAGTCGGTGGATGTGACCGTCTCTGATGATCCGTGTCAACTGACCGTCCATCATCGATGTGTGTCGTACACGTACGTGTGTGTGTGTGTGTGTGTGTTTGAGGGTTTGAAGGTGTGGTGGGAGTCATGAGCTGAGGTCAGTTAGTTCCAACCTCGAGGAGAGCGCGGCGGCGGCCTTGAAACAGTGTGGGGGAGGTTCACTTCCCCTTTCCCTGCCTCACGGCTTCCTGTGAACGCAGTAACCGTTAACCACACCCTCCTCCTCCTCCTCTTCTGCCCCCCCCCCCCCCCCCCCCCCCCCCCCCCACACACACACACACACACGCCAAGAAAACCTTCCACTGATACATACTGTACCAACTCTCCCCACTCTCTCCTTTACGCCTCCGGCCAATAAACACACAAAGATACGGCAACAATAGTTTCCTCATCCGTCCACGTGCTTCTTTCTCTCCACCCTGACAACCGCCTCCCTCTCCTCCACCTTGCTCCAGCCCTGACCCCCACACCGGCTAATTATTAAGATAAGTTAGCACGACCGCACGTGGCCGCGCTCGAGCCGCCGTGGCCGCGCAGGTGGGGTTTTCACACTTGTGATGCAGCGACAGAGACGAGATGAACGACCAGGTGCGTCTCATCCAGCCACATTGTAAAGACCCCGTGTGCGCTTAGCAACAGCTGAGTCACCAGTGGAAGACGCCAGCGAGCTGATTCCCCGACACTCACCGTTATTAAGAGAGATTAAACTTATTGTTTTGTTTTTTTTCCTCGGTGATTCAATGAGAGTAATACAGGCACAACGGGGACGCAGCCTCGGTCTGATCTGATTATTGGCCGCGTCTCCCCGTCGCCGTCCATCACACCTACAGTACCAGCATTCCTGGTTTCACTCCCATCAGTCATTGTGCTGCAGGAGAGAAGAATTCTCAGGCAGATCTTCTGTGTCAGTATGTGTGAGTGGGCGTGTATACGCCTGTGGTCTGTGGAGGGACAGTAGAGAAGCGTCGAGTATGTGTGTGTGTGTGTGGGGGGGGGGGGGGGGGGGGGGGGTGTATACATCGTGAATTGTGAGTACAATGGTAGTGGTGTTTTTTTCTTTTTTTTTTGGGTGGGGGGGGGGTGAGTGGGTGAGTGTGGTGGTGGGGGTGAGGTCTTCTCCTCGAAAGGGGAGTGCTGTTCCCGTAGGGGAGAGGAGGGAGTGGGGTGGAGCGCGTGGAGTGAGTGTATGTGGGGGAGTGAGTGTGGGGGCAGCTAGGCCATCTGGACTGTGAGGAGGCTGAAGAAAGGGAGAGTGTGTGAGTGTGTGTGTGTGGTGTGTGTGTGTGTGTGTGTGTGTGTGTGTGTGTGTGTGTGTGTGTGTGTGTGTGTGTGTGTGTGTGTGTGTGTGTGTGTGAGAAAGCAAGAAAGAGGGAGTTCGGGATGAGACGAGAGATGGAAAGAGAGAGGGAGGGAGACACAGCCAGAACTGAGGTTGTAGGAGAAAGGATGGAGGTGCGTGAAGAGCAACAGAAGGAGGAGTGTTGCTTGTGGTCATTACGCCAAACATTTCCACACTAACTCTCCTGCTATATGTATTGATTTTACTTAACAGAAGCACAATAAGTGTGCGAATGTAGATGTGAGTGGATTCTAAAAAAAGATGCGAGTTTTCAAGGCGTCTCCATCCACTCACTCGCTATTTTCTTAACAAAGACCGATGCTGAAAACGTCCTTGTGTAGGTTATGTTTAACGGTGTCAAAGACGACTTAAAACTTCTCTTCACACGTGAAGAAAATATCGAACGATCCGACACGAGAGTCTCCCACTATGCTCTGAACCCAGGACAGGACGGCGCTCCATTACTGGCCTCAACTGTTTCTGACTCATTCTGAACAAACGTCGTCACGAGTTTCTTCCAAGCAATTTCTACTGCAACTGATCTGAGTCTTCTTACTCACAGAAGTCATTCGTTAGATTTGCACTCACGTGTAAACTGACAGAACTACTCGTTTCTGAACACTGCGAGGTACAATTGTCATCACAGGTCACCGCGAGAGCCGCACGCAGACCGTCAACACACAACATTTACATTGTCAAAGACACAAAAACAAATTATCAACATTTAAATTTGTGTTTGAAATTTTACCTTCAAACCAGTCATGAACCTGACATCCATGTGAATGACGGCGGTTTACGTTCTTGCGAGTAAATGTTTGGTTATTCTGGTTTTTTGCTTGTATTTGCTTTTATTTTGAAACATTTTTAAGTTGCTTCCAAGCAAACTGTCACTGACCATTGCAGCTCACTTCATGAAGCCTGCCAGCTGATTAGTGGGCATCAAATATAAACATTGATTCATTTTTGATGTTGTTTTCCATCGGAGAGAAGAAGTGTAGGGCCTGAGGATCAAAATGTAGTCAACATTTTTTTTTTTTTTTTTTGGGGGGGGGGCTCAAATATGGCGGATGTGTGAAGGAATATGTCTACTTGTATGTTCTGTTTTGACATAATCTGGCGGGAAAAGAAAAAGCCAAATATAGAATAGAATTATACTATCACACCTGTGAAAATCTTTTGAACTTCATTTTGAAAGTGAGGTGAAACTGTCTTTATTGGCAGTCCTTCAGTGTGTGACATCCTGCTGATCTCGCTCTCGCTCTAAACTTAAACTCCACTCCGTACTAAACTCTCAGCAAGCGCTGAAGTTTTTAAAATAACTGCTCATGATCACACTGTCATCGCTAGAATATCCCTGGTCTGAGTCCGGGATCGGGGAATTTTCTGTTCTTCCTGTCCGTGGCATTTCTGTGGGGTTTCCTCCTGCCAGTGCTGTGCTGTGACGTTCATGTGACGTTTTCAGTGAGATTTACAAATATACGATATACTCTGATGATGACATATATCGTACCAGAATTATCGACACAGACAAAAGTTAGGTACACACTAAGTCAAACAAGTTGAAATTGTATACGTTTAAAGAAACGTAGCGCTGCTTCTTCAGGACTTCTTGATTTGAGTACAAGCTCTGCATCGCCCCCTACAGTGAGACAGAGGTACTGGCTATGTCACTTCCTGCATGTGTTTCATCAGATCAGAAAGACTCAATACTGTACTTTAGAGACATACATGAAGTGAGGACTATTAATAACATGGTCCATAATTACTGCATTGGTGAGAAATAGTGAGAAAACAAAAGACAAACTGAAGATACATGCTAGAGTCCTGTATTTAGGAAACACAGAAATTCGGCGATTTGGATTACAAAAGAATTATTGAAATCACTACAGTCATAGAGAAGTTTGATTTATACCACATGCCAGTGTATAAAACCACACGCACGTCCCTGCCTCCCACAACCATATCTTCGTGTGTGTGTGTGTGTGTGTGTGTGTGTGTGTGTGTGTGTGTGTGTGTGTGTGTGTGTGTGTGTGTGTGTGTGTGTGTGTGTGTGTGTTTATGTGCCCTGTGATGAACTGGCAGGTATTGGCTTCTGCGCCCTGCGACCCTCAGCAGGATAAAGCTGCAGGTCGGTCTTATAAATGGCCATTTTTTTAAATGCATTAATCCACACACAGAAAGACTTTGAAACTCCATTTCTAAAATCCAAAGAACTGGACACTTTGAAAATTGATGCTACTTTTATTATGCTGATAAAAGTGCTAACAAGGCTTTTTCTTTGGTGCTTGTGTCCATGTCTCAAAGCTGAAAATGTGACTTTGTGCAACACGACGACTGTTACATCCACCAAGATTTGAAGTGAAAATAACTGTGCTGTTCAAAAGCATTATTTTTAACACAGTGCAGCAGTCTGCAGACCGACACAAACCAATGTGTGTCATAAGGTGTGGAAGGGAAAGTCCTCCATTTACACATCAAGGTGTTTTACAGCTCTCTGGAGGTAATGCTGCATGTGACTTTAGTATATATGTGTAAATTGCGGAAAGCCTGTTGTGGTTTCAGAGGTTGTTGTGTGAATATTCTGATAAACTAGCTCTGGTGATATCTCTTAGTCGGTTTGGGCTGTTGTCTGAAAATTACGATTTGTGGGGGAAAAGTGATCTTACCAGAAGCTCAAGGCTCCAAATCACCAACACTCTGTCCAGTGTGTCAACGGCTGAGTCCCACTGTGGGGTAAGAAGAGGATGACAAAGACCAACGGCCTGACGAGCAACAAGAATGTGTGGAATGAAGAAAAGACGCTATTTCTGGTTATTACTGCATTCTGTAAAAAAACATATCCTGCAATGTCCATCAATGTAACAGTGTGAGAACGCCGGAGCACCTCCAGGAATGACCTTTTCAAGATTTATGGTTGAAGAGTCATTAACGACAGAATTATGTCTCTGACTCCAGATTTAAAACTATTATGTTGAATTTCAGTGTAAATAGTGTTAATTTGTTGAACTAAAATACAAATATCACACAGTGTTATGTTTGTTTTACTTTTGACAGCAACACATTAGTACTTTGTTACTATCCGTGATTACTTTAGCTTCAGTGAGCTCAAAACTGAGCTGCTGCCTCTCTGTAGCCTCACTTTAAGCAGATTCTTTCCACTGAAGAGACCCCCTGTCACTATTTCGCTAAACTCCTGTTTATTGGACGAGTAATCTTGAGCTAAATTCTGCTTAAAACATGAAAGCTTGACTGTAAGTGTCATCACCCTGTAAAAGACATTATCAGCCTAATAATTGCGCACGCGTATGTAGGAACATTTCACCTGTTCATAATTGATCTCAGCTGTTTTGTTGCTTTGTTATTAAATCAGTTCATCAACCTTAACAACCTCTAACTCTGAGATTTCAGAGCGTAATTCCCGAACCATGTAACTTCAGCTCAACGTAATGAGTAAATCAGTCAGTTAATGACACAGCCGCACTACATTAGCACAAACACGTGCCCATTATTAAGACAAATGATCTAAACATATCGTGACACTGAACGGTTTTACTTCGACCTTCAGTACCATTGTGGGGAACCTGGTAGTTATTTTGGACCAGGACTTATCCTTCGACTTCCACATTAAACAAGTCTACGGGACTGCCCTTTTACACCTGTGTAATGTCTGTACAATCGGAAAACTCACAGTGATGCTGAGAAATTAACCCACGAATTTGTTGCTTGTCGACTGTCGTAATTTCCTGTTAACAGGGTGTCCGTATAACTGTTTAAAAAGTCGTCAATTGATTCAAAATGCTGCAGTGAGAGTACTGACAGGAAGCATCAGGAGAGTTCACATCACTCTAATATTAGCTTCTCTTCATTGGCTTGATGTTAAATGGACAAAAGAATTTGAAATCCTTCTTTTAACCAATAAAGCTCTCAACAACCAGGCTCCATCATGTCTTAAAGGGCTGTTAGTCCCACTTTAGCCCAGCAGAACACTTGGTTCTCACAGTGCTGCTTACTGGAGGTTCCTAGGTTTTCTAAGGCCCCATTTACACAACGGTTCATGTGACAACACACTGCAGCAGCGGACATGCGAACAACAATGTCGTTAGTATGCCAGGCCACGGGAGGGCGCTGTGTTTATTTTTATTTTTTGTAATGAAACCACACATACATGTGTGCAGAGACCAATACGCTACAAACGTGAACAAAATCAAGAGAACCTGACATTCGTTTGGACTGATGATGAATCGGATGGTATTAGGGGCGAGGCCACGTCTACACGTAAACAGGTATTTCAAAAACAGTAATATTTCTCTGTGTTTTGTTCTTGTATTTACACATAAACCCAGCTACGAGTCACCACAACTGATTATTCCTGAAAACTCTGGCCACAGTGGAGAGTTGGAAAAACTCTCTGCATCTAAAGAGGGATAGGTGGAGTCTGGAGATTCACATCACAATGTGTGACAACATGTTTTTTTTTTCCCACCTTAGGAGCCAGTATAAAAAAGTTGCAGATGCAGTGAATCCAACCACCGGTGTCGTGTAAACTGACCCCCCTAAAGTAAAGAAAGTTTGGTGGATACACTCATTTCCAATGTAAACGGGCGCTAAAAGTATAAAGGGAGGCAGAGCTTTTAGCGATCAGGCTCCTCCCATGTGGAACCAGCTCCCAGTTTCAGTTAGGGAGGAACGCGGTCTCTACTTTTCAGGTTAGGCTTTATAACTTTTCTAATTAATAAAGCTTCTAGTTAGGGCTGGTTCAGGCCACACGGGGCCATTTTCTAGTGGGTTAAGACTGCTGGAGGACCTACAGAACCCTGAGCGTCTTTCCTTTCTCAGTCTACAGTGATATTTTGGTTTTACATGTCTCCCAGAGGGAGAGATTTGTTAATTCTATCCCAAAGATCTATCCCGATGATTGATGGCTAATAGATAACTAAGATTCAAATTGATCACAATGTGGAGTGTTTCATTTTCATGTTTTCATGAGTTCCATTTATAAATACCAGGTCAAACTTGATTTACCTACATTAGAAAAATGTATAATGTGCTCAATCAGATTTCTATAGAGCAAATACATTAGCTAAATAAATAATAACAGAAAAAGAATAACTAAGAGTTTAGCTACTCGATGGCTTCTTGTTTACAACAGACTCCATAACTCTGTACTATTTCCAGTATGACACGTTCACTCAAACAGGCTCCACAAATCACCAATGATTAACTCTGTGATGAACTCGTGAGTTTCACACAAGTTGGCATCTATTTGCACTACAACATATTTTTCTTCTGAAACAAACCTCGGAGGGTGGGCAACAGTTCCCATGGAAACCAATGGATAGGAAACACCGTCTCTGTCACACCTTCACCGCACATGAAGTCACTTTTTCCACCCCACAACTCCATCTGATAATCGATTGACACGACAGATTCATAAGAAATGGAAATGATTTTCAGCGCGTTTGCACAGCGACTGGAGGAGAGGTCTGAAATTCACCACTCGATCAAGCGATCGGTCAAATGCTATCAATGAATTGATGGTGTGAGTGAAATCCAAGACTCGAGTGAGTTTTGGGGACAAACTGACGCGGGAGAACACTGGATGAAGGTATAAATACTGTATCGACATTGTTGTGACACCAAAAAAAAGGCCTTCTACTTCTGTCCTTGGTTGTTCGACTGACCCCGACCTGCATTCCTCCTCCTCCTCCTACTCATCCTCCCCAGCGAATCATCTCCCTTCCCCCATTTTTTGGCCACATCAATATCACCTCCTCCCTTTCCAAACCTCCCAAAAGACCTCCCCCCTCCCCTACAATCCACTCCCGTGCCCCGAGCTCCTCAGGTCCTCTGGGCCAGAGGGGTCAGCTCAGGTCACGAGCTTGTAACTCCCTCATTCATGCTTTTTCCTCTCTCTACTGACCCCACTCTTGTTCCATCACAAATCCGTCCATCGTTTCACTGCCTCCCTCCATCCCTGTGGCCTGTGCACCGAGACTCACCCCTCAGTCTCATTATTTGACCCACTTTTTTTCTCGTTCCGTCTCGCTCCCTCTCTCACTGTCTCTGCTCCTTCACTGGCTCAAGCTGTTCTTGGATGGCATATTGATTGAGGTTTCTATTCACCTTCACTCACATCCTCTTTCTTTCTCTGACTCCCTCGCTCTATCCCCCTCTATTCCTTTTGTTCCCCAGTGTACTGTAATGCTCAAACCTCTTTGATCTGTGTGTTTGTGTCTGTCTATCTGCTGCTTTCCTAAATGTCTCCATTTACTGTAAGCTCTACCACCACGCTGTGCTCAATTTTCCTGTCCACCGTACACACACACACACACACACACACACACACACACACACACACACACACACACACACACACACACACACACACACACACACACACACAAACAAACAAAGGCATGCACACGCACACATTCACACACGCAACCACATGCACACGCACGCATAGCTGCACACAAGTTGATGCTTGGGGGCATCTGAGAGGTATGAGACCATACATACATATGTATCCTGACTGGCAGCTTGTATTTTATACATTTGTTTGGTCTGATTGTCCCTTTTCATCACCTTGCATGAGTGCGTGTCTGTGCGTGCGTGCGTGTGCGTGTATGTGTGTTTTGTCCACATGACATGAAAGCACATGTTTCTTCCAGCATGTTAACTGTGAGTCTGATGTGAGGCTTGTTTTCCCAAAGGCCATCAGTGTTAAATCATCATTTGGAAGGACTGCACTGCTAAAAACCTTGGGTACTTTTGGGGATTTACATCCAGTCGGGTGTGTGTGCCAGGCACACACACACACACACACACACACACACACACACACACACACACACACACACACACACACACACACACGCACACACACAGAAGTAATACAAACACAGCGAAGAGGAGGGGCTGTACTTTACCCCCACATAGCTGAAGGGAGGGAAGATGAGGTACAAAAAAAAATTAGAAACCAAATTAGAGGAACTGGTCAGGCGAGGAGGAGAGGCAAAGAGGAGTTGGAGGCGAGGGAGGGAGAAAGCGCTGAAGGAAAGGAGGGCTAGGACAAACAGAGCCAGTGACCTGAGGAGGGAGTGTCTGAGAACCTAACCAGCATGCATCAACAGGAAGACTGCTGAGAGGACAGAAATACAAGTTAAAACAGTGAGAGCCACTCAGAGAGAGAGAGAGAACAAGAGCACAATGTCGCACACGTTCGCTGGCGTGAGTCTTCTTTGTCCAGCCGTTGCCCTTTGACCCACCTCTTGCCCGTGCATGTGTTTACGCGTACGCAGTAACCCTAAATGTTTCCAACAAACCTTTTTTTAGTGCCCATCACACCCTGCCCCCATGCTACTAACCCCCCCCTCAACACATGTCATTATCACCCCCTCACACCTCAGTGAGACAAACACAGGTTTGAACACACACACACACACACACACACACACACACACACACACACACACACACACACACACACACACACACACACACACACACACACACACACACACACACACACACACACACACACACACCTGACAGCAAGATAGGATTTTTTTTTAAACTTGCAGAGCACAGCGCGACCCCTGTCTCCTGCTCCTGATGAAACCATCTCCTGACTGGTGCATCCCACGCACTTCCAGTAAACCTCTCCCTTTACCAAGAGCGTAAAGCAGAGTCAACAGGGTGGGTCTGGAGAAAAACATTTATCATATCATCATTCTGAGGACTTTGCCTCTTCACGTTATCTAATGATCACACTTGGACAGATAAGACACTTTATCGGCCTGATTCTTGATGAATATCTCCCACATAAACCTTTCCTTGGTGTGAAGACAGTCAAACTGGGATACTCACACATTACAACCTCCTACAACCGTGACCTCCGCCCCCATCATCTTCTAACTCTTCCCCATTCTCCCGCTCTCATCCTTTCTGCAGCGTATTCTCCCTTTCTGTCTCCCTGTCTTCTATTGCCTCATCTCTTTCTCTTGTTGGTGTAAGTAAGCAGCTTAAACACCTACAGGGTGTGACATTGGGGCCCCACGCGCCTCCGAATGCAGTCAGTGCGGGCGGGAGAAGGCAGCGCTGAAAAGGAAAGCGTTTCATCCGTCTATTCTCTCCTTCCTGCTCTGCCTGGCATGAACGGCGCGAGTGTGGTTAAGGCAAAGCCAAGGCTGTCCCCTCACATTAGCCGGGGCTGAGCCAGACAAGCCGTCATCCCCCCCGCAAGACCGCCCTCCACTGCTCATCTTAACACGGCCTCCCCCCCTCACTCTGTTGCTCTCTCTCTCTCTCTCTCTCTCTCTCTCTCTCTCTCTCTCTCTCTCTCTCTCTCTCTCTCTCTCTCTCTCTCTCTCGCTCATCCTCTTTCCTCTTCTCCTCCGCTCAGCTCAGCTCTGCCATGGGCACCGGTCCCCAATCTCCAAGGTGATTATGACAAAAACGAACGACCCCCAAGAGACGGGGCCAGCAGAGATAAGAGAGAAAGAAGAGGATGGCAGAGGGAGAGAACGAGGAGGAGGAAGGGATTGGAGATGGATGATGTAACAGAAAAATTTTGGCTCTGCATTATGATTTGGGTTGAGAATTTCAGAACCTTCAGTTCATATCAGTCTATATCCATCTATGACTGCATCTCTCCATCATTCTCAAATGATTTTTGCTGAAAGAATTCGTCCAATGATGCAAAGCTGGTAACACTCAAAAAAAAAAAAGTAATCAAACACATTTACTCCTGTACAATTTTGTGTACTTTTATTGCATGAGAAAATGGCAAACTTCCTACCGACACTTTTTTTCTTGGCTTTTGAAAGGATAATTGTGCACTTTTCCCTTCATTGTGTGGTCAGTTTACATCACTTTTGTGAAAGATAGATAGATAGATAGATAGATAGATAGATAGATAGATAGATAGATAGATAGATAGATAGATAGATAGATAGATAGATAGATAGATAGATAGATAGATAGATAGATAGATAGATACGCACGCACACACACTTGAGCATGCATACTGTACATAATCTAATAGTTACATGGGACAAATCGGAGCCCAGCTTTTGCAAGAGGGTCAAAGATAATTTGTTGTGGTGCGGAATGGGGTCACGACCCCCTCATGGTCAGCAGGGTCAAATCAAACAGCAGCACCAAGCTCAAGAAGGTCATTAAAGAGACAGAGAGTCCTAATGGGGAGAAGCTGAACGGGGGATGCAGTTAACCCCTTCCCCTGCCTCCCTGCTAAAACCAGAGGAAGCAATGAGAAAGGAAATGTAGTGGAGGAGAAAAGATGAGAGGTCATATTATTGTAGCATAGCAACCCAGGTTTCAGTGTGGGTTGAGGCAAGCAATAATATATAATATTGCTGAGAGGTTAGACAGCTTAGAAGAACCTTTCAAGATGGATGTGGAAAGAGAGGTGCACTTTCTGCGCAGAAGAGGGGGAGGGAAGGTAGGAGAGAGGGTGGGGGTGAGCAGAGACGGAAGAAAAAAATAGCCCAGTCCTCCCATCTCAATCCACTCTCCCCTTCTCTCTCTCTCTCTCTCTCTCTCTCTCTCTCTCTCTTTCATACTATGTTACTTTCCCTATCTCTGTCTTTCTTTCCCTCCCTCTCCCTCCGCTCTGTGCATCATTAAAACAAGCAGAGTAGTGTTCAGAGCGTGGGGCTGAACTGAGACGGTGACCTCCACAATAAGAAGATGTTCTTGCTTCGGGGAAGAGAAGGTCGTTTTGTACTCCTCTCTGTGTGTGTGTTTTTTTTTCTCCTATGACTTCCAGTGGAGTAAATGAGATTTGGAGGGGGTAGACTAGTGGAGGAAGGGATCAAGAGGGTAGACATGCAGACGGAGAAAGACGAAGATAGCAAGATGCGAAGGGAGAGAGGGCAGTTTAATGTGGGATTCATAACACACAGAACTAGAATATGATAAACAGGAAAGATCTGAATTCCCCTGAAGTAAAGTGCCTAGCAGGGTTAGAACATGGCAGCCTGGGGCCGAAACCACAGAAATGGGCAAGAAACTCCTGAATAAGAGTTTTTCTTTTTTCTCATGTTGGAGTGAGATCATTCCTGACCTGAACTGGGAAAAGAAATTTGTTTTGTCCACACATGTCAACAGACAGAGTGCGTACAGCCAGGAGTAATTCTTATCAAAAGATTCCATGACTGGAGGTGTGATGGGGACATAACTGCATCCCCGTCCAGAGGCATCTTTTTTATCATCTCCATACAATAGATTTGAAGGCCTGCGGCTGCAGGGAGGACAGGGAGTCCTATGGGTGACACAAGGACAGGCAGTGGTGTGAACAGCTCCAGTGCCCCCCCCCCCCCGCACATCGCCTTCACACAGGAACAAAATGTGTGGGCAGCAAGCACAAACACATTCTCTGTATCCTCCAGATGATTATACATCCTTTAAATCCAATAACCTCGATTCATTCTGCTTTTCCCGGTGTCATTCTATATTGTAATTCATTCATTCACACTTTCTTTGAGAAATCTTCTCATTCTTTGGATTCTCTTCCTCCTTCGTCATTTCCATCCTTCCTTTCCTTTTGCCCCTCTTCCTCTCTCCCTTCCTACCATCAATAGAATTGGTTCCCATACTTTTAATTTGCCCTTTCTCTCCGAGGGAGGACTCTTTATAAAGGCCTTGTCATTTCCCAATACTGATTTGAGTATCACTAAGCTGCACCTTCACACATATTGTTGTCACACACCTTGTGCCAAATATTCCTTTGTAAAGCCTTCCCCCATCCCCTGCCTGCACCTGGTAGAGATAGTGTTCTTTCAGCCGCAGGCTCTGCCTTCTATACAAGCAGGGCTAGGATGGCACAAGCAGCACACAGCTGTTCCCCTTGGTAAATTGATAGTGAAGGGTAGTGGATGGGGCTTTGAAAGCGCCTTGTGCTATTTTTATGACAGTTGTAGATTTTTTTTGCTGTTTAATTCAATGTGACCAATTACACTGCTGCGTTCCACAGCAGGGGACTGGGGGAGCAAATTAATGCCCGACTTCAAAAAAAAGTTTTCCTAAAGTGCGATACGTTCTTTTTGCTTTTCGTTGTAGTTCTCATGCAAGTCGTCACAAAACGGGGCTTGGTCTCACTTTATGCTCCCAGGGAAGATGCGTACACAGGTACCACCTTCTCTCTGGCCTCTCAGTGACAAACTCAGAGAGTGAGGGCAGCTTGCTTACTTTCATTATTTAAGAGTCAAACAGGTGATAGAAAGCAGCCGGATACAGTAGAGGAGTGACTATCCTTTTGGATAAGCAGCAATTCAGTCTGTAACACTGACCCCCTCCTCAAACCACACAAACACACACACACACACACACACACACACACACACACACACACACACACACACACACACACACACACACACACACACACACACACACACACACACACACACACACACACACACACACACACACACACACACAGTGTACAACACATCCGTCGCCTTGTGTTTCAAGGACTCTTTGTGAACATAAGTGCCACATACACAGGAACCGAAACCACTGTAATACAAAAATCCTCCTTTCCCTCACCCCACTGCTCAGTCTCTTCTGAGTATATTGCCATGATGAGTGTTCCTGGGAGTGAATACATGTGTAAGTGGACTAATGACGCTTAAAACCATCTCTGAGCAGGCAGAGGAGGAGAGAATGGGAAAAAAACTGGGGGGGAGAGGGGTTGAGGAGGTGGCATAAGGGGACTCCAGGGTCATGCTTGTCGTGTCAGGCGGATTGGAAGGCCACGCTGGCATGAGGGAACACAGCTTTGAGTAAAGCAGCTTGTTTCAGGCAGGGATTGTGTTTGCAGACCCTACTCGGAAAGAGAGTGAGTGTGTGTGTGTGTGTGTGTGTGTGTGTGCGAGAGAGAGAAAAAGAGAGAGAAAGAGTGAGTGAGAGAGAGAGAGAGAGAGAGAGAGCGAGAGAGAGAGATCTGTGCCTGGGCATTACAGACCTACAGCCTTAATCCACATGGCCTGACATTCTCCGTTATCCGGCCCTCGGCAGCCAACTATCCAGACTGATGGAGGCACGACTATACCCCCTGCTGTGTCATGACACACACACACACACACACACACACACACGCACACACGCACGCACGCACGCACACCCACACACTGTCACTAGTGCCACTAGTACTCTTCCCCATAAATTTTCCCCACTTCCTCAAACCTACGATTCCTGGTCACAGCTCATTTATTCTTATTTCCTATAAGAAAAAAGGTCTGTCCACAGTTCCTCATTACTACAGACATTCACACACAGATTTTACTGTACACAGTGACTGTGTCACACAAACAAAAAAATCCTCTCGATAAAATCTCACGACACCAAAAAAAAGGGGCGCGCCCTGGTTTTTGCTAACACTGGATCGAAATAGTTCTATCTCGTAGTAAAAACTGGAGCTTCAGGAATTAGTGTGAATTTGTTCACAGCTTACAAAGTGTAAACATTTCTTGATCTATTGACAGCTGGAGTCAACAACACAAATGTTCTTCTTTACTTGAGTATAGAGACGCTCGATCCTTTAGAACCAAGAGACCTACATCAATAAAATTGTCCACTGAAAGCAGGAGTTTGAAGGTGCTCCTGCTTGATGGAACCGCACAACACAAACTACCACTGAGTAACACATCGGGGTAATAGAGGGAGTTGAGGCAACATACTGGCATGAGCTATGTCCAAAGATTAAACAGCAATAAGTGTCGATGTCAGCTGACCTGAGACACTGAATGTTAGCAGATGCAAACTTGGGGAAAAAAAACAGTAATGGTGAATCATATTGCTAAAATCCAGAACCAGCCAGTCAATAGAAATACAGTAATCCTGAATGCAACATCCCAAAAGTTTAATAAAGGTTTCAACACTCCTCGGATTTGGCTTTTCTGATGATACTTTGCGCTTCTCTGATAATAGTTAATTATGTACATGCACATTTTAAATGAAGGACTCTTACCTGCCATAGGACGATTTGGTGTTTTTGTACTTTTTAGAGTGGAACTTTGATCTGATCCTTTTTTTAGTGAGAGAAGCTCACTTCATGAAGTTAAGGTGAAGTTACGTAAAGGTATGGAAATGGCTAAAAGGAATTGTGATGAACTTGGTGCGATAACATTTGGAAACAAAAAAAACCCCAAAAAAACATTTGGCCAGAAGTCTCCAGTGTGCATGATCAGCTTTATTTCACCAACTTGACCACTGGCTTGTGGAGAATTTTGGTTTTGTGTGAAATACAGAAAAGTTGAGTTAGTTACCCAGTATGGTTTGAGCCTATGATGAAAGTGTTGGAGGTACGTCACATTTATGAAGGTAAATATTCTGAATAATATTGAAATGAGCTGAGAAGAGAAGCTTCGTGTGACTAATATTTTATTTATAGTATTGTGCATTGAATCCTTTGAGCTAGGCTTCGTTATTGCCGTGAAAGTATTACAAGACAACTTTGCACATCTTCCTTTTGTATCATACATAATTTCCCCATCACTTAAAGCAGCAGATTTTTTTAACTGTAAAAAATCCATGAGGGCAAAAAAAGTGGAGAGACTGAAAGTGGAATTACCCCACATATTTGGCCAAAGAAGCAGCCTTTGTGTTCACACATCACATGGCTGTTATAGGTGTTTTCCAGACATGCAGTGTCAAACTGTATAAAAGTGCTTCTTTTCATTTCGGCCCGGTGAGTTCTTGTTGTTGCCACAAGAGGGGGTAAGTTACAGTAATCCCCCGGTCATTAATAAGCCCTATGGCAACGGACGCACAAGAAAGAAACCCACACAAATCTCTGACACCCCCCCCCCCAGACCTGGGAAATGTATCATCATTATTATTATTATTATTATTATTATTATTGTTATTATCATAATTATTATTAATATTATTATTTTATCATTATTATTAGTGTCATGTTTTGAGAAGAGTGGTACCCATCTTGGATCAAATACTGTCTTTACGCGCGGTGCGTGCGTTCACGTTGTCTCATTTCCTGACTGCCCAGAGAGAGAGAGAGAGAGAGAGAGAGAGAGAGAGAGAGAGAGAGAGAGGAGATACGGGGACATGGAGAGAGTGTGTAGGGGGAGAATGAGATAGAGAGAGAGGAAGAGAGAGAGAGATAGACATGCACAGAGGAGGGGGAGGCTCCTGATACCAAGACACGGAAAAGCAGGGGAGGGTAAAGAGAGAAAAGAAAAAGGGGCTGTGGAGGAAGAAGAGCGGGGAGTTGGAGAAATCGGGGAATAACACTTACAGAAAGCACACAGAGGAGAGGAAGGACAGTATCCAGTGCTTTGGACATCCCCTCCTTTCTTCTCCCAGATTGTCACAGCAGATCGGACTCCGAGGGAGCGACACCGCGTCCACCCCAGACCCCATGGGGTAACAGGTATGTCTGACTTCCTTATATGACTGGTAGCCCCCTTGTGCCGGCGATCAGCCCTCGCTCGGCTGCTAACAGGTTAGAGATTTCAGCCAGAAGGCGGTGAACAGAGGCGGAATTTCCACCGCGTTTCCCCCCTCGTGTCAACAATTAGTTTTCTGCGTCTCGGAGACATCGCGTCTCCAGCTGATAGTTGGTGGGTGCACAGGTTGGAGACATGACACAATGCAACTCTTCGCAATCGTGGCACTGTTTGAGTTGGCCATCAGGAGGGGGGAGAAAAAAAAGCTCATATATGAAGGCCTGTCTGTCTTTTAAATAAAATAAAAAAAATAATTAAAATCCCCAGTCCATTGGCATCATGTTCTCCGCGGCATGAGTGTATTTTGACAGCAACATACCCGAGCGAGTGAGCAGGCGACAGTCTGAAAGTACGCCTACCTGTTCCATACGTGACAGCCAGCTGTCTATTGCGCTTGTTGATATTTGGAGAAGCTGTCACTCCTTGACGGGATAACGCACATTTACGCATCATGTTGCGGGTCGTGAAACACAAGCAGGAGAAAAGAATTGGAGAAAAAAAAATCTACTTTATGATGTGTCTGAACATCTGTTTTAAAATGTAACCAAACTGCGTGAATTTGATTCATTTCATTTTGATTGAGAGAATCGGTGCATTTTTAGTAACAACGCACTTTTAACAGGTATGTTAAGCGCGCAGTTTTAATTCTATATTTCTTTGAATGAATCTCGTCTTCTGTGGGCAACACTTTAAGAAATACATCCCTCAGTGTGCTCAGGTGTTGCAGACACATTCATCATTTTTTTCCCCCCCGTTGGGCTTCCACACCATCGAGTGATCGAGTTTTGACGAAACCGGCGGATTCCGCTGAAATTTTGCAAAGTTTTTCCCAACAGCGTGACAGCCCATCGCCACACTGGCTGGAGGAGGGAGGGAAGGAGCGGGGATTGTCATGCACACATATCGTGCCACGAGAAAATAAGGAGTGATGCTCCGTGGCGTGCAGCCGTCTGGAGGGGATTCAAAATGAACGCGCTCAGAGCCTGAAGACAAGGGCTTAAACCCTCCGCCTTCTCCCCTCGATTAACCTCCGAAAGGGGGATTTCTCCAGCTGGAAAATTCTGCTGCGTCAACACCCAACCCTAGAGTACCAGACAAGACTGAGAGAAGGGGGGGGGGGGGGGGGGGGGGGTGATGGGGGTATTTTGTTTGCATATGGAGCTTTCGGGTGGTCTTTTTTTTGGTGGGGATGTAATTGTTTGGATACAGCTGATCATCATCTGAGAGTTGAAAAAGAGTGGCGTCAAGTGTTTTCTATTTGAGGCTGGGAGCGTCTCTGCCTCGCTTCTCAGTCTGTGTGTGTGTGTGTGTGTGTGTGTGTGTGTGTGTGTGTGTGTGTGTGTGTGTGTGTGTGTGTGTGTGTGTGTGTGTGTGTGTGTGTGTGTGTGTACTGTCTGCCCTCTCAAACCGGTCAGTTCCGTCTTCCTCCATTTTCTACCTTGCTTATCAAGCCAGAAGGGGAACAAGCCCACTTGTTTAGCGCGCCGGTGCGCCCCCGCAGAGCCAGGTGAGCGGCTCCGCAAAACTCAGCGCCGCTTCTGATCCACTCTGGTTTAACGAGGATTTGCAAACTTTTATTCAGGGTAATGCCTGACAAACTTCACTTGAGACAGCTTATTTTTTATATATATATATATTCTTGTTCCACATTGTTCTGTCTTGTTTGAGCTGCACCCAAGTGAGAACCTGAGATCAGGTCACTGATCAGCTGATGGGAAGAGAGAGAGAGTTTTTACTTGTGAACGTTTATTCTACATATTTGAGAAAAGTACATAAAACATATGGCATCACAACAATCATAAGATAGGCTGATTTTTACAGTTGTGCAAAAACATCTTTTTTGTTTATTTAGGTTTGAAATACACCCGCTTGGCTCTGGGGTGTGACTGTGTGTGTGCTGCCAGTTATACAGTATCTAGGCTTTTTCACTGTTTGACATAAACTAACTAGATCTCTGGGATTAAGAGACCATCAAGCCATTTTTCCAAATTGTCTTGGGCCTCCCCGGATTTGTCTGGTTGTTTTGTCCTTCCTACTACTGAGTTAAGGGTTGGCACTTGATATGATAAACCCTCCAAAGTCTTTTATTCGGTAATTCAATTACTGTGGACTTGTGTGTGCCTTTGTTCCTCTGTGTGTGTGTGTGTTCTGCCTTGAGTCTTGGTTATCTGCTGTAAATTCTTACAGCCCTCGACTATCTTGGCATAGTTACAGTGACACTTTAGTATGGACCACCTCCCAGAATGCTTTGTGTCTGTGGGTTCACCCCCTACTGTCCTCCCGAGCTCCTGTCCCTAAGGTGGGGCTGTGTAGGATTATCATTACAAGAACAGTGGAAGTGTGTGTGTGTGTGTGAGTGTTAGTGTGTCAGTGTGTGTGTGTCTGCATCTCCATCTGTGTGTTCCACGGGGAAAATATAATACAGACCAAGACAACAGCTACAAGGATGAGTGGAGGAGGAGTGTAGGCGAGATCGGCCGAAAGATGGAAAAAATATTAGCTGCTCGTGTGCTTGTGGGATTGCAAAGCAGGATTTGAAGTACTTTCCACTTGCGCTATCTCTCATGAATGGATCTTTGGAGTTGATTAAACAAGATAAGTGAGTTAAATTTACCTTTCCCTCTTTTTCTTGGTTGAAGCCAAAGTTGTGTGCGCGTTGTTTGTTGAAGGCGGTGGGGATTGTCGAGCTGAATGTTATCCACCCGTATGCCTGCAGAGTTTGGATGTTTGTGGGGAACGGTGACGGTGTGGCAGTTTGTGAAAAGTGGGTGAGAAAATGAGATGGAGGGGCTCCGTTTGGGGGGGCAGCTTGAAACTCTGTGTTTCTGTGTGTGAGTGTGTGTGTGTGTGTGTGTGTGTGTGTGTGTGTGTGTGTGTGTGTGTGTGTGTGTGTGTGTGTGTGTGTGTGTGTGTGTGTGTGTGTGTGTGTGTGTGTGTTTGAGCCTGCAGTAGTGTAGGAGGTGCTCAGTGCGCCCATGCAGGTTGTGGGCTGAACTGTGTGGTAGCAGGTTAGTCGACTTCAGCTCCACACACCCCGGGGATGTCGTGTTCTACTCCCTCACAGCAGAGTGTGTGTGTGTGTTTTGGCTGACAATACCCTGTACTGTAATGCTATTTCATTTACTGTACATTTTACCAAAATAGAGGAGGGCAAGTGCTCCATGAAGACTCATCTGTTCTCATTCATCTCTCTGTCCCTATCTCTCTCTCTCTCTCTCTCTCTCTCTCTCTCTCTCTCTCTCTCTCTCTTTCTCTGCCGTTTTTCTCTTCCTGATCGCCCTTTGGAGCTCACTTGTTAATGGGAACACCTGTTTGACTAACACAATACAAAATGAGCCATTTACACTCACATGTACATATCTCACATGGCACCTTGCACCTCTCTGGTTTTCTGATAACTGTCTTCTACCCGTTACATCGGGAATATCATCATTCTCACATCTTTATTTATATATTTTTTAGTTTCAGCACAGCTTGGCTCACATTAACCCCGGATCTGGACCAGCTCCCTCCCCCATCCCCTAATAACTCCCAGGGCCCTTTAGCTTAAATGCTTCTAGAGCTCATTGTCCAGTGCTGAATACAGGTGTTCCTAATCCCCATGGGTGTGTGCATGCGTGTGCGTGTGCATGTGAGTGTGTTTGTGTGTGTGTGTGTGTAACAGCTGGCTTCCCTATCCACTGATCTAAAAGGCTCTTCCTCCCCCCAGCTGAGGGGACAGGTGAGTCTAAGCCATCTACTCCCCAGACCACACACACACATGTAGAAATACACTCCACAACCTGACTTGTCTTTTCACTTGGGTGTTAATATTTCATGGCTGTGTGTGTTTGTGCGTGTGTGTGTGTGTGTGTGTGTGTGTGTGTGTGTGTGTGTGTGTGTGTGTGTGTGTGTGTGTGTGTGTGTGTGTTAGGGGTGTACGATGGGATGTCAATGAAAACAATAATCTCTCCTTTTTGAATTTATATTGAATGGTAATTTGCAGCTTTTGCTGTATTTTTTATGATGGAAAAAAATAGGAGTTGAAAGCCTTGAAGCTAAATTGTTATTTGACAGTTGCTAAATATAAAGGGAATTTTGACAAACTAAGCCATTTTTTTTTCTTTGGAGTTGTTGATACTGCAAAACACCTTTTGGATCACACAGTCCTGAGAAAACAGACGAGGGATTTCACTTTGTGTGCTTCCACCAGGGTGTGTGTGTGTGTGTGTGTGTGTGTGTGTGTGTGTGTGTGTGTGTGTGTGTGTGTGTGTGTGTGTGTGTGTGTGTGTGTTTAATTTTATTTAGGAATGTGGTGAAGAGTGATTCCTACCAACCTGTACCTCTTCATCATCATTATCCTCATCATCAACATGATGACTAATTTACTGGAATTCACAACATTTTTTATTTTTTTTTTACATCCGTTATCAGCATCAGGACCTGCACTGAAAGCCAACAAGTCCCTTTCAACTTTTTTTCCCCCCTCGTTGCTGCGTTTTGCTCGTATAATTGTTGGTTTAATATTCTGTACGTTTTCACTTGCTCGGCTGCTGTCAAAACAAAGCTGCAACAAGTGAAGTGAGGATGGCAGTTGTTTTTTTACACGTCAGGTAATGCAAGCCCAGTTAGATAGCATGCTCATATTATCTTTTCAATTAGCTTTCTGTCTGTTGGTAATGGAAAAAAAAAAAAAAGCAAAGGAAGGAATAGAAATTATATCTATTTTCACATTCTGATGGCCTTCAGTGCAGAGCAGTCACCAATAATGGCCTTCATATTTTCAAAGCTTTACATTTTTAATTAATGCCTATGATTTTTAATTCAGACGTCACCACAGGTTTTAGTTATTTCCCTGCCAAATTTATGAAGAAACATCAGCGTTAAAAAAAACCTAAAAGCCTTCCTTTTTTTTTTAAAGAAAATCTCTGGAAGATCACATTGATTTGTGAGATAATGATTCACACGCTGCTGTCTAGTAACATGGGACTGACTATTGCGGTTCACCTGATTTGCATTCTTTTATAAGAATGATTTGTCGTCACAAACAGACTTTGTCACTCATCCTCAGATCCACTGATTTCTCAATCTTGTGCAGATTTTTTTTGTTTGTCCATGAATGGCTCCACTTCATTTGGCTTAGTCCTGGTTCGGTGCTGCTTAATGCAGCGTAGTTACCAGGCAGGACGGAGCTGGTAAACCAGTGGGGAAAGAAGCGTCCACACAAGTGCACAATTCACCTGAATAACTCTATCGACAAGATAGTTGGTGTCCTTACCCTCCACTTTTGCAGAAAGGTCACCATCTTTTTTAGTCAAATTTATATAAGCTATTAAAAACTTGAAGGTTTGGTCTTGGAAAAAAAAAAAAACCTCTTTGTTGAAGTCTGGGGTTAGCAGACTGCTGAAAGCCTCATATAAGTACGTGGTTGTTAGTTGTTATTTTCCCAGTGAAAGAGTTTGTCTTTTATACACACAGTGTGAGCATTTGATGAGAAATTGAGCGGCTTTGAGCAAATACATCTTTAGAAACAGTCAACTAGCCTCGGGCTCTGGCTGGTGAGAGATTTCCATATCAAAGCTCAGGTGAGAGAACGAGACAGGGGAGGCAGAGAGAGGAAGGAAAAGAGGGAACGTGAAGGAGAGGGAATGGGGGGGGGGGGGGGGGTGATGAAACAGACATCCACTCCAAAAGAGCTCGAGCCCTTGTTATTCTGTCGCTTTTTTGTGCTGTACAGTTTAGTCTGTGTGTGTCAGTGCTGTCTGTCTCAATCTAAACTCCTCATACCAAAAAAAAAACATACACAGAGAGAAGGTTGGAAAGACTCAAATACAAACCAGCACCTTTCTCTGCTCCAATACCACACAAATACGCTCTCGGCGACCTTATGTTGACTGGTGCTGACCGCAGGAACACTGTGTGGAACAGAGAATGGTTTTCACCCACTAATACTGCATAACATCTGACCTGTGAGCTTCTGCCAATATTTGGATCCCTGTTTAATAATATTACTGAAGCATAAAACCATCATTTTCCCTGGAACTAGTTCTCTTCTTTTGCTATAAGTATCAGACCTGACCCCATGGAATTGATGGTGACGCTCTAATTAATGGATGGAGTTTTTATTTGACGCTTTCCAAAATGTGAAAATGTGCGTGCGCGTTTCCTCGATGTGTGCGTGCTTCTGATGAACATTATTCTGCTTTGTAGAGTTTTGTAATCCAGCCATGGACTCAGGCTAGAGTGCTAAAGTGCTGCTAACAAGGCCTGTTTAACATTCTCTCCCCTGCTCAACATACAATTATTCCACTTCGCTGCCATTAACATGTACAGTAGGACTGGGCTTTTAATTGGCCTGATATGACTAATGCCAGATCAACTTGGATTTGCTAATTAGTTTTTGCTTTAAAAGTGCCATCAGGACATGAAATATTCATTGATGTGAGGTGGAGCGAGGACTGTGGGTGGTATTAGTGGGATATTAGTGGTAAAGGCAGGCTGCTCGAATGTGCTGGGAGAAGAGATTGAACCTACGATGGCCTGTTGTGGTCGGTTATTCATACTTTGGGTGAGGTGTTAGTTTTTCGTCATAATTTTAGACACCCACACACACACACACACACACACACACACACACACACACACACACACACACACACACACACACACACACACACACACACACACACACACACACACACACACACACACATTCATCCCGCTCACGCATACACCACCTCCTTTCTCAGCATCACAAGGCCATCTCTTCTCCTCCAGCCCCCATCTCTTCTCTCTGTTTCTCTCTCCTGCTCCCACCTCCCCCCTGCCCCTCTCCCGCTTCCCATTATTTCATGTTCTTTTTTTTTTTTGCTCATCTCACATCCTTTTTTCTCTCCTCACCTTTTCCACGTTCCTTCACTTCGCTCCACCCCAGCCTTCGTCCCCCCCCTTGCTGCGCTCCAGCTGCACCTCCCTCCCTTTCTCTTTTCTCCAGGCCTCCTCTTTCTCCTCACCCTCTCCCTCTGCTTCCTCCTCCTCCTCCTCCTCCTCCTCCTCCTCCTCCTCCTCCTCTTCTTTTTCCCTCCCACTCCTTAATCCTCCTCCTCCTCCTCCTCCTCCTCCTCCTCCTCCTCCTCCTCCTCCTCCACCTCCACCCCCTCCTCTGCTGTAAGTGGGCCAGGTGCCTCCTGTGGCCTCCCCTACTCCATTTCTCATTTTTACCCTTCCTCTACTCCTTTTCTCATTTTTACCCTCTGCCTGTTCCCTTTCTCATTTTTATCCTTCCCCCTGACCCCAGCTCATATTTATACATCCTGTTAATGCAACAGTTCACAATACAGGCGAGGTCAAGCCTTCTCCTGGAAACACAAACAGTTTTTGGGGGTTTGATGCAGTCGTGATCGTCAAATTGAGAAGCACAACTTAGCAGAAGTTTTTCCGTCAGGTTCGAGGGGACTTATTTGGTTTTTAGAAATGTTACGAAAGCTTTTTTTTTTTTCAGTGCTAAAAACTGATCCTTTGTGTATGATTATGTGAACTCGTCAAGGAAAGTGGAGCTCCGTCATTGTTGCTGGACAGTTTATGTGCTCTTTTGTGTCAGTATAGTTCCCTTTATGAACAACAGAGGTGAAGCCAATCCAAACCCAAACAGAAGTGAGTAGGTTCACATCCGCTTTTCAGTGGCGAGGGGCAAATTTCCCCCCCCAACGGCCCTGTCACCGCTTTTCCCAACATCGCACATAGAAGTGTGACTGTCTTGGTCTTCCTGCTCTGCCAAATGTGTTTTTCACCTCACCTCACCGTCTCTTATTTTCTTCTTTCTCCCCACTTTCCTCTTTTCATTCATTGTCATTCTGTCTGCCTTTTGTCTCTGTAGCCGTGCCCTCTTTCTTTTACCCCCCCACCCCGGTTGTTTTGGTTTGTGCGCTGGTGTGTCACGAAGGGGGTGGCAGTGGATTGGTGGTTGGTGGTTTGGACAGACACCTGATACTGGCACTGCCTCACATTGTGGGAATGTGTGACTTCTTCAAAATTAGGTTTCCGAGGTGGGTGTTGTCCTCGGCGATGGTGAGAGCCATCATGAGAGTTTACACAGTGGTCCTTTTGTCTCTCCCTCCCATATTGTGTCTCTTACGTCTGGCTTTGCCTCTTTTCTACATGAATTAGCAGTTTCTTTCCATCGCTGTCAGGGGGAGGGAAAAGTAGGCAGTACTTTGAAAAAGCCCGCGAGCCATGGCAGCTGTTCATGTTAGTCAACAGGTGACAGTCAAACGTCAAAGCACATTGAAGTAAACACTCTGTGAGTGAAAAGGCAGACAGATATGGAGGAGGAGGGATTACAGAGGAGAAGATTTCAGGACAGAAGTGAGGATCCAGGTGAGGCGTTTGTCTGATCAAACCTTGCTCCTCGTCAATCACAGCGGACCGGCTCGCCTGGAGCCACGCCGCTCAAGGCCTCCATGCAAATATCCTCGGAAAAGTCACTTTTTTCCAAACTGTTGGAAGAAGCCTGATTTGAAAACTGACTTTAAATCTGCTTGAGATGTGTTGTGCCGTCGGCAGCTTTTAAAGAGACACGGCATGGAATTGCATCCATTCGCCCGCGTGCAGGGCCAATCAAGAAGCAGCACGAGAAACAAAGAAGACAAAGCGTTTGAAAGATTTTACATCTTTACTGCGATTTATGTGAATGTGGTCAAGGCGAGAGCTCGGAGTCGGTTTGTTGTGAGCTGCTGAAAAGATCACTGAGTGAGTGGACTCTTGGTATCGACGTCACACATCGATGAACACCTGTAGTGATGCTCTGCTCGTTATATTGAACTCTTAAGTCTCGTGGACTTAAATTGAGTCTCCTCCATGTTTAGTTCGCCACTCGTCCACTAAGCAACCCCATGGTACATGAGAGACCCACCGAGGCTGTGCAGCCATCGATCCCGCTGATACTTCTTCCGTATTCTGGTCTTCTTTCAAATCTTAAACACCGCTTTTCTTCCGCCTCCATCGGGTTTTTTTTTTCTCACTCGTTCCCCATCTCTTTTCCCTTCCCACTTTTAATCTCGCATCTCCCATCGCCCTCCCTCTTTCTTACCCTTCACTGTCTCTTTTCTGACTCCAAAATGCGAGTCTCTCTATATTTAGATGCTGTGCTCCTCTCCCCTTGATTTCTCTTTGGGCTATTATATACAAATGTGTTTTTATAAACGCGCTGCCCCATCTATATGTAAATCATTGTAGTGCTCAGTTGTTGTACAGCTTGTTGGGAGGTTTTTACTTTGTTATAAGTGAATGTTGTATGTGTAGAGCTCAGTTATTGTGGTAAACTTATGTTTTTTTTTCTTCTAGTTTTGTGTGTGCTCTTTTATTGTTTGTGGATTAGATTAGCTGGGAGGAAAGTCTGTCTCTTAATATTTGCTCAGGGGGGATGCAGGGTGTGCCTGTTGAACTTGTGAGTACACACTTAAGCTCTGGCTTTTTTGCTCCCCTCTTTGCATGAGCTCATTGTAAGCCGCGGCCCAGTGTGGATTTGAGAAAGATGCCTCTGTTTGCTGTCTGACAGTACGACAGTCACACCAAGTTACCCTTGTGCACACAGACACACTCTCTGGACACCCGCCTCGGCACCAGATAGCGACTGGCCACCAGCAGTGAGTCACCCTCGCTCAGTCATTCACTCACACATGCAGAAACCGCACACTTTAACAAACAACAATTAGCTTTCAATCGTCAGATGTTTCAAACGCCGTTTCTTAAGGACGAGTGTTTTTCAAACAGCATCTTCCTTCCTTTTTTTTGACCCTTCTGTTTAATTTCCCTGTTATTGCTCGCTCGTGTGTGTTTGTGTGTGCGTGCGTGCGTGTGTGTGTGGGTGTGTGGTGGGTGTGTGTGGTGTGTAGGGTGGTGGGGTGTAGGGGGTGGGTGTGTGTGCGTGGGGTGGGTGTGGGGTGGGTGGGGGGGTGTGCGGGGGTGGGGGTAGAGAGAGGGCTTTTAGCTGTAGGCTCTTGTCTCACTCACTTTATCATCTTCTGTATCTAGTAACTGCTTCTAACTATCTTTGTGTACAGTCAATGGGGTACATTCGGGTGTCGTGGGGCTGGTGTCGGGTGGAGGGCGGCAGGGTTGGGCGGTTTTGCTTGGCTGAGTCGTGACAGGTTGCTTTTTTTGCTGTGACAGGTTTTGTGTTAAGACCTATGAGAGGGCCTGGACACACACACACACACACACACACACACACACACACACACACACACACACACACACACACACACACACACACACACACACACACACACACACACACACACACACACACACACACACACACACACACACAAGCTCACTGGTACCAAGAGGGAGAGATCAGGGTACAGTGAGTGTTAAATGTGAGTTCTGAGCCCGTCCTCACTCTTACTTTGCCTTCATCGCCAGGAATTTTCAAAACCGATATTTGCTAAATGACAAAAAAAAAAAAAAAAAAAAGACAGAAACTACATGAGAGAAGGGCTTGTTAATGAAATCTTTAGGGAGAAAAGCGAAATAAAAGGAAATATTTTTTTTAAAATCAACCCAGTGCTTGATAGTGTGTTTTAGTTGTTGTCGTCACACTCATTCATTATTGGTCAGATGTCAGTTGACCAAAATCTACTAATCACACAAACAAACCACAGGTTCGCCGTGGAACTTTCTCACAGTAGACTGGGGTTTATCATCTGCTGTTACACAGAAATTCGATTTTTTTTTTTTTCCCCCTGACCCAGAGCGTTAAAAACTAGTGATTGCACCTTGCTCTTTACATCCTGGAATGTTTTTGATGTTTATTTATTTTTGGTTATTTAAACACTTGAGGCCATGGCGTACAATTATATATAATAATAATAATAATGTTTCACATAGCGCTTTTCTAATACATATTTTTTTTTCTCATATTTGATGTGGAAGAAAATACCTACCTGCACAAATCCTTGAGCTCACTGTCATCAGACAGGGATGAAGTTAAATGCTGACTCAAGTCAGGCTATCGCTCCATCACCGCCCGACCTCACATGGGCGTGAACAATCAGAAAATAGAGATAAAGAGACAAGTTATTGTTGGTGAAAATCAAATGAAATCTGTAATAACTGCTTCCAGGTGTTTTAATCCGCTTCAGTTTTAAACTATAACACGTGTTTACAAAATTTTGAAAAAGTTACTTTCTCTTTTTAAGAAGTTAGTAACTTGGTATTAAATGTGTTTGTCCTCACACTGAAAGTAGTTGCTCTCCTTCAGTTTAAAAGATTTCACTCCTCTATGGCTTCTCTGAATATATGACTGCTCATTATTTGTCCTTTAATTCTAACAATTAACCTGTGTTAGGTGTGATGTCCTAAAGACAGTAAAGCTAAAAATACAAAAGCAACTCGCTTTCTAAAGAGGCAAAAAGTGAATTTACATCAATTGGAGCTTTACCAGTTTTCCTGTACACTGTTTTTCATGGTGAGTGAAGCACAAGCAAGGAAAAAAGGAGAGAAAAGAAAAGAAGATGCATCTGTGACCCATCTGTGAGCAGAAAAAAACCTGTTACACAATGGAGTTCCCAGAAGTCAGGAACTAATCCTGCTATTAGACCATGTCACACCTTGAAACTCCACCATTCATCGGTTCCCTGGTGATGTCCAGGGTTTGTACATCAGCAGATGAGTCTTCGGTGATGAAACCGGTGGGGGGGGGTTTGGAACCAGGTGACCACACACAGTGACGTGGTCAGCGAGAGACTCGTCCTCCTACCTGCTACTGATCCCACGTTCTCTAGTCACAACAACGTGATTCTTAAAGCTGAATAATGTTGATTTGGTCCAGTCATACATCTTTGTGTTTGGCTGAGGTGTGGTGATGGATGAAATATGACTTAAAAAACAAAATTACAAAAACTTGATCATTAATGAAACTCTTGGGCAATATATACCATATACAATAATACCAGCACATGCTGAGGTGGAACATATTTTATATAGTATATTTCTTTACGCAATATATTTATATCAAATTTACATCTATCGCAGGAGCAATGAGATGTGGTTGGTTGATACACTGGTTTGAATGAAACGTTTAAGTAGTTTAGATGGTTTGCCCTGGTTGCTCTGTAAGTTAACAACTCTGTATCTGCAACGCTCCTCACACCTTGTTCCCTTTCATTCTTCTGCTTTATTTCCAGCTCTCACTCGTTTCTCCTTGCCCTCTCACCTCCCCCTCCCTCCTGGGTAGCCCTCTTTCGTTGTTTTATAGACACCCCCCCCCCCTTCTAACCCCCCTCCCCCCTCCTTTCATTTTGGGTTCTCCGACAGTGGTAATGAGATGTTTCATTATTTGCATTTCACAGCTTTTAATAGAGAGAGAATTTAGGCTAAGCCCCGGGTCGTCAGTCAGGGAGTTACCATGGGAGACATAGCAGGCTTGGATAGCCCAGAAACTACACACTCGCATTCAAGCACACGCAAGACCAAAGTATGAAGAAGAAGAAGAAGAACAAGAAGAACAAGAAGAACAAGAAGAAGAAGAAGAAGAAGAAGAAGAAAGAAGACAGCAGCAAGGTGGTCAGATGAAATCTCCACTCTGCTTTTGAAGCACTTGACATGTCAATTAGTGTCCCTGCTGACAGTTTGTAGGTCACTGGAGGAACCTGAGGTGAAGTTGAAGCTCTGCCAATAGTCTTAAGGATAAACGACATGAACAGCAGCGTCTTTGAGACACATCCCTGTTTCGGTCACTCCGGGATGATCCTGACTATGCTTGGATTTACATAAGATGAATCTAAGCTTAACACCTGTGCGGCTGAGGGTGAGCGGACATGGGGACATGGTGGAGGGAAAATAAAGTGCCTCCGACTGGAGCTGGACAGGAGGGTCCGATAACCAGATCTTCAGCCTGCATCAGGCGGAATGTGTCGAAGCAGTGCAGGAGTCTTCAGGTGGAAATGAGGAGGGGTTCCAGGTATTGCTTTCCAAATTTTGTGCACAGGGTGGGACCGGGGAGGGAAGAGCAAGGGATGAAGGGAGTAGCACTAAATCTTCCTAAGCCTCCTGGATCCTCTTTGGTCCCTCTCCACATGACATGGCTATCCTTCTTTGAGTCAATCTCTTCCTCCACCTTGGCTCCTTGGATGCTGGCCAGGGAAACGGAGAGCGGACGGAGAAAGAGAGAGAGTGAGGTAGAGCTGCAAAACGTGGCACGATGAGAGCTGGTGGGGAAGGTGGAGGAAATAAAGGTGGACAGATGGAGGGTGTGTGATAAAAGAAACAAGGGAACCTGACAACACAAAAATGGAGACATTAAGAAGTCAGACGCAGATAAAATGAGACAAACATACGCAACGGTATATTTTCAACTCAAAAATGTAGGACAAAGAAGCACCAAACATGCCATTTACAGCTGATCGCTTTGTTCTGTTATTTTTTTTTTTTTTCTAATTGCAGCTTGCATGCCTCTCCTGGCTGTGTTTGGCTGTGTGTCATGCGAATGTGTTTGAGTATGTGTGTGTTATTTTTGTCTGTGCCTGCCTTGTTGATGGACTGCCACCCTGGCTTGTCCCGGAAGGCTGCCAGCTCCGTCGGATTGGGGATTAACCCCGGGATAATGGCCTTGATGCCCAGTTGAGTGGAAGCAAAGCTGTTTAAAAAATATTGGCTGCCTGAGTCACTCTCCCCTCTCTTCCTGTCTCCCCCTCTTTCTATCTTCCGTCTCCATCGTTGTAGCCTTGCCGTGCCTGTAATTGTGCTCTATCTCTTTTCTCTCTGCTTTTCTCTGTTCTTTATCGCCGCCATTCAGCTCGACTTTTTTTTCTTCTTCTTCCTTTTCTCTCTTTTGACTTTTTAACTCGCTTCATTTCCACTCGTCCTCAACCTGCGCACATAGTGACCTTTGGCGATCCTCATATTTTCAAGTGTTTGGTGATCATCTGTAGCATTTGTCACGCTCTCAGTTTTATATTCAAAATCAAAGTCGTAAACCTTGAAATCTAAAAGAACTTTTCTGTTTTGTTTCAGTCGAGAGAGCTGCAAGTTTGACTTCTGGAAAGTAATGGCTTCCCTCTGCGTGCCGCCGTGTGTTTGAATAACAGCGCCACTATTGTCCAGTTCAAAAGCTTTTTTTGAAAATAGTTCTATCCTTGCTCGTCGTACGTTTATTTTCTCCACTTCTTTTCCTTCCAATGCACAACAAGAGGCGTCTTAAAACGGATTAGATTTATGCACGGTTCTATTTTGATTAGCACATCATATCATCGAGGTTCTCGAACATAAACAGCATAATTTGTTTAAAGCCTCTTCCATAGACAACGAATGCAGTGATGTGCAAGTCACTCCTAGAAAGGAGGTAAAAAAAGAAGAAATGTGTTGCTTTTGTAGCTTAACTGATAAAGAAACATTGATACTGAAGGCACGCGATGGTTGATTACATGAGTGCCAGCTCTTGGCTGTTTAGTCCTCCTCCGTCCTCCTCACATTCATTCGCTTCTTCGTTCTCTGGACAGGTTTTTGCTGCGTCCTCCCTGCTGACTTTCAAAGCGTGTGCCAAGATAACGGCGGAGACGTTAAAAGGAGGGAAATCGCTGCTGATATCGTTTGCTTTCATGTTTAAATGAAACCAACTGATCACGTATCAGTAAAGATGTGAGCGATTCATTACACCTCGACGCTTAAGTCAGACTCTTGCATAAGTGGCAGGTTAAATTCGTTCGCATACATTCACATGTATGGCAATTTTAATTTAACAGACCACAAAGAGCTTGATCATTTCATGCTACGACGGTATTAAAGTTAGTATTTGAGAGTTTTACTGTCTGTCTGTCGTTGTACCACGAGTATAAAACAATAGGATTAGAAATAGTGAAAGAATTGATATGCTGAAGTAGAAATGAAAATGATGCGTGAAAATATCAAAATTGCATCATCACGGTGGCTTTGAATATTTGCAATGCGCTCATTAAAATATTGTAGTGTGAATTGAAACTTCTAACCCAGAGGTTATTAAAGGGTATTTCTACAGTTCAAGACTTTTGAAAACAATATGAAAACAAATCCTAACATGAAAATTACAAAATGCATCTGTTGCAAAATGGCTAAAAGTTCACCAAATACTGACAAAAATCCCTGTATATTTCTCCATTTTGAGTTTGAAAGAGAAACTTGCTTCATCCTTCTTTGAAGATTGTGCGTACGTTGACTGCGTGCGTCCCAAAAAACTACAGAAAAAGTACTCTAAATGTGATTTTCTAGACACACTGGATTACATTGAAGAGATTGATTTATCAAATTTTTTTATAAAAAAAATGAATCAATCAGGTGCTGTAACAGTAAATAAGAGATGCTTTGCTCGTGCAGAGATAATTAATACTATAAAAAATAGCACTTATGTCCATAATTATCATTTTCCCAGTATCTCCTTCAATTGAGGAGTAAACATGAAGCGCGATGCACACGTGGGCAGGGCTAATGTCAAGACCAGAAGGAATATTTAAAAATCTAATCAGGTGCAAAGATTTCATCACTTTTGGAGCGGAGTAGCCTTTGGAGAAAAACTGTTTTGCAGCCTTCATTCTTGAACGAGGGCATCAAATCCACAGCCAAATAACAATAATTTAAAAGTCCTTATGACTGAGGCAAACAGCTGGAGATCGTTTTCGGTGAGATTTTCACAACCAGTTGCTTATTTGAAAGCATGCTGCGCCCATATATGAAATCCAAGGAATATTTGCAAAGATTAAGAAACATTAAGAAAAATCTCACCTGTGCTTTGCAAACCTATATTTAAATAAACATCTGTTTTGTAAATCTTGTTAATTTGACTTCACTTTGTAGTTTTTCGTGTGTTAATGGCTTTATTTATTTGACAACTCAATCGGGGGACTGTGTGAACTCCGTGTGTCCCTCAGTTTGACATACCAAACTCATTTTATCAAATAATGAGCAGAAATTGTTACATTTGTGGAGCAGAAGGCCACAATATGAATGTGGAGTGATTAGCTGAGGGTGGCAGTTTTGCGAGCGGCACACTGGCCACTTAATGATAATTTTCCCTGACCAACTGAAAATCCCTTAATTCAAAATAAATATGAACGCAAGGGTATGAGACTGCCCAGATAGTGCACAGGCGCTCATAAAGGAAGCCAGTTAAAGCTGGTACCTTGTGCCGCGAATGCTAATGAGGAGAGAATCTGAGGACACCTAAGACAAAGTGTACTTCCATACGGGGAAATATGTTGCATAATCACGTATTTCACATGTTAGAACATCTTCAACCGGTGTGATGTGCAAACACATCGCAAAAGCTTTCACGGCAACCGCCCGCTGCGAGGACTTCGTGCTGAATCTCGTACAAACAAAGATCGGCTCGGCTTTGATCCAGAAGGACCTTGCGCTCCGTCTGCGCTTTGTCCTGCGTGGTCAAGGAGGATGAGAAGTCGCTCGGAGGGACGGGCTGCATTAAGAGAAACACAAGAAGGAGGAAGCCCCATTCTCTCACTCCATCACACGTCTCATCTCCTTAGTTGTCTGGCTGGGCCTAAAGTGACTTTGCTGTGATGTGACCAGGACAAACCGGCTGTGATGCCATGACGGCTCTGCTAAGCGTGTGAACGTGGGTGTTTTTAGCTTGTGTTTGTGTGTGTGTGTGTGTGTGTGTGTGTGTGTGTGTGTGTGTGTGTGTGTGTGTGTGTGTGTGTGTGTGTGTGTGTGTGTGTGTATGTGTGTGTGTGTGTGTTGAGAGGGGAACGGGGGATCTTGTGTGTGTGTGTGTGTGTGTGTGTGTGTGTGTGTGTGTGTGTGTGTGTGTGTGTGTGTTTGAATAAAGGAGGGGTTAAGGAGGACAGTCACTTTTGATTTGTCCTCAGAAGGGTGACAGGGACTCGGAGCTCTGGTGGCATGCTTTACTGAAACAATCGTCTCTGACCACAAATAAGCGCTCACATACTGTCAGCCTGCCTCCTGATGACTTTTTCCTTGCTTTTTTTTTCTTGCAGTACAATTTCATAGAGGGATGAAAAGCTTCTTTTTTTCTGCTGTGTGACATCCTGAAAGCAGGCTTTAGTTTCTGTAGCCTTGGTGAGAGTGCTAATGCTTTGGATGAGACACAAAAGTCACTGCCTCTCTCTCTCTCTCTCTCTCTCTCTCTCTCTCTCTCTCTCTCTCTCTCTCTCTCTCTCTCTCTCTCTCTCTCTCTCTCTCTCTCTCTCTCTCTCTCGCTCTCTCTCTCTCGCTCTCTCTCTCTCTCTATGGTTGATTGCTTGACAAGTTCATTTTGCCTTACTTTGCCATCTCATGTCAAGTACATATTTCTGGGGGAAAAAAAGAGAAGTGCTGTAAATCAAGGTTATGCTCACATGAGTTGTGGTCTGGGTAAAATAGAGTTTTTCTCTGAGTAAAAAATAAGCCAGAGCCCTGGACAGGGCAGTTTGTTGGGGGGGGGGGGTTATGTATCCCAGTCGGGGCAGATTATGATTGGTTCCTCTGTGAAAAAGGAGTCTGTGACTGGAGGGAATTGGACATGTTGAAATTAAACAAGCCAATTAGGCAAGCCAAGAGCTTAGAGGTCAAAATGCACTCCATAAAAGCTCCTCTTCTCTACCTAACTACTAACTCAGTATGTCTGCGAGTCTGTTGAAGCAATAAATCTGATTAGACCTCTCTCTCCCCCCTCTCTCTCTCCCTCGTTCTCTCCCATCCCGCTGTTGTTTTACCCTCCACTGATCGTTGTTTTTGTTAAATTTAAGGCACCATTTACCATGTCTTTGAGTGCAGTCCCAGCCACACACTCTCGCCACATTCACACAAGCTCACCTAATGAGATTTTTGTTAATGCTTCTTGAGAAACTTGGTGCCTGTGAGGGAGCGCAGCGCGCTGCTGCGAGATTATCTTTTGTTTTTGGACTTCAGAATATAAAAGGATACACTGATTTAGTCTCAGTTCTTCGTCAACTGGGAGTTTACTTAAGTAGTAAATCAAATGAAATCACAAATAATAGCTCTAAAATCCGTAATTATAAAGATCCAACTTATTTTTATCAAAAGTCTGATCTATCTTCATAGTATTGTTACTGTCTCCATTCCATTCCATTGAAGATGCATGCAATTTTGTTGGAAAATGCTTTTGCTTGAACTGAAACTAATTATTTTCATCATTCAGTAATCTGCTTGCGAAAAAAAAAAAAGGTACATTAAAAAATTGTGAACAAATGGCTTCTACAGTCTTCAAGAGTCCAAGGTAAAGTCTTAAAACCTTCCTTCATCCAACCAGCATGTAGAAACACGAGTTTCAGGTAATGACAAAGAAAAATAGGCTGGAATCAGCATCAAAGTACATCAGATGAAATTCAATTTAGCTCAAAAGAAGCTGAAATGTTTAGAGATGAATAACTTAACCGGTAACAGCAGAGGTCAGTGGGGTTTCTGCAGTTTGGATGAAGTCTTTTTTTTTTTTTTGCCTTTTCAATCAAGAGATTGTCATTGTTGCCACCTGACTTTGAAAAACGAGAACGGAGGTGGAAACACACAGCCACAAATACAACACTTGAGCAATGGCAGCGTTGCCCCAGCTGTTCATTCGGTATAGCTTTCTTTCTTTCACCGCTTCCTCCGACCTACCGTATGTCTCAAATGGGAACTGCTGACCGGTGTGTGCTGTACACTGACCCTTTATTTCACCGTCCACACAGGCCGGAAAAAAAGCAGGAATAGGAATGATAGGAATATGCGTCAGCCAATAAATGACTCCTTTTGTGTTTTATGTGGCTGAGAGGGAGCCTATCTTATAGACCAGGCTATACAATTGAATGTGCCAGTGGCCCTGAGAGAAGAAGAGCAGAGGAGGAGCAGAGCTGCTGTGTCTTTAAAGCCGCTCAGTTTGTCTCCAAAGGTGAGAGGTGAAGACATTCAATACCTCTATCAGAGCAATGCAGAAAGGAAAGAATATCTCAAGGTTAGACTGCCAATAGATTTTTTTTGAAATGTGTGAGCTGGAGGATAAAAACACTTGCGTCAAAACTTGCCTTTTGAAACTCTGAGGGACACTGTTATTCCACATTCATACCCAAGTTTCTTCCTCCTCACAGTTTTCTCTTTGACTTGAAGAAACACCAATCAGCGTGAAAGGTTTTGAGGGAGCCACGCATTGATTGACTTCTGCTCTTCCACTATTGGGGCTTCAGGAGTCGTCACCATCACTCCGTCCGCTTGTCCACCACCGTTCACGGGAGGTGTGTTTGTCCAAGTGGACGTGGAAGACACTGTGGATTTATTTGATCTTACAAGCCATCAGGTTGAGCAGAGCTTTGCTAAACATGACCTGAAGTGTGCCGGCCCCCGAGCAAACGCTGCTGTCACCTTGGCCAACCCGAGCTGTCATCTTTCAGGACGGCCCACGAGAGCTGACAGCTGTGGCGTTCCCAAAACAAATCACTGCTGCGTTTGGTAACACTCTGCGTCCCCGCGATTCAGCCCTCACTGAGACAAGAGCAGGAGCGGCGGCTGCTAATGCTCCGGCTAATGTACTGCCTGAGTGTGCGTGCCTCTCGTCTTGCTCTTCCTCTGCAGTGAGTGTGCATGTTTGTGTTCGCTCCAGCTTATGTGGTTTCTCTTTGTTTCCTTGCCACTTCTTTGCATGGTTCAACATGTTCATGGCTCTTTCTAGAGTCCCCGAAGTCTTCAGCATCCTTGCACCGTGTATGTCCTCCACATATGCTTTATCTACACTCCAGTAAAACCCAACACTCACCTCAGACGCCAATATTTAGTATCCCGAGATTATTAAATAAGACAAAGCTCGAGTGGATAATATTGCAAACATTTGAAAATGAGCTATTGTGTGTTTTGTGACAGTAATGAAGTGGTGCAGTAATCCTATCACGCCGTGGTGAATCAATGGAAACTGAACGCCGGATCTTCATTCACTGACAGCTGAGCAGCTCCACAAATTGTCATTAAGGGGCCTCTCTCTGTAGTTTTCAGAAAAACTTTGTGTTCATAACCCAGACTGAACCGTGCGAGATCTGAAACGCTGAGGTGAAGGTTCAAGAGTGAGTTTTCGTCTTAACTAGACAGCTGATTGAATATTCAGAGTGGAAACCAGATGAAAAAAAAATAACAAGGAACTGAGGCAGGGTGTTTATTGATAAATTTAATGGTAAAGTGGTTCGTGCTAAATTATGTTTTTCTCCCTCCAAACTGGTTTGTGAAAGTGTTACATTTCTTAACTGACATTTTTAATAAGCTTACGCACAAGCTCGCTCTCTCTCTCTCTCTCTTTCTCTCTCTCTCTCTCTCTCTCTCTCACACACACACACACACACACACACACACACACACACACACACACACACACACACACACACACACACACACACACACACACACACACACACACACACACATAAATGAACCTGTCAGACACGGTTTAAACACAGATTTCTGACTATTTGTTACCGGGCTGTTTTTAGACATCAAACTACAGCAGTTGAGATGTGGTTTCCATTGATGTCATTGTTTTCATGTCACAGTCATTACTGACATATCCTTACCCTGGCTCATCTTTAAAGGAGTGGTTCAGTTAAATTCACTTTTTTTTTCTCCCAGCTATGTTAAAATAAAATCAAGGGTTTGCATTGAGCTATCAGCCATAAATATATGAATTTAAAGGAGAAATATCTGAATATGTTGCAGTCAGTTCATCTCCACATTTCTCCTGCCGAAGGTTTTTAAAACTGAAACAATCATATGTCCCCATTGAAGGTTTAATGATCCTCACAAAGTGTTGACTCGAGAGAGAAAAAAAAAAAGAAGCATTTTAAGTTGATTGATTGTGTGTTTTCATTCATTTCCCGACAGATGTTTGGAGGAGAGGCTTTTGTTCAGCTACACAGATGAACAACAGGAAGGAGGACATGGAGATCTCTTCTCACTACCGTCAGCTCCTCAGAGAGCTCAACGAGCAGAGACAGCACGGCATCCTCTGTGATGTCTGTGTCATTGTGGATGGAAAGATCTTCAAGGCCCATAAGAACGTCCTCCTGGGCTCCTCACGCTACTTCAAGACTCTTTACTGCCAGGTAATCTCACTGGAAGACCAAGTCAGAGACACACTCCTGTGCTTGTCTTCTCACGCTGATAAATGAGTGTCAGAAGTCGTGTTTGGATTTATTTTCAGACGAAAGCAATGCTGTAAACGCCCTTACGTCTTCTCTCCACAGGTTAAAAAAGGGGCGGAGCCTCACCACCAGACTACTGTCACTCATCTGGACATCGTCACTGCAACAGGCTTCAAAGCCATCTTGGACTTCATGTACTCGGCACATCTCGCCCTCACCAGTAAGAACGTGATCGAGGTCATGTCAGCTGCCAGCTACCTGCAAATGACAGACATTGTCCAGGCGTGCCACAGTTTCATCAAGGCTGCGCTGGACATCAGCATTCGCTCCGAGATGGCCGACGAGCTGGCCGACTTTGAAATGGGAGCCGTTGCTGCCGCCGGCCTCGGCGGAGGTGCAGGTGTCGGAGGGGGTGGGGGAGCAGTGGGTATCACAGGAGCAGGGGGTGTCGCAGGAGCGAGTTTGGGAGGGGGAGGAGGAGGGATAGTGGGCATGGCTTCTGAAGCCCTGGCCTCCATCATGTCTGGTCGCAGCACCTCCCCTTGGCTTGCGCGTCGCACCAGCCCGGCCAACTCTTCCGGGGATTCGGCCATCGCCAGCTGCCACGAGGGAGGCAGCACGTATGGGAAGGAGGACCAAGAACCCCCCAAGAGCCACGAGAGCCAGGAAGAAGCCTGTCACGACTCCCAGCCCGCCTGGCCACATGACTACAGACCTGTCACCGTCAAAGAGGAACAGGTGTCCCCCGCCTCCTCCTCGCATCCACGGGACACTCCCAGGGGGGCAGCTCAGAGCCAGGGGGAGCCGGGATCTGGGGGGGCTGGTGGAGGAGGTGGAGAAGGGCCATGGCAACCCCTGTCTGGGTCTGGACGGAGGAAGAACAGAAAGAACAAGGACACAGTCAGACACATTACCCAGCAGGCTGAGAGGAACTGGGACCGAGAGCGGGACAGGGAGCGGGACAGGGACAGTAGGCCCGGATCTCCTCTGCCATCCATGCTGGCTGTAGCTGGATGGAACTACAATGGGCAGGAAATCCCAGGTAAGGATGCCAAAGCCCTCACTCACCTTCAATTATCTGCGGAAGGTCCGACTCCGTGAAGCCATGTGCTTTCATAACACCATTTTAACAGTGGATTTGGTTGTTAGATTATCAGTTTAATGTCACAACAGCAGGTGGAATTAACTTGGACTTGCTTTCCAAATTGTTACGATGGAGGAGGGCCAAAAGAAAGCCGTTTCATCCTGGAAAGGACTTTGCATGCTGATTTGATATCTTTGAGCTCTTACAGTTTCCTGGACTTGGTACAGTTTCGTAATGCTGGCTCCTACTTACTTATTTATCCAGTCATGTAATTAGTGAATGACTGGTGAGATAATAAGATTAGTTTGGCTCAGTGTGTGAAAGTGTCATCTCAACACCTTACTCTAATAAAACCTTTTTTGTCCTTTAAAAGACACCTGCTGACCAGCAGGGCCACAGCTGCATAAAAGCAGTCAAGTTGTTTTGTTGACTTTCTGCTGAACGCAATACAGCACTTTACAATTGAATACAGTAGAGCAATGCTGAACACTCTGAATGGCTAATGCATGTTAGCCATCCGCATAGTTTACTAGTTTAAAATGACCTCTTTTCCTCCTCCCGGGTTGAGATTAGCGAGCTTGTCCACTAACGTGTTAGGACTAAGATGATTATCTCAAATCTTGGAGGTGTGAGGTGAAGCCTGGGTAAATGCAGATGGATAATACAATCCTCTCCTTACTGCAGTTTATGTAAGCCACACTCCCACATAAACAAGCAAACTGGTGAACACATATTTATTTAGTGAAAGCCTCTCTTGATCCTCAGCCTTGCAGAATTGCTTAGTGAATTCCTTTACACCAAAACTTATACATGAAAAACTTACCTGTGTGTGTTTGCGTGGAGGTGTAGGTAAGTGTGTGTATTGTGGGGCCCAAGGCGTCGATAGGTAGATCATTAAAAGTAAGAGAAGCTAATCCTGGGCGCATTAAGGGAGTTGGCTGTGAAATGGGCACACGCGTCGCACAGCGAAAGAAAACAGGATAATTGAATTGACCTGGGTCACTGCACGGATTACCAGCGCGTCCTCGCCATCCCAGGCTCCTCCCCCTCTCTCTGGGGTTTAGGGAAGGACCTTCTGGAAAGGGCGAGAGGAGGGAAAAGGAAGAGAGAGTGGCAGATGAGAGGGGTAATGAGAGGGAAGGGAAACAGTGAGACAAAAAAGAAATGCGGATTGGACAGAGCATCCGTTTGGACTTACGAGGGTTTGCCTGCTTAACGCTTAAGAGTTCCACGTAGCAGATTTAGTGACCTGCAGTCAGACCTTATTACGCCGCACAAGTACATCTTGTCTGGCCATTCAGAATCACACACATACATGAAAACGTACCCCCGCGCTCAGTAAATGGCACCACTGAACCACACTGGCTCGTTTGATGGTTTGCCTGTGAAAGAAGTACAGAGAGGTATTTTTTTCTCCACTGAAGGTTGGAGGAAGTTTAGTGTTGCTGGTGTGACTCACCTGGTGCTCACCTAAAGAAAACCTTCATCCAGATCCTTATGGCGTTCATTCAGGACTGGGCTCAAACTCTCTGTGTTAGTCATTTTGCTGGGGGTGGGATCTGTGTGCTCTGTAAAGGTTTTGGGGGTGGGGGGGGGTTTGTCAAAAAGCTTTACTCGGGTTATTACCGGTGTGAGAGCGCAGGCTGGGACGTGGTGTTTTTGTTATGGGAGTGCTCTTCTTCATCTGTCATGTAGTGTCTATAAATCCTTTTATGGAGGCCAAGTCAGAAATACACAAGATGTTTATGGACTCGTGAGAGTTAGTGCACTTAAGTCTTAATCCTTTTTAAATCCAGGATTTTGTCACCTGTAGTCAAAGATCTAAATTAGATGTACAAGCATACTGAAGGCCAAAGAGTTCTGAGTGGATGTACACATGGTACCTTTGTGAGCATGTCAAAGTGCATTCTGAGAAACCTTCACTGCTTGACACATAGAAAAGAGTTAGCACAGAAAATAACATCAGTTTCAACTTGAATATAAAATAATTACCACATTTAAACAAGTGCCGTCAAATTTCTTGCTGTTCATTTAGAAAAGCCATGCTGCACTATTTCGCCATCAGTAATGACCGTGGCAGGTGGAGCCTAATGAGATAATGTGTGCGTACCCTGCTGGCCATAGCCACAAACAGATCATGTGATCTGCATCTTTGATTTGACAAAGGTTTTTACCCCGGATGCCCCTCCTGATCCAGTCTGAGCAGTTAAGGGTTGAGGGCTTTGCTGAGGGACCCAAAGTGGTGATTTGAACCAACCCAACGTTTGGTTACAATTTGCTTCCCTAATTTCACCACCGTGCCTTAATAAAAACCTGTAGTTCCAAAATCAAACATTCCTTATTTTTAAATAATTGCTCATGTGCACCATGACCTGATCCAACAATCCTCGATACCACTTTGACAACTGAGTGTTACAATGAGCTGGAGCTGATCCCAGCTTAGAGTGCTGCAAAAGGCCGGGACCCATGGTCGGATCACCAGAACATACAGTATCAGGACAAACGTCTTAACACCTACAGCCAGTTCAGTGATACACCCGGGTCGTACGCACACACGTATAGACTGTGAGAAGAAAACAGAAGTACCCATAAGACAAACATGCAAACTCAACCTGCCGGCCCGGAATCGAACCGCTAATAATCTCGCAGTGAGGCGAGAGTCCTAATAACTCTACCATCGGCAGTCCAATTAAATCCCAGAAAATAAAACCTAATATAAAAAAACAAAAACAAAACTGAGGAACATCTCAACGCTTTCCAGCAGGACTCTGCGATGTTTGCTTGTTAAATGATTGAAATGATCAAAATAGGTGTGTTATGTTTTTGTTGACAGACTAGGACAGCATTTTCACAGCAAACACTGCGAGTTGTCCCAGCAGGAAAAGCTCAGGTGTAAATAATAACAATAATGCTGGCCTCATCCCGTCAAGTGCCCCGGTAATCCAGGCCAGTAGGTAAGAGCTTACCACTCTCATCTGGACCAAATTCAGCCTTCATTAGGTCCATGATAACGCCTTTGTGTGCCTGCTCGTCATTCTATGAAGAAGATCTGAGTAAATGAGTCACAAAGTGTTTGCTTTCAGGTAGCACTTCACTGGCATTAAGTTTAGGAGCTGTTAGCTCGTGGTGGGGCTGTTGTTCCATGAGGTCCAGTTGCTGGTTTCCATGAAGGGATATGGTAGGTATTAAGGAGAAAGGGCACCTTCAGTCTGAGATTAGCTTAATTGCTTCATTCTTTATTGATGAGAAGTGCCGAGACTCTCCCTCTCTTTCCCTTTCCCTCATTCATCTGTAATCAGTGCCCATGCTTTGCTATTAGAAACGCTTATATGACGTACAACACAGGGGCTGCCTGACCAAGGACTTTGCTGGATTACTCTGTAATATAAGGATAATATATGGCTGTGTAAAGGCTCAGTGTATTAGTGCACGCTCATGCCGAAGCATCTGTATAAAAATGCCATGTGCCCATGTTGACACTAACAGCTGCAGGAATTAGGATTGGTTTTCTTCAGATCCCCTTCCCTTGCAAACATCTGCTATGTTCACTTGATGTCATTATTGAGGCCACTAAGCACTCAACATCCTATTCTGTCTCTCGCTCGCGCTTGATCTCCCCGTTCCTGAGACTCACCTTGTATGCAGACACAAATGTTTGAAATCTTACACGTGAAGCTGTGAAAATAAATCAGCGCAGCTTGCTTTTCAGGGAACAGATCATGCGTATATTCTCTCCGCACAATATTATATTAAAGGTGACATTTTTGTGAGTGAAGGAGAGAAAGTTTTAAATAGTCCGTACTTCTCCTGCCTGCTTATGTCCTGAACCTTTAATTAATTATCTGAAATTATTTTTAGTTTGGCCCCCGCTGCTTCTTCCAGACCTGGATTAAAACACTATCCCAAATCAAAGACCCAGTATTTTGAGAATGAGAAGTCCATTTTTATTTTTTTTTAAAGAATGCATTCTTTTTTTCTGTTTGATACCTCATAACAGCCTCTCTGCGTGTGAATTAGCTCGTGCTGACACGATGACTCAATTAGTCAGTTGGTGGATTAACATAAAATCAATTGGCAACAATTTATAAAGCACATTTTTCAAATGGATGCTGGTTCCAGTGTCTCGAATGATAATATATTCAGGATCTTTGTGTGTGTGTGTGTGTGTGTGTGTGTGTGTGTGTGTGTGTGTGTGTGTGTGTGTGTGTGTGTGTGTGTGTGTGTGTGTGTGTGTGTGTGTGTGTGTGTGTGTGTGTGTGTGTGTGTGTGTTTGTGTGTTCTGGCTTGTTTAGTCATTAAATTTTGGTGCATCTCAAAATGATACAACACAAAAGTAAAAATTTCTAATAATTTAATGCATACATAAACACTTCCATATGTTTTAGGTTTATCATACAACAAATGAACTATAAAAATATCGTTATCATTTTCATTGATCAAGTTAAAACTACAATATGTCATATACTAACGTCAAATGTTCTTCCTATTCTGTTTCCAGTATCACATGTACACTTAAACAATGCTTGACACATCTTAGATATATGCTGTAAATGTAGAAATAACCATTCTGAGGGGCACATGGATATCTTAATATTTGTTAAACATTTCTTAGAATACAGAAAATAATCATATAGTTGAAATAGATTCCTAAATAAATGTAGTTATTCTTTCGTTTTACAGTTTTAAAATTGAACAAAAATCAGTGTAACAAAGACTGCGCAGTGTAGTAAAAAAAAAAAATTTTTATTTACTTATTACTTATATACCAAGAACTATTTGACATGTTTGAGATGTTTTTCAGGTTAATCCTTCCTAATGTATGTTGTTCCACAGTTTTGACTGCACAGCAGTGAATGCACAGCAATCTTGCCACAGTCTTAGTTATAAACAGCATCCTGCAGGTTTTTCAAGTTTGGCGCTGGCAACATTAATTTAAGGAAGAAGATGAAAAAAAAAAACACCATCTGGATACCTAGCAGTATTTCTAAGCTGAAATAGACTCTTTGTGTTTGGTGACGTGTGGATAAACTGAGCATGGATTCAGGATTCAGGTGGAACGCGCTCGAGTCCTCGTCTCTGTGCTCACGTGAGAGAAAAGGCTGCCTGACTTGACTAATTCAACTACGGGTTAATATGAAGTCAGTGCGTTTTACTTAAAAAGAACACATTCATTTAATGGCTTTGCTCTGCTTTATTGGTAAAGTTGCATTGATCACAATGATGCAGATTTAAATTCCGTCCCCTCTGGCAATAGCAGTTATTCAACCAAAGGGGGGGAATATGTAGACCCTCCGCCCCTCCCCTGACAAATTACTCCCTACGTGTGGTGCATGCAATAAATACATATATAATACATCCATGCTAGTTTCACCTGGCCACAGCAAAGGATAAACATGTACTGAATATTCACTTGTCTTTGAGATCACCAAAAAGGTTTTAATTGAGCTATATTTCTATAAAACATATTTATACTCATGTACAGCACAGCCAGTTTGTCGGAAACACCTCTTAATGTGATGCCGTTCAGCTCACCTTCACCAATTAACAACAGGCTCTCTGGCCAAACTGAAGAGAGTACTTCATTTTTAAATGCCGAGCTGCTGATATGGATCATGTTTGATTGTAAAGATGCATGAAAGGCAAGTTTAGAAGCCCCAGATGCCTGCACACGCACAGGAAGAACATGTTAACTCCACTTAGTCCCCAATACAGTCGCCCACTGAACACTACACCAGCGTACAGCAGTCCCCTGTGAGTATTGGTTTCAGTCCATTGATATTATAAGAGGAAACTACTGTGAGTATTTAGAAAAACTGTTCTTTTTTTCGTTTCTGAAAAGGTTCAAAGTTCTTAATGTGAGCATATCTCATACATTCTTCTTATTCACTTTATATCTCATACCTGTCATAATGTATGAGGAATACTGTGTCTGTCGTTACTTCCGTCTCCGACTGAGACGAAAGCAGAGCTGCTAAAAACTTGAGTTACCGATTGATTTCTTTCCCTCTGTCTTTGTACTTGGGGCAACTCAACTTGATCTTTATCCCACATAATAACAGCACTGGAAATACTTTTTGTTTGTTTGTTTCTGGTGTGTGTGTGTGCGCGCGCGCGCGCGCGCACACACACACACACACACACACACACACACACACACACACACACACACACACACACACACACACACACACACACACACACACACACACACACACACAGTGACCTTTAGTGGCAGCTCGGGGGATTTTGGCAATCCGGAACATGGCCGGTGTGATATACACGCACACACACTCACACGCTCACATACACACAGCTTAGAGCATCTGATTATGTAGACGTGAACAGTTCAATCACACGTGGGCTGTTCTTTCCATTTCCCTCTAGCTGTTGCACATTGATTACATCGAGAATCTTTTTTGAAATCCGACATCTTTATCTGACTTTTCCTCTCTGCTCTGCGGCCTCAGAGTTCCCCTCCTCAACCACTAATAATACACACACACACACACACACACACACACACACACACACACACACACACACACACACACACACACACACACACACACACACACACACACACACACACACACACACACACACACACACACACACACACACACACACTGAGCCCAGAGAGAGAGACTAAAAAAGTGAAATCATTTTCTGTAGTACTGTTTATTCCTGCTCAGCAGTGTTGCAGTGGGCATGTTTGCTTCCTGTTGAAGAACAGATCTTCCTCTTCCTCTTCCTCCTCGGCTCTGGAGCCTCCTGGACTCACCTGGGGCCCCCGCAGACAGGTGCTCTCAGAACTGCCCTCTCGTTTTGCACTCCTGCATAAACTTTCTCTCCCTTTTTTTTCCCTCCTCATTCTCTCCCTGCGCTCCTCTCCCCAAGTCTCAGCAGTCTAAAGGTGAACACTTGAAATAATGAATCGGATCCCCCTTTCGCCCCCTTCCTCTCTGTATTCCAGTTAAGACTCTCCCCATAGTATTTGCACTTCATTAAACTTGAAATAGGTTTAATATTTAAAACACCGCGAACAGATTTCAACCCCCTCACCCATCGCACACCTCACCACTTTTTCCTCTCCCTTCTCCTCGCTCGTGGTTTAATAATCTACTCTCATATTTCCTCCCTAATTCACTCCTCCTTCATTAAAAACCAAAATAGATTTAATATTTCAGACTGTGGACTTAATTTTTAACTCCTTTCTTCGCGGCTTAGTGTTTGACACATGATGGGTTAGATAACTACATCGTGTTGGGGTTTCTGCTCTCCATCCATACGTTCTCTGGTTTTGTTTCGGGTTTTTTTTTTTTATATTTGTGTGGCTCCTGGTTCGTCCTCCTCACTTTTTCCACAGTCTCTCTATTATCAGCTCTGTATCTCACTGTCTTTGTACTCCAGGCTGCTCTGTGAGCCTCGTTCTCTCTCCCCCACCCCCTGTTTGCTCTGCTTCTTTGTCCTCTCACTGCATAGATGGTTTCAGCCTTTTTCCTCCCACCCTATTGACTTTTGTGGCCTCACCCCACCTCCGTCAGTTTCCCCTGCTCCCTTCATCCTCTCCTTCCACTTTTTGTCTACTGGTTCTGACAGTCATTTAACCCCCCAGCAACCCCCCCCCCCCCCCCTCACTTAAGCACACTTTCTTTCCCTTTGGGAGTTGCAAAGGGAGACTTTTAATACTTTACTTTCCCCTCTTTTTTCTCCTCTTTCTGTCTGTTTTATCGCCTCCTGTTTCATCCCCACTAAGTTAACAAAAAAAAACAAAAAAAACGCAAACTTTCATTCGCACTTTGGTCACCAATCGTATCCCACCGCCCACCAGCCATCTTTGTCATATGACCTCACATCCTGCTGGACGTTATGGGCAGTCCACCAGCTAAAAGCCCCTTTGAACACACACACACACACACACACACACACACACACACACACACACACACACACACACACACACACACACACACACACACACACACACACACACACACACACACACACACTGACATTCACACAATTTTTCACACTCTTGCTGTCTGTCTCTTTCTCTTGCAGCACTTTCTTTCTCTCTCTCTCTCTCTCTCTCTCTCTCTCTCTCTCTCTCTCTCTCTCTCTCTCTCTCTCTCAGTCTCTTATTTCTCAATACTGACACCTGCTCTATTTATAATTCTCTGGCTTTAAGAGAACCATTTTGGACAGGAAGCTGCCCCCTCCCCACTTATGACCATGGCTTTTTTCCAAACCGTCAGCACCCCCCACCTCTCTACCTCCTGCCCTTGGAACAGAAGTATTGCTGGGTGGAGGTGGAGAGGAGGAGTGGGGGGTGGGTGGGGGTTGGTGGGTGGGGGGGGTTGTTAAAGATTAGCCATCCCACCCTGCATGCACCTGGGTTGAGCCCATGTGTGTGCTTTAGTGTGCCACAGCCCACACGCATACTGTACACTCTCACCCACTAACATACACACACTGGTATAAACATGTGCATGCATGGCACCTGCAAATGTTAAATATGGATACGGTGTAATCCCCACATTACACTTCACAATGTAGAAATGTTTGAGCTTCAAATCCAAGCACACACACACACACACACACACACACACACACACACACACACACACACACACACACACTTTTTTGGCATTGATGGTGCAGGTCTAAGAATTAAACTACCCAGAATGCATCCTGGCAGGATGTCCTGTTGGCACGATGCATGAGCGGGTGGGTCAGGAGGCTTTTGTGGTTGAACATTTGCAGTAGTTACCCCCACAGCTAAAACTAGGCCCCAACAGATCAACACTCCTCAAACTGCATAACCCCAAATATCTGCACACATAGATATTAATGGTTGCGGTCAGGTTTGTAGATCACACGCACACGCACGCACGCGCACGCTCGCACACGCACGCACGCACGGACACACACAGACACATACGCTAATAAATGAAGAGGTGAATACACCCTACACACCCTCTCTTACTCAGCTCGGTGATTAATTCTAAAGCCCAGTTTCATCTTTAAACGAAGAGAATATCAAAGAGCTTTTGGATCACTTTTTGCTTATTATCAAAAACACAATTTTTGTCTTACATCAAGGACAAAACACTGAATAATTTCAGCTTATTTTCAGCACTTTTTCATGCCTACAAAATCAATAAAACCAAAATATGGGTCAAATCACATTTCCTAAATGCTTTTTCCTAACACACTGTAATCGAATCAGTATTATGATGTTTTATGATGTTTCTTTTAAAGTGCTCAGACTGAGTGGCATAATCAACAGGAAGATTCAGTTTTATGTCTTTTTTTCCTCACTTTTATTACTGGATGTAGTCAATACTGGCTTTTCTCAGACATTGTCAGGACAAAAATAGAACAACTGAGACATTATACTCGTTTGCATGAAGATATCTAACACCTTAACTCGAAATCTCAAAACTCTGTATTTTACATTCATGACACTGTAGAAACATTATTTGGAAATAGGATAGACAAGTGTAAGATCCCAAAGGGCAAAAGTATTTACTTCAAGCAAAACCTTTTCTCTGTGTATAGCTAAGAAAAGGTCATGTCAAGTGAATGACGCTGTTAGATATACCTATATTGTAAAAGTTTCTGTTAATTGATTTCCAAATACTTACTATAAATAAAAAAAAATGATAATAATATAACACGTTTATTTACATTGCACGTTATATTTAAAGTAAAAGAAGCTAAATGTACAATTGCGTATTCATGAACAGACCCTCAGAAAAACTTTTTTTTGTTTTTAAAGAACACTTGTTCTGTGTCATGTGAGAGAAAAATCATTGGCAACGACCAGGTTTTCCTCCTTTTTTTCTTTTTTTTTTATTATCGTGAGGTGCTCTCCTCCTCCAACATGGCGATCAGTGAGTGTGAAAAGTGTCTCCAGTGTGTCACGCTCAACTTTCTGACCGCAACAAGCACTCCATCTGGGTAGTATCGGTGCAGTACGTGTTGGCTTCATTGACAGTGTGAACGCACTTGTGCACCCAAAATAGCAAGTGTAAGTGTGTACGTCTTCAAGTACGCGATTTTTGAGATACACATGGTCCAGATTTTGGAACATTACAGTTCCCTTTGCGCTTCCCGAGCTGTAAACAGGCCACAGACTGATAGTTAAATATATGACTTAAACTTTAGCTGTGTTTGATTGCCTGCGTTTGTTTACTCTTATGAATGTTTGTCCTGTTGAAAATGTAAGGCACTCTGAGTTCTCCATGCATTTGCATAGTTTAGCTGCTCCAGACTAATTGTCACTCACAATCATACGTATGTCTGTTTAATACCATTTGTACACAGATTGAACATTTATATTTACAGGCAGATGTCACCCACAGATGCGGTAGGAATGAGATATTAAAGGCTTATTTATTTATTATGATCAACTCATGCAGTATTTTGCCTCTTGTGACATCACCTCCTCCTCTGGACTGCACTTAGTGACCAACAGGGCCCAAGATGATGGAGAGATGTAAGACAAAACCTATGTTTAGCCAAGTTAGAACTTCTGCTTTCGGGATTTTCAGAAGAGGAACTTGTTTACTGTAAAATGTGTGAATTTAATTTACTTTAATGTTGTTTTATGAATAGCTTAGATTAGGACACAGTCATCTCATGACACGCAGCATTCAAATTTCAAAGTGGACACATACAGTGAAAAAAAAGAAAACCTTATGAATTATTGTTTTCTTTGAACTTTTTGTTCATATTTTTAAGTGGAATTTCTTGAAGACGTGTTTCCCGGCCCCTCTTTTTGGTAGGGGCTCCATGACAAAGGTCCTCTTTTCCAGATCTGCGATGTGATGTGATGCGAGCTGGGATGCCTCTCTCTCGCCCTGCACTGATCTGATAGCCAGTAATGGGCCCTGTAGCCGTGAGCCTTCAGCATGCTCACTGTGGCTTATGTGTCACAGTGTACCCAGCATTCACCAAGAGTTAGTCGAGCGCAAGCAGCCGCGATAAGTGTGTGTGTGTGTGTGTGTGTGTGTGTGTGTGTGTGTGTGTGTGTGTGTGTGTGTGTGTGTGTGTGTGTGTGTGTGTGTGTGTGTGTGTGTGTGTGTGTGTGTGTGTGTGTGTGTCTGTGTGTGTGCGTGTGCGTGTGCGTGTGCGTGTGCGTGTGTGTGTGTGTGAGAGTGAGAACGAGAGGCAGACATACACACTAGGAGACTGACTGACAGGGAGAAGCAGAAACAGTAACTTTAGTGAGTTTAAGCTTAAAATAAAACACTTTATAGGAAGCTTGTAGTTGGATTTCTCTCTCTGTCTCTGTCTCTCTCTCTCTCTCTCTCTCTCTCTCTCTCTCTCTCTCTCTCTCTCTCTCTCTCTCTCTCTCTCTCTCTCTCATTTTCAGTCAACCTGAAGTTCCTCTTTCCCGCTCTGTTTATTTTAGAAAGGTGGCTTTGTTCTATTTACTGTACCCACTCCCTCACCGGTGCCTCTACCCCAGTCAGACCAGTTGGAAAAGGAGCGACCGGGGGGGTTGAGCGGGGGGGGGCATGATGTTTGGACAAACGGACAACCCGAACAGGATATAGAGTTCTACAGCCTGTGGGTGTGTCGGTTTGGCTGTGACACAGTGCACACACACACACACACACACACACACACACACACACACACACACACACACACACACACACACACACACACACACACACACACACACACACACACGCACACACACACACACACAATCGTGAGAGTGTTGCTGCTGGAGGGCAAAGTCTCCCTTCCTCTTACACATTCTCTCCTTCATTGCCCCTTTCCATGGTCACTCCCCTTCACACCTCCTTCCTTTAGACCTTTCTCTCTCCTTCATCCCTCATTCCTTCTCTCGTGACAAGCCCCCCTTTCCTCCTCCTCCTCCTCCTCCTCCTCCTCCTCCTCCTCCTCCTCCTCCTCCCTCAGAAGAGGAAAAAAGAAAGTGTTAAAGATACAGACGAGTTGGCCAACAGCAATGAGAAACTAGCAGGGAGAGGCCAAAATCACCACAGGGGACAATTATGGTTTGGGCTGCGTACTTGTGTTTGTTTGTGAGTGGTCCTTTTTGGGTTTGATAGTTATGGAGACGTTGAAGTCTGGACTGGGAGCCACTTTCTGTCCTTCACAACTATTGCCCGCCCTCCCTCTCTCCTCTGTCCCTCCTTCCCTCTGTCTGTTTGGACCGTCTTCACCATCCTGTCAATTCACTGTCACTTCTGCTTCCACTCATCTCAAACGCCGGAGCTACAGCCACTTCTCCTGTGGACTGTGTGTGTGTGTGTGCGTGCGTGCGTGTGTGTGTGTGTGTGTGTGTGTCTGGCTCTTTCTAAGTGGTTTCACACTGAGTTACGGAGCTTTAAATAAATATAGGGCTTTGGGTTGATCTTCCTCTTCATCACAATAATCTGTGTTTGTTTGCTTGTTTAAATCAGAAACAACATAAGTGAATGAAACCCATCATGCACAACTTTGAATATTTATTTGAAATGTGATGGTTGATTAAGTGATTACAGCTGAACAAGATTTATAATGTAATTTTTCAATCATTTCTGACAGTAAGTGAGTCCACTAAATAAGAGAAACTGTTCTTTAATTCAATTTCAGGGAAGCAGCAACCGAAAACTACATTTAAACACTGGACACGATCAAGGAAGTCGTCCATAAATAAACAGTATATGCAGCAAATCTACAGAAGAATAATTGAGTTGTTTCTTTTTAAAAGGACATAATTTCATTTAGCCTCTTTTTTCTTTTCTCTCCTGATAAATGATGAATGTCTGTTCTTTTATCCACTTTTGGACTTTATCATTAAAAGTCTTAAGTGTCATGTACCCACGTTGCCCCCGATTGTAATAAATCTAGAATTGAGGGCAGAATTTGCATTTATTAATTACAAGAGAAAAGCAGCACATAAACTCCTGACGTCCCATAAGTGTATTAGTTACTCACGATTTTATTACCGGTTAGTTTCTTTTCTTACATGTAAACACCCATCAGAGGAGTGTACTGCATGATGGTGATCCTGATGAAATATGGTTGTAACAGAATAACTACAAATCTTTTGAATTAAATGACAGAAATGAGAACAGCCTATAAAGTCCATTGTCTGTGTCTTTTTCTGGGTTAAAGATCATAACAAAACTAAAATTACTATAATTTGTACTATCGATATTTCATGTATGACAATCATGTGTTGTGTATTAATGGAAGCACTCACAAATTTCCAGAGAAACATCTCTTTTATTTGATCACTCGGAATTAACGTCAGGACTCCAGCTCACCATATCCTCCACTCCTGGTCACAAAACACTATTTTTTTTTAAAGGAGGCCAAACTCTCCTTTGTTCCCACCTTGTTCTCCTTCTCTTCCCCAAACCCTTTGCCCCAGATCACCTGCCTGCCCACACTCCTCATTGTTTCCACCTTCCTGCGGTAACTCTCCTCCGCTCTGCCCTCATCCTCCAGCAGCAGCGCGTCAAAGAATAACTTCATCTGATCCATTTAATCTCCTTTCCACTCCTCTCTTTATCTTTCTTTCAGCCCCCGCCCGTCTTCCACACACATCAGTATCTCTCTATCTGAAATGGGTCATGGGCTTGTTTCAGGTGGGACCTCCCCCAGCGAGGGGACACGCATTCATTTTCATTAACACTGATTCCCCAGTGGAGACTGCACCTGACCTGACAGGAAAACAAAGTTTAATGAATTCCAGTGAATCCAGAGGGGTGAAAAATGACTGGGCGCAACCAGGGGTCTTAAAGCAGTTGTTCAAAGTGTTGGTTGGTGTGTGTGAGTGTGAGTGTGTGTCTGTGTGTGTGGAGGAGAGTTATGAGGGGGGCATAGAGATAGAGAGAACTCTGTGTTTTTGCATTTAAATGTTATAATTGTAACTGCGACCCTGGCAACTTTTTTTAATGTTTTGTTTTGTGGCGAGACTGTTTGGCCTTCCCACAGTTTTTCATCTGGCCTCCGAGAACGCCAAGGTTTAGTTGTGTGTGTGTGTGTGTGTGTGTGTGTGTGTGTGTGTGTGTGTGTGTGTGTGTGTGTGTGTGTGTGTGTGTGTGTGTGTGTGTGTGTGTACCGAAGAGAGGGAGTGATGGGGGTTAGAGGTAGATTTGATAGCGCAGGACACCCAGACCTGCCCTCCACTCTGCCCCTCCATGCCCCTCTGTTTGGGCCTTGATAAGTGGAGCCGGAGTCTGTGGGGGTTAGGGATTCCTGTCTGGCACAAACGCACAAGAAACACACTCACACACACACAGTCACACACACACACGCACTGGGATCCGCCCGCTCTACATTCCTGTGTCCGACTAAGGAAGCAGCCCAGCCGTCTTCCCCTCCACTCCCAAATTATCCCCTTCTCCTAAAGTCGCTGCATGCTTATCACACGCCTCTCTACCTCTCTCTCCTCCACCCTGACTCACTTCTATCCACCGTGTTTTCATCCTCTGTCTCCGTACACTGAGCGCACTGCAAACAGCAAGTCTAATCATCCAGCAACGAGTCGTAAAATGTTTTATTAGAGCCCGTGAAAAAGATCTGCCAGTGCTGTGACATAATGTCACCTTTCTGCAGCGCAAATACAAGTTCAGAGCATGTCTTATATCATTTTCTTATGACGGCTCTCATGTGATCTGTCACTTGATGGAAATATACACAAATCTGTGTTGGAGGGATTGAATTGACCTCATTTTAAAGCCAGGATATGTAATGTGAAATTTCAGACATTTAAAAAAAAAAAAAGTGTATTTTTTAAGTTATTCCTCACTTCACTGCTTTCCACAAACACTGCCTATGCTTTACTCATCCCCTCTTCATTTTTTTTTTTTTTACTCTGTTTCTATTATTTGCCCCATTCTCCTTCCCCCTTTCCCCCTTCCGTCTGTTCCTCCCTCCCTCTACTGGGTGTGTTACGGGGTTAGGAAGGGGTCATGTGGTCTCACACTGCCCTTTTCTCTAATGGCTCCTTAATGAGAGACTCAGAAAGCAGAGAGACGAGCAGTTTTGAGAAGCGGGGTGAGATATCAGCAGTTCTGCTCAGGGCGCCAAGTGTGTGTGATCTGTGTGTGTATTCACGTGCACGGCCCTGCACCATTTGACCGACCCCTGGCTCTGTTTCGGCCCTTTCCGCGCTTCGTGTTCCTCTCTGGGGAAAGAGGAAATGACACGTTTGTAGCCTTGAATAAGCGCCGCGGCTCGTCACACGCTCTGTCCACTCGGTCTGGCTCGGGAGTGGGTGGGAGATGTTGCGGAGGTGAGGGAGGAGGAGAGGCTGGGGGAGGGATGGAGGGGGTGGCCCACTCTTTAATTTGCACAGCTTCTGCTGATTTGATCATAAGCAATTAATCTCAATGGCTCAGCTCGGCTGCGGTGGGGGAAGAGACGACCAACGCGGTCCTCTCTGGCTGTAGCTGTTCCCTCATGTCTTCGTAGTGCAGTTTTCACTGCTCTTAAACTTAATGCTCGGATCATTGAGGTGGATGTGCTTGCCAAAATTCCACTGTCACTGTTGTTTCCCCGAATCCCCCTCATGACTTCCCAAAGAAGAGTTAAAGCACTGCATCCTCAATACGTTCTCCATCATAACTGAGGGCCGCCATATCATATCTTATGAGGAAAGTGGAGTCAGAAGGAAACGCACCCACGCGCAGGAAGAACATGCAAATTCCCCACTGAAGGGCCCCCAAACATTACGTCACCATACAGACAATTATCTCCACAAATGCACATCTCAGTA